>NC_080760.1:29106393-29731393 GCF_020826845.1 Diceros bicornis minor
TCCACATTTTCATAAATATTGAAAGAATTCATAAAACATTAGGTCAAAAATTCATAAGACTAGAAGTAATATTAACATATCATTCCAATATATTATAGTGTTATAGAAAACATGCGATACAATTGTAATCTACAGCATATAATTTAAGAATAGATTAAATTAGATACCTATTTCAAAATGGCAATTGAAAAATATGGTTTTTTTTTAAGTAACTGACCTTTCCTTGCAACCTAACACAGGGATTATATCTATGATTGCATATAAGTATATATGCAAAACATATCAATCTTATAGTCCTTATAGTTCTAGGTTGACCAATTTATCCCAATTTGTCTTAGATTTACCTAGTTTAGCACTGAATTCCCATGTCCAGGTACTTTGTCAGTCCCAGCCTAACTCTATGGTTTGCTTGGGACTCTCATCGTGTTAAAACTGATAGTCCCGCCTCTTGGGAACACGTTCAGTCCTAGGCAAACCAGGACATTGGTCATATTACTCAGTTCACTGGTGAAAACTCAGTGCAGCTGAAGTAAGGGAAGAGGAAAACCTATGGAGTAGGGGCATAAATAAGTACTAAGCCCAGACTTTCAGCTGGGTGTGGGACAAAATAACTGAGCTGGCCCCAACTATGAGTCTTAAGGACATTGTACATCCTAAAGATTGATGCTTATTCACGAGGGAGACAACATCCCACACTCATTCACTCACTACCACATTAACACGTGTTAAGTAAAAAGTAACAACTTTGTTTTTCATTGCCGAGAGGGGCAAGATCAGAGTGAGAAAAATACAGAGGTGTAGCACAAAGGGTGGAACAAATATTCACAAAAACCCTCTACCAAATCATCCCTCAATCTAAACACAAGGTAATGTTAGAGGAATTTGTGGCTTATAATACACTAAGAGAACATAGAAAAGTTAAATTCCTAATGCAGCTCAAATCCTAAATAGATTGACTCAATTCCCCAAAATAGAGTCCTGAATGAAGGAAAGGCATGTCTATTTCCAGGCATATAAATTGTTTTCCTATACAACATGTCTGAGTTTCAACCAAATATTATAAGGCATACAAACAGTAAGATAAAAACAACCCATTGTCAAGAGACACAGTAATCAACAAAAGCAGATACAGATATGACACATGTGTTGGCACGATCATACAAAGAATTTAAAATAACTAAGATGAAGATGCAGAAAAAGCATTTAACAAAATTCAACATCATTTCATGATAAAAGCTCTCAAAAAATAGGTATAGAAGGAACATACCTCAACATAGTAAAGACAGACATAAGTTCACAGCTAACATCATACTTAAAAATGAAAAGCTGGAAATTTTTCTCTAAGATCAGGAACATGACAAGATGCCCACTCTTGCCACTTCTATTCAACACAGTACTGGAAGTCCTAGCCAGAGCAATGAGGCAAGTAAAAAAAGAAGAAGTCATCCAAATCAGAAAGGAAGAAGTAAAATTGTCTTTGTTTGCAGATGACATGATCTTAAATATAGAAAACTCTAAAGATTCCACAAAAACCCTGTTAAAACTAGCAAACAAATTCAGTAAAGTTGTGAGATAAAAAAGTCAAAATACAAAAATCAGTTGTGTTTCTATACAATAACAATGAAATATCTGAAAGATAAATTAAGAGAGCAATCTCATTTATAACGGCATCTAAAAGAATAAAATACTTAGGTACGTATAAATTTAATCAAGGAAGTGAAAGATCTGTACACTGAAAACTATAAAACATTGATGAAATAAATTCAGAAGACACGAATAAGTGGAAATATATCACATGCGCATGAACTGGAAGAATTAATACTGATAAAATGTCCATACTACCCAAAGTGATCTACAGAGTCAATGCAATTCCTAGTAAAATTCCAATGGCATTTTTGACAGAAATAGAAAAAACAGTCCTAAAATTTGTATGGAACCACACCACAAAAGATGCCAAATAGCTAAAGCAATCTTAAGCAAGAATAACAAAGCCAGAAACGTCATAATTCCTGACTTAAAATTATAATACAAAGCTATCGTATTCAAAAAATCATGGTACTGGTATAAAAACAGACACGCAGACCAATGGAACACAATGGAAAGATCAGAAAAATACCTATGCATACACAGCCAACTAATCTTTGACAAAGATACCAAAAATATACAATGGAGAAAGGATAGTCTCTTCAATAAACGGTGTTGGAAAAATTGGATATCCGTATGCAAAAGAATGAAATTGGATCCTTATCTCACACCATACACAAAAATCGATTCAAAATGGATTAAAGACTTGAACATAAGACTTTAAACCATAAAACTTTTAGAAGAAAACATAGAGGAACAGTTTGACATTGATCTTGGCAATGATTTTTTGGATTTGACACCAAAAGTAATGGCAACAAAAGTAAGAGTGAAGAATTGGAACTATATCATACTAAAAAGCATCTGAAAAGCAAAGGAAACAATTAACAAAATGAAGAAGCAACCTACGGAATGGATGAAAATATTTGCAAACCATATATCTGATAAGGGATTAATATCCAAAATATATAAGGTACTCATACAATTCAATAGCAATAAAATAACCCAATTAATTGGTCAACAGATCCAAAAAGGTGCTCAACATCACTAATAACCAGGTAAATGCAAATAAAAACCAGAATAGGATATCACCTCATACCAGTTAGAACAGCTGTTACCAAAAAGTCAAAGGATAATAAGCGTTAGCAAGAGTGTGGAGAAGAGGGAACCCTGTACACGCATGGTGGGAATGTAAATTGGTGCAGTCATTATGAAAAACAATATGGTGATCATCAGAAAATTAAAAATAGAACTACCATATGACCCAACAATTTCATTTGTGGATATATATCCAAAGGAAATGAAAACAGGATATCAAAGAGATATCTGCATTCCATGTTCCTTGCACCATTCACAATAGACAAGCTATGGAAGCAACCTGAGAGTCCATTAACAGACAACTGGATAATGAAAACATGGTATACATATACAATGGAATATCATTCAGCTATAAAAAGAAGAAAATTCTGCCTTTTACTATAACATGGATGAACCTGGAGGACCTTATGCTATGTGAAATAAGCCAGACACAGAAAGAAAAATACTGCATGATCTCACTTATATGTGGAATCTAAAAAAAAAAAGTCAAATTCATAGTAACAAAGAGTAGAACGATGGTTACCAGGGGCTGGTGGGTGAAGGAAAAGGGAAAATGTTGATCAAAAACTTTAAACTTCAGTTATATGATGAATAAGATCTTGAAATCTAACGTACAGTGTAGTGACTATAGTTAATAATAATGTATTGTATACTTGAAATCTGCTAAAAGAATAGATCTCAAATCTTCTCACCACACACACCCGCACACACACACACACACACACACACACACACACACGTCCAAATGGTAACTATGTGAGGTGACGGATATGTCAATTAGCTTGAATGTGGTAATCGTTTCTCTCTCTATATATATATCAAGACATCACTTTGTATACCTCAAACATACACAATTGTTATTTGTCAATCATATCTCAACAAAGCTAGAGAAAAAATTTTTACAAATAAAATAATTACCATCAATAATTAAATGTTCCAGTAGAAAAACAGGACAGTGTGCATTATCAGATGGGTAATTTCAGCAAAGAGATGGAAATAATGGCTGACAATTTTTTAAAAGTAATTACAGATACCAAATCACAGAGCTAGGAAGCATACTAAATAGCAACACACAACAATTCTAAGCATATCATATTCAATCTGCTGAAAACCAACCATAAAGATAATATCTTAAAGGCAGCCAGAGACAAAGGATATTACAGTCAGAGAAACAACGTAAGTGTAGAGTAGATTTTTCTTCAAAAACTATGAAAGCCCGAAGACAACTGGAATCTAAAAGTGCTAAAAGAAGTTCAGTCAACCAATATTTTACAACCGGTATAAATATTCCTCATATATGAAGGCAAAATGAAGACTTTCTTGGATGAAATAAAAGAGTAAGCGAAAATTCACTGCCAGCAGATCTGCACTGAAAGACTTTTAACTTTTTTTTTTTTTTAATGCAGAAGGAATAAGATATCAGACTGACACTTGGACCTACTCAAAAAATTGAAGATTACTCAAATCAAATAAATAAAGGTAAATATAAATGTTATTTTTTGATTTTAATTACTCTAAATAATTTACTTCTAAAGCAAAAATAGTAGCAATGTATTGTGTGTTTATAGCATGTGTAAAAGTAAAATACATAACAATAATAGTGTAAAGAGTAAGAGGAAGGATGTGAGAATATACTCTTGTAAAAATTTCTTTTACTATCCTGCAGTAGTATAACATTATTTAAAGGAAGACTCCAATTATTTGTAAACACAGGGCACCACTAAAAATTTTAAAAAAGAGGCATGAATAATATGAAAAGAACAGATATAATATGGAATCATTAAAAAATCCTCGAGAGAAATAAGAATTACTGGAGAAAGCAGCTCTGTGATGAATAAGTTCTAGAGATCTGCTATACAACGTGTGTCAACATTGTGTGTTAATTGTGTACAGTTAACAATACTGTATTGTGCACTTAAAAATTTGCTAATACAGTAGATCTTATGTTAATTGTTCTTACAACAATAAAAATAATGAAAGAGAATACAGGAGAAAGCAGAAAAGAAACAGAAAACTGTGATCAAGATAGTAGATTTTAATCCAGCCATATTAATAATCACTTTAAATGTGACAATCTAATATACTAGTTAAAAGATAGATATTATCAAATTTATAAAAAGCAAGACCCAACTACATGCTATCTCCAAGAAAACAACTTTAATTTTACAATTAAAGGTGTGGAAAAAATATATCATACAAACATTAACCAAAAGAAAGCTGGAGTAAATATATTAATATCAGACAATGTAAATTTCAGAATAATAAACATTATCAGGGGTAAAGATGGATATTACATAATGATACATTTGTCACATCTCCAGAAAGATGAAATAATTCTAAATTTGCATGAACTTAGAGACAGAGCTTCAAAATGCATGAGACTAAACTCACAGAACGTAAAGCAAAAATAGCAAAATCCACAATATATTTTTGAGATGTTAACACTCCTGGTAACTGATAGAACAACTTGTTAGTAAATCAGTAAGAGTATGGATGACTAAAACAACACTATCAACAAACTTGACCTAATTAATATCTATAAAACACTCCATCAATCAATAGCACTTCTCAAGTGCACATGGAACATTCACCAAGATGGGCCATATTCTATCTCTTAAAACAAGTCTTAGCATATTCATAAGAATAGAAGTCAGGAGCCGGCCTGTAGCTGAGTGGTTAAAGTTAGGCATGCTCCGCTTCAGCAGCCTGGGTTCATGGGTTTGGATCCCTGGTGCAACCCTCCTCAGTAGCAGAAATACTCCACTCATCAGCCATGCTGTGGAGGCATCCCACAATACAAAATAGAGGAAGACTGGCACAGATGTTAGCTCAGGGCGAATCTTCCTCACCAAAAAAAAAATGGAAGTCACACAAAGTATGATCTCAAATCATAAAGCAATTAAACTAGAAATCAATAATAGATATCTGGTAAATCCCCAAATATATGAAAATTAAACAATACACTTCTAAATAACCCAAGGGTGAAGGAGGAAGTTTTATGAGAAATTTAAAAGTATTTTGAAATGAATGAAAATAAAAATACAACATATCAAAATTTGTGGGATGCTGCTAAAGCAGTGATTAAATGAAAATTTATGCCATTAAATGCTTATATTAAAAAATAGGAAGGGTTTCATACCAATAAACTAAGCTCCCACCTTAAAACACTCAAAAAAACTCAAACCCCCAAATTCAGGGAAACATAATAAAAGTAAGAACAGAATTCAATAAAATTAAGAAGAAAAAATTAACAGAGGAAATCAATGAAAAAAAAAGATGCCTCTTTGAAAAATCAATAAAATTAATAATCCTCTAGCAATTTTGACCAAGAAATAGAGAAGTCACAGATTATAAATATTAGGAATAAAAGAAGGGACATCACTACTTATCTCATTGGCATTGAAAGTATAATAAAGAAATTCAAAGAATTGCTCTATGCCCCCAAATTTGATAACTTAGATGAAATATACAAATTGGGAATCACAATGCAATGGATCACTTAGGAAAAAATAGATAAACTTGTACTTATACCTTCTAAAGAAATTTAATTTTTAATTAATAACCTTCTCACAAAGAAAATTCAAGACCCAAATAGTTTCACTGGCTAATTTTACCAAACATTTAAGGAAAAAAATAATACTAATCCTCCACAAATTCTTTCAGAACGTAGAAGAGGGGACACTTCCCAACAGATTTTATGAATCTAGTATTATACTGACTTTAAAACAAGACAAAGACATAACAAGCAAAAGGAACTATAATCTAATATATCTCATGATCATAACTGCAAAAATCCTGAAAAATGCAAACAAATTAAATACAACACCATACAAAACAGATAATACAACAAGACCAAGTGCTGTAAATTCTAAGAATGCAAGACTGGCTCAATATTTGAAAACCAATCAAAGTAATTTATCATATCAATAGACTAAAGGAAAAAATATTAAAATACTAATAGATACAGGGGAAAAAAAACTTTGAAAAATTCAACATTGATTCACAATCAAACACTCAGCAAACAAGGAAAAGAAGGAAAGTTCTTCAACCTGATAAAGTGTTTCTACAAAACATTTGCAGCTACATGATACTTAGTAATAAAATATTAAATGCTTTCTGTCTAAGGTCAGTAAAAAGGCAAGCATGTCCATTCTCACCACTCCTAATACTCATTGCCATAAAGTCCTAGACAGCATAATAGAGCAATAAAAACAAAGGCATCAGCATTAGAAACAAGGAAATAAAAATATCTTTATTCTCAGACAACATAATTTTTTATGTAAAAATCCCAAGGAATCTACCAGAACATAGCAGAAATAATAAATGAGTTTATCATTGTCACACAATACAGTATCAATTTTGATATTAATAGTTTTTACATACTCAAGCAATGAAAAATTGAAAATTGATATAATATGAAAAAACTATTTATAATAGCATCAAAAAAACATGAAAGACTTAGATATGTCTTTCAAAACATGCAAGTTCTATATGCTGAAAAAGACATAATGCTAATTAAATAAATTTCTAAAAATACATAGATAAATGAAGAAATATTTGATATTTCATGATATTCCATGTTCATGGATCAGAACTCTAAATATTGTTAATATTCCAATTCTCTCCAAAGTGATCTATATATTCAAAACAATTACAAGCAAAATCCTAGCAGCACTTTTTTTTAATAGTAATAAACAAACCAGTTCAATAATTAATAAGTAAAAACTAATAAAATAGAATATCCAAAACAATTTTGAAAAATAAAAACATTAGAAGACACTTACTTGATTTCCAGACAACATAAAGCTGCAATAGTCAAGACAGTACGGTATCGGAGAAAGGATATACATATACATCAATGGAACAGAATTAAGAGTGCAAAAGTAGACTTACTCATATGTGGCCAATTAATGTAAGAGAGGAGAACAGAGGAAATTCAAAAGAGAAAGTTTGTTCTTTTCAAAAAATTGTGATGGAACAATTTGATATCCATATGTAGGAAAATGAATTTCAATCTTTACCTCACAATCTATACAAGTTAAATCAAGGAGGATCATAGCCTAAATGTAAAACTTAAAACTCTAAGATGATTAGAAGAAAATATAGGGGGATACATTTAAACCATGGTTAGTCACAGAGTCTTTTCACATCAAAAGCACAAACTACAAAAGAAAATATTGATGATTTTTTCTTCATCAAAATTAAGAAATTTTACTCTTCAAAATACTCTATTACAGAAGGGAAAGATAAATCACAGACTGAGAAGATGTTTACACATTACACACTTGAAAAAGGATTGTATCTACAATATTAAAAAAGCTCTCAAAACTCAATAATCATAAAACAAACAACACCTCCCAATGGGAAAAAACTTTGAGTAGATATTCCACCAAAGAAGATAAATAGATGTCAAATAAACACCTAAAAATATGCTCAACCTCGTTATTTATTAAGTAAATGCAAATAGAAACCATAATTAGAATTGCTAAAATTAAAAAAAAAATCTGACAATACCAAGAGCTGATAAAGATGCAGAGTAGCTTGAGCTCAATACATTGTTGATGGGAATTTGAAATGGTACAGACATTTTGGAAAATAGTTTAGCAGATTCTTACAGAGTTAATCGTACATTCACCATATGATCCAGCAATCCCACTCGTAGTATTTCCCATACAAAAACCTATGCATGAATGTTTATAGAGATTTTATATATAATACTCCCAAACTGGAAACAATCAAGATATCTTTTAGTGGTGAATGAATAAAAAAACTCTGGCATATGTGTATAATGATATACTATTCAGCAATAAAAAGGAAAGATTTACTGAAACACACAGAAATATGGATGAATCTCGAATGCATTATTGTTAGTGATAGAAGCCTATTTCAAAAGGATACTTACTCTATGTTTCCATTTATATGACATCCCTCCAAACCTAAACTACAACAACAGAAAGCAGTTATTAGTTTATAGGTACTATAGATTATTTGTGTCCCCCCACCAAATGTATATGTTGAAACGTAATCCCCAATGTGATGGTATTTGGGAGTGGGCCCTTTGGGAGGAGATTAGGTCATAAGGGTGAAGGGGTCATGAGTGGGATTAGTGCCCGTAAACGAGATCCCAGAGAGCTCCCTTGCCCCTTCCAACATGCAACGACACAACAAGACTGCTGTCTATGAACCAGGAAGTTGAATATTACTAGCGAAACTGGCAAACAGTCAGCCATTGATGATTAAGCAGCTAGTAACTATGCGGGATCAGAACTCACCCCCACCCCCACTAACTAACCAAAGGAGTTTGGGATGGGAGGCCTGCCCCCCGAACACGCCATTACCATAGACATCTCTGCTATCTGGGTGAGTCCCTGCTAAGCCCATTCTTAGTTCTGCTTACCCTTTACAAGAGACATTTACATTTGTAAAGAAAATCTCCATCTGTAAAAGTATCTTCTTCCCTGTACCAGGAAGAAGGGGGGGATGGCCTTACCTAGAAACTTATCAGAACGGAATGCGAGGACTTATATCTGCATGATAAACTTACCCATTGTTAACTGACTCCCACTAGGTTCCTATAGGTAACATCCCCCTGGAGCTGGGGTCACCATGGTAATGGGTGTTTGAGTTATTTTTTCAGGAACAGAACCCGCTGCCCACTTCAGGCCGGATTGAGACCACCAACCCACCAACAGGGCCCATGCAGACAACTGTTGGATAAGTGACCTTTTGACATCAAGAGGTTGGAACTCCACCCTCAGGGCATGCTAACGCCGCCATTCTGTGAACATGAGTCCTAGGAAGAGACATGAAGCCTGACCACGCTTGCGCAGATCATCCATCACCTCATCTCTCCTCACCTTCAATCATTTCAGACCACCTTGCCTCTACCCCATAAATATCCCTGAGTCCCTATTTTTGGGGAGGTGGATTTGAGACTTGTTCTCCCATTTTCCTCACTTGGCTGCCTTGTGATTACACCTTCTCTCTCTGCAATCTCGTTGTCTCAGTGATTGGCTTTCTGGGCGGCTGGCAAAAATGGACCTGGTACGATAACACTAGACACCAAATCTGCTGGTGCCTTGATCTTGGACTTTCCAGCCTCCACAGTTGTGAGAAATAAATTTCTGTTGTTTCTAAGCACTTCAGTCTATGGTGTTTTTGTTGTAGCAGCTCAAACATTCTAAGAAACCAAGTATTGTAAGTAATGGTAGGTACCGTCTACAGAGAGGAACAAAAGAATTTAGGAAGGGGTGATAGAATTGTTCTATATTTTGACTGTGGTGATGC
This sequence comes from Diceros bicornis minor, assembly GCF_020826845.1. NCBI lineage: Eukaryota > Metazoa > Chordata > Mammalia > Perissodactyla > Rhinocerotidae > Diceros > Diceros bicornis. Next base: position 29,116,360 of record NC_080760.1, read on the forward strand.
TTATGTGATAATAAGGTTTTTCAAAACTTGTAGAACCCTACACTTTGATAATTAATGCTACTGTATGTTAACTATAGCTTAAGGTTTTAAATGGAGGAAAACAATAACAACATTTACTATTTATATTGATTCAGAAATTTTTGGTTCAAATATTTTTTTTTCTTTCACCTACTGGTTCTAATTGTAACTTCTGAAAGCTTTCAGAATCTACTTCCTATTTCAAATGATAGCATTTCAGCTATCTCAAGATGCCTAAACTTTTCTTTCTGTGTTATCATTTGAAAACTCAGTGCCCTCATGTCTTTCTATCCTTTCTTATCTCACATTTCTTTCTATTTCTTTCTCCCTCCTGTTTCTCTTACTTCCTAAAATAGATATTCTTATCATTAGAATTATTGTTGTCGTATCTTTTCCTTTTTTCTGATATCTGCAAGTTTTGAAGCAATATAAGATCACATTATTTTCCTGGTCATTATATCACACTTTTGGCAAAAGAGAATATATAGGCAACTAAAGTCTCCAAGTCTAGTATAACATATATAGTTATTAATAGTGGATCTCTTGGGGCCAGACCAGTGGCACAGCAGTTAAGTGCATGCACTCTGCTTCATGGCCTGGGGTTTGCAGGCCCAGATCCCAGGCACACCAATGCACCACTTGTCAAGCCATGCTGTGGCAGCATCCCGTATAAACTAGGAGAAGATGGGCATGGATGTTAGCCCAGGGCCAATCTCCCTCAGCAAAAAAGAGGAGGCCAGATGTTAGTTCAGGGCTGATCTTCCTCACAAAAAATAAAAAATAAAAAAATAAATGGATCTCTCCACTTTTCTTTCTGCAGTTTATTTTTTAAACCTGGGGGCTGGGGGGGGAGGTGTGTGTGTATGTATATAAATGAAATCTCCATTAAATCTCCATTTGATTGCTTTCACCATATTGGGATTTTCTGTAATACCAACATTGTCAATAAACACATTAGCTCTCTCTTAAAATTAACGTGTCCTAAAAACATCTGAACCATACATCTGTTTTTTCATTCAAGCTCATTGATAAACATATCAAATATAGAAAGACAAGCAGAGTTCTAGTCTATTCTACTTCAGACATCCTAAAGAGAATGATTTTCTCCATTTATTTATTAAACTCAGTGGAAGTAGAAAATACTGTGTCATTTTCTTCTCTTGGCACAAAAATAAATTGGGCTTAGGGAATAAATAATAACAAGTTTAGGAAACCTCTTATAAAATCTATCTGCATATCACTTCTGTCAGAATATCCTTCTGCTGTGAGAAATATGTTGAAAAGCCTTGTTGAAATATAGATACATCATGTCTATATTATATTTCAGATCTATCAGTCTTATTTCCTTATCAAGAAATGAGGGGGGAGCAGAATTATGTTAGTTATTCTCTAATTGTCTCTCCAGATCTATTCTCAACTCCTCTGCACTGTCCCCTGTGCCTAAAGAGGCTGCCGTGTCCGAACTGCATCACCTCCAGAGATCCTGCTCTTAACAACTAGATCAAATTGACCTTAGCAGCAAGATAAGAGGTAAGTTCTGAGACCTGGAATACAAATTCAGAAGAAAACAGAAAGTTTGATTTGATAGTGTTCCCAAATCTCTTAAAATTCTCCTGTTGGCCATAGGGCTGAACTTGTGTCTGGAAGCAAAGTGATCTATTGATGAGAAGATGAGAAACAAGAAGCAAAGGACATAATTACAAAATCATTTAAAAGTAATGATCTCAATGATTTCAAATATCTAGTCATTTTAAAATATTAGTTAACGTTTCAGTATTTCCCTGTATTTCAGCACAGAAATAATAAGAGCTATGATTTATTTAACTTCTGCATTGTGTCATGATTTTAACAAAATATCACCAGTAAGCTTCATTACGGTCTTGGAAGTTCTATATTACCAAATTCATTTTCCAGAGAATGAAACCATTCCAGAAATTGGAATGGACAACAAACTTTCCAAGAGCACAAGGCTGGTGGGTGCTACAGCCAGTCCACAAATCCCACCCTATCTCATTTCAAAACCAGTTTTCTTTCAATTTTCCCATTTTGCAATTTCAGTTAGGTTCCTTTACTAAAATCCTTTCCTCTACAATTTGATCACAAAAGTTAGAAACTTTGGATACAAATCCAGGGTTATGTGTATTTCAAGAAAAATTTAAGTTGGTTTATGATTTAATAATGTTATTTAATCCAATAATTGCATTATTTCAAGAAAACTGCTGATCTTTATAATTCATCAGTAATCTATTTAAACAAGAAACTGTATATGCTTCAGAGCAATTTTTTGAGATCTCCTCAGGGATCTATAAGTCTTTTTCACTTGACTACCCTCAGCCTTTCCAACTATCTTATGAACTTCAGCAAAGAGAAGGAAAATGCCATTTCCTCCCCTTGGACCCTCCCAAATGTGTCTACCACAGTATTATTCACACAGTGGGTAACCAATTTATTTTGCTAACTGACTGAAAGAAGATATTATTGTATAATAAAATTTTCTTTTCTTTCCAGCAACTAAAGCAAAAGAATGCCTAAAAATTGTCATGAAGCTTCCAAATAAGATCTTTTTAGTAACATGATTAGTAATAGAAATCATTAGTTATTATATAATGCAGGGAATACTAATGAAGACAAAGCATATTTTGACTAACCCATTTTCTGAAATGTTCTTGGTAATAAGTGTTAGAATGGGGTCAAAGTCATTTTCCTTATTTGAAATGGAAAGGTAATTCTAATGCTTAGAAAAGAAAGCTTTGCAATCTGCCAGGAATTTTAATTTCTAACTGACAATGTTTTAGCACTTATATCTGATGGCAGCTGTTATAATGCACACTCCAGTCTTCTATTAGTTGCTTGCTCTTCCAAAAGGAAAAAGCGAAATATGGGTATCAGTGATTTGAAAAAAGCAATGCAACTTTGAACTTTGATCAAATTTCAATGTTTTGTTTCACAAATTATGTGAAATTGACTTGTTGATAACAATGTTTCATATTTCCACAATGGATATCATTCTGCTCAAAAGCTATTTTCCTTTGAAAGGGAAATAGGAAATAAAGTGGCTTAATTTAATTGAATAACTGATAAAATTAATCAATGGTACTCTAGTTTTTGAAATGGAAAAAAAGTAGAAATGCTTTTTTATGTGTAGACACTGCAAAAAAATAAATGATAGGAATGGAATATGAAATACAGTTTGTAGATCCCTTTACATTACTAAGAACCAAGTCACTAAAACTCATCTCACTAACAAAACCAGGCGAAAGCAATGGTACAACAGTCACAGGTAGAGGAAACAAAAATGTTTGAGTGCTGTTGGATATATTCGGTTAATTTGGCATCAGTTAACTAAAACTTTGGCCTGTTTTGAGAATTCAAAAATAGGGGGAAAAGGGATTGGCAGATCTTATAGTGAGGGAGAAACAATTTGAAATGGTCTGTGGAGTAAGATAAAAAGGCTAGGAGCTCAAACAGAAATACCAGACAGCAATCACAGTGAGCAGGTGTGAGGGATCCATCGTGTTACATGGTATTTTAGAATCATGCAACAGCACTGGCTGTTCTGCTGCAAAGCTGAAACTTTTAAATCAAAAGAAGCCCCAGAAGTGAGGGAGGGGGAAACTGATGAGTTAGAATCCCTGTTTTTCTGCCTGTAAAGTGCAGAAAGAGCCTCCAGGTACATTGGTCTTATTAGCAGAGGTGAGACAGAGGACACCTTACTTAGATAATGTGGAGGATTGCTCACTCTGAAATTGCAGATCGGGAATTTAGGAAGTGATACAAGAGATAAGACTTTAGGGGCTGGCCCAGTGGCATAGTGGTTAAGTTCATGCACTCTGCTTTGGTGGCCCAGAGTTTGCGGGTTCAAATCCCAGGCACAGACCTACACACTGCTCATCAAGCCATGCTGTGGTGGCATCCCACATACGAAAAATAGAGGAAGATTGGCACAGATGTTAGCTCAGGGACAATCTTCCTCACCAAAAAATTAAAAAAGAGATAAGACTTTAAAACTTCGAGGTGAATTTAGTTTTGTCTCATCGGTAACAGGTTGAAGTAATTGAAGTTCAAACTCTTCCATAGTCGAGAAATATCTAAATGTGTCTATGTACTATTTCACCACTCACATGTACTCTTCAATGTCTACTGTATAAATGTAATACCACTCACCAAATAGATCCCCGACACGCTCCAATGTTTCACTCCTTGTGCCTTGAACATGTTTTTACTGTCTCCATGGCATTCGCTACACGCAGTCATTTGCTTGGAAGATTTATAATTATCTTTTGACACTTTGCTCCAAGACTGCCCTGATTTCTTCCCTTTACAAAAAATAAAAAATGAATTGAGAATGGATCTGTCTCTCAATTGTAGTGATACTTTACCTTATGGAACTTCTCATATTCTGTTTCAGTCATATATATCTCCTGCCCAGCTGTGAGATCCCTGTGAAAAATGTTCATGACTTTTTCATCTTTTTAAATCCAGTGCTTAGCACACTTATGCTTGACGTGGATAGTAAATATTTATTAATGACTAAATAATTTACTGTCTTGAAATCTTGTTCTGAGTACATGATCTTTAAATTTTACCTTTATACATTAGTTAATTTATAGTTAAAAATTGTTTTACACTATTATAATTTCAGCAAAAGTCAAACTGTGTTAATGGAAGCATATAGTTTTGATTTTTAATTTATGAGTTTTTTCCATTGTATCACTATAATATAGTTTAATATGTCCCTCCATATGCTGTATTTACTGTAAATTAGAAGTTGGATCATATATGCATTATATATTATAGGCAAGACTACTTTATAAATAGCAATATGATCTTCTATCAGGCGGTTAATAATATCAGGCTGTCTCTCTTTTTTATTTTGTTAAAAGCTATTAATGCTTTTAAGACTTTTTTGGAGGAGTAGCTGATTTTGGTTTTACTATGATGTGTCAAATGTGTTTTTCTGAGAATGTGTCATTTATCATGCTAAGGCTTATTGGTCTCAGGAATATGAGGTTTGATGTCTTTAGCAATTCTGCAATATTCTTAATCATTATCTCCTTTAAACTGGTCTGTCTTCCTTATCTTGATAGATAATCTCCTTCTAGTAACTAATTAGATGCATTTTGATTTTTTAAAATTCTCTCCTCCATATCTTTTAATCTGTTATATAATGGCTTAGTTCTTCATCTCTCTACTCCATTGTTTATCTTTTCATTGTCAATTGTCTAATTGGCTGGCCCATCTATTAAATTTTTACATTCACTTTTTCCTTTAGAAGGTAGTTTTATAATTGTCGATTGTGTCCAGTTGTTTTATAGGGTCTTGCTTCTTATCCAAATTTTTAATTCCGTCTTTTATTTGTATAAATTTATTGAATATATGCATTTTACATTCTCTTTGTAATGCATACGTTACATAGAGAATTCAGCATTCTTTTCTGTGGCTTTTTATTTTTTAATTCTTATTGATGTTGATCTGTGTCTCTCTTTTTAACAGTGAGTTCATATCCCTTGTAACTATATTATGGGAATTATTTGATGTCACATTTGAAATAATTCATCCAAGAGCTTTTCTCTGTCCTTTTGCTAGGTGCTAGCAGGATGCTAAATATCCTGGAACACTTTAGCTTAAATTTTAAATTGAGTCTTTTTGAACCACATAGATGGTAATTCAGTTTCTCTATGGAAGGCACCATTTTGTCAAGCATTCTCAGGGAGAGTTTTCATACCTCCCTTCATCCCCACATCCTTCTACCTCAAGGCTATAGCAGGCAAGAATCTGAATAACATCTCTTTCTAAGAGGGTTTTAGTCTAGATTTTTCCCAATAGATGTGTTGCCTTTCATAAATTCCAGTTTCATGAAAAGGCCTCTAGCAAAGTGCATTAAAAATTACAAATTTCAAGCCACCAGGGATTGACAGATGCCCTCTGGCCACATCCAGAGGTATGCTAGCTCTCTGGATTCATGCTTTTTCATTGTTTTTAGTTTGTAAGAATTTGTCTTGTGTCCTGTGAGCTTAACCATGCATTTCAAAATGTGGGAATTATATCTTATGTTTTATGTTTTTTTTACTTTTTTGGTGTTCTCCCTATATCAAATCTGTAATTTTGTGCGGAATATGAACAATTTTTAACTAATTTACCAGAAAAATTTATGATTCCAAAAAGTCAAATATGTGTCATCTTTTACTTATAATATGATCAAAGACGGACTATATTGTTTGGTACTACTTTGAGGTATTTTCTGTAAAACTGAAATTGCTTTATGTCTTTCAGGCAATATCCCTTATTGAAATTGATTAGCTTTATCCATTTATTCATTTTTTTACTTACATCTGTTTGACATTGCCACAAACTTCTAATTTGGTAGACTAATTAGCTCATGGCACTAATCGATCTGATTATGCACTTCCAGTGCGCAAATGAGGATATTTATCATTATTTACTTTAATGAATGAGATTTATTTTTCATCTGTTGTAAATGTAAACATGCCTCCTGATAAGAAACAATTTTCTAAAAAGACTTCTGTATTAAATTCTGATAAAAACAACTATATCATTGAATGGGTTCTTTCTCCAAAACTAGTGTATCTCAATAACAAACAATAACTTCTCTTTAAATGAATCTTTGTTTCTTCCCGTTTCATTGATGGTAAGGGTCTTGAAATTTAAAGTTTGTTGACATTCATTTTTTCTTATCAGCATTACAAAGGTCTAATAGTAAATGCTGACCTAATAAAAATGGATTTTTTTTTCCTTTTAAGTGACCTTATGTCATTTGGAAATAACGTATGTTTAACAGTATATGGGATAATTGGTTCTGAATGATGTCTCTTCTAGTCCAGAGTCCATCAACACTTTAAACAGCTCAATAACAAATGTAAAATGCAGAGGGAATATAAAAGTTTTAGATTAATTAAACCATGAAATATAATTAAGCTGAGATTAAAATATTAATTTCCTTTATATCTGTGGAATACACATTAGCTCAGTCTTCTCTTTTTCAAATAACTCTTCTACCGATCATCGTTATAAAGCCTCACTATCAACATTGCTTAGAAAGAAAATTGAAAAATACTGACTATTTGATCATAATTTTAATAATATAAATCATATTTTCTATAAAACATGATGTTCAGCATGCTTATTTGGAACTTGCTATAAAAAAGTGGTACACTCTTTTCTGTCCCATGTGTTATCTCTCATATTTCTGATGGATTATTATTCTTCAAACTCAACGAGAAGAAAAAATTATGTTCCTAGTAAGTTTGGGAATCAGTGATATAAAGTACTACAGAATGTAGTACAGATGGGCTATGGCTGGCCCATCCAGATACCTTCTGCTGTGAAGGGGTAAGGAAAATTTGTATCAATTTTAAATTACAAAATTTGGAATCAAATAGACACCTGGGAGAAAACTGGATTGAGACTCATGACTCCTTTCCTATAGTTCTTAGAACATTTATTATAATGCCTGAGATGATCATGACTGAGATCAGTAAGCAAGAAGAGACATTTGAAGTCTACATGAGGAAGGAAATAGGATAGCTGAGTTCACGATTGGGTCCTAAATAGTTGTGGGTCTGTACTCTTTGGAATTCAACATGTAACTAAGTCAAAAAACATAGCCTCGTCTGGTCTCCCTATCACATGGGCTCGCTTTCTACAGCAGTGGAAAGGGGACCATAGCAGTGCTGATGAGTGACCTTTATGAAGTGTAACAGTGAAATACACGGCTCACAACATGGCCCACAGTGGATATATGTATATATACACACATACACGTATAATTTACTTTAAAGACTGCATTGAATTCCATCTTTCCTATTATTTATAATGCTGTATTAATAAACTTGGAATGTATATCTTTGCACATCCACATTTATATATCTGTATAATTGATTTCCAGAAATGGAACATGAAGCTGCTGAATATGAAAGCCAACTTAATCCAATGTACTTTTCCTTTCTAACATATGTGCTTATTTAATATTTTTCTTCAACTTATTTAGAAATGGACACATTAAATTCATTTTCTGATTTGGAATATAAGCTCTGACGAAATCCCTTGATCTATTTTCACCACCTAGAATATACAAGTTCTGCATTGTGATATTTCAGATTTTTTTAACACATTTCAAATGAAAACAGTTTGGATTTTTGTTTCCAGGAAACACATATTGAATATGACTTGTTTAGCACTCAAATGAGTGAGTCATATATTATGGCACTATTTCTACATATAACTACAGAAATATGCAGGTGGCTTGTCAGAGTAAGAAACAAGATAGAGCTCCTCATGCAGATTTCACAAAAATGTTTCACAAAAGGCCTGGTCATTTTTTTTATTGGTTTGCGTAAAAACAGAAAAAGCAAACACTTTTTATTTAAATATATTGACTTATGTCTTGCTGAAATTCTTCTAACTTTGAATGGAGATCTTTATTTCAAGGATGTGTGTAGCTTAACACTCCTTTTGTCCAGCTGTCCTGCCTGGAATGCTGATAAATCTTATATGCATTGCCCAATCTGGCATCCTGATTCCAGATGCTTGACCCATGGATGTGTCCTCTTGACCACTCGTATTTCTCTTGCGTGCTTGTTTCCCTTGTTTTAGGTGACCTCCCTAAACTTGACAACACACCTCACTTACAGAATTAGATGTCCTTCTCTCTGGTCAGTTGTCTGGTTGGGAACTTTGTTTATCCCTTCCCCCTAGAGTGACTGACCGTGACATCACCAATCTTAGAATTTGCTTCTCTAAAAACCATTTTATAGAATTGACACAACCTATTGATAGTTTGGATAATTACTATAATCTAGTCATTTCTAAGTTTATAGAGACACCATGGACCAGTGGGAAAACTACTGGACTAAAAGTGACGAATCCTAGATTCCAGTCTGTCCTCCACATCATAAAAACTGTATATTAAGCAAGACAAATAAGCTTTCTAGGCCTAGCCCTGTAAAATGGTGAACACAGATTCATCTGCCTACATCCTAACTAATTGTGAGCATTAAATAAGAATAATCTTCTTTGTGTTAGGTAAAGGCTAATCAAGAACTTTCTTGAACACCTGATGAATGTTTGTTAAGTAGGAAAAACTTAGCTTTTTATCCCTCTTTTAAGAAATAAGAAATTAAGACTCAAGGGGGTTGAATGATTTATATCAGATATTGAATCAGAACAAGACCCCAGGATTTCTGATTTCTACTCTATTTTGCATTTCCTTGTGCAAAAACCAGGAAGTAAGTTTGGCTCCCTAACCGAGGACCACAAACATTACAATTAGGTTATATTTGGCAGTGACCATGATAATAGTTAAACTTTACAGTATTTAGAAATTTGCTTTAGTGTTATGAAAGGATTTTAACTTCTCATCTCCTCTTTATATATACTACGGACTAAAACAAATATTGAGGGCTTTTAAAAATATCTTTAAGTAAGAAAAATATTTTAATTCTTTCTGAGGTTTCATCTATAGAAGTACTCTGAAGCACTGACATTATTTTATTAGTACCTCTTCTCACAGGGATGGCAAGCAGCCTTTTAAAAATCATCTTTTAAAGGTGACTGTGCAGTGATGGAAAGGTGCCGTTTGCCCTACCACATTAAAATCCTTCGTCATTTTCCTCTTCATATGGCAAACACTGCCCCAGATGCCAAGCTGTGCACCAGTTTCCCACAGCAGCTGCTGGTTCCCTGGCAGCCTCAATCAGTGGCTGAAACTGGCCCCCTTAATATTGTCTGTAGGTCTCGCATGTCATTATGCTGCTAATAGCTGCTCTGGGCTCTTGTGTCCTTCTGCTTAACTCATCCCCTTGATTGATGTTTCCACAGATTTTGTTAATTTTACTAATTTGTTAATTAGGCGATCATCATTTGGTTCTTGCACCCATGAAAGACCATCCGTGGACAAAGTGAAATCTACAATCACTTTTTAATCTTAATTCATTGAGAGAGAAGCCTGCTTATTTAAATCTCAACATGGAAAAGGTATTTTCTCACCACCAGCTACTCAACTAGAACGGAATGTAATTTACATAATTTATATGTAGTAATAATTATCAGATTAATTCTTTCCTTGAGAAAGAAACTTATAATCCTTAACCACAGGAAAAGAACTACCAAATTTATCTGTTGGCATTTTTCTTCCTGTTTAATCAATTACCAAAGTGTCTGTGAATTCAAAACACTTAGGATAAAAATTTTAAAAAACTTATCAATACATTAATCATATGGCTTTAAACAATTGACTAAACAAACTGGTAAATGTGCCCTTCCCATTGCTATCTGCTTAGTGTGAAAAGAGAAGTGCCCTGAATTAGATTAGGTACGGAATCATGTGAAGTAATGAACGGCTTGGCAGGTGGTCAGGGGCCTAGAAAGAAAAGATCAGAAGATCAAAGCGAAGAGGTTTGGGGTAAAGACATGAGACTGGACATAAAGAATAACCAGAAATTGGTTCTCATGGAAACGGTATGAGTTTACCTTTCCTGTCTACAGAGCCTCAACCAGCAGCACTCGCTATAAGCTTAAGAAGTGTTTGCCCAGTGGCATGGCATCTCACATAATATCACATACCTCACACGCAACCAGGAGACCTACCAGACAGCGAAGGAGTTATGAAGTGAGCCAGTGCTCATGTCTTTACTCCAAATCCCCTAGGAAGCAATATACACATTGAGACAAAGAATTTTCTATGGTACTGTATTCCAGTAGGAAACATACATGGGATTTCCTGCTGGAAATCCTTTCCAGAATTTTCTCCCTTGATTTCCAGCTGATTTAGAAGCACCAGACTCTGAGACTTCAAGCCGAAGGACTGTGGCTCTTTGTTTGAGTATTGGCTGACCCAAGTTTTTCAGACTCAGGAGTGCCCTCAGAAAAAAGCCATACAGAGGTGAATCATAGCTAGCATGCTTTCTTTCTTTCAAGAGTAAAATGCTCTTTAGTTTCTGCCTATTTTTAGTCTCTCTGCCATACCCCTATATAGTTTTTACGTTAAGTATTTTACCTAGAATTTGTAACTGTTATAAGAATTATCAGATAGAACTATTCCTCAATTATTGGACTGAAATGCCAATTATTTTTTATTATTCTATTTATCTATTCCATTAACTATTGTATTATTTTACAAGTTTGAACTCAACTTGGATATAGAAAGCAATCTTTGTATTTTTCTAATGGTAAAATTAATTCAGGAAATAGATTACCCAAATGATGGAATATCTGAGGCCAAAGAGCAGAAAATATGGCAAACCAGAATTTACCACACCCAGGGTAGGGATGCTGGCGTAGGAGGCAATATTACTGGAGCCAAGGTGATAGGGTTATCCAGCAGAAGCAGGAGCAATGTTGGGCCACTCTGGCGAGATTTGGAACCATGGAGGAGACTTATCTGCTTCCAAATATATTGCCTGGCTCAGAGAAAGGGAAAGAGAAATACTTAGGCTTCCCTCTTCTTCCTGTCTTTGAGCTCTTGTTAGTGCCTTGCATTGGTTGAATCCAGCAAAAAGTTGGCTGATAAGGGAACCTGGCAAATAGAAATGGAGTCTACAGGTATCATCTCCCCTGAAATACTGAGCAGAACAAAGTATGGGCAAGAAACAGATTTGAGGTCAAACAACCCCAGAAGAGAAGTCATTCACCATGCTTGTTTCTTAATTTCTTTTTGTGATTATCCAAGAAATTGTAATTTGCAAGTTTAATTTACATGAGTTTAACGTTATGAAATAGCTTTTTCTTCCTCTTAGGTAATACAAGTAATTGAGAACATTTTAATATTATATATATATATTCATAATTGTCAAGCTTATGCGTTATTATGATTTTAATGTTGCCTCATTTATTTTAATCCAACTATATATCATTACTACAATTAATCTTTTATGCAGTCAGTATTTATTTATATGTATCACATACGTACAACTTTCTTTGCTCTTCATTCCTTCCTGCATCTCACAGCCTCAATGGACGGCTCTATATCACGAGTATGTGTGTTAGAATTTCCTCAGTGAGATTCTGCTTGTGGCAAATAATTTCATTCTGAAAATATTTTGGCTTAACCCTAATTTTTGAAAAGTTCTTTCAAAAGGGATAGAATGCTTTCTTTTTAGTTGTTTTCTTTCAGTGCACTAAAAACAGCATTCCACTGTTTTCTGGCTTCCATTGTTAATATTGAAAGACATGTTGTCAGTCTACCCTTTATTCTTTTGAAGCAAAAATAAATATGAAAATATGCCAATAAATGTGGTTCACAAAGTGTATATAATTTTTGGATTCCACTCCTGGAACAGCCTGAGAAAGCTATTCTCACAGATTACTTTATTTCACATTGTATAGAAATAAAGGTTTTGTCTGAGGCAAGAGATTTAAAAAGTTGGAACATTTTATTGGAAGATAATCTAATATATATAGTTCTTCCCGCTGGGCTTTTCAACTGCCATACTGGTCAAATAAACCATAAATGAACCAATATGAGAGCTGTTATTATACACTAAAACTAATTTATTTCTCCCCTTGAGTATTTATATACATTTTACAAGTTTATTCATATAAATGCAGAACGAGCACGATAATGCTATAATTTGTTGAGAAAACAGCAATGCTTAGAGCAAGCTTTTTATTTTCTCATATTTCTGTTAAAGATTTTCCCCTCTTTTCATCTCCTTTTATTTTAGGAAGTCGTTTTCCCAAAATAAAAAAGTGAGGCATATAAAAATAATATCAGATAGCTATAATTTTTTAGAACTTGCTTCTAGTCACCAGTTCACTTTCACTTATATCAGGATTGTTTTTAGCAGAGTAAGCAGAAAAATGCTACACTAATACAAATGTCCTAAAATACACTGTGTTAAAAAAAAAAAAAAGCAATATTGACATCAGCTATGAGATCATGTTGCCAAATTTTAGGATGTCCAGGGACATTAATCCAAAAATCACTTATCAAGCAATTGATAAGGAACATCTTTAGTCTTTAGTCCTAAAGGTATGTAGGACCGACACCTTCTTATCCATATTAGAATTCTCTACCTAATGGAATTGTAGGCATGAGGTAATTTTTCATGTAAACCGAATAATATAAACGTTTATAAACATGCACGGCAGTGATGTACCATGAAGAATGCAAACTAAAGAATACTTTATTCTTCTCAATATCTGATAAATAAGTATTTCATCCTGGTAACCACAGGTGAAAAACTGGGCATGGTTTGGCATAATACTATAGAATTTTATGTGCAATTTGTAATAGACTGTTCCAAACCAAAAGTTCTGTAAAATGACACAGCCAGATACATTGGTTTACTAGTTGCTAGGGCATGAAAACACTGTGAACAAGAAATGTCAAATAGGATTCATTTTGCCGTCCTATTCTGAAAGATTGTTGCTGACAAGAGTTTCATATTAGGGAGGAATGTGAGGTAAAATAATAAAGAGCCAGTTCTTCAATAGACCACCAGCTAATCTTTCATTTGCTGTGAAAATTGGTAACGAAACATTCAAATTTCCCTGCACTTCTTATATACAACTGAAATTTTAACAATAGCTAGTATTTGTGGTGTACTTTGTTTTTTTAGATATTTTTAAGAATTGCTAGTCAATGCAATGGCCATTTTTTGGAAACGATTTCGTTAATTCTTAATATCCAAACCAGCGTAGATGATTAATTTAAACTAATTGTGGTCAATTCATTTATTTTATCAGAGATCAATTTAACAAAATTTATGTCACCAAATTCTGGGCAGTAAGACTTAAATCAGGGTCTGCTAGGATGCTTTTCGAAATGGGAGAAGGAGGGAGAGAGAGAGAGAGATTGAAAAAAAGTCTCTTTTACCTTTGGATATTGTCTGGGCATATGATCTGAAACAGCTGTAGTTTGAACCAAGAAGTGTTCTAAAACCAAAATCAACACTTGAGAGAGAGCAAAGCAGAAAGATTTTTTTTTTAAAGGTCTACTTTTTTTTATTTTTTTTTATTTTTTTCCCCCAAAGCCCCAGTAAATAGTTGTATATCATAGCTGCACATCCTTCTAGTTGCTATATGTGGGACGCGGCCTCAGCATGGCCAGAGAAGCGGTGGGTCGGTACGCAGAATCTGAACCTGGGCTGCCAGCAGCAGAGCGTGCGCACTTAACCACTAAGCCACGGGGCCGGCCCAAAGCAGAAAGAATGTGGGTAATAGACTATGTCTTTGAGCCATTGAATTTACCAATCTTGGAGCCATCATAATTTGGGATTTTTTAAGTGTGAAATTATAAATTTTGTAATTGCTTAAATTACTTTGAGTTGCATTTTCCACTAACTGCAAATGTATACTAATTCGCTCACCTTACTGAAGAAATGAGAAAGCAATGAACCATAAAGAGTAAGGAACTAAGTAAACTCCCCCAATTACTCAGGCTGTATCCAAAATATAAACCTAAATATGCCTACAGCTAAAGCCTAGCCTCATTCCATCACACCATGGGAACTTGCTATGCTACAGCCATAGTGGAGGTTATTTAGGTACATTGAAAATTCAACAACACTCCCCCATAACATTCTGGAAAGTTCAATTCCAAGAAAATAGACCTACATTAAAGTATGTCATTCTCAGTCTATTTAAAAGCAGGTCATAAAATGGGTATCTTAATTTGTATGGAATGATTCTTAGAGCAAATAAAAGTACAACACGTTGAGTCTGGATTACAATCCTAACTGACACAAAAGAGTAGAAGTTTTCTTATGTAAACTTTTTGGTTTGCTCAAAGATACACAATGCCTCAAATACCGAACAATGGTTTTATCATTAGCTTTAAATATTAAAACAAACAAACAAATCGGTTTTCAGTATATTTTTTCTTGGAGAGTGGTTTATTTGTAAAAAAAAAAAAAAAAAAAAGAAAATTCAACTTGCTTTCAGAGATTCACAGATATTTCAATGAAGCATCTGTTATAAATTTTTAAACCTGCTCCAAGGCAAAACAATCATCTCTTCACAGCATTCTTTCTATTATTTCCCTTCTTATTGCTCTTAAATAAAGCTTTTGTATATTTAAAGTCAGAGGCTTTGCAGATAATCAATATAATAATGAGGGCTTTTTGGGGTTGTTATTTGTTTCTATTTAACAGCTGGAAGTAATATGTAAGACATGGTGACAAAATCATTTAACTAAGTTTTTCACCAAATTAACTACTTTTATCATTTTTTTCCTGCTGTAATTTAAACAGTTGTCTTCAGTGCATTGCAAAAATGTCCTTTTACATTTAAATGTACTAATAAAATTTTGGCATCAGGATCTAATTATTTTTTAATAATATATTTACTGGATCAGTCTACGAAATTTCCCTTTGTTTTGCTAATATTTTATTCTTTGCTTCCGATTGAAAGTCTGTTATATGAGATAAAAATATTTATTTTATTCCCTTAAGAAGAGTGGAAATTTTGAAAAAAATGTTAGCAGAGAATCTAAAGAATTTGTCTCGTAGATAAGAAAAATGGTTTTGAGTCTGCAGGCTGGGATCTTTGAGTACTGCATTTCTCCCACTGGCTTTTCCTGGAGTCAATATAATGTACTTTGTGTTTCTCAGACTTCGGTCTCTGGCACTCTGCTCTCTGGTATTACCACTTGGAAGTGACTGTCTCCTGGAAGAGAGTGGGGCTCACTTTTCTGGTTGTCTCTATGAGATAGCCAGGAGGCATAGATATTTGGGCAGCTTTCTCCTTCTAGATTTCCCTGCTCTTTGATAATGGCAAGGATGTCGAGACCTCCTTAAGAAACAGAAAGATTAACATTTAGTGCATTTTAAAATCCATGAAAAACTAGTTCAATGAACATTTCTGAACCATCATAAGAATCTTTTCATTATCCATGACTGTAGTTGGCTGAATAATGGCCACCCTAAGATATCAGCTCCTTATTACTAGAACCTGTAAATGTTACCCTATAAGGAAAAAGGGTCTTTGCAGATATGATTAAGTTAAGGATCTTGAAATTGGCAGATTATTCTGGATTATCAGGCTGGGCCCTGAATATAAAGGCTCTTATATCCTTATCAGAGGGAAGCAGAAAGAGATTTGACACAGACAGAAGGCAATATCATCACAGAAGCAGAGATTGGAGTGATGTCACTACAAGCCAACGAATGCTAGCAGCCCCTAGAGCTGTAGGAGAGGAGGAAAAGATTGAACCATAAACAGTAAGGAACTAAGTAAGTCCCCCCAATTACTTAAGGGCATTACAGCCCTACTGTAGGGAGCAGAGGGAGCACAGCCCTACTAATATCTGGATTACAGCTGAGTAATATTGATTTTGGACTTCTGGCTTCCAGAACTGTGCGACAATGAATTTCTGTTATTTTAAGCCACCAAGTCTGTAGTAATTTGTTACAGCAGCCACAGGAAATCAATACAATAACATATCTGTAATAAAGAAATTTACTCTGAGTTCTACAAATTCATACATTTCACTACACTTACACCTGTTTTTTAAGAAAAGGCAGCTCTCGAGCCAGCCCTTATGGCCCAGTGGTTAAAGTTTGGCGTGCTCCGCTTCGGCGGCCCGGGTTCGGTTCCTGGGCTCGAAACCACACCACTCGTATGTCAGTAACCATGCTGTGGTGGGCGGCTGGCATAGGAGAACCAGAAGGACTTACAACTAGAATATACAACTATGTACTGGGGCTTTGGGGAGGGGCAAGAAAAAAAGAGAGAGGAAGATTTGCAACAGACGTTAGCTCAGGGTGAATCTTTCCCAGAAAAAAAAAATAAAAGAAAAGGCAGCTAGCTCTCTCTGTCAATCATTCTTCAGGTATTCTAAATTTGGAAACCATAGGAGTTGTCCATATAGAACAGAGGTGGATAGTCCATTCCTGTTCCTTGTGTTCAAGTACCTCAAGTAACTTGCAAATTAAATTATGAATTTGATCCTGTTGCCAGGATTACCCTACTATAATTATCTCACCCTTCACCTGCAATTTAGGTAAACATATTCCATTACGAATTAATAAGATTACTTTTTTATTGTGATTTTTGAGTCCACACAAATTCTCTTACCTTTAAGGGCATAGACTTTATATCAGGGAGGTTGTAAATATGCAGGTACCACACATATGGGAATAGGTTCCTACTGACAATGACCCAGCTGTTTATAACCTTTGTTTCAATTCTGATTGACAGGAGAGGTAAAAATTACTTCAATTTAGGGGGCATGAGCCTATAAATCCTTACAGATAAACCCCTGTTCATGGTGAAAAGAAAGTTTTATCTGTATAAAGAATAAAGATTAGACTGAGATTTGTGGCTTGTATGTGACCTTCTTTGTTCCAATTGTGAGGTATTTCAAAAGATTTTCTATCATTTTGATGAATTCAGTATTATTTCCATATTATATCAAAATGTTCCATGAATCTTTTGCTTTTTTTTTTGGCATGGTCATGAATGATTTTTGACAAAATAACCACTTCAAAAAGTTTGTCCCTCAAAGGACAATCTTCTTTAAGTGATTTGAACACCTAGTTTGTCACTGCACTGTGATTTAATTCACTGAAGGATTATCAGGAAAAATATTTATAAAAACCGAAACGAAATGAAATATCTTTTAGACATGAGATGGTACAACTACATTGTTGCATAGAAATGACTTCAGAAAATAAATTACAAGGCTTCAACCTAAATTACTTAAAAACAAAACTGAAGAAAAATTATAGGATGCCGCCAGACAGCGTGTAAAAACTACACACCTGAAAATTCCACATAAGTACAAATTACTGTGTACAAAGCTTCTTTTTCTGGTCATTTCATCACATTCAGACTTTTGAAAAGCAGTGAAAACTGCTATGGCTTTTGTTTTTGTTTTTGATTCTGTT
This sequence comes from Diceros bicornis minor, assembly GCF_020826845.1. Lineage (NCBI taxonomy): Eukaryota > Metazoa > Chordata > Mammalia > Perissodactyla > Rhinocerotidae > Diceros > Diceros bicornis. The sequence goes on from NC_080760.1 coordinate 29,134,224, forward strand.
TTTTGCCAGTATGTACCTCTTGAGAAATAATGAGAGTCTGCCAATCCCTATCATTTTACATAAAATCAAATTACATTTTCAGCTGATGTAATTGGCATGGTCAGGTACTAGACTAAGCCTGAAAGTTTAATTATGAAAGATTTTCAAACTAGCAGTTCTATGTGTTCTATAGAAAGATCACTAATTTAGGAACAAAAACTTGCATGTGTCAAATAGAAATCACCCTTGGAAGTCTAACTAAAATGCAAGTTACAGAAGCTGCCAGGATTATGTGTTAGAAGATTAAAGAGTCTGGCTGCAAATTTCAGAGGATCTACTTCTGTTCGACACTAAGGAAAAAAATGTAAATTCCTTTATATATTCTTTATTGGCTAATTCAGATGACTTGCAAAAAGAAACACTTGGAATAAGAGAGAAATTTAAATTCTATCACATTAATACTTGATATTCTTACAGTATGAATTCATTTCTTGCATATAATGATGTATTAAATGGAGAGTTTCCAAATACACAATGACATTTTACTTCAAGTATAATTTATAAGAGCTAATGCCATTTTTGCAAGCCCTGTGAGTTCGACAGTCTATAAATTTAGATGACAACCATTATGTCTTCCCTACATTTTTATCGACTATTTTATGAACCTCATGGATCTTACTAAAAGGTATGGTTATATATTCATAACTTATAAATTATAAACAAGTGTTAGTTTACTTCAAACCTAGCAGTACAGCTGGACAAAATGTTTTTAACCTACGGTTGCCTAGGAGAAGTCCTAAGCATGTGAACAAAAATTTCCTTTAAAATTTGAGTACCGCTCAGGGAAAGTTTTCCCTAAAAATCTATACTGAAAGAAAAATATAGGGCCAGCCCGTGGCTTAGCGGTTAAGTGCGTGCGCTCCGCTGCTGGCGGCCCGGGTTCGGATCCCGGGCGCGCACCGACGCATTGCTTCTCCAGCCATGCTGAGGCCGCATCCCACATACAGCAACTAGAAAAACGTGCGACTTTGACATACAACTATCTATTGGGGCTTTGGGGAAAAAAAAGGAGGAGGATTGGCAATAGATGTTAGCTCAGAGCCAGTCTTCCTCAACAAAAAGAAGAGGATTAGCATGGATGCTAGCTCAGGGCTGATCTTGCTCACACACACACAAAAAAAATAGCATTTAAAAAAAAAAAAGGGCCGGTCCTGTGGCTTAGCAGTTAGTGCACGTGCTCCGTTGCTGGCAGCCTGGGTTCGGATCCCAAGCGCGCAGCGACACACCGCTTCTCCGGCCATGCTGAGGCCGCGTCCCACATACAGCAACTAGAAGGATGTGCAACTGTGACATACAACTATCCACTGGGGCTTTGGGGGAAAAAAAATAAATAAATAAAATTATAAAAATAAATAAATAAATAAAAATAAAAATATTAGAAATAATTCACTTTACAGTAAAACTGGAATATACTAAGGACATAGCAGGAAAAAAAATCTTATATTTTTAATAAATAAGCTTAAACTTACAACATGATTTAGAAAAAAAATAATAAAGAAAATAATTCTGGTTTGTTCAATGCTCTAGACACATTGATTGTTTTTAGGTCCTTGGACAAATTCTTCAAGAACTTTGTACACTGTTCTTTTGCTTGGATCACTATTTTCCCGAATCTCTACCTGGCCAAGTCCCACTTTTTCTTTGCTGTCAGCTTGCATGTCACTTTCTCTTCAAGGCCGTGTCTGATTGCTACCTTGTCAACTGAGATGTAATTAGGTGGCCAATCTGTGTTCTCACTATACCTTTTACTTACATTATCAAAATACAGCAATTGTCACATTATTATAAATGCTATTTTTACTACCTTCCCACAAGACCTTTAACTCTGTAAGTTCAGGGACTGTGTCCATCCTAATCATCTAGGCCTAAATAAGTGATCAGCGAATAAGAGATGCTCAATTACTATTGTTATCTTATCAAGTGAATGAATTAATGAGGAAGTGCGTGAATAGAAAGGACACTGAGATTGAATATGTGTGTTCTTAGCTTTTCAGATAAGAAGTATAAGATTCTGTTCTTTTCACATGCTGCAAGCAGATGCTGTGGCCCACAATTAGTGGAAATTCAGAATCAGTTTCCTCATTTACTAAATCACCATTAAGGAAAATAAACTTTACACTGAGTAATAAAGAATTCAAATACTGAGTTTTAGAGATTATCTCAACTTTCTGACAAAGACTCAATTTTATAAGTCTAAGTTGAGACAAAGACCCAATTTTATAAATCTAAATTTGTTATAGCCCCTAATTCTTCTACAGCATTTTCAGGAATATAAATTGCTTCAAACTTTTGAGGTAGAACCTGTCCATAACTTACCAAAATGCAAAACTCATGTACACTTTGACCTGGCAATTCTAAACCCATGCAAAAATACATGTGTAAGCATATTCAATTGCGCATATTGGTGAATGATTACACACAACCCAAAAGTCCATCTTTTTGAGACTGGCTCGACACCTTATGGTACAATCAGATAGTATGTAGCTGTTTAAATCAATGAAGATGTGTTGACTATATTGATATGAAAGAAGATGATTCCAAACATATTGTTTGATGATAGAAAGCACATTACAGAACATTACATAGACTGTGAGTGTGTTTTTTCTGTGTATAGACACACACGCACACACACACCCCTATATATATTTATTTATAATTCAATAAGGATTTCTTGAGGAATTACTATGTGCTAAGAAGTGCTCTGTGCAGGGAGTATAAAGTGTCAGATAACATAGACAAGGTCCTCAGGTTTTTATCATACATTCTAATGGAAAATAATGCAGTGTTTTTAAGTGAGTATGAGATGGTCTGGAAGAAGGCACACCAAAGATTGAACAATGCATACTTAATCCAAGACTGAGATGGGTAATAGAGAAAAAGGTAAGAGCAGCTTTTACAGTTTGTTCTTTATATATTTATATAAAGTGTTTAAATTTGCTAACAATTAGCATGCATTCATTTTGTATTAAAAAAAGAATTAAAACTTTCATTTGAAACCTTTAGCTAACCCATATAATTTAATTCCTCCCAAAAGCTTCCTAAATTACTTCATATAATAACATAAGATTTTCAATTTGGAACTTAAATGAGTTTTTGTTTCATTTTGTTTTAATAGACTTAATTTTTTTTAGAGGAGTTTCAGGTTTACAGAGAAATTGAGCAGAAAGTACAGGGATTTCTCATATACCCCGTCCCCACACATGCATAGTTTCCTTCACTACCAGTATCCTGCCCCAGAGTGGTACATTTGTTACAATTGATGTACATGTATTGACACATCATTATCATCCAAAGTCCATAGTTTACATTAGGGTTCATTCTTGGTGTTGTACCTTCTGTGGGTTTTGACAAATGTATAACGACATGTATCCACCATTATGGTATCACAAGTGAAGTCTCACTACCCTAAAAATGCTCTGTGCTCTGCCTAGTCATCCCTCCATCACCCCAGCCCTTGGAAACCACTGATTTTTTACTGTCTCCATAGTCCCCTTTCCCAGAATGTCATATAGTTGAAATTATACAGTATGTAGCCTCTTCAGACTGGCTTCTTTCACTTAGTAACATCCATTTAAGTTTCCTTTTTGTCTTTGCGCAGCTTGATAGCTTATTTCTTTTTAATGCTGGGTAATATTCCATTGTCTGGATGTACCACAGTTTATTTGTCCATTCACCTACTGAAGGGCATCTGGATTACTTCTAGGTTTTGGCAATTATGAAGAAAGCTACTATAAACATCTGTGTGCAGGTTTTTGTGTGGACGTTAAGTTTCAATTCCTTTGGGTAAATACCAAGAGATATGATCGGAGCATCACAAGGAGCATGTTTAGTTTTTTAAGAAACCGCCTTCCAAAGTGCTGTATCATTTTGCATTCCCACCAGCAATGAATTCAAGTTCCTGTTGCTTCACATCCTTGCCAGCATTGGTGTTGTCAGTGTTCTGGATTTTGGCCATTCTGATAGGTATGTAGTGATATCTTGTCCTTTTAATTTGTATTTCTCTGATAACGTATGATTTGGAGCATCTTTTCATAAGTTTATTTGTATCTGTATGCTGAGATGTCTGTTCAGATTTTTGGCCCATTTTTTAATCAGATTGTTTGTTTTCTTATCGTTGAGTTTTAATAGTTTTATGTATATTCTGGATAATAGTTCTTCAATAGATATATCTTATGCAAATATTTTCGGCCGGTCTGTGGCCTGTCTTTTTATTCTCTTGGCAGTGTCTTTCACAGAGCGCAAATTTTTAATTTTAACGAAATCCTACTTATCAATTCTTTCTCTCATGGATAGCGTCTTTGGTGTTACAGCTAAAAAATCATCATCAAACTCTAGGCCATATAAGTTTTCTCCTATGTCATCTTCTAGGATTTTTATAGTTTTACATTTTAAATTTAGGTCTCTGATCCATTTTAGAGTTAATTTTTGTGAAGGCTGTAAAGTCTGTATCTTGATTTACCTTTTTGCATGTGGATGTTCAGTTGCTTCAGCACCATTTGTTGAAAAGACTATTTTGCTCCATTGTATTGCTCCTTTGTCAAAAGATCAGTTGAATATATTTATGTAGGTCTATTTCTGGACTCTCTACTCCGTTCCATTGATCTATCAATCTGTTCTTTCACCAATACTACACTGTCTTCTTTCTGGTAGCTTTATAGTGAGACTTGAAGTCAGGTAGTGTAGTATTAATCCTCCAACTTTGTTCTCCTTCAATGTTGTGTTGGCTAGTCTGTGTCTTTGGTCTCTATATAAACTTTAGAATCAATTTGTCAACATATACTAAATAACTTGCTGGGATTTTGATTGGGACTGCATTGAATCTATAGATCAAGTTGCAAAGAACTGGTGTCTTGAAGATATTGAGTCTTCCTATTTATGAACATAAAATATTTCTCCATTTATTTAGTTCTTCAATATCTTTTTTCTGAGCTTTGTAGGTTTCCTGGGATAGATCTTGAAATATTTTGTTAGATTTATACCTAAGTATTTCATTTTGGGGGTTTTAATGTAAATGGTATTGTGGTTTTAATTTCAAATTCCACTTGTTCATTGTTGGTATATAGAAAAGCGATTGGATTTTGTATATTAACCTTGTATCCTGCAACCTTGCTATAATTGCTTATCAGTTCTAGGAGTTTTTTGTTTTATTTTTAAACTTAGTTCAAACCCAACATTCTCACATCTTCAAGATCTACTAATTTGTAATATTTTTTTATCACTTTATTTTCTTCCACTAGATTCAAACTTTTGTTGAAGACAGAATTTTATCTTATTCATCTTTATGACTAAAACACTAAAGAAAGTGCTTTAGGTAAAAGAGTTGCTTTCTAAAAAGTTGAAAAGTAAATCTGTTGATGGCACTGGAAATCATGAGCTCATTCTAAAATCTTTCTGATTGCAGATAATGTGGACAATTTTATTTTTTAAAAAATTGTAAAGCAGCATACTTTCACTATTCTCTTTTACTCAAAGTCCTTTAACTTAAAAGATTTTTAATGGAGTTTCTTGAAACATGAAAGATAAAAGCCATTCCTAGTTTCCAATAAAACTCTCCATTCCCATAGAGTGACTCTCAAAATATTTGTATTCTGCAGTCTCCTCCAATATAAAAAGCTGGATCACTTATTTGATTTAAAACTGACAGATGTTAAATGTTGTTGTTTGCCAAGTGATTTCACAAATTTGGCCATATGTGAAAAATCATTTGGGTATCAACAGAACTGTTTAATGACTTTTAAAGTTCCTTATCAAATAAGTTTAATGCCAAAGGGTAAAATCCACTTACTGATTAATCTAAATGTCTGTTATGTTTAATAGGAATCAGAGAAGGGATTTATGTCTTAATATTCATGCCTAGTCAAGAAGTATTGGGATCAAATAGCTATTAAGCTTCAAAAATCAAATAAAAGGCAAGATTTCCCTAAATTTTATTGATTTAAACGTGAGAGAGAAATGAGTTATTAAGGAGGCTTAGGGAAATAGGTCAAAATACTATAGAAACCCAGAAAGTAAATGTTCCTATTCACCGGAAATGAGTTCATGAGAGTAACCCAGTAGCAAACAATGAGAAGAAAACCAACCTGGAATACAAAATGTGGTATTGATCATTCACTTAATGAACAAATTTGGCACATTAAATGCCATCAAGTATGCTAGGTGCTAGAGACCAATCAGGAGATAGAAACCACACAGTTTGATATAAAGAATTCTTCAACTATGATAAGAGAGTAGCTATAAGATATTAGGAAACTCTAAATGCTATTCTAGGCATAATGGAGAGCATCTAAGGAAGAAGAAATTGTTAAGGCAGTCCCCTCCCCAACACTGGAGTTCAGACTTCCTTGGAGAAGCAGAGAATTTTGCTAGTTTGCCCAGGCTGGTTCTGGGCCATAGTTACTGGCCAGGAGGCAGCATCCCTCTAGAGTACAAATGGAGAACAGGAGATCAGCAGCAGGAGATCAGCAACAGCAGGTAGCATGCAGAGGGGCTGGAAACTCTCCTGGTTGTGGGTGGGTGGTGCCAGGGCTGAGGCTACAATGTCACCTAAACGCCACGCATTTTGTGAGCATGACTGGGGCAGAGGTCCACGAGATGTCCTCATCCCCGTCCTGCTGACCTGCAGCACAGCAGCCAGCAACTGCAGAAGAGACCCTTCCTCCTGTGATGACCCGTCAGTGCTCCCTACTGAGAAAACATAACATCGTGCTAAAGTTAAAGCAGAAATGCTTAAAGAGATTCCATTTATTATTGGAGAGGACATACTGAAGTGTGAATTTGGAGGTAAGGAGTAAGAAATTGATAATTGGCACAATGACACACAGCCTATGCCTTGAGGGAGCATAATTTGAAATACATAGAATTTGTGATGGGATTCAATAAAAATCAGCATTCTAGAAGACCATGAAGGGACAGCTCTTGTCAGATGGACAGAACACAACAATGAGAAATGTAGATCCAATTTTATATATGACTATAAAAATAGAGAGTCAATATCTCTTTACATAGCAGACTCCAGTTATGGGGCAGAAATAAAGGAATAATTTACTCATTGTCCCTATTCCTTCATATTTGCAGTTTCCAATAGCCTTATTAAGACCTCTCAACCTAACTCAATCTCATGGCATAATACTTTAGTTCCCTGTCTTAACTGTGGCCTTTAGGAGTTTTCAGTTTCCTATTCCTCTGTCATATGGGTAGATGCCCACTTAATAGACAGTTTTCATGGACCATTTATCTTTCCTCAAAGGGGACTTTAAAATGAGTAGGCATGATCACAGTCTCTTGTGAAATAATTCAGATTCTCAATGGATAACTAAACTTAATATATTCTTTGTTTGTATAATTGTTTTTGGAGCATGTAGGGTTAATCATAAAGCCCTGGATATTGGAATTCAAGTGGCTTGGAGCATATGAAATATAAATCATTATTTTAAATAGGCAAGATGACTCATGGTATAAATTAGTCATAAAATACTTTATCCAGATATATTATTTTTGTTCTTTTTTATTAATCATAATTATTACTTTGTATCAAAAATAAGAGTGAACTGAACAGCAGTAGTAAAATAAATTTCAATGTTTTTTCACTCCACAGAATGACTTTTGTCAGTGCAGTACGTTTACAGGTCTTGTGCTAGACAAATATAATAAAAGCCCAGAAATCTTTATCAGGTGAAGAGTATAAGAAGAACAAAGACATTATAAAGATTATGCACTCAACAAAATTATAGGTTAACTAAGTCATTTGTAAAAAAGCTATCTTGAGTATAAGCATGAGGAATAAAAAGGGGATTTACTAAACCCACACAAAGAATCAAGTATTTCCCAACACGTCAACGAGCTTTAATGAGATTTGACAACAGAACTTGTCAATGGCCATAACTACTGTATTTCCTGCAGTCATTCTGAGCAAGGAGATGATCAATTATTTACTCAATATATAGTTATTAACTACCTATTGCATGGTAAGTAAGGTTTTGGGAAATGAGGGTTTAGCAGTGAATAGGTCAGGCTAGCTCTGTGCTCCCATGGGGCTTATATATTAGTGATGAGGCAGGTAGGGAAGGAAGAAAGGAAAAAAGAATGAAGCAATGAAAGAAGGATTATCAGGTAAGTGCTATAGATTTGAGTGGTGGCACTGGAAATGGGAAAAAAAAAAAAAGATCAGATTTAAGATTTATTTCAGGTAGGAGCCAATGAGACTAACTAACATAATCAATGAAGATATGGAGAAAACTAGACGAATAAGGTAACATTGTATTTGGTTATCAATTACGGGTGTGTGTGTATGTGTGTGTGCACTAGTGTATGAAACGCCTGATTGATGAGTTGCACCAACCCTGAGAGAGACAAAAATTGGTAGCTACTCACAGATGAAAGACACAATATAGAAAATATGTAAAGAATGGAGCGAGCAGCTTCTCCCATTCCTCTTCCCTTGCTGCTGAGCACCAAAGGATGGAGAGGGCTGGAAGCTACTCCTGACCATGAGACTGCTATTTGGCTTTGTCGATATATTTTCTGCTTTGTATCCTTCAAAGCTAAGTAAACTGGGGGTGTGAATATATTGTACCTGTGGACGTTTTGTCATTTCCAAATCTGGACCAACTGCTATAGTCCATAAAATGTTTGAAAGTCTATTGGACATTAATTCAGAGATATCACCTTGGGAATTTGTAATAGAAGTCTGGAGTTCTGGGATAAAGCCAAGGATTGATATCTAGATTTTGCAGTCTTCAGCTTATAAATGGTACTGAGAGACACTAAACATGATAAGGGGGAATGAGAATTGATAATTGCTTTTGTAATAGTTAAAATCATTGGTAAATTTATAAGAATGGTTTCAATTGGAAGATAGGAATGAAACTTGATGGAATTGAAAAAAAATATTGCAAGATTAGAAAGAAATTCGAGACAGAATTCTCAAAAAAGAAGTGGGATAGTCTCTAGAGAGGAATGAGGGATTACAAGAGGGTTTTGTTTATGATAGGAGATATTACAGCATGGTTGCTTGCTAATTGGGATGGTGCAACTGAGTGAGGGCAGGGTGTGAGAGGTGATTAAACAGTGTTCCTGAGTAGGTAAGGAAGGATGAGATCCATCTCACAATGACAGGGTTGGACTTGAATATGAGTAGGGAGAGTCCATCCATAGTAATAGGAAGGCAGAATATGAGTACAGAAACAAATAAGATGAAAGATTTTGTGGTAGGAAGGTGATGTTGTTTTCTTACCATTGCTTCTGGCCTCTCAGAGAAATAAGAAGCAAGGTCATAAAATGAGAGAAAAGGACAGAAGTGTTGGGTGTTTGTGGAGAGAAAAGAGGAGTGAAATAGTTGTCTGAGAGAGAGGGGGAGGGAATTTCCTATAGAAATGTGGTAGGTTTGTTGAAACAGTGACTTCCTTGCTACTACAGATAGAAAGGTCTGAGTAGACTTCTCTGAGAAGGGGGCATTTAAACAAAGCACTAAACACAAAGGAGTCAGCCATACAAATAACAGGAGAAAGATTATTCCAGGAAGAAGGAATAGCAAGCAAAACATCTTAAGGAAGCACAAGCTTCTGTTTAAGGCTCTGCAATAAGGCCAGTGCAGTTTGGGCACATCTAAGGGGGTGGATCAAAACCTATTTTGTAACTCCTACCTCATCACCAACCTCTAGACCATATAAAGCCGTGGAAGAATTAATTGAGAGACTGATGAAATACTGATCGAGATTTTATCAGATTGTCTGCTTCCCTGCATCCATTCCCCCACCTCTTCTACCACGTCTTTTGGCTTCAACATGGTAGGGGAGGTGAATAATAGGACCTCACCAAAGAGGTCTGCCTGTAAGGATGATGTGATGCAATCAGAAAGAATCCACAAGGGATATATAGCTTCAGAGGGAAGAGCTGAGAGGTGAATTATAAGTGGCAAAATGTTGGGATATGATCCATACCAGAAAAAGACGTAGTGGGAGGTTTCCATGGAGTGATGGATTTCAAAATAAAACAAAACAAACAAACAAAAAACACTAAACACACAAACATACTTCTAGGCTTCTGTTCCATAGAAGGATATGACAGCACATATAATCGCATGAGTTAGATAAAACTTTACCATTTCTTCTAAGTCCTTCTTTCCTCTACACCAGATTCTGGAGAAGTCAGGAATAGCAGCTATTGAGTCAGGTTGTTGAGAGAAAGAGAGAGAGGAAAAGAGAAGAAACAAAGCAATTTTCTCTTCCCTGCTATCATCTTAAAAATCTAGATAAGGCCTGAGCTGTGGAGAGAAATGCTTTAAACTGTATGACAGATTGAAGTATTTTGATACTTCACTGGTCTGGGATTTCTAATATCAGAAAACAAGACTGCTAATCAATATATGAATATAACTAGAAAAAAATCTATGGAATTAGCTCAAGAAAACATCCAGAAATGGAGAGGAAAATTCCAAGAGTGATTCTGAATGGCAGTGGTAAAACAGTACAGAGATTTTCCTTCTTTTATTTATTCTGAGTCCAGCTCATTTAATGAGTGAGTCATATGTGTGTAATGACAGGAGGCTTTTGAAGGGTTTTAGTCAGGGGATGACATTTTCTAATTAACAGACTGAACATATCACTTTACTAGCTGTGTGGGAAGATTTTAGGATCGGAAGAGAGAAAGCAAGGGAACAAGTTATGGGGCTATGACAAGAGACCAGACAAGGGTGGTGGTGACGTGGGCTAAAGTGATTATTAGTGGAGATAGAGATAAAGGGACAGCTCTGAGATAATGTTTTAAAGGTAGATTCAGCAGGACTGATAATATTGAAGTGAGAATTAAAAAGAAATGAAGAGTAGCTGCTATATTTTAGGCTCAAAGAACTGAGTACTAACATTTACCGAGATGTAGAAGATTGGACAAGGAGCAGAGTGCAGTTAAGAAGAGCAATCCATAGTTCTGTTTTGGCCATATTAAATTTGAGGTGCCACATAGTCATCCATTTGGAGATGCGACATTTGTATTTGGCGGTAGGAGTCTGGAGTTGTGGAGGGAAGGCAGCAACGAATATGTAGATTTTGGAGTCTTCAGCACACAGATAGTATTTAAAATCCTGAGTTTAAAACAAGTCATCCAGGAAGAATGAAAATAAAGAGAAGAGAAAGGGTGCCAAGTTACAAAAATGTGACACTATAACATTGACATTTAAGAAGAGGAAAGAAACAAAAAGGAAACTGGGGAAGCACAATAGTCAAGAAGGTAGAAGGAAAAACAAGAGAGTGCTGTATCTCAAAGCTATGAGAAGAAAAAGTTTCAAGAAGTGGACGACAGTATGAGATGCTGCTGAGAACTCAAAAAAAACAGAGCAGTTACCATTTTACTTGGTAAAAAGTTAAGTAACTGATGACCTTGGCAATTATTCTCGGTGAATTGATTGAAAAAGAATCCAGGGCTTGGGGAGTTGAGGAGCGAATGGGAAATGAGTAAATCCACACACTGGCTACAGATAAATCATTCTATCAAGAAGTAAATGGGAGACAAAAAACAGAGAAGCAGAAGAGGATCTATGATCAAGGGCCATTAAAAAAAAAAAGTAAAAAACAGTTCGAACATCAAGAACATGTTTGAGCATTGATGAGAATGATTCAGTGGAGATGGATGATTCACCAAGACAGGGTGGAGGGTGAGATTAAAAGAGCAACATTCTTGAAAATTGACAGGTGATGAAATACAGCACAAAACTGACAGTGTGGCCTTGATGGGGCAAAGATGCTTCGGTAGTTAGAGGAACAAAGGCAGAGTTAGGGCAGAGACACAAGAAGATAGATTATTTTTATGATGGCTAGATGAGAACCTTCCTACATGGTAGCTTTTATTCATCTTCTCAATGAACTGCTTTGGACAATTTCTTTTATCTCTGGTTTTGAGAAACTAATTCTCAAAAGTATCAATTCTCTTTGCCAATTTAGCAGGCAAAGTCATTGTAATGAGCATGGCTTCCCTCTCTGAGCAACAATAGCAGATCCAATCTGATATTGTTCTTTTCACTTTTGAATGACCAGCAAACTGCTAGTAACCTACTATACAGGATTAATTTGGAAAACCATACCTATAATCACATATGCAATTTCTATTTTGAGTCCATAGAAGAGTAGCTTTTAACAGAAGACATATTCTACCCTTGAAGTGAGTGGTAAGAAAGATAATGGGAATGTATATCATGTTATCCTGTTTAACTATAAATAATCATCATCCTCCAATAAGCTTGTGTTTTAAAAGCCCAGATATTTCTAATATTTAATTTTGCTCAGCTTTGGCATGGACTAAAATGAGTTTTTCCAGTTAATGAAGAATTAGTCCATGAGAGCCATGGTTAACGTCATTAAGAGGCTAGAGACGTGAGCACTTAAGTCCAACTGAAAGAAAGGCAACAGCCAATGCGTCAGGGTTGCAGTGTACATCAGGGTTGCAGGGGTACTGCTTATATAATCTACGATGTGGATGGTGTGCCCAGGGGTAGTTAAATGAAGTGGTAGACTCAGTGCTTCACAGTTAAGGCAAGGACCTGTTACCAGGACTATTTCTTGGCTGAACACCCTCAAGAAAATCTAATTGAGTGTATTATTGGCTTGATCACAGTCATTCTAAGATGACTTATTCCACAATAACCCATAATTACACCTCGTTCCCTCTAAGGTGGAAACTACTTCTATTCCCCGAACCCCTTTTAGGTACTAATAAAATGTGTCATCCTCTACAAATGAGAGAAGTCTATTTACTTGTCCTACTAGAAGGAACTTTAAATATCCAAGCTACTAACTTGGCACAGGCATGTATGCACAGATTCTGGGGCAGATTTTAGCATTTCTATTTTATAGTTCCATTGTAAAGAAGCCAAAGTGAACATTATGAAAATAGGCATCCTCATGGGATATTCTACTTTAAAAGGTCATAGTTTGGCAGAGGAAATGAGTATGTTTTTTCCTAACATCTAAAAGGTTTGGAACCAAAACAGAATTTCATAACTGAGAAGTGGAAATGGATATCTCCTGATATAATGAACAAATATTTGTCTGATTTACATTGAAATGAGTGAATCAATCAGCTTCTGTTTATCCTATGCACCAGGAATTTTGTGTTCCTTCTATCTTTCCTCCTGGATGTCATTTATTGTTCAAAAAACTGAGAACATGCCAGTATCATGTTAATTGGTCTCATAATACAGTATGTATACCATACACTGTATAACATGTCTGCTATAATCTCCATTTTTGTTGCTGATCATAAGGCCTAAGTAGAAAATCATGGTTTCTTGCTTCCATCCCTTATTCCATATTCCTCTTCCCATGACCCACTGCTGGACTCAACCAGTTAAGACTTTTTAACTGGTGGGGTGACCCCAAATATTATACTAACAAGTTCTGAGTTATCCTGTGTTTATTGAGTTCTCACAGTTTCCCGCTTACTTCTGTTATTGGTCATGGAATACTAACAGCTGTGCCAGTGAATCCTCAGATTTCTAGACAGAGCGTTTGTACAAGTTTCCTATTGCAGCTGTAACCAATTATCACAAAATTAGTGACTTAACACATATTTATCATAGTTCTGGAGGTCAAAAGTCTAAAATGGGTTCACAGGGTTGCATTCCTTCTTTAAACTCCAGGGGAGAATCTGTTTTCTTGTCCTTTCCAGTTTCCAGAAGCTACCTACCTTCCTTTGGCTCATCTCCCCTTTATTCCCCTTCAAAGCTAGCAGTGTAGCACCCTCAAATCTTTTTCCCTCTTTCCCTCTGTTTCTGCCTTCTGTCTTTGTAAGGATCCTTGTGATCAGTCCTCGTAAGGATCCTTGATCATTGTGCTCAACTAGATAGTTCAAGATACTCTCCCCATCTCAATATTCTTAATTTAATCACATCTGCAAAGTTGCTTTTGCACTATAAGGTAACAAACGTAGTTCACACCTTCCAGGGATTAGAAACATCTATGGCAGACCATTATTCAACCTACCACAGTCTTCCTTTTCTTCATTGTGTAGCAGTAATCCACTTTTTTCTTGGTAATTTGAATCAAACATCCCAGACAGTAGAGCAAATCTCTTTTCTGCCTGTTGAATTAGTATAAGGAGTCAAAAAACTACTGGTCAAAATACAGTCTTAGCTTTTTGTTTAATATATTTTCTTGGGTACTAGGACCTCCAAATTTATTGACACCAAAGCAAGGGAAAAAAAATTCCACAAGTGGATTATTAAGTGTAAAATGAAAGAGGTCTCTTTCACTTAGACCCCTTAGTTCTGGACTCATATTTCGTCAGTGAGGGAAGTAACACTATGTATCAACCTCTGCTTTAAGAAATAAATGGTGTGCTATGGAACAATAACCCAACATCACAAGGTGTGACCCTCAGATGGAGCTCTGATTGAATCTATTAGAAACCATTTCATCATAAATAGACCTGTGATAATAAGAGAAATTCCATGAGTGAGACATTGTTGCTGCATATATTTTCCCTTAAAGTGAGTTCTTTGTTTAGCGGAAATATTACCTGTATAACATGTTGATGAATAACGCAGTGGTGTCCTGGACTGATCATACTGGCTCTTGAGAGACAACTGTTAAATTATCAGGAATTTTGCAAATTGGTTGTTAAGCACGGCCATTATTAAAAATTAAATTATTTAAACTTACTGTGGGAAAATAAAACTTTCTTGAGTTTCTTAGTGTTTCTCTAAAAAACCCTAGCTTCCTAACACCATTCTCATACCTTAAGAATTACATTTGTACCATCTGTCTAGTTAATTTCTCTGATCCAAAAGGGTAATAGAACTTCTATTATCTCCCTGAGACAGTCATATAGTTACAGCCCAGACAAGGTCCTTATGTTAAGCTATCAGGGTGCCAGGATTACTAGGGGGCTATCTCCCTAGGTTTAAAGTCAAGACTTTGGGGAAATCTCTAGGTCATAAAAGACAGTCACCTGAGATTTATCAGGCGCTTGGAAAGATGTATGTACGTTCCAAAAGGTTAGAGTAAGAACCCAGGATGGGAGAACCCAGGATCCTTTCGATCTGTCTCAAAGGAGCGAAAGTGTTTTTTGTTTTTTCCATTCTCTCTCTCCCCTTTGAGAGAGAAGGGACAAGACTGTCTCTCTCCTATAGAAAAATGCAGAAAATCCGTTGTTCTTCTTCCCTCGCCTACACAGTGTCCAGCTGCTAGGGTAAGATCTTTGACCTGGCTTTCATTATGTCACCCCAGGGGTAAAGCCTTGGGCAAAGGAGGGGGCATCTAATGAGCTTTATTATTTACTGTAACATAATCATAATTTATCTGTCCCTGATCTAGAATATTTTGTGTGTGAGCATTCAAGGTAAAATTATTAAAGATGAATTTTAATTAAAATGTATGACAAACAAAAGTAATACACAAATTTCATCACTTCCTAATTATTTTACTACATTTTACTATTTTCTATGGTCTTGAAGTATGTCTATCTATTTTATCTATATGCTGGAAATAGTAACTAACAGTGTGCTACTGAGTATCTTTTCCCAAGTCCAAGTTTAGTAGCTGTCACATTGGCTATAGTGAGAGTATTTACAGAACAAAAATTGGCAAACACTACAAATCATAACTTTATTATTTTGTTGATTTTTTAGACTTAATAAAGTGATGGAGAAATGGTAATAATGGGTATTAAACTTAAAAGTGTCGTGTCTGCAGATGTTACATTGTAAATAATAAAAACAAACAAAAAAATCTTTCCAGTATTCAAAAACAATTATCCAATTTAACAAAGAGGAAATATGAGGAAATTCCATAGGTGCTATCAGAACTAATGTCAGTTACATCAGAACCAATGAGTGAAATTCCTGCCTACATCTTTGTTACTATTTCACTTTTGTCTTATCAATGTAGAGGAAAATAGCAATACCATTCATGTTTGCATGTCGTTCATTCATAGGTCTGCTATGAATAGAAGAGTTCAACATAAATCATCCAACTCATTCTGTAAGAATCAATTAGTTCCATGGAATTTATAATCATTTCATACATTATATTATTATTTGTATAATCTATCCTACATATCAATATAAATTATAATGTGTGTATATGAATATATATGCATACTTTTTTGTTTTTGTTTTTTCAGAAGACTGGTTGTTAAACATTTACCGGCACAACACTGATAAAGACATTCTGAAAAAGTCCACTAATGATACTAGTAGAAAAGTTGTGTCATGAAGGCAAACCCATATGCAAAATACGGGTGTATTCCAAAGCCCCCTTCCTGATGGAAGAGGTCAAATGAAATCAATCTGAGCTCCCGGGGAAATGGTGCTACATGAGAGTCTCAGCCTTGGCCTTTATTATTGGCAGGAGGGGGGGTCAGTATAGCACAGTGTTGCAGTAACTTTGGTGAGAGAAAGTCCGTATTGTTGAGTTCACGCATAACTTCTCTCCGTCCCTGGGACCTAAATAGTTCATCTGCCAGAATAAGGGGCACTGAAAACTAGATCATCCATTTAAAAGTTGCTTATCTTCTCAGAGAGCTGAAAAAAACGTGCCTACTTTTTTAAATATTCAAAACTGAAGAATCATCTACCTAGCAACATTAACCAACACTGTAATTAAGACATTAATCCAGGGATTTTCTGGGATATTTCGCACTGAGTAGGATTAGACATTATAAGAAAAATGAATACAATTAAAAAAATTTAAGTGGAAATTGACTGTCATTATCTTAGCCAGTGGCATTATCATCGTATTTAAAGAACTGAAACGGTAATTTGATGAGTGACTGTTGAAAATGTATGGAGACGTTTTAAGGAGAGAATTATTTTTATCTGGAATGATTTCCTTAGCTGAAGTGAACATGCACAATGCCTGATGAACTCCCTCAATGCCTCTATTTATGGACTTGCAAATTGTTCAGGTTTGTCAAAATTATATTTGAATTTCAAGTTCTCTGTTAATGCTGTGGCTGTTAAGGAGGAAAGGCGGGCCAGCCCGTAGCTTAGCAGTTAAGTGCATGCGCTCCGCTACTGGCGGCCCGGGTTCGGATGCCGGGCGCGCACAGATGCACCGCTTTTCTCTGTCCATGCTGAAGCCGCGTCCCACATACAGCAACTAGAAGGATGTGCAGCTATGACATACAACTATCTACTGGGGCTTTGGGGGAAAAAGTAAATAAATAAATAAACATCATTCTAAAAAATAACGAGGAAAGGCAGCCATACCATTAAAGCTTATCTTTACTTCACAAAAGCTACCTTAAAAACCCATTAGTATCTGACATTTATTCAAAGAGAAGTATCTCAAGTTAATTATTGAAATTAGAGAAACTAGTTACAAATCAAAATTTACCTCTTAATTCTAAGAGAATATACTTCCCTTCCCCTCTCCCAATTTTACTTACATAACCCCTTTCTGCAGTATTTATTTTCTCTTAAGGAACCCCAGTTTATCTATCACCTCTCAGTTTCTCTCAGATATATGTGAACGTTGTATATAGGAATAAACAACTAACGTAAAGCTCATAATAATTGAAAATCAGTACTTATTAATATTTTTAAAATGTTACTATTACTTTTTGAATTTTTCAGTTTGAACTATATCAAGTTACCATTTTTTGTAGCTCAAGTATAAACTAATAATGGAAATTCCTTATGGTTCAACCTAATAGTTTATGCTCGTTTTAGCACAAGATTTAAGTTATGTAATTAAGAACCACTGTGGTTTAATCTATGTAAAATGCAGTGGTGAGCTAAATTAACGCTCTCAACAATTTAAGCATCAAACAAAGGCGGAAAATGACAATGAAGGGAGAGGTTGGAAGTTTGCAGTAAGTCCAAAAAAATACAGAAATATTATTATTACAGATATAAACTCACACACATAAAAAAATGGACTTGACTAGTTAACAAGGACCCAGTAAGTCACCAAAGGTTAGTACGAGGTATTTAGGATATTCGCTGAAATGTTGAAACTGTACTTTCTTCAAGGAAGAGATAATTGGATGCCTCTTAGAAAGCTAGACACTGTGTTAGACACTTGGAGGCATTTTGTCTAATTGTTAATAAACCCAGTGATATCTTATCCTGATTTTTCAGAAAAGAAAAGTGGAGTATAATAAATTGCTTAAAGAGACACAGCTGATAAATAGCAGACCTGGGATTTGAACCCACAACTCACTGAATTCTGAGCCCCTGCTCCTTTTGTCACTCCTGGATTAAATCCGAATCGACTCAGTAAGAACAAAACATAATCACACAGAGAAATCAAGTGACCAGTGACACAGAAGAAAAAGAAGCATAAATGATAAAAAAAAAAAAAAATTCTTAAGACACAGCAAATGGACAGAATCATTGCAAGTTTGCCATTGGAGCAGAGTGAATATTTGCATGGATGTTGTAAGCATGTTTCTCCCCATAATCAGAACCTTAAAATCCCCACAACTATAAAATTATTCTAAATGAGCACTCAATGACCTGTAAAATATCATTTGAAAATGAAAGTCGTGAGTTAGAAGGCACAAGCACCAAGAAGTACCCTTATAATCCTTCTCCTTTTCTCATTTGGAATGAAATCAGCTCAAAGCTTCACAAATTTCTCACACACATGACTGTGGTCTTTGAAAGGCATGTTTCATCTTGAGAATTACTATTACTGCTTGATTTACAAACTCCTCAAGATGACAAAAAAGAAAAAGACTGTATAGAGCACATTTGTAACCTTATGAAGTAATTCCAAAGTCAACCATAATTCACTGATATAATCATTTGCATTGTGGTTTTAAACAAATTGATTTAATAAAAAGAAAACACCAGCAGGGATTAAAATTAAACTATTCTCTTTTGTAAATATGCACTAGGTCAAACATATTTACAAGTAACATTTATATTTTCTGATAAAATAACCAAGAAGATAATTTCATTTTCTAAATAAAATTAAAAATGTATGGTTAAAGTTATAATTTGCAACTTATTATTGTATAATCTTATACAAGTGCAATTAATATAAAATTTGATTATGATCATATTAAATCATGTCGGTTCACCTACTCTGAACATGACAAATATATGTAGATATGAATCTTACAAATTGGACCATTCAGAAGATGGTCAGCAGAGCCAGTCAATATCAGAAACAATAAGAATAACCCAATGGTACGTTTGACCTTGCCTCTTATATTTTAGCTGTCTCAAGCTGTCGAAAGGTTCTCTATGGTTTTGAAACTGTGAATCTTCGTAAATACTTAACTACACTTCAGATAGTCATACCTTAATCTGAGTGTTAGTATTTTACTCATTCATCAAGGTCCTACCCAGGAAACCTTTCACCTAAAAGTAACACCTCAATTATCAAATACCAATGTATCTCATTATTATGGTCCTCTTTACCTTTTATCTTCTATTATAACTATTTGTGAATAAACCTTTTCTTCTTTACAGTTTGTAAAATCTTTGAAGCTAGGAATATTTTCTTTTGCATCTTTACACAGACATATGTAAAATATATGAATTTTCTGTAGTTGAATGTTTTTTAATATGTTAAACACTTCAAATATGTTGTAATCAGCATACCATCCTGACCCTCATTTGTAATAATGGGTCCAATCCACTGAGTTATTTATTTGGATTTTTCCCTAATTAAGATTTTTCTTTGTAAAAACAGTTACATGGCTTTTCACTAATAAGAAGAGTCTAAGCTTCTCATCTTTGGGGTGGCGGTAAGGAGGATAGTATCACTTTTTACTTAACACGTGGGAAATCATACCTTAAGGGATAGCTTAACACTCTACTTGACAATGCTCAAAAGAAAGTATTTAAAAGATTTAATCAATTGTAAATAACACCAACACGCATTAGATCTGAGTATCAGTGAACCAAGATAGATCATTGATGCATATTCCTGAGCACACATCCACTATCCTGAAATATCCCTGTTGCCAGGCCAAAATATTTCTCACATCCATCTTTGCAACATGGCTCTCTGAATTGCCGATGAGACTGAAAACATTTTCCTATGCATATTAGTCATTCCAGTTTTCCTTTGATTGCCTAGAATAAAGACATTTTCAGACATGCAAGCATTATAAAAATTGAATTCAATGCACATTATCTTAGTAGGCTACTGAAGGATTGGCTAACCAAAAAATGAATGAATAAACAAATAAGTAAAATGATAACAGAAATACAGGAGACCTAAGCATCATGGGATCTTACTTGGGAGGGTGGCAAAGGAGGTCTTCAGCATGCTGCTAAAATAAGGAAGAGGACAGCAGAGCTAGAAAGCAAGCAATCAGGGCAAGGGAACTGAAATTGCAGAGGAGAGTCTCCATGGAAACACAAGTGGCTATATAACCTGAGGTACTTCAGCATTGAGGAGAGTTTAGCACCTCTGGGGGTAAATTAGTTATAGATTCATGAAAAAAAAAAAGAGTTAATGAAAGGACGAGCTACAAATTTACTTCAAAATTGAAGAAGACACCAATAAATGTAAAGATATTTCATGCTCATAGATTGAAAGAATTAGTATTGTCAAAATGTCCATCTTACCCAAAGCAGCCTACACATTCAATGCAATCTCTATCAAAATTCTAATGGCATTTTTCACAGAAACGGAACAAACAATCCTAAAATTAGTATGGAACCACAAAAGACCCCAAATAACAAAAGCAGTCTTGAGAAAGAACAAAGCTGGAGGCATGACGGTCCCTGATTTCAAACTATATTACAAAGGTATAGTAATGAAAACAATATGGTATTAGCATAAAAACAGACACACAGACCAATGGAACAGAATAGAGAGCCCAGAAATAAACCCACTCATATATGGTTAATTAATTTATGACAAAGGAAATTTCTTCAGTGCAATTTTTTCAAGCCAAGAATATACAGTGGGGAAAAGACAGGTTCTTCAATAAATGGTGTTGGAAGAACTGGACAGTCACACGCAAAAGGATGAAATTGCACCTCTATCTTACAGTATACATAAAAATTAACGCAAAATAGATTGAAGACTGGAATGCAAGACCTGAAACCATAAAAATCCTAGAAGAGAACGTAGGCAGAAATCTCCTTAACATTGGTCTTGGCCGTGATTTTTTGGATTCGACACCCAAAGGAAAGGCAACAAAAGCAAAATAAACAAGTGAGACTACATCAAACTAAAAAGTTTCTGCACAGCAAAGGAAATCATCAACAAAATGACAAGGCAATCTACTGATTGAGAGAAAATATTTGCAAATCATATATCTGATAAGGGGTTAATATCCAAAATATTTAAAGAATTCATACAATTTAATAGCAAAAAAACCAAACAATCCAATGAAAAAATGGGCAGAGGATCTGAATAGACATTTTTCCAAAGATGACCTACAGATGGCCAACAGGCACATGAAAAGATGCTCAGCATCCCTAATCATCAGGGAAATGCAAATCAGAACTACAATGAGATATCACCTCACACCTACTAGAATGGCTATTATCAAAAAGACAAGAAATAACAAGTGTTGGCGAGGATGTGGAACAAAGGGAACCCTTATGCACTGAGGTGGGAATGTAAATTGGTGCAACTACTATGGAAAACAGTACACAGGTTTCTTAGAAAATTAAAAATAGAAGTACCATACGATCCAGCAATTCCATTTCTAGGTATTTATTCAAAGAAAACGGAAACACTTACCTAAAAAGATATCTGCACCCCCACGTTCACTGCAGCATTATTTACAATAGCCAAGATATGGAAACCAACTAAATGTTCATCGATGGATGAATGGATAAAGAAAATGTGATATATATACATCAGCCATAAAAAGAATGAAATCTTGCCATTTGTCACAACATGGATGGACCTTGAGGGCATTATGTTAAGTGAAATAAGTCAGACAGAGAAAGACAAATACCATATTATCTCACTTATATGTGGAATCTAGAAAAAAAAAAAAAAAGCTCATAGATACACAGAACAGATTGGTGGTTGCCAGAGACAGGAGGTTGGGGGTGGGTGAAATGGGTGAAAAGAGTCAAAGTTACAAACTTCCAGATACAAAATAAATAAGTCCTGGGGGTGGAATGTGCAATATGGTGACTACAGTTAATAAAACTGTATCGCATATTTGAAAGTTGCCTGGAGAGTAGATCTTTATGATATACGTCTTTAATTATTTTCTTCTATCTATTTTCTCTCTTCTTTTTATTTTTTTCTGAATAATTTGCCAGATACACAACTGCCTAGATTGATCCTCTAAATTCTTGTCTTTTTACTACTCTTTTCTCATCTCTTTGTCTTTTCAAGCCTACTCCTTGGATTTCTTCATGTTTTTCCTATACTTTTTCTTCTGCTCTCATATTTTTCATTCCAAGAACTCTTTCTTGTTTTCTCAATGTTCCCTTCTATTCTATTTTTACTTCATAAACACAAAATCTTCTCTTCTATCTCTGAGGATATTATAATTTTTGAAGTCTTATTTTCTTAATTTTTTTAGCTTGCTTTGTTCTTTTCCTTTGATATAAGAAGCTGTCTAAAATATCTTTAGGTCCATAGCTATTCATTTATATTCAAGAGTAAAATTGTTGAGTGAATGGTGTGGTTTTGCCAACTTGGAGGTAATAGTGGTAGTGGGGGTGCTTCAGTATACTATGACAGAGCAATGTGCTTTGCCAGTTCCTTTGGGAAACAACTAATTCCACTACCTGAATTCTTTGGACTGTTTAATTTCCGCACAGAGAAATCTTCCACTCTCTTACCTAAAGGCTTAAGTCTGGTTGACTGCTTCTGGTTGACTGATAAGTAGGAGAAGGGGGCCCAGAGTCTTGTTACTTACCATGAATGTAGACATTTATTTAATTCCTCTATTTTCAATAACGTGCTCTTTGCTATTCCTGGAGTTTTTGAGTGCAGAATCTCCTTTTCAATTTCCTCAGAATATAAACCTTCCCTGTCTTTTCATGGTGAGAGAACAGTAGTCATTTGGCTATTTGCAAAGGAGGAGGCAATCTATGATTTTCAACAAATCCTTCTATTTTTTCATCCCCATCTCTTACTAGCACCCACTACCCAGAAGTATCCAGGGCCTAGAATCCTTATCAATGTAGAGAGAGAAGAAACTAATCTTTATTCTTGATGGCTTCCCCCTTTGCCACACTTAGGTTTTAGCATTCTCAGCTTTCAGTCAGTGACCACCTTCCCATTTACTTTCATCCTCAAAAATTATGTTGACACCTTTCTTCCAGTGTTATCTTCCATCTCATTCTGTTTGTTGCTGTGCGTGTATACCACTGTTATTCATTAAGGATTATTTTAGTACACTTTTAGGAGGGAGTGGAAGGCAAACATTTAATCAATCCATCATGTTTAACTGGAAGTATACATGCTAATTTTTGTTTCTCTAGTGGTTACAGGTAA
Source organism: Diceros bicornis minor (assembly GCF_020826845.1). Lineage (NCBI taxonomy): Eukaryota > Metazoa > Chordata > Mammalia > Perissodactyla > Rhinocerotidae > Diceros > Diceros bicornis. The sequence goes on from NC_080760.1 coordinate 29,157,632, forward strand.
CTATTTAAGACCCGCATTTATAGTTATTTTTCCTTCCCAAATTTCTATGCTTCTTTTTTATCTAATTTGTCTACCAGACCACAGGAATCACAACTACTACCTCCCTCTGGTTTTCTACTCCTCCCTTCTCACCTCCTCCCCGCCCCCATACACACACATATTACTATCATTCTAGAGTTTTCATTCTGGGTTTTTATTATTTATATGGTTTGGAGAGTGAGTCAGGGGAGGAGAGATGGTCATTTCATGGGTGAAAAGAGTAAAATTTGCTAGATTATTAACTCACTCTTCCATGCAATGACTAGTTATATCCTTCTGTATTTATTTCTCTTTCTGCTTGAGTATTCCTTTCGTGAGTGTTTTTCATGAGTGTTTCAAATTGTTTTTTTATGTGTGTGATAAAACACCTACTTTTATAAATGAGAATCTTTATTTCAGCCTTGCATTTCAATGAAATTCTAGGAATATACATAAAATTGCAAGTTGGACATTTTTCTTTCAAATCTTTGAAAGCTTTATCCTCTTTTCTTCTTGTATTCAACAATGCTATTGGAAAATCTAAGTCAATGTGATATAGAAAGATAGATAGAGAGATAGATAGATAGAAAGATAGATAGATAGATAGACAGATAGATATATGGATAGAAAGATAGATGGACAGAAAGATAGATAGATGATAGAAAGATAGATTGATAGATAGATAGATAGATGGATAGAGATAGATATCACTAAATAGATATCTATATATATTTCTTCTTTCTTGGGGACCTTTATTATAATTCTTTAGCTAATTTCTAATTTTTTAACCTTTATTTTATTTTACATTTTCTGTTTGGTTGTCTCCTTCCAATGCTCTCTGCAAGAGCTCTTCAATCTGATTTTTGACCCACTAGTTTACTTTCCTGTTGATCAATACCATTAGTCTACCCATCTGTTGGCTTATTTATTTCACAATTTTGTATACAATATCTGAAGTTGATTATTTTAATGACTTCTTACTCCTGCTTTATCTTTCCATTATCCTTTTTATGTCTTTGAAGATATTTATTATGCTTATTTAAAATTCTCATTTTCTGAGATCCATTAATATTGCTTCATTTCATATAAATTTAAGGAGGAAAAAGTAAGCCTCAGGGCAAAGTCTCTGGTGTTAACCATAGGCTAGCCTCCCTCCATTTCCACCCCCTTCTACATGGTGGTAGGCATTCCCTCAAGTAACTTCCCTTGACTTCGAACACCATTTTTTGGTTGTTCTTTCAACCAAATTGCCCTTCTAGATTTTAATCATGTAATCTGTGGAGAGAAGTAGAGAGAAGGAGGGAACACTCAGTCATTGACCTCTATGCCAGATACGAAGATGCCAACGTTTACCTACAATACTGGGACTGGCACTGGACCTCCACTGTGAGATTGAGCAAAAGCGCAAAAGGGCAAAAGCAGAATGTTCTTCCCCAGCCTCCTGCTTTTCTTAGAAATCCAGCTCTTTTTATTTCCTTCTCACGCCGTAATCAACCATCTTTGGCCTCCACAACTTTATCTCCATTCAATTCTTATGTTAGGTGGAGGATCTGTCAAATTCACTCACATTTCTGTAATATCTCCAGCATTATATTCAGAGGGATTCAGCAATGGCCTGGATTAGTTGGTTGTCCATGAAAAAAATGTAAATTAATGTCACAGTCACTCTATGTATCAAATGATCATTTGAGATAAACAAGGCTATAGAATTAAGATTTGAGAGACGTAGCATTAGCATCCTTATAATTTCTAACATTTCAAAGAAGCTACAGAAATAAATATCCAGGACAAAATCTAGTTCATGAGACATGCAGTGATGGAATTTCAAGGTATTGTGGTAAATTAGGCAGATTTATTCCTCTAAAATAATGTCACAGATAGACTGCATTAAGATTAGTTAACGTTGCTCTAGGTTTATTTAGAATGGCCAGATAATGTCCTACACTTTGAGCAGAGTCTAAAAAACTACACCATTTAACAAGCAAAAAAATATGTGGGAAGAGATGTGGTCTGCAAGCAGAAGCACCTATATGGATCAAAAGTTTGTACATTTACAGATATCAGTGCCAGGTGTCATGCTTGGGGAATTTTATACATTGATAGGACAACCTGAATGTTAGGTCTGCAATAAAATGAATCATGTCTATAAGTGATTAATTCACTTAAAATACCACCATAGTTTCCCTCCTTTGTTCCATTTACAATGGAAAAATTATTCTATACATACGTATTTTCATTGTTCTTGCATTATTAGGTACTCAGTTTTAAAAAACACATTATTATAGTGAGTTTCAGTATGAACAACTGAATAAGAATACTTCATATTTAGGGAAAGAGAAAGAGAAAATGCTTACAAAAAAACTCTAATTTTATTGTCACTAAAAGGCTGTTGATAGTTAGCTTCATTAGTGGCTCGTAGAAATATCTGTTGTTAGACTCTGAAAATCTCATCATCAAAAGCTACATGTTATCTTTTCACCTCATCTCTGATTTCCCTACATAAAATAGTATCCCCATCACTCTTTATCCCTTTTCACATCTTTCTTGCACTCTTCACCAGCTCCCAAGCTGTTTGTTTCCCTCTCACTAGACTATTATCTTCAAGATGATAGAGAGGTAGTCTGTTTTGCACACTGCTAAACTCCAGAACCTAGAGCAGTGTCTGTTTTAGTAGGTACTTAATAAATATTAGTGAACCTAACAAGTAAAGAAAATTAGAACTCAGAAATTAAAAGAGCCCATTGTCCAAAACAAATGGCCTAGACACTAGTACTTGAGTAATGCAAGATCCATACAGTAACAATGGGTTTGGAAGCCACACTCCACCATTGTGGCTATGCACAAACTATGGGACATCAACGTGATGATGACCTTTCATCATACTGTGCTATTTACGTGGTTGATGTAGTGAGCTCTAAAACAATATATTTAGGCAACTACTAAGATTATTTTTGCTCCATAAGGACAGTCTGATGGGAATGATAATACGAGTCAAACTATGATCCATAAGAGATCAGCTCAAATCCAGCAAGTGGATAATTTCCTAAAGTAGGAATGGTTTATGTCAGGGTAAAAAATAGATTATGTTCTCATCTTCCTTATACATTAAGCAGAATTAAGGAAAACACGTAAACTCCCAGGGGTTCCCTGATTTGCTTGAATTCTTTGTTTAACCTTGTTTCCTTTTTTTTTTTCCTGGTTGTTCAATTGGGGATTAAATCTCACAAGTTAGAGTAGCAAATTCTTTACTCAAAGAGAGAAGAAGAGTGGCATCAGAACTGCTCACTTTATTAAAGATCTATCTTGTGATTTTTGGAGAATCCTCTCAAGTGAGAAATCAGAAAGTATAATAAGGTTTCTAGTAAAGAGTGATCAAGAAAATGCTCCAGAATAATTGGTTCTGTAAACATGATGAATATAATAATATTTATTCTGTATAAGTGGCACTTGGACAATCGTTATCTGGAAACTAAGGTTCCCTGAAATCAGGACCAGATCCCTTATCTGGGGTCTCATAGGAAGTTTCTAAGGCAGATGGAATCAATCAGTCAGGGAACCCAACACTACACAAGCCAGCAGAGGATAAATATAATGAAGATGATTAAAAGTTCTGAAAATAAGATTGCCTCAACTCTCTCTCATGAATTCCAAATAGGGTATGTTTGGACTGTTTCATAACGAAATTTTTCAGGGTTTCTTCATCAATTCTTTACTCAGTTTGAAGCATAGACCTCAAGAGCTACTTTGGTCTCAAGATACACTTATTACCTACCAGGCGCACAAGTTATAGAGTGTGTTTTTCAAATACTTGCTTCTCCAAGAGATGGGATCCATGTCTAGACAAGTCAACTTTCCTGCTGCAGACTTAAGTGATGGGGGTAGAGGGGGAGCCCCTCTGTTTGCCACACTTTGGTGATGGTTTAATTATGTTTATCTGATAATCAGTAAAAGATGAATATTCCACTGATTAAAAAACTGACTTACACAGGGACACAGGTGTCTAAATTCTTCATTACTGGCACTTGATGGCATCATGAACAGTTAAGAACATCTAACATGTTTAATCTAACAGGGCTCCGGTATGGTTTTGCATGGCCTGAACCTGGTCAGGAGATGCACAAGTGAGAAGATCTAAGAAGCTGGACTTACCATCTGGAAACAAAAGATCCTGATACTATGAGGTTATTTTTACTTTGGGTATCTACAACTGCAAGTTGGATATGGTCATGGTGCAGATGTAAGCATCCATACAAGATTTCCTGTAATAATTTTGTAAGGGCTACTCCTAGTTCTTTGGCATATATTTCATATCCATAAGAGCTTATAGTAAGGTTTTAGACTGTTTTAAAATACATGTTGGCACAGTTTAGCCAATTTGATATTCAAAATCTGTTTACATTCTCAACTACTCTTCAGAGGTAGCTTAGGAGTGCAGGACTTGCTGTCCATTGAAATTTACTTATCAGTTTAAGTACCTCACCTGTGAAATGTGTCTGTCAGTCATTGGCAATTAACAGAGGCAATCCACAATGTGGAATGGAATCATTTAAATTTTTCATTATAATGTAATTGAATACATTTTTCTGATAGACTTAATTAAAGGTGAAAATAAGCATATGATTGGTAGATGTCATTCGCATCAGTTTTCCATTAATTCAGGGCAAAAAAAAAATCAAATTTGTCCTGTTCTCTCTTTTCCCATGAGACATAAAATAAGGCATGCAAGCATGACAGGGAAAAATAATCTGAGGAACCACCAAGCAACCATTCAGAACTTGTCACACGTATTCTGCATGTGAAATTAAATTTTGTTTTTTATTATCAGTTTTGTTTAAGTTTTAGAACATGATCTTACAAATGTTATGCATCTTGTAGGGAGGGTTTTGGAAGTAGTATATTTAGTTTTGATAAAAGAGAGCCACCCAAGGAGGATAAAAGAAGGTCAACACCCTAGCTGAATCCAGAACCATCCAAAGAATTTTTTTGAGGAGTTCATTAGTAATTTTCTTTGTAAATGTCGCCAAATTTTCTCAAATTGGGTTTATAGTTTACAAATGTAGCTGTGACCTCCTAATGGCATATCAACACAGTATAGAATCTTAAAAAAGAGAAGAAATTTTAATATCTCCCCGAAGGTATATTAGAGAAAATAAAATATAAAAGACCTAATAGCAAAAGTAGAACCTCATACCGTTAATAGAAAATGTCAATGAAAGGAAGAACGTCTTTGAAACTCTGCTTAGAACTCTTACCTCTTTAATTTTATGTGACAAGCGTTGAACACTAAAAATTTAGAGGCTATTTAAGTTAATGCAGTTATCGTTTATTTATTGCCTATTTAAACATTTGTCTTTGGTTTTGGCAGTTACCTGAGTGGGTTCAGTAATCTATTTTTAACAGACTGGGTTTTATAGGAGTGGCCCTTGCCCTCGAAACCCTCAGGGATGTAAGTGCTTTAAATTGTTGCTGATAATGAAAGATACTTGAATCATTCACGTCCAGTTAGTACCTGTATTGAATTAGAGAGAGGAGGCTCCTCCTTCTGCATCCACTGTAGTCCCAGCCTTGGGCCTTTCTGCTGCCACGTTCAGGAAAGGTCACTGGTTTCATCAGGAGAAGAGACCAAGATGCCTTGCCTCCACCTTCATGGTGCCTCGGGGAAGAGCGAGTTGCTTCTCTCTGAGGTTCTTCATTTCGAGTGGTTTCTTGTCTGGCCTCTCTCTCCTCTTATTTTCCTTTATTGAACAAGAAGCAAAGAAGCTCAACTTCTACTTCACCAGAACTGACTGACTTTAAACCTACCATTCAATTGTCTACTTGAATTTGGCTAAATCCAGGCTTTGCACAGGGATGCCGTAGGACATCAGCCTGGTGGAGGTTTGGGCAAATTACCAGATTGGCCCACCACACCCTAACCTGTGAATGCACCAGACACCTATTTCTTTCCTGGACTCCTGATTCAGGATATTTTGCTAGTTTGTGCACTGACTTTGCTAATAGACTTTTCCACTGTCTAAAATGGTCCATTGATAGAGCCACCCTGATTCCCCCTCTCCCATACACAAATACACATGTCACTGAAGAAAGGCAGTAGAGAGGAGTTTGACCAACCCACCTACTTTCCCAGCTTAAAATCCTCACTTTTTTTTCCTGTTCCATGACTTGCCTCCTTGGCAATGCCTAAGGTGCACTCATATTTTCCTGCAGCCTAGGAAGATCCACGCCAAAACACAATCAGGCCTGAGAGAGAAAAATTAGTTATTAAACATTTGAAGTGCATGCTCCTGTATATTTTAACCTAGAGTCAATAACATTTTATGTACATTCAATCAAAATATTCACCTGTGCTTATTTTGTTGCCAGGACAGGAAACTCACAAAACATGTTTATCTTAAAAACAAGAGAAATTGCTTTTTTACACCACATCAACAGAAGTTTCTAGTCTTAATTAAGTACTTTTGATTTTCAACTTGGAGGGCATCCAGTCCAAGTAAATAATCATTCTTAGTTTCTGTCTCTAAACACTTTTTTTTTTTGAACTCAATTATATTCTTCTTTGAACACAGATTTTCCAGGCCAGAGCTCAATAAAGGAGAAAGATTTGGAACACACTCTAAAACAGAGTTCCACAAAAAAGAATAAAGAGTTCATAATAAAGTGAGAAAAAGAAACAAATGCAGCCATTACATGTTAATTTTTCTCAAAATTACCTTTCTTTCATACTAAAATTATGCATTACTTCTTTATACTAAAATTATGCATTACATCTTTAACATTTAAATGTAGAGAGATTCTGGGTTATTTTATTAATATTTTTTATCAACATTGCTGGTGCATAGGATAAATCTGGTAGGAGTAGCAGTATTTAAATGCCTCTTGTAATTAATAAGCTATGATCCTTAGGCCATTTATCTCAACCTTTCCTCTGATATAATTTGGTTTAATGAAATGGCTATGTCACTGGAGTGTGCCACCTAACCTCTGTGTGTCCCAGTTCTACATTTGCAGAAATAGTTAGTCACAGGCCAGACCCAAAGACTGAAGATGTTAATATATGCAGATGACCCTGAACAGTGCCTGATACAAAAAGAAAACCAAAAAAATACTGTTATCATTATTAGCACTGTGGGAGCCCACATGTCCCCTTCTGTCTAAAATATTTTTGACTGACTAGATGAAATTATTTCTAAAGTTTCCATGTCAGAACTACTCAATTAACATTCTATGTTTGATTTTAGCCCTTGTACATAGTTTGTTTGCGCATCGTTTGTTTTCCCTGCTGGTTGTGGTTCACCAGCTTGCCGATTTTGTGTGTGTGTGTGTGTGAGGAAGATCAGCCCTAAGCTAACATCCATGCCAATCCTCCTCTTTCTGCTGAGGAAGACTGGCCCTGGGCTAACATCCCTGCCCATCTTCCTCTACTTTATATGGGACGCCACCACAGCATGGCCCGACGAGCGGTGCATTGGTGTGTGCCCGGGATCCGAACCCGGGCCGCCAGCAGCGGTGCACGTGCACTTAACTGCTATGCCACTGGGCTGGCCCCACCAGCTTGCTGATTTTTGTGAAAGGAATGAATATTACAGACAGTGTAATTTTTGCCTTTACTATTTGATAAAAGCCGGGGGGGAATTTTAAAAGTTTTTAGCACACATTTCCCCTTCTGCTTTTCCAGAGAAGGATCTCAAACTTGTTAAAGAGCAAGCCATCATAGGGGATTGATTGGGAAAGGGGCCTGGAGCTAAGAAAGAGCTTCATAAGGAGCCAAATTTATCACGCTGTGTGAATATTGACACTTCTAGACTGTCATGCTCTTTTTCCAGGTTCCTGAAACACGATAAAACAAAACATTTGGTATAGTCCAGGAGCACTAAAGCGATGAAGCAGACAAGACTTATTCGCACTGCTGACTCTGCAAGGAAAGATGTCTCTTTCTCTGTTGTATATTGTGATGTTTTCTCCCCAAAATACGTAGGTGCATGGAGATAAATTACTGTTAGTTTTTTCACTATCACTATTCTATCACTATTATTAGTTCTTTATCCACTGACTAAATTTATTAATGCCAAAAAATTGCATTTCCTAAATAGATACAAGAATAGAGCTAATAAAAAACAGAATTTCAACAAATTAGATTTTTCCAAATACATAAATATTGATTACAAAATTAGTGTTTTAAACTTTTTAAGATCCTTTTAAATACTTCAACTGTTTTTAAATATAGACAGTAAACAAAACAAGTAATTCTAAAGGGTTACAGAGGAAGTCAAGATGGCGGCGTAGGCAAACTCAGAACTCACCTCCTCCTCCCGTGGACACGGCCAATTTACAACTACTTGTGGAAAAATTGCCCCTGAGACAGAACTGAAAACTGGATAAGAGGAACCCCTGCAACAACGGACAATCCTTATTGAGGTAGAAGAGGCAGAAACTCCCTTCTGGAGAGAAAAAACGCTACCTTCACAAGCCGCAGCACCTCACGGCCGCCGGGGAGCAGCCCACAGGTCCACAGCCTCCCTGGAGCAGCAGGGCCCTGAGCCGGGAGCGCCCCCGCTGTGGGGATTTTGTGGACTCAGCACAATCGAGACGAGTGGCAGAATATCTGACTGTGCCTGCTACTAAAACATTGGGGAGCACCCGCAGAAAACCCGATTCACAAAGAAATTAAAACCGGCTCTTAAAGGTCCCATGCTCAAACTCACCCGTTTCAGAAAGCAACCTAAAATCACCGGAAAGAAAGGTGCACAGTGCTGTGGTGAAAAGAGACTCACCTAAGAGGCCCTGAGTGCATCTCAGTGAGAGGGGAGACCTCTCTAGGGACTGGGACGTTGGCGGTGGCCACTGGGGCCTGTTGTGGGCATGCTGACACAGACGCCATTGGAGTTCTCCCTGGGGCCTGCTAGCCCAGGGTCTGCCCCACCCGCTAGAGCACCAATTTAATCCAGCTCAGCCAGGGCGAGCAGCCAACCCTAGAGACTGGCCCCACCCAACAACAAGCCCTCGGGCAACTTGTGGGCCTGCATAGATTGGTGACTGGATTCTCTGCAGCCTAGCAACTGAGCCGACTTCGGTGGGGCAGGGCATGCACCAGGAGCCGGTTGAGAGTGTGGGGCAGTGGTGGAGTGTGTGGGGCTCATGTCATGGAGGGACTGGGTCCGCTTTGGGAGGTCGGGGCACGCACATAGGGCAGGACTGTGTTGACTGTGTGTGTGGACCTGTGGGCGGCAGAGCTTGTCAGCTGCAGAAGACTTGTGCTTCTCAAAGACCCACATAGGGGGTTTGCCCCACCTTCCAAAGCCTGAAACAACTGGGTGCTCCTGTGCCTGAGGCCAGTCCCACCCAGCTGCAATCCTCAGAGAACTGACAAGAGATCTAAAGGCTGGAGGCTTATAACAATTGTAAGTCCCTGAGCCTAACAACCTGCCAAACTGGGGGCCTACTCACTTAAAAGAAATACTGCAACACAAATGTGGTATTAGAACTTGCAGCCAACTGTGCTGGGGCTCCCCACACCCGATAAAGAGACTGAAGGGCCCACAACAACTACAAGCAGCTGAGCATTACAACAGCTGGCCAGGAGCATAACTCAGCCTCCCTGGGCGCCTACAGGGAGAGCAAACAGGCCACAACAGAAGGACACATGTAGCCCACATAGGGGTCACCCCTGGAACATTGAGAACTGAGGGAAGCACAGTGCAGGCCACCTAAGGCATCACTTACATAAGGTCACTTATCCAAGAACAGGAGGGTAGCTGACCTACCTAATACGTAGACACAAGCACAGGGAAAGAGGCAAAATGAGGAGGCAAAGGAATACATTCCAAGTAAGGGAACAAGACAAAACCCCAGAAAAGGAACTAAGTGAAACAGAAATGAGCAACCTACCCAACAGAGAGTTCAAACAAAGAGTGTTAAGGATGCTCACTGATGTGAAGAGAAGAATAGATGAACTCAGTGAGAATGTCAACAAAGAAATGGAAGATATAAAAAAGAACCAATCAGAAATGAAGAATACAATACTGGAAATGAAAAATTCACTAGAGGGACTCAAAAGCAGAGTAGAGGATATAGAAGAACGGATCTGTGAGCTGGACGAAAGACTAGAAGAAATTACCCAAGGTGAACAGGTAAAAGAGAAAAGAGTTAAAAAGAGTGAGGACAGTCTAAGGGACCTCTGGGACAACATCAAGTACACAAACATCCTTGTTATAGGTGTCCCGGAAGGAGAAAGAGTGAGACAAAGGGGCAGAGAATCTATTTCAAGAAATAATAGATGAAAACTTCCCTAACCTAAGGAAGGAAACAGACATCCAGGTACAGGAAGCACAGAGAGCCCCAAATAAGATAAACCCAAAGAGGCCAACACCAAGACACATCATAATCAAAATGTTCAGAATTAAAGATAAAGAGAGAATCTTAAAAGCCGCAAGAGAAAGTCAAGTTACATACAAAGGAAATACCATAAGGCTATCAGCTGACTTCTCAGCAGAAACCTTACAGGCTAGAAGAGAGTGGCACGATATATTGAAAGTGCTAAAAGGAAAAAACTTACAGCCAAGAATACTCTACCCAGCAAGATTATCATTCAAAATGGAAGGAGAGATCAACAATTTCCCAGACAAGCAAAAATTAAAGGAGTTTGTCACCAAGAAACCAGTGCTACAAGAAATGTTAAAGGGACTGATTTAAGGGGAAAAGAGAAGACCACAAATAGGAAAAAGTATCTATTTCCATGATAAGAAGGTAATGGATACAAATGCACAAAAAAGAGGTTAGATATGATATCAAAAACATAAAAGGAGGGAGGAGGGGAGTTAAAGAGTAGAACTTTCAGACAGAGGTCAAACTAAAGAGACCATCAATTCTGTATACAAGAAGAAAGGAACAGAGAAGGACTACTAAAACACTGAGAAAAACAAAAGTTAAAAAATGGCAGTAAGTACATACTTATCAATGGCTACTTTAAATGTCAATGGACTAAATGCTCCAATTAAAAGGCATAGGGTGGCTGATTGGATAAAAAAACAAGACTCATATATATACTGCATACAAGAGACACCCTTCAGACCTAAAGACACTCACAAACTGAAAGTGAAGGAATGGAAAAGGTTCGTCCATGTAAATGGCAATGAAAAGAAAGCTGCGCTAGCAGTACTCATATCAGACAAAATAGACTTTAAAACAAAAACTGTAAAAAGAGACAAAGAAGGGCATTATATAATGATCAAGGGAACAATCCAACAAGAGGATATAACACTTGTAAATATCTACGCACCCAATGTAGGTGCACCTAAATATATAAAGCAATTATTAACAGACATAAAAACAGAAATAGACAGTAACACAAAAATAGTAGGGGACTTTAACACTCCACTTACACCAACGGATAGATCATCCAAACAGAAGATTAATTAGGAAACATTGGCCTTAAATGATACACTAGAACAGATGGACCCAGTAGATATAGACAGAGCATTCCATCCAAAAACCAAAGAATACACGTTCTTTTCAAATGCACATGGAACATTCTCCAGGATTGATCACATATTAGGCCACAAAACAAGTCTCCATAAATTTAAGATGGTTGAAATAATACCAAGCACCTTTTCTGACCACAGCGGTATGCAACTAGAAATCAACTATAGGAAGAAAATCAGAAAAGCCACAAACACGTGGAGATTAAACAAAATGCTACTGAACAACCACTGGGTCAATGATGAAATCAAAGAAGAAATCAAAAAATACCTGGAGACAAACGAAAATGAAAATATGACATGCCAGAATTTATGGGATACAGGAAAAGCGGTTCTAAGAGGGAAGTTTATAGCAATAGAGGCCTATCTCAACAAACAAGAAAAATCTCAAATAAACAATCTAACAATGCACCTAAAGGAACTGGAAAAAGAAGAACAAACAAAGCCCAAAATCAGTAGAAGAAGGGAAATAATAAAAATGAAATAGAGACCAAAAAAAAATAGAAAAAATTAATAAAACCAAGAGCAAGTTCTTTGAAAAGATCAACAAACTTGACAAACCTTTAGCTAGACTCACCAAGAAAAAGAGAGAAGGCACAAATATGTAAAATCAGAAATGAAAGAGGATAAATTACAACAGACACCTCAGAAATACAAAAGATTGTAGGAGAATACTATGAAAAGCTATATGCCAACCAATTCGACAATCTGGAAGAAATGGATAAATTCTTAGAATCATACAACCTTCCAAAACTGGATCAAGAAGAAGTAGAGAATTTGAATAGACCAATCACCAGTAAGGAGATCGAAACAGTAATCAAAAACCTTCCCAAAAATAAAAGTCCAGGACCAGAAGGCTTCCCTGGTGAATTCTACCAAACATTCAAAGAAGACTTAATACCTATCCATCTCAAACTCTTCCAAAACATTGAGGAGGAGAGGAAGCTCCCTAACTCATTCTATGAAGCCGACATTACCCTGATAGCAAAACCAGACAAGGACAGCACAAAAAAAGAAAACTACAGGCCAATATCACTGATGAACGTGGATGCAAAAATCCTCAACAAAATACTAGCAAATCGCATACAACAATACGTTAAAAAGATTATACACCGTGATCAAGTGGGATTTATTCCAGGAATGCAGAGATGGTTTAACATTCGCAAATCAATCAATGTGATACACCACATTAATAAAATGAAGAATAAAAATCACACGATCATCTCAATAGAAGCAGAGAAAGCATTTGACAAGATACAGCATCCATTAATGATAAAAACTCTGAATAAAATGGGAATAGAAGGAAAGTACCGCAACATAATAAAGACCATATATGACAAACTGACAGCTAATATCATCCTCAATGGTGAAAAACTGAAAGCCATCCCTGTAAGAACAGGAACCAGACAAGGATGCCCACTGTCACCACTACTATTTAACATAGTACTGGAAGTCCTAGCCAGAGCAATCAGGCAAGAGAAAGACATAAAAGGGATCCAAATTGGAAAGGAAGAAGTGAAACTGTCACTATTTGTAGATGCCATGATTTTATATATAGAAAACTCTAAAGAATCCACCAGAAAACTTTTAGAAGTAATAAACGAGTATGGTAAAGTTGCAGGATACAAAATGAACATACAAAAATCAGTTGCATTTCTATACACTAACAACGAAGTAGCAGAAAGAGAAATTAAGAATACCATCTCATTTACAATTGCAACAAAAAGAATAAAATACCTAGGAATAAACTTAACCAAAGAGGTGAAAGAGCTGTACTCGGAAAACTATAAAACATTGCTGAAAGAAATTGAAGAAGACACAAAGAAATGGAAAGATATTCCATGCTCTTGGATTGGAAGAATTAACATAGCTAAGATGTCCATACTTCCTAAAGCCATCTATAGATTCAATGCAATCCCTATCAAAGTTCCAACAACATTTTTCACAGAAATAGAACAAAGAATCCTAAAATTTATTTGGAACAACAAAAGACCCCGAATAAGTAAAGGAATCCTGAGAAAATAGACCAAAGCTGGAGTTATCACACTCCCTGATTTCAAAATATACTACAAAGCTATAATAACCAAAACAGCATGGTACTGGCACAAAAACAGACACACAGATCAATGGAATAGAATTGAAAGCCCACACATCTATGGACAGCTAATCTTTGACAAAGGAGCCAAGAACATACACTGGAGAAAAGAAAGTCTCTTCAACAAATGGTGTTGGGAAAACTGGATAGCCATATGCAAAAAGATGAAAGTAGACCCTCACCTTACACCATACACAAAAATTAACTCCAAATGGATTAAAGACTTGAATGTAAGACCTGAAACTATGAAACTTCTAGAAGAAAACATAGGCAGTACACTCTTCGACATTGGTCTTAGCAACATATTTTCAAGCACCATGTCTGACCTGGCAAGAGAAACAATAGAAAAAATAAACAAATGGGACTACATCAAACTAAAAATCTTCTGCACAGCAAAGGAAACCATCAACAAAACGAAAAGACAACATAACAATTGGGAGAAGATATTTGCAAACCATACTTCTGATAAGGGCTTAATCTCCAAAATATACAAAGAACTGATGCATCTCAACAACAAAAAAACTAACAACCCAATCAAAAAACGGGCAAAAGACCTGAACTGACATTTCTGTAAAGAAGATATACAGATGGCCAACAGACACATGAAAAGATGTTCAAAATCATTAACTATCAGGGAAATGCAAATCAAAACTACAATGAGATTTCACCTCATGCCTGTCAGAATGGCTATAATTAACAAGACAGGAAACAATATGTGTTGGAGAGGATGTGGAGAGAAGGGAACTCTCATACACTGCTGGTGGGAGTGCAAACTGGTGCAGCCACTATGGAAAACAGTATGGAGATTCCTCAAAAAATCAAGGATAGAACTACCATATGATCCAGCTATTCCACTGCTGGGTATTTATCCAAAGAACATGAAAACATCAATGTGTAAAGATACATGCACCCCTGTGTTTATTGCAGCGTTATTCACAATAGCCAAGACTTGGAAGCAACCTAAGTGCCCATCAAGGGACGAATGGATAAAGAAGATGTGGTATACATACACAATGGAATACTACTCAGCCATAAGAAACGATGAAATCCAGCCATTTGTGACAACATGGATGGACATTGAGGGTATAATGCAAAGTGAAATAAGTCAGAGGGAGAAGGTCAAATACCATATGATTTCCTTCATTAAGTAGTAGATAATAACAACAATAACCAAACACATAGAGACAGAGATTGGATTGGTGGTTATCAGAGGGGAAGAGAGGAGGGAGGAGGGCGAAAGGGATCATTCGGCACATGTGTGTCGTGATGGGTTGTAATTAGTATTTTGGTGGTGAACATGATGTAATCTATGCAGAAATAGAAGTATAATGATATACACCTAAAATTTATACAATGTTATAAACCAATGTTACTGCAATAAACAAAAAATTAAAAAAAAAAATGGTTACAAAAATTTTAATATCAACTTTTAAATTTCTTCTTTATTTTCTCTATATTTTTCTTTATAATACTTTTTTGACTTATTGAGAAAATTGGGTTAATTGAAGACTATAGCAATTCTCACATTCTCTCTCACGCTCTCCCACATATAAGCCTCGGCATTTGATTTATTCAGTTCCTCTTATTAAGAGGCTTACTAATTTTCTAAATAAGTTTTAAAGCTAAAAGTTTTAGCTTTTTGTTTTAAAGCCAAAATGAGGAGAATTCTGTCTATTACACATTGTGTTTTTAATCTGTTCACTTATGGAACTGACAAATTGTGCTTCCAGTGCCTTTAGAAGATTAACTATTTTGTCTAAGTCAAATTATACAGTTAAAAGCATTTTAAATTAGAAGTATCTTACCCTAAAAAAAGTCAATTATCCAAGTACTTGTAACTATCCCTGTTTATAATTATGCTGGACTCTCATCATTAGCATTTTTTAATAGGATTCAAGCTCTAACATATATTTTATTTCGGATTCTGTCAGGAGTTATTAGAAGTGTAATGGTGTAGATAATGATGTGAAATGATTTTCTTACTTTACAATAAGAACCAAATTATGAATTTGACCCTGTGGCACCCGTCCAAGAGCCTTTCTCATTGGAGTATTTCTCTGATTGAGATACAACTTACATACAATAACACATGATGTACGCAATTTGATGCATTTTGACAAACGAATGCATTTACTTAATTACCACAATGCCGATATAGAATATATCCATTACCCTAAAAATATCCACTCCCCCAAAACTACCTACCATCAACCTATAGATCTGAGTTCCTGTCTAGTGACGTTTTCTTTCAGACTAAAAGACTTTCTTTAGCATTTCTTATAGTGATGATCAAAAAAATTCTCTCCCCTTTGATTCACCTAAAAATGGCAGGATTTAGAATCCTTAGTTATAGTTTTTTGTTCTGCCTTTTAGTAGGTCATTTCAATGTTTCTAGTTTTCATGGTTTCTGATGAGAAGTCATCCACTAAGTTTATTGTTGTTTGTGTTTGCGTCATGTCATTTTCCTTTGCTTGCTTTCAAGGTGTTGTCTTTTCCTTTGCCTTTCAACAATTTGACTATGATGTGTCTAGAAGTAGATTCTTTGCTTTTATCCTGCTTGGGATTTGTTGAGCTTCTTGGATCTGTAAATTGTTTTCCACAAACTTGGGAATTTTTCAGCTGTTATTTCTTCAAGTATTTTTTCTGTCTATTTCTCTCTCTCTCTTTTTATTTTTTTATTTTTATCTTTTTTTGCTGAGGAAGATTCACCCTGAGCTAACATCTGTTGCCAATCTTCCTCTTTTTGCTTGAGGAAGACTCACCCTGAGCTAACATCTGTGCCAGTCTTCCTCTATTTTGTATACGGATTGCCGCCACAGCATGGCATCTGACAAGTGGTGTAAGTGCAAACCCGGGAACCAAACCTGGGCCACCGATGTGGAGTGTGTTGAACTGAACCACTAGGAGAAGGGGCCAGCCCCCTTTCTCTCTCTTCTTACTTTCTGCGAATCTATTTAACCATCTGTTGTACTGGTTTATGTTGTGTCACGGTTCTCTGAGGTTCTGTTTATTATAGATAATTTTTAAAAATCTTTTCCATTCTCCAAATTCGATAATTTCTATTGCTCTACCTTGAAGTTCATTGATCTATCTTTCAAGAATAGATTATTTTTCTTCACTCTGCCTGTTTCTTTGCTATGCCTCCAGGGGTCTCTCTCACACATACATAGTTTAGATGTCAATCATGTTTGTGTTTAATCTATATTCTATATTTTGAAGTCATTCCTTCTATGGTTTTCAGGATGCTGACATTTTCTTGCAAATTTTCAGCTATTTTTCTGGCTCAATACTGTAATCTCTGGCACCTTTGGATGATAAGACTTCCATTCTCCCAGTCTCTCATTTATTTGTATTTGTGTCTTGTAGCCAAATCCAAAGGGGGCTGGGTTGTCATCTTGATCCAAGAAATTATTAATTTGTCATTCTTACTCTTTTCTGTTACAGTTTTTGAGATAAAATCTTCCTTAAGTTTCTGTCTTTAAATAGCTCTTTCCTTATTTTTCCTTATTTTACTGAATTAAAAGGAAAATAATCATTATCTACTTGGCATTTGCATGACTACTTCACTACTTTGCTGACACGAGAAAGCCTAAACTTCGTTAGAACATTTCAGTACCTGATATTCAAGTAAAGAAACTGTCTCAACTTGTTAGTATAAGCTAAATAAGTTTCCCTGGTCTCCTAAGCATATTGCTTGATCTAATGTATAGGACTCAAATGAGAAAAGCGTAATTATCAAAAACTATCAGAACAGAAATCCAAAACCAGTACCCAGCTAAAAAGGCAAACAAAAATCTCATCAGAATTGAGTCCACTAATCAGGGAGCCCTCTCCACCAGAAAGACCCAAGAAGATCATTTAATAAGTTGTTACTTACTTTGAGTTGCCTACTGGAATGTGGGAGTATGTGGCAATGGTCCCACATTCTACTAGCAGAGCTCACCTGAGTCATGACACCAGACCTTAGAGATAGGCAGCCTACACTTATTTTAGAAGCTACGTTGCTTAGGTTTATAATGGATATGAAGTGTTCCCCTTTTCTGAGACGATTCCAAAGAAATGTCATGCAGATACAATTTTTAAATAGCATAACAAGCTAGAAAATAAATTAATAAAGTGTGATCAACACACTATATTCTACTAAGGATTTTGACTCATATACAAATATTCTCAGATAGCAATGCCAGATATTAGGGTTTTGACATTAGAACAGAGAAAGACTTCCTACATTTGATGTCATGCTGATGCGAATTAATCCTAGGTTCTGACTATAAATGCCAAAAAGGAAAATTAGAAATTGAATGTGATGATGCTAAGGACAAACAGATCATCAGAAAGAAGTTGAGTAGAGAGCCAGTCAATGGAGCCTGGAACTATATCAGAAGAAAGAACACCACTTAAAAGCCATGAGAGGCAACCAGAGGTTCTAGCAGTGTGTTCTTATTATTCTTAATTTTTAATAAAATTTCCCCCCAAATGCATTTTATATTAATGAATTTGAAATCATTGAAATTTTAATTGCATTATCTGAGTAGATCATATTTTTTGAATTGCAAAACAATTTCTTCACAGATGCTGAGGTACCTGGTAGCCTCAAAGAAAGATATGCTGTTTGATGTTATTTATTTTCTTTTTGTCTTGAAATGTGTAAACATTTCAGCTAAAGCATTTTTGCAGGCACCATATTTTTGCCTTCATTCAGGACACTTTTCTTCAAAAAGTATTTTTCCAAGATAAAATTAACTGAATAATATTCTACAATTCTGATTACTTGAATGTTTCATCAAATTTAGATACTGCAGGGGCCGGCCTGGTGGCACAAGCGGTTAAGTGCGCGTGCTCCACTGTAGTGGCCCATGGTTCGCCGGTTTGGATCCCAGGCGCACACCAATGTACCACTTGGCAAAGCCATGCTGTGGCGGCGTCCATCTTCATGGAGGAAGATGGGCATGGATGTTAGCCCAGGGCCAGTCTTCCTCAGCAAAAAGAGGAGGATTGGCAGATGTTACCTCAGAGTTGATCCTCCTTACAAAAAAAAAAAAAAAATTTAGATACTGCAAAATATAGGCTTTAATTTCATTACATTCTGGTAGAATATAAATCTATTTAAAAAATACAAGAAGCATTAAAAAACTCCACAAGTTGATATATTTGAAAGAATGAAGATCAAATTTCAAAATTAAATATTACATATCATTTGAATTTTCATCATATAACTCATTTCCTGCCTTGATTTGAAAGAATACAGTTTAATATTTCCCATTTTTTAAAGTTTAATTTCAATAATTAAAACTTATAGAAAGCTTCAAAGGTTGAATTTTCCCCAATCTTTGATTGTGAATACTTTAAAGATTTCCAGCTGAGTTTGAACAAATGCATCCAAAATTTGAGAGAATATATTTACAAAAAAATTCAATTTCATTCTAGAAAAGTTAATTTACAAATAATTCTTTAAAAGTTTAAATGTTATGAAAATTTCTTTTAAAAGCAGAACGTGCAAAAAATCACAATGCTGATTTTTTAATTTACATATATATAATCTTTTCAAAAATACCCTTTGTATATATAAAAGTAATTTTCTTTTACTACCACCAGTTCTATTTTGATTGGTAGAACATTGCCACTTCTTTGGATGTGATTATAAATTCCAAAAATTCCAAAAAATATATAAATTCCAAAAGTTCCAAAAACATTTTAGCTCAGAAACTTGTAAATTAGTAATAACAATGCTTATACCATAACATTTTGCCCCCCAAAGTTTGTATTTATATTATCATGACAAAAACATTTTCATATTTAACACTGAGCCTCTTAATTGAATTTAAATTACCATTCACAGAAATGTCGTGCTTCTGACAAAAAAACTTCCAAAACTTTTTCTTTGATTCCATAAATTGGATGAGCAAATGATCCATTATTGGAATTAACTGACTTTCTCTTTGAGGCATCTGACGACCTTGCTTTACCGGCACTGTGTAACTGTTTGCAAATCTTTTCTGCTAATGTGTGTAACACATCAATAACTATCATCACACTTCTCATAAGTGCAAACACACACACATAAACTTGATATCAAAAATGAGTCAAATTAATTTAGCAGAATAGTCATCTGGTATAATCGAGAAGTCATACTTTACACAGTACTATATAAATGAACCTGCTGCCCCTGTTAAATTTCCATTTTTGGGCATCGTGTTTTAAATACCTATAATTTGTGAAGCAGATGTGATGCTTTTTCAGTGAATGTGTGTCTTCTGGTTTTCATGTGACCAGTGACATTACCAGAACCCTTAGGGTGTATGGTAAATGCCAACAAATATTTTGGGTAAGTTACACATTTATCGTCAGCTTTTTTGAGAAATTTAAAGTCAGTATCTAATTTCTCGTTAAGCATGCACTTTTATTTTATTGAGTTCATTGCTACTGAAAGAGTTTATTGCAAATTTATTTAAAAAAAAATGACTTGCCAATAATATCCCGTAGGGCAAAGTCATTAATTACAAGTTTGAGTGGCATAAGAAGTGTGCTTAATGCAAATATATTTTTTCTTTTCTCTGACTCATTTGAAGTTTTTCCCTCTCCCACACACACAAAAAAATTATTCTCATTATGAAGCAGTTATTCAGCCATGTAATCTTCTTCACACATTTAAAAGTTAAACAATAAAACAGTAAGACTTTTTTCTCGGCAAAGGAAACCATAGACAAATTTAACAGATAGATGTTAGCACACTGAGAGGAGATATTTCAGCAGCTAATCCTGACAAAATTAATATTTTAATGTAAAATTACATCCCAAATTAATAAGGAAAGAAAAGAAATTCAAGAAAAAATTATTTATTTATTTATTTGTTTTTGTGAGGAAGATCAGCCCTGAGCTAACATCCATGCTAATCCTCCTCTTTTTGCTGAGGAAGATCGGCTCTGAGCTAACATCTATTGCCAATCCTCCTCCTTTTTTATTTGTCCCTAAAGCCCCAGTAGATAGTTGTATGTCATAGTTGCACATCCTTCTAGTTGCTGTATGTGGGATGCCGCCTCAGCATGGCCGGAGAAGCGGTGCGTCGGTGCGCGCTGGGGATCTGAACCCGGGCTGCCAGTAGCGGAGTGCGAGCACTTAACCACTAAGCCACAGGGCCGGCCCCTCAAGAAAAAATTAGAAAAAGAATTTGCATAGGCAATTCACAGAATGGTTATACGTTTATGAAAATAAACTCAACCCTTTTGGTAATCAGAAAAATGTATATTTCAACAACAATGTGGTGCTATTATACAACCTTAAATAGACCAAAAAGAGCAGGAAAAGATCATATACTGTTTAGGATGTGGTAACAGTTGCTGTTGTGCGTTTTTGGTGGGAGTGTAAGCAGCTGCTGCCATTTGGGGGCAATTTGATAGTACTTGGAAAATAAGTAAGCATAAACTCGAGGAACAAATATTCTGACTCTTGGATATACACCCCAGAGGAATCTCTCATGGAACTGTGTGAGTCCTAGCATTGTTTGGGCTGGGGGAAATGCAGATAGTCAGTTTCCATTAGAGAGAAATGATTTAGTAAAATGTGGGAAGGCATTCTTTGAAATACAATGCCACAGTTAGATTAACTGTGATAGAGAAACATACAGCAACTTGGATAGATTATTAAGGAACAGTTCTGGTTTATTTTTTAAAAAGCAGAAAATAGCAGAATATTTATACCATAATGCAAGTTATTTAAATAAGACACATAGATTCACAATACCCAATATATTTTTCAAAGATACCTCTCATCCCAGGGCATAAACCAAACATATTAGAGGAGATTCCAATGGGGGGGAGGGGGAGAAAAGGAAGAGAATGTTGGAAGCAGAGGAAAAAGAATAGAGTTTGATAGAGCAAACAAACAAAGCATGCCACAGCATAGCAAAAGTTAACTAGAGGAGGGTCGTTCACACACAGATGATAATAGTGTGCTAAGATCTAAAGAGTGAAATTAATTCAAGTCTCTTGTCTGCTGTTGCAGTCCAAAACAAAATGCACACACATAAATACACACACGTATTTATCAGGACTACAGAATATCACACTCTGAATGAAAAACAGCAAAAACAAAAGACAGAACTACTCTTCCAGGAAGTTACACACAGTAAAGGGAGGCAAATACGGAGATCTTATGCTTTGTAAGTGAAAGGTAGCGGAATATGCTACCCCAAAATGTGACTGTAGGAATTCAGGGGATGCTGCCCCAAAACATGCCACTTTGCTATATTGATCATTTTGAGCTATAGGCATTTGAAAAACAGCAAATGCGAAGAGAGGCTTTCTCTGAACTCCCCTTATCTGCCTAAAGACAGATCTCAAAAAGAAACTCAGTTGTCATAAATCCCCTCCCCAGGCATTTCATCAACCAGGGAAAATTGACTCTTCACAGGCAAGGAGACTAGAAGTTGACACCACATCCAGACAAACTGTCACAAACTATCATATCTCCAATCTGTTCTTCTAAGGACGCGTCCATCTTTCCTAAAAATCATTTACTCTCCCCTAAGAAACCTACATCCCTTCTCCCTTTCTTCTGTTAAGATGACATTTAATTCTGAATTCTAAGCTATGTCAGGGAGTTACTCATTTGTCCCGGGGTCTCTCATCCACGTATACACAAGGTATACATGTTAATAAACTTCTGTTTGTTTTTCCCTTCTTAATCTGTCCTTTATTACAGGGATCTCGGATAAGAACTCAGAAGGATAAAGGGAAAATTATTTTTTCTCCCTTGTGTAAGTTTGTAGAATGAAAGTCAGGCAGGCCCAAATAGTAAAAATGAGAATGATTCCAATAGACAACAGAAATCTTTAGGTGTATGTTGGGATTTTTCTACCCCCTCCCCACCCATATTCAGTACAGTCATGGATACTACTGGGACATTGTGTGCCGTTGGAAAATATATTGAGAAGTATGAAGAAGTCAGTTACTTCCATGAAGTGAGTAGGAGATATTAGATATAGAGAAGCCTGAACAATGTAAGGAAATTAAAGAAGTAAAGAGCAGAAATCACAGGAAGACCTTTGAAAACCCCCGGCTATCAGAGTGCACTTCTACTTTAATTAACATAAGTGTTTGAGGAAGAGAAATACCCCTGAGACGTTTGTGTTATCTAAGGGTGAGAGAAGCCAATATTTTCTGGCATTTAAACTTCTGTTTTCTGAAATTTGGAAATATAAAGGTTCATGTAAGTAACTGGGAAAAAAAGTTATATTTTTGTAAGTGCATGAAGATAAATGGAACAAAGTATTTTTTCTGTTTTGTTTTGTGGGGCAAAATTATGCTCAGAGACTGAGACTGTCTTTGCCAATGGTTTATTTCACACAGGTTTACTGAGAGAATTATAATAATTTCACAAGCTAATAACACACAGGATAATGTTCCTTAGTAAGCCAATAAGGAAATAACATATTCCAAATGATGGATTAATCATACTATTGTTCCAGGCAAGGGAGATGACAGAAATAAAGTCCAAATTCAGTTGAGTTGTACCTTTTCTATGAGATTGGTTCTCCAGAAAGTCGGCTTGGCCAATCCGGAGTGGACATCCTACTACCAGCACAAAATAAAAGTCGCCTGTTGCTAAAGTACATTGCTAGGGAACAATGGTGCCAGTGTTAACGGGCAAGCTGATCTCCTTTGCTAAAGGCTGCGTGGTTTTCACCACTACCAACCAGGAGTGTTTAGCCACAGCCAGAGCTAGTGCCCCAAGGGTCTTCACAGAGTTATTTAAGTCAGCAAAGAGTCACCATGTCTAGATGGAAATTCTCAAACAAGTCCCACAAATTCTGGGTATTTATAGTCTCAATGGCCCCTTGCTATAGTTGCTTCTTCATATATTTTAATTGATAAGTCCTAGCAAACACCTGAGCAGCTATGCTACTGGTACTTATCTGCAGCCACAGATATGGATGGTGACATCCTGACACAACTTACTTCATTTTTATATCAAAACAACTTTACTTATAAAAACAATCTTACTCTTAAAAACAAATTCATTTTTGTCATAAACAAGTGGATTTGAAATCATATCAAACCAATACACAGGCTATCTAGGCCACTCAAATTCCCCTTTCATTACACTATATTACTCCTTTTCTTGGATTTAATTTTACATATTTTATGTGTGTTGAATGAACCAATGAATGCCAGTTTTTAATATGCACTTATTTATTATTTGATGCACCATTATTTGACAGGATAATTTTGTCCTGTGTTAAAATGAATTGATGTCTGTTAAATCAATTCTGTTGTTTGAAAGTTAATCTTATGTTAATAAGGGTTAGGAGTCAATACTGCTTTAATTCATGTTCATATTTCCTTATTAAAAAAAGCTTTTTATGTTCTAATATAACAATAACAGCTTGATTGCAAAATAAAAGTTCAATAGTAGCATCTTATATGAATTTCATTTACTTTTTAAATAAGGACTGTGCTAGTAGAAAGAAATGAATCATAATATGTACTTACAAGTACTTGGGTTTTTTCCACATGTAAGTTATTTTTAATAAGATATCTTTAAGATTAAAATTATGATTATAAACATACTGGAAAGTTTGCATTGAAAACTGAAAGAACATTTGATTGGAACTGAATTACAGAAGCTAGCCTCATGCTATGAAATTTGCTATGAAAATATCCAAACGTGCGCAGAAATAGAGTAAAACAAATATCTATGTACCTATCAAAAATTGTCTACATTTTGCCGTACTTATTTTTATCACTCTTCTTCTCATTTTGTTTTATAAGGTATTTTAAGACATGATGTAAATTTTATACTTAATACTTCAAAATTCAATTCCAAAAATGGACATTTCCTTGCATAGCCATAATATCATTCTCACACTTAATAACAAAATTAGCAACAATCTCTTAATATCTAATATTAATTTAATCTAACATCCAATCAGACAATGGTCTTCAATAATGGAAAATCCTTTAAGTGAAAAAAATGATGGATTTGACCACTTTGGGAAACTATTTGACATATCTACATAGCATACCCTATGACCCAGCAATCTACTCCTAAGTATATACCAACAGAAATGTATGAAAAATGGTCATAGAAAGATACGTACAAGAATGTTCATAGCGACACTGTGTAATAGCCTCATGATGGACACAACCTAAACGTCTATGGACAGTAGAATGGATATAGTGATGCATATATACTCAATGAAATAGCATAAGTCAATGAGAATGAATTAGCTATTGTTATAAACAACATGGATGAAACTCACTAATACAAAGTTTAGTAATGAAGCCAGACATGAAAGATTACATTTTATATGGTTTCACTCACATACAGTTCAAAATGGGCAAAACTTATCCATGGTGTTAGAAGTAACTACTTTTGGTAGGGTCTTGCATCTGGAAGGGACATTAGGAGGGCTTTTGGACTACTGGTAATATTTCATTTCTTGATTTGGGTGTTGATAAGCCTAATGTGTTCATTTTGTGAGCTGTACACTTATGATGTTTTTTTGGGTATATGCAATACTTTAAAATGGTTTAGACTATTAACTATTGACCCCACTGATCAATATCATCATCACTAAAAGTGAGACCACTAGACACCATGTAATTCCTGACGTGGTTTAAATAAAGGACATAGCATCTGAAAAGAAGTACCTTTCAGGAAAAAAATAATAGGGGGATGATACCAGAAACTAATCAAACTTTCAATCTACACTTAGTCTAGACAACACAAGAACAGAGAAACAAGGTACACGACAACATGAAGAAGCAACAGTTATAAACAAAACGTAGGGCCTTTTATAAGACAAATGGCTCCGTTTTTTCTACAAGTCAATATGATATCGAACCTGCAGTGAGTTCGCTCACCCATCGCGCAGCAAGCCAATCTCTGACACCAGGTGTAGTGGAAGAAAGCAGGAATTTTACTGCAAACCACTGAACAAGGAGAATGGGCAGCTCACGCTGTAATCCCAAACTCCCCAAAATGCTACAAGCAAGGGTTTTTAAAGAGGAGATCTAAGGAGAGAAGCGTGGTGGTCGTGACCACAGGCATCTGGGGGAGCGATTGTGCAAGGGTCCGAACAGACATTCTGGAATGGAGTCAGTTGTTATCTTTATCCGTTCCTTATCAGTACCTTGGGACCAGATGTCTTGGGTTCCGAGAAACCAGCTTTCTGCGTCATCTCAGATCCTGTGTGTGATTATAGAGGGGAGCTGTGGCTTTGCAGGTCAGCACCTTCCCACCAGCCTGCGTTTGCCCTTGTGAGGCTGCCAGCAGGGAGGAGAATGGCGAGATAAGAGAATCCGCAGGTGAGTGTCCTTGGTTGTCTGCCTCCCTGGTGCATGGTGGATTCTGGCGCCAGGAAGCCAAGGAGTTGGGGTCTGGGAAGCTTCAGCTTCTTGATATTCCCTGGGTATCAGTTTCCCTGTAATAAAACCCCAAAGGACCTGTAACTAGCCAAAATGTTAGCATGAGGCCACCTGGGATCTAACAATTTGTGATTTCTATTTGCCTTGTGAAGTGCAGGGATGCAAAAGTTTTAAAAAAATCAATATTTACATATGAATATAACTTGAAGAAGCAGAGAAAGGGGATGGGTGCTTTTGGTTTTAACCCCAAAACCTAACTGGGTTTAATGTAGGGGAACTGATAGCAGGGCTGGCATCAAATGTATGAACTTTTTTTTAATTTAAAAAAAGTTTAAAAGCTACTCAAGAGACATAAGAAGCAGATACAACAGATACACTTTCCTCCCATGCTTCCCAATCTGTTTTTGGTTTGGTCTCATGGTCTTGGCAAGGATCTCAGGTCATGGTGAACAGTAGCAGTGATATAGACATTTTGTGTTCCCATTCTTAAAATGGAATTGATATAAAGTTTCTCCTATATGTGCAATATTAACTGTAGTTTCATGATAGAATTTTTTTAGAGAATGTTCCCAAATACTGCTAGTTTCTTGAGCAGTATACACACATATAGAAGTTAAACTATCAAAAGCTTTTTCTGTATCTATTGTGATGATAATATAATAAACTTCTTTAGTCAATTAATAGGGCATGTTCTATTGATTGGGTTTCCTTAAGGTAAGCCATCTTTATATTTCTGGGATACATCTTTCTTGATCATGTTATATTAATATTTAATATATCATTAGAATCTGTGTACTAATATTTTATTTATTATGTTGGCATGGGTTAATCAGACTTGTAAATTTATTTTCTCATGATGTCCTTATTTAGTTTTAGAATAGAAGAAAAAGAGATACAAATTTTCCCTCTTTTGTATCTTCTAGAACATTTTTATAGAGTCCAGTAGCAGAGCACACACTTAACTGCTCAGCCACGGGGCTGGCCCCATAATTTTTTTAATGTGACATTTTAGGCAATATATTGTCTTGGCTCGCAAAAGTAATGAGTACAAAGGGGAAAAGGCTAACTTTAGTGTTTTTTTGTTATGCTCTTTCCAATAAATTTGATGTAATGTGTCTTAGGGTGAAAAGCCTCTGGTTTTATCACCTATGCTTCTATCTTGGCATTTCTGGTTTTCAATTATAGCCGTCTCCTTCAGCAAGAGTCAGCGACCTTTGGTGTACGGAAGAGCCAAGAGATGATGGGATTCTCAAGGGCCAGTAAGTCTATATGCCCCTGTTGACATCTTCTCACCTAAACCATGTTTCAGATCTGCTTTGGCCCACGCGGGATGGGCACGGCTGTTTTCTGCCTTGTGGTGACGATGAAGAATCAAAGAACTACTGAAGGCGTAATGGCAGAGAGAAATGGGCACAACTAGAAAGCTCTCTTCTAACTTGTTTCTCACATGGGATACCTAGTCCTATTCCCTAAGACGAGTTTTGACACACACAAAAAAGACTTGTGACTCTGACTTTTCCTGGCACAAGACATTAACACAATTTAAAGTTTTCTGTCAAATGTGGTTTATTTGACAGAAAAGGATACAGACAATTAAGAGAGCCAGAATCTTGGAGTACCTGAAGATTCCTATCAAAATTTTGCTTCTCTTATTTTCCCTGAAAAGAAATGTCAATTTCTGTGAGTGTACCAAAGAAAGGGAACATGAGGGAAGAAACACCGCCAGAAGTTTTATCAATGGAAGGCTCCTGTACACTATTGCAAATAAGATCACTTGTTATATCAATGGCTGGTTCTTATCAATGGCAGTCTCCTGTACCTTATTGCAAATGAGGTCCCTTTTTATGAGTTATTGAGCACTAATTCAGGTCTGAGAGGGCACTCTGACTTGTATTATGTATGATTTTACCATTGTGTAACTGTTGGCCTACGTTATGACATAGCTCTGTGTCCTCAGAGGGCTATGAAGACCAAGCTACGCTCCTGCTCCCAGGTCTCACTACTATAGTTGTGTTAGCAGAAGGAACTAGAAGCCCATTTATTCACTATTCTTTTGGAAGTTCATCATTTTAATGGTAACTGGAAGTTCCCACCTATACTCTTACTCTGTCTGAACTGTTTTCTTAACGCTTTCTTATATCAAAAGTATAAATTCAAATGTACTTACAACCATAAAGGTTTTTTTATTGCTTGGTCACTGAATTTTTCTCAAGCCTCATATCTTTCCCACCGCTTCGCTCCAGAACTCCATGTCTCCTACAAGAAAGAAACCTCAACCCTCCTTCCATCTCTTGTCAAGTACTTTCTGGAGCCTGAGGGTTTGGTCAGATGTGAATGCCCAGGTATGCCTGACTTTAAACGGAAGAAAGGTTAACTCTGGTCTTCCAGGTTTTGGACAGACTGCTGTAGCCTAACTCTGGTTCCATATCTCTGCCATAAGGGAAGCACCAATTTCCTCAAGAATGAAATAAATCAAGCTGGCTCAGTAAGACAACTTATTTTATTGTCTTCTACCAAAGACTACATAGCCTGCAACATCTGGTGACAAATATCTTCCTGTTAACCCCACTTTTGACCTATTTCACTCATGTGTTAAAGGACATTTGTCTCTTTACTATACCAGCTATAGTTACAAAGGATCACCACAATGGTTAAAAATAAATTTCTCTGAGGTCAACTAATTGTTTTACCCTGATACCAACTCCAATTAAAATATTTTCAATCTTGCATGCATTTGTTGTATGACTACTCTCTCTAAGACACATTCTAGATTTTGTGGTTTTAAAAATAAACAAAATGTAACCTGTGCCCTGAGGAGGATCACAGTCTAGCAAGTAAGAAAAATACGATAGCAGGCATATCATTAAAGAATAAGGAATCTGATGTTAAGGAAGTATCAGAAACAAAGAATGGTGGGATGTCAGGTAAAGGCACCATCAGTTCTACCCAGGAGGGTTTCTGAATTCATCACAGAAGAGGAAATATCTTGGCTGGGTCTGGACAGAGGATGTCTATTACTTGGTAATACAAAACTTGGCCTGCACTGGAATATATAAATAGATATTTGTTTCTCTTAATGATGAAAAATGTGGAGGTAGGAGGCTGCCAGCATAGTCAGTGAGTCACAATTACTGAGCAGTGAAGTCAGGCCCAGCATCTCTTTGAATCAACTGGCCTTTTTTATGCTTGAAAAATAGACACTGCAAGTCCAGATAACATATCCAGATTCAGGAAAGAACTAGATGGAAAGCTCCAGCAAAACCTCTTTGGAAAAACAAAGCAATATTTATCCGCTATGAGAGAGTTTTTATGTCCCACTTGTGAGAATTTTGCCTCCTGGCCATCTTGAGCTGAAAGGGAATATGAGAAGAGAATGTCTACTTTTTCTAGTCTCTAGAGTAGAAAAGCAGTAAGGAAGACGGTTCATGTGGTTGGGATTAAATTAGCCAATCTACAGGGTCAGCCTCAGATGAGTAGAGATTCATCACATTGAGAAATGGGGAAATGAAGTTCAAGGCCAGCAAAAAAAAAAAAAGCAAAAACCAAGACATAGGGCCATGGAAACATGCGCCTAGGGAACTGATGAGAAAAGATGCAGGGGATGAGGACGGAGTGTCATACACGAATTCTATGAATTCCAAGCAACTATGTTTAGTAGTATAAAGATTTGTAGTTAAAAAGATGTTTAAAATATCAGTTTCTAAAGGTTTTAGTAGTTATAGAACTGCATAAAAACTTTGTTTTTACTTCTCTTTTTCCCAACAATGGCTTGGAAGACTTTTGCTTTTCTGTATTTTTCATTTTTTACTTTTTAAATCTACTGCTGTAAAGATCGTAAGCACTATAGATCGTTTAATCAAATTTTTTGCATATTTCTTAGGTGTCAGACACTTTGCAAAGCACTGGAGCTATAAAAATGGACTGTACTTGAAGAAATCCTGAATTAAGTGAAATACACTGAAACCTAAAGTCTTGTTTCAATTTTTAAGTGATGCTATAAAAGAACTTATACTAACGTTTTATTAGTAATACTGGAATACAATTATGATTTCGAGGCTTTTGCTTATTAAATCAAAGTCTACAGTATCTTATTAAAACCATATTCCATTTACAAATAAACTAAGCATATTCTTGTAATATGTTCATTGTGATTTAATGTCTTTATTAAATCACAGTTTAGAATGTTGAAACAAAACACTGTAAAATCTGCTTTTAAAAAATTACTTTAATTTATATTCAATAATTCCCCCAAAAAAATCCAGAAAGGGGAAAATTTAATCTTTTGGGGAATCACTTGGAACCATCAAGAATTCTTTCACACTACTTTGATGGAAAGGGAATCGGGGAGCAAAGAATGCATATAGTTAGAGACTCTTAAGATGCAGGGGCCGGTCCTGTGGTATAGCAGTTAAGTGCGCACGCTCCACTGTGGCAGTCCGGGGTTCACAGGTTCGGATCTCGGGTGCACACTGACACACCACTTGTCAAGCCATGCTTGTGGCAGCATCCCATATAAAGTAGAGGAAGATGGGCATGGATGTTAGCCCAGGGCCAGTCTTCCCCAGCAAAAAGAGGAGGATTGGCAACAGATGTTAGCTCAGGGCTGATCTTCCTCACAAAAAGAAGAACAACTCTAAGATCCAATTTAAGGACTGCAGGGCAAAAATATAGGGTGTTCCTTGAAAAAAATTGGCTGAATATTTAGGTGCCATATAATGTATATGCCATATAATGTATATGCCATATAATGTATAATATAAATGCCATAAGATGTTTTGCCATATTCTAGAAATTCTGTATTTAATTTTCTAGGCTTGGAAATTTAATTTTGTTAATATATCCAAATGTGATGAAGCTCTCTGGATTAGACCTATACTAAGTGCAAAAAAGTAGGGAAAATCATGGAAATGCTAGTTTATTGATATATAAATAAAATATAACTAAGATTGGGGAAATGACAAGAGACTGAGCACTTTTTCATAATTAACAAATATAAATTAAAGGCCTATTCTGAGCCCAGTAGTGTTCTAGATGTGTACAACATGAAATCAGGATAGGCAAGGTTTCTCCTCATAGGAAGCTTACATTCTTCGAAAGGGAGTCAAATTAAAACGTGCTTAAATATGGACAAAAGAAAACATATGGCAATAAATACTATCCAAGTAATTAGAATGAGTGCCATGAAAGGGAGTCATTGGACGGCTAATTTAAATTAGATTGTCATGGAAACTTTCCTTGAGCAGGTGCCATTTTAAGTCGAGGTGTGCTTGTCAAAAAGGATCCTGTTATTAAAAGTCATAGGATAAGCATGGTAGGCAACAAGGACGTTTATGGAAAAATTCTAAGGTGGAAACATCTTGGCATATTTGTGAAACCAAAAATTTCTAATGTGGCTAAAGCATAGTGAATGAGGCAGAGAGCGGTGTGAGATGAGGCTGGAGAAGTAGACAAGAGCAGATCACATAGGCTGTGGCCAGAATAAACAATTTAAATTTTTTTCCTAAGTGCAATGGGAAAGTTCTGGAGAATTTTAAGCAGGAAGGTGACATATAATATATGTTTTCAAAAAAAGAATTCTAGTTGTCATGTGGTGATTTGAATGGGAGAAAAGTAGAAGCAGGGAAAACATTTAGGAGACGATTGTGGCGTTCCAAGTCAGAGATGATGGTAACGTATCCTAGGGAATTAGAGGAGGTGAAGAGAAGTCAATTCAAAATATCTTTTCGCAGGAGATTTGAAAGGACATGTAGATGGATCGGATGAGGTGTATCAGTTAAGATGCTTTCAAATGCAAGGAGTAGAATGTATAATTGAAAGAGGCTTAAATAATCTTATATAATAAGAAATGTGGAGGGGGACATTTCCAGAATTAGTAATATAATCAAGGATCCAAGATTGTCCCGTCTTCTTATGTCTGTGATTGTCAGAATTATTAGCTTAGTTCCTAGGCTTGTTCCCTCATGACCACCGATAGCTGATAGACGTATATATACATGACAATTCACAGAAGATGGAAGAAAGGATAATCTTTCTCCTGCTGTGCTTCTCTCTTGATGAAAAAGATTTTCTTCCAGAAGGAAGGAAACTTGCATACTTTCTTTTAAGTTCCGCTGGCCATGACTGAAACTCATATTTATGGTCTATAATAAAGAGAGCAGGAACAAGGCTGGGTCTGGCATTTTTAGCTTCTCTTGTGCGAAGTGGACTCTGTGACACAGGAGGCAGGAGAGGGGACTAGCTATTGGTTGAGTAACCAACAATATCTGTCACAGAGCATGAGACAAAGAAAAGAATTGAGAATTAAGATAACTCGCAGATGTTTTGAGATGATGGTGCTGCTACTTCCAGAAGGGGGAAGACTAGAGAAAGAGCTCATTTAGGAGGTAAGATATTTGAAGTCTGTTAGATATCCATGTGGAGATTTCAAGCAGGCAGTTATGTATATTAGTCTTGCATCTGGGTGATATATCATGGCTAGAGGTAGCATTTATAACCAAAGGACCATGTGGGCCACCAGGTGGAAGTTTATAAATTAAGAAAAGAAGAGGTGATGTCAAAGCCCTGGTGCTTTCCAACATTTACAAGTCAAATGGAGTAAAAAGATTCAGAAAAGGAGTCTGAGGAGTCCTGCTGTAGCCAGCTGTATACCTCAGGGTGCCTCAAATAATAGTTAAATCTTAATAATCATTTCTAATAAATTCACTTCAGCGTTTCTGAAAGCTTACAGTTTCTATTCTTTATTGATTGCTCAATGATTGTTTTATTATAATCTTTCCTTTTAGAGTATAAAAAAAGGTTTTTATAAAACATAACTCTAGAAAGGCCTACTTAGAAAATCATTGCCATCTGTTATTAGTTAAGATTAGGTTTGGGAGCACACAAGACAAAAACCTGAAGAAATTGTGGTTTAGACACGATTAAAATTATGTCTTTACATAAACATAGGCAGTTGAGAGTGGATCTGATGGCTCCAGGATTATCAAGTTCCGGGTTTCTTCCTCAATCTTTAGTGGCCCACCTCATGCTTCAAAAGAAGGAGAATAATGGGAAGGAAAGAAGCATGCTTTAAAAATACTTGCATTTGTTTTATGTAACACTGGCCAGAACTAGTTACCACGCCTCCCTTCACTGTAAGAGATTGGGAAGCACAGTTCTTTATTCAGAGTGGCCATGTGCACAATTACAAATTTCTATTCCTGAGAAAGTTGAGGAAAACAGATAGTAGGGAACAACTACCCATCTCTGCTGCTCCACCTAGTGGCAGCTCCTTGAATTATTTTGAGATAAGTCGTGCACATTTTACACACGGGAAATCTGAAATGTTGGGATAGTAAGGAGAGTGACCAAGGTCACACTGGTAGTCAGAGGTGAAGATGCTATTCAAACTCTCCAACTTATATTTTCTCTTCAAAAAACCTATTATTTTCTCTACGTATTACGTAACGGTAAGACTGAGCTGGTTATTGAATCCCATTTGGCAATATAATTGGCAAAATGTTTGTATGATGTTCACCATCAAGTGCTGTCCTGAAAAATATGTAGATAACTATATATTAATCTTACCCTGGCTTCACATCAGCACTTCTGTCTGTTAAGGAGCAGCAGCTGTTTATGTCAATATAATGCCCAAAAGAAAGATGCAAAGTTCCAATAATGTTAAACTGTCTCCATATCTACTAACCAAAGGTAGAATAAATATGCACTTTTTAGTATCAGTGATATACTATATATAAATTTATTAATTATGAGTATACAAGGCATGAATATATAAAATTTTTACATATTAACATATCAACTATGCAAGATATTATGTTTATTAAATGGTATATAAGAAGTTAACAATCTAGGAAAATAACAAGTGCATGATATATCAAACTTTAGTCACATAGTCTGATTTAGGCTCTATCTATGTAGAAATAATTTATCAGGAAAAAAATCAACCAAAGAATGTTTTAAAAAGGATCAAAAATAACTATATATCATCACATCATTTAACATTTCTAAGGTATACTGTAGTGGAGTATACCTTAGCATATTCACTAGCATATTCTCTACATGATTTCAAAAATAGTTGCTGATATTTCCAGGAATAAGGGAAGATTTTTTATAATATTTCCAAAAGAAGAGATAAATTTGCTTACAAAATTAAATTAATATAAATCTTTAAAGTAGCAGGATTTTGAAGAATTTTACCCCTCACAGATGCAATTTCTCAAAAGACGACTGTCAAGATACAACTCTGACTTGTATAACATTCCAGTTATGATACACCAATAAAGAGCAGGTTGATGAGTCGATAAGTGCATGATGAAGGAATAAAAATTCTCCACAATGAGAGGGCCGCTACCTGACCCTGATCAGGCCTGGACAGAAGGGAAAAGTATTTTTTGTAGACTTAATAAATAGTCTGATTATTTAATTAATGGGAAAAGAGAAAAATACAAAATAAAAAATATTTTCCAGTATTGTACTAGTATACTTTGAATAAAGGGAGAAAATCTCATGCTGCTGATTCTGAAAGATCCAGTTCTCAGTGTGTCTGGGACATTCCTATTAGTAATTTTTACAGATACCTATAAGAGTTGGAGGTACTTCCTCAGTGAACATTTTATTTTTTCTTGAACTGCTGTAGAACTGAGAATTGGATGAAACAGTAGTCAAACAACAGTAAATTTAAGAGATCTCAAAAGAAGAATGGAGAAATCTCTAAACCACTCAGGAAGTATGATTCTGATGTCAGAAGAGGAAAAGTATTGAAGTTAAAGTTTGGAAAAAATTTCTGAATTCACTGTTACCCATGCCTTTACTATTGTATATTTTAAAAATTAATTTCCCCACAAAATAATAACAGTGAATCAAAAACACTAAAAACACACATTCACACATGTCTTTAAAAGTAAAAAACTGACTCCTGCATTTTAACTATGCTTATGTTTTTAAACCATATATTCAAAAGATAATGTTTGTATCCCATCAAAATTTGTGGGATGCAACAAAAGTAGTGCTTAGAGGGAAATTTATAGTAGTTAATGCATATATGAGAAAAGAAGAAAGATCTAAAATCAATAATCTAAGCTTTCATTTTAGGAAACTAAAAAAAGAAGAGCAAATTTAACCCAAAGTAAACAGAAGAAAAGAAATAACAAAAGCTACAGCAGAAATCAATAAAATTGAAAACAGGAAATCAACAGAGAAAAATCAATGAAACCAAAAGCTGGTTCTTTGAAAAAATCAACAAAATCAAAAGCCTCTAGCTAAACTAATGTAAAAATATGACACAAATTACTAATATCAAAAATGAAAGTGGGGACATCATTATAGATACCACAAACATTAAAAAGATAATAAAGGGGCTAGCCTGGTGGTATCGTGGTTAAGTTTGTGCGCTCTGCTTCAGTGGCCTGGGGTTCCTGGGTTTGGATCCCAGGCAGGGAGCTATACACTGCTCATCAAGTCATGCTGTGGCATCACCCCATGTATAAAATAGAGGAAGATAGGCGTGGATGTTAGCTCAGGGACAATGTTCCTCACCAAAAAAAAGAAAAAAAATGGATAATAAAGGAATAATATGAACAACACTATGCCCAGAAATTTGATAACTTAGGTGAAATGGACCAATTCTTTGAAATATACAATCTGTTAAAACTCACACAAGGAGAAATAGACAATTTGAATAGGCCTATATATATGAAAGAAATTGAATCAATAATTAATAATGTATACCAAAACAGTAAGCCAGGCCCAGTTGGCTTCACTGGTGAATTCTACCAAACATTTAAGAAATAAATTACACTAATTCTCTACAGTCTCTTTCCAAAGATAGAAGCACAGGGAATACTTCCTAGTTAATCCTATCAGGCCAGCATTACCCTAATACCAAAATCAGACAAAATCATTACAAGAAAAAAAAAACTACAATCTGTCTCATAAACATAGATGCAAACATCATTGACAAAATACTAGCTTATTGAATGCAACAACGTATAAAACAAATTATATGCCATGACCAAATACAATTTATCCCATTTATGCAAGATTGGTTCAACATTCCAAGATCAATTAATGTAGTGCATGACATCAACAGGTTAAAGAAGAAAAATCACATTATTATATTAATATATGCAGAAAAAGAATTTCACAAAATTCCACACCCATTCATATTAAAAACTCTCAGTAAACTAGGAAGAGAAGAAACTTCCTCAACTTGATAATAAACACCTACAAAAAAATCCTTCAACTCACCTCATACTTAATTGTGAGGAGCTCAATGCTTTTTCACTAAGGTAAAGAACAAGGCAAGAATGTCCCTCTCACCACTGCTTTTTAGCATTCTACTAGAATTCCTAGATAATGCTATAAAATAAGAAAAGGAAATAAGAAGTATACAATGGTGAAGGAAGAAATAAAACTTTCTTTGTTCATAGATGACATAATTTTATATGTAGAAAATCTGAGTGAATTGACAAGGAAAAAAAAAAAAACTCCTGGAAATAATAACTGATTATAGCAAAGTGGAAGGATACAGTGTTAATATAGAGAACTCAACCACTTTTCTATATATCAGCAATAAACAAGTGGAATCTGAAATTAAAAACACTATACCATTTACATTAGCACTCAAAAAATGAAATACTTAGGTATAGATCTAATAAAATATGTACAAGATCTATACAAGGAAAATTACAAAACTCTGATGAAAAGTTTCAAAAATCTAAATAAATGGAGAAATATTCCATGTTCATGGATAGGAAGACTCAAAATTGTTAGGATGTCAGTTCTTCACAACCTGATCTACAGATTCAATGTAATCCCAGTCAAAATCCCAGCAAGTTATTTTTAGGTATCAACAAACTGATTTTAAAGTTTATATGCAAAGGCAAATGACCCAGAATAGCCAATATAACATTGAAAGAAAAGAACAAAATTTGAGGACTGCCGCCATTCGACTTCAAGACTTACTATAGAGCTACAATAATCAAGACATTGTAGAATTGGTGAAAGACTAGACAAATAGATCAATAGAATAGAACAGAAAACCCGGAAATAGACCCCCATAGATTTGTTCAACTGACCTTTGACAAAGGAACAAAGGCAATACAATGGAGCAATGATAGTCTTTTCAACAAATGGTGCTGGAACAACTGAACATGCAACAAAGATTAAATGTATCATAGACCTAAATGTAAATATAAATGTAAAACACAAATCACTAAAACTTTTAGAAGATAACATAGGAAAAAGCCTAAACGATCTTGAATAGAGAGATGATTTTTTAGATATAAGACCTAAGGTACAATCCATAAAAGAAATAATTTATAAGCTGGACTTTATTAAAATTAAATATTTATGTTATGTGAAAGGCATTGTCAAGAGAATAAAAAGAAAAACTCACAAACTGGGAGGAAATATTTGCAAAAGACACATCTTATAAAGGACTGTTATCCAAAATATACAAAGAACTCTTAAAACTCAATAATTCTAAAACAAATAATCTGACTAAAAAATGGGTCAGAGACTTTAAAGGACATTTCACCAAAAAATTATATGGATAGCAAATAAGCACGTAAAAGGTACTCCACATCATATATCAGCAAGGAAATGCAAATTGAAACAACAATGAGATACCACAACACGCCTGTTAGAATAGCCAAAATCCAGAATACTGACAACACCAAATGTTGGCAAGGATGTTGAGCAACAGAAACTTTCATTCTTTGCTGGTGGAATGCAAAATGATATAGCCACTTCGGAGGACAGTTTGGTTATTTCTTAAAAAACTAAACATACTCTTACCATGTGATAGAACAATCACACAACTCGGTATTTACCCAAAGAAGTTAAAAATTCATGTCCACACAAAAACCTACACACAGATATTTATAGCAACTTTCTTCATGATTGCCAAAATCTGGAAGTAACAGAGATGTCCTTCAGTAGATGAATGGGTAAATAAATTGTGGTATGTCCAAACAATGGAATATTATACAGAACTCAAAAAAATGAGCTTTCAATCTGTGAGAAGACATGGAGGAGACTTAAATGCATATTACTAAGTGAAAGAAGCCAGTCTGAAAAGGCTACATACTGCATTATTCCATCTATTTGACATTCTGTAAAAGGCAAAACTATGGAGACAGTAAAAATCAGTGGTTGCCAGGGACTGGGAAGAGGGAAGGATGAATAGGTAAAGCACAGAGGATTTTTAGGGCAGTGAAACTACTCTGTATGATATTATGATGATGGATAGATATCATTATACTTTTTTCCAAACCTATAGAATGTACAACACCAAGAGTGAATCTCTGTACATTCTGCTCAGTTTTGCTGTGAGCCTAAAACTGCTCTAAAAGATAAAAATCTCTTAAGAAAAAAAAAAGTGTTTTTCCAACTGAGACCTGTTATGCATCTCTTTTTGGTTTCAGTTAGTTATACTCAATTGCTTTGTACATTTAAATTTCATAAAACATGCCTTGTCTGGTAGAATGATAGAGAGAATCTCTTTCCCTGTTAAGTGCTAAAATCCTTTTTTGGTGTGCTATGGTAAATATAGGACTGGATGACACAAATCTTTGCTTCCTTGAGTCACATAATACACTGCTGTTCTGAGATCAAGTGCAAATGGAAACACTGGGAGTTCAGACTGCGGGAGTTGCTTCTTTCGTCCTTCTTTTTTTGAACGTGAGTTCTGTTACTGCCACACTTTCATACGCCCAAACAAGATCATCAATGCTCTTAAATTCTGACCCTCAGGGTAACTTCTTGAAATATTTGTAGGCAAAGTGATTCAGTTGCAAATTGGATGTTCATTGTTTTTGAATAGTTTCTCTTCACCATGTTAACTTCTATAGCACTGGACTTAGAAAAGGCATACACTTCAAAAAAGAATTTCTACATAGCCTTCATTTTAAATTCACACAAAAAAATCAGCATTGCCATTGGTTAATGACCTCTTGCCCTTCATCTATTGATTACGTTCCCTGATTTATTTTCTCTCTCTTCAGTATCCTCTCGCCAAATTCACCTTTCCTCACCCCAAAATTATTTTTGCTCAATAAGTGACCTTGCTATTATTTCTTGAAGGCATGAAGATTTTCATCATCTCCATGAATTTTTATATGTGTTTGTGTGTGTATATATATATATAGGATAGGATAGGACTGTCAAGTATTTTTATTCCTATAAATTGTCAGTGTTTTATAGTAAGAATTTTTTCTTCTTTCCATTAGCAGTAAATACTGTGACCCGTGTTAGCCTACAAAAAAATACATCTCTTCTTATTGCATTTATGCATTTTAGCCAAATGCTATCATATTGCAGTTAAATACATTATGTCAGTTGATTGGATTTAGCAGAAGGAGGAAATTAATGTTTGGTTTTTAGTTTCTGTTGCGTATGAATGAAAAAATCCATTCTGCAAATTCTCTAGTTTGAATCACATTTTTTTTTTTTCTATTTTTGCTGAGGAAGATTCGCCCTGAGCTAACATCTGTTACCAATCTTCCTCTTTTTTCGTATGTGAGCCAGCACCACAGCATGGCCACTGACAGACAAGTGGTGTAGGTCCACCCCGGGAACTGTACCTGGGCCACCAAGTGGAATGGGCCGAACTCAACCACTAGGCCACCGGGGCTGTCCCTGAATCATGTTTTTTGGTTGTTGCTGTTTTCAAAGACAGCAAAGAAAGTTGGATAAAATGGTTAGAAACAACTTAGACATAGAGAGCTGTACATATATGACTTTGTAGGTTTTATAGGTGCTACTTCTTTAGCTCTTTCCTTGGTTCTTTGTGTCTCCAGCACTTTCCAACCTCTTAGTAATAACTTAAATGGCATCCATGCATGTTTTCATATTTTACTACACATATATGCATCTCTAAGCAACATATTACATTGTGTTACATTTTAAGTAAATTTTAACTTTTATGTAAATAATATCATATCATTTATGTTATTCTGTTACCGCCCAAGGGGGGTCGTCTCCTCCCCATAAGACATGCCAATGGTCAAGAGGCAAGGTAGTAAGAGAGAAAGAGTTTTATTACAACTTGCTAGCAAGGGGGAAGATAGATGACTAACGTCCCAAAGAACCATCTTACAGAACAAGACTGCAGGCCATTTACATAGGGGGCTGGTCTCCAGGTTGGGGAGGCATCTGGTCTTAGTTCCTGATAGTCTTTTGCTTTACTGGATGTGCATCAGAGACGGGAGCAATGCCCTATACCTTGATTTAGTTTAAAGATAATAAGAACAAGATCTTTAACATGTATAGTGAAGATTACTGTTTATGTGAGTGGCACCAATAATTCTGCAATATGTTTAGTCAATAAACATTATGTTTCCCAAATTCTCCATCTAAATGCCCGTAGTTTTAGTTGACTCATTTTAAATGTAAGATAATTTTGTATCATATGACCAAACCACTATTTATCTATTTTCTTTTGATGGGTATTTATGTAGTTTCTAACTTGTTTTAATTGCAAACAATGCAATTAACATTACTGAGCAGGTTTTCTTATGTATTATTTGAGATTTCCTCCAGCAAATATTCCTAGAAGTGGTTTTGGCTGTTGGAAAAGCACCTATTCAGCTCTACTGGCTATTGATAAATTGCTATACAAAATGATTATACCGTTATGTAACTCACTGAGTACATGACTATTTCTGTTTCCCACATTCTAGATAGCAATTGGTACTAAATTTTCCCCTGCTCTGTTAAGGGTGAACTTGTACCTCATAATTTTAAAAATATTTGCATATTCATGATTACAAGTGATATTGTACCTTCGCAGATCTGATTTCCCATGCTTCAGATTTTTGAATTTTCTAATAAATGTTCTTTGGCTCCTTGTGTATGGGGAGTGGGGTGGAGGAAGGAGGTATGTATATTCCTATTTTTAGCAGTTATTTTTATATTATGAGTAATACTTTAATTTTATATTTAAAATGTCTTCTATCAATCTGTTGCCTATGCTTTACTTTTTTATCAGGTCTTTTCTTATAGCTAAGGTTGGTTTTTATTTTAATGTAGACAAATTTATCTTTCTTACAATTTATGATTTTTGGTTCTTTGTAAAAGCTATTCCTACATATGTTTAAAATATTGAAGTTTATTTTTTCACATTTAAGTCTTTACTCCATCTGGAATTCATTTTGTGAATGGACTAAGATAAAGATTAATTTCATTATTTTCACATGATTAGAAAATTTTTCCAGCACAATTAACTGATTTAATGGGAATCAATTCATGGGATATTGGGGAATCTTAAAATAGAAGCCAGTTAAAGAATTTTTTAAAATAGGAGGAAAATGTGGTACCCTAAATGTTTAAGTAAATTTTGGTTTTAATCTTCTACCTTCTGAAGCAATACTTGGACACTCCAGTCATTAGCATAACATTATCTTCCCCTCTATGATTGACACACAGTACAAAGAATCTTGACTTAAACAGATAACCCTGCTTGAAGAAAACAGAAAAGTTCATCTCTACGCCAATATTTAAAAGTGACAAGCAACTTTCTTAAATTTCATACTAATTATAATCTGACCTGTGGGAAAGTTATACACCGACAGGTGGTTATGGTGATTTCTAAACGTCAATTCTTCCATGGTAATACTAAGACCTGCTTCACTCAACAGTTTCAGGTACAGGTAATAGAGCAGTGACTAAGAAAGTCAAGGTTCCTGAACCAAACACAACAAAGGAGGAAGATAGACTATAAGTATCTTAACAAGCAAACTTATTTTAGCTATTGATAGATGTGATAAATAACATAAAACTAATTGAAGTGATGGAGAGTGATGGGGATAGGCTACTTAGGTAGGGTGATCAGAGAAGAAATCTCTGAGGGAGTGACAATTGACCTGAGACCTCAGTAACAGGAAGAGGAGCCTGTCACGCTAGACAGGAGGACAGAAGGCCTCAGGATGAGGAAATAACATACACAAATAATGCACTTGGATGTGCTTAAGGAAAAATAAGAAGGTTAGTGTGACTGGAACACAGGAAACCACGAAGATGTGAAGTCAAAGAGGTATGTATGTGTAAGGAATACTAATTTTAGTCTAAGTGCAGTGTAAAGAACTTGGTTGGTTTTAAGTAGGGATATGGCTTGATTTTATGTTTTAAAAGACACTTCAGGATAATAATAGATAAATGTATTACAGGAGACAAAAGTGGCCTGAGAATGAGCAATTAGGAGGTTATTGTAGATTCTATAGTATTCTAGCAGAAATATTGAAGTCCCAGACTAAAGTTAACTGCAGTAACAGAATATACATATATACACAGACATATATTTGAGATATATATATATGTATTTGAAACAGATATATATGAGATAGATATACTTTATATATACATATATATATTTGAGATATATTTGATGACTTACTAACAAAGGAAAGAGGGATTTGGAAAGAGGGAAAGAAGGGAATGCAGGATGGATGGCTTCATGGTTGGGGCTTAAAAACAATGTTGTGAATGTGTCATTTACTAACACGGAGAAAATGGGAGGAAGGCATGTTTGGGTAGAGGGGGGAGTGGAGGCGGGAATTAAGTTCTATTTCTGCCATATGAGATGCTTATTAGATGTTCAGGGGGAGGTGACAAAAACCAGAAGATCAACACAAAAAGCAATTGTATTTCTACTCACTAGCAATAAATCACCTGATAATGAACACAATTCCATTTACAATAACATCAAAAATGGTAAAAATACTTAGAAATTAGTATAACAAAAGGAATGCTGGACTTA
Organism: Diceros bicornis minor; assembly: GCF_020826845.1. Classification (NCBI taxonomy): domain Eukaryota; kingdom Metazoa; phylum Chordata; class Mammalia; order Perissodactyla; family Rhinocerotidae; genus Diceros; species Diceros bicornis. The sequence continues at coordinate 29,200,340 of NC_080760.1, forward strand.
TACATGAAAACAACAATATATTACTAAAAGAAATTAAACACCTGAATAAGTGGAAAGTAATTCCATTTTCAAGACTTAATATTTTTAAGATGACAACATTCTTTCAGTTGATCTACAAATTTAATGCAATCCTTATCAAAATCTCAATGACTATTTTTACAGATTTGGAATAGCTGATAATGGAAATTCCTGTGAGAATGCAAGGAAATCAGAATAGCCAAAACAGTCTTGCGAAAGAGGAGCAAAGTTGGCCGACTCACACGTCCCAATTTCAAACTTACTGCAAAGCTATGGTAATCCAGATAGTATTGTATAGGCTTAAGAATAGACATAAATCAATGGGATAGAATTGAGAGTCCAGTAAATAAACCTAAACCTCTCTGGTCAACTGATTTTTAATAAGGGTGCCAAGACCATTCAATAGGGAGAGAATAGTCTCTTTAATAAATGGTGCTGCAATGATTGGATATTCACATGCCAAAGAATGAAGTTGGATCACTACTTCACACCAAATAGAAAAATTAACTCTAAATGAACCGAAGACCTAAATATAAGAGATAAATCTATAAAAATCCTAGAAGAATACATACGGGTAGATCTTTGGGACCTTGAATTTGGCAATGCTTTCTTCAGATGTGACACCAAAAGCACAAAAGAAAAGTTACATAAATTGGTCATCATAAAAATTAAATACTTTTGTGCATCAAAGGACACTATCAAGAAAGTGAAAAGACATCCCACAAATGGGAGAAAATATTTTCAAATCACCTGTCTGATAAAGACCTAGTATGAAGAATATATAAAAATTCAATTACAATTCAACCATTAAAAGACAACTGAATTAAAATAAAGAAATCATCGGAATAAGTATTTCACTAAATAAAATGTACAAATGGGCAATAAGTACGTGAAAAATTGCTCAACATCATTTGTCATTAGGAAAATGAAAACAAAAACTACGACATGGTATCACTTTACACTCACTAGGATAGCTACATTCAAAAAGACAGACAAAAGTAAATGTTAATGAGCATGTGGAGAAATTGAATCCCTCATACACCACTGTTGGTAATACAACATGGTGCAGCTGCTGTGGAAAACAGTCTGGCAGTTCCTGAATAGGCTAAACATAGAGTTTTTATATGACCCAGCAATTTCCATTCCTGGGTATATATCCAAGAGTCATAAATACCGTATATCTACACAAAAAACTTGTATGCAAACGTTCAGAGTAACATTATTCATAATAGTCAAAAAGTAGATGCAATCCAAATGTCCATCAACTGATGAGTGGATAAATATAATGCGGTATGTCGATACAATGGGGTATTATTAATCATTAAAAAGGAATGAAGTAATGATACACACTACAACATGGATGAACTTTGAAAACATTACCTAAGGGAAAGGAGCTAGTCACAAAAGACCACATATTGTACAATTCCATTTGTATGTAGTGTTCAGAATAGACAAATCTATATACAGAGAGAAGGTAGATTAATGGTTGCAGGAGCTGAGGGGAGAGGGGATTGGAAGTGACTGCCAACTGGTACTTGGTTTCTTGGGAGGAATAAAAATGTTCTAAAATTAGATTGTCATGATGGTTCCACAACTCTGTGAACACACTAAAAACATTTAATTGCATACTTTGAATGAATTGCGTGGTATGTGAATTATAACTCAATAAACCTGTTAAAAAATAAAAAGCAAAAAACTGGGAATAAAACCTGCAACATGGGCCGGCCCTGTGGCTTGGTGGTTAAGTGCGCGCGCTGCGATGCTGGTGGCCCGGGTTCGGATCCCGGGTGCGCATCGAGGCACCGCTTCTCCGTCCATCCTGAGGCTGAGTCCCACATACAGCAACTAGAAGGATGTGCAGCTATGACATACAACTATCTACTGGGGCTTTGGGGGGAAAAAATAAAATAAATAAAATCTTAAAAAAAAAAAAAAAAAACCTGCAACACAAATATTCTCTGAACAAAATTGTTTATATCTTTTAGAAGGATGACTACACGAAGCCTTCACATATATTTATATAATAATTCAGACAAATGTTCACAGAAATATTTCATGAAATAGTATCACTTTCAGTGTTTGTAGTTTTTAGACACTACTCTTTACAAAAATTCACTTCCAAATTTGAAAGTAAATGCAATGACAAGGGGGTGGAATAGGAAATAGAAAAACAATCTTTCCTGTTTCGCTGCTTTGCCAATGGCCAAATTCATTGATAGGTCTTCTTCATACATTTCTGTACAGAAAGCCTTTGTTTATGAATAATGGGTGACAAAGAGATACACTTAGTATCTAAAGACCAATATAGCTTTGTTAAGAACATGGTCCTCAAAGTCAGATAGTTTAGGGTAAAGTGCTGTCCACCCATTACTAGTTTAATGATGTTGGCAAGTGACTTGATCTTTCTAAGCCTTGTTTTCCCCACCTATAAATAAGGATAATAATATAATCACTTTTTTCCCTTTTGGGGAAGGGGAATATGAAATGTCACAGTAATTAAGCCATAATACAAAACAATTAAAGATAAATAGAAAAGATAGGCAACTGTCTCTACTGTCATTTGAAGGCTTTTATCACGCCTGCCATACTAATTTCCCTATTACCTATTTCCAAAATTGTCACCATTAAGGCCATTTCTTTAACCTTTCTAGAGTAATACTAATTTTATATTAATTGAGCTGTTATGATACCTAAATGGGTTCACATTTAGCCAGATTAATTGTCACCACGTTTCTTAGTAAAGGGACAGGACATCTTCTGGCCACTTCTCAGCTTTCAAGCACAATCTATCCTACTCTTTGATGTGAAGTGAAGGTATGAAGTAGGTAAACACTTAGCTACATCTATGAGATGACTTTCCATCAACACTGCAGATGGAAATCGCTAGCAACTGCTGAGTGTCTCCTCTATGCTAGGACTCTGCTGTACCCTCTTTCTTCTAAAAATTTTCTTCCAATCTCTGAAATGATCCTCAAGTTAGATGTTATGTTCTCCACTTGACCAATGAAACTAGAGTTCCATGAAGAGTAAGCAACTTTTCACATGTACAAAGCAAGCAAATGCTGGAGCCCAAGATTGAAATTAGATTTGCCTGACATAGCACTTTTCTCTCTCCACATTTACCATTTACTCAAATATATTTTTTAAACAGCATTTTTTTTTTCCTTCCATTGGGTCTGAAATTCCAAGCATTAAATTTACTCCTTTGAAAAAGGTATTAAAGGGGGAAATTTTCTTGAGAAAAAATGCTAAATGTACACATTCTTTTTATTTATTTATTTTTTTTTGCTGAGAAAGACTAGCTCTAAGCTAACACCTGTTATCAATCTTCTTCTTTTTGCTGAGGAAGATTTGGCCCTGTGCTAACATCTGTGCCCATCTTCCTCTGGTTTATATATGGGACTCTACCACAGCATGGCTTGATGAGCAGTGTGTAGGTCTGTGCCCGGAATCTGAACTGGTGAACCCCAGGCTGTTGAAGCGGAGCATGCAAACCTCACTACACCACCGGGCCAACCCCTGCATGCTCTTTTTAAATATCTAGTATTCCTTTATTTAAAAAAAGGAGGGTGATAGCAATTGCTTTGTAAGGAGGTTTTCTTTATATAAAGTAATAATTTTAAAACCTACCCCACCATTTTCTTTGTTGCAATAGCTATTTATATTTCTTAACTAAAGTAAAGAGCAAGACTCTTTTATGGAGGATATCCCATTAACTGTTAATAAAATGTAACCGTATATTTATACCAATATAAGTGTACTTTAATCAGTGAAAAACCATCAAAGGTAGATAGCAATGAGGATAAATTGTCTCCTGTTAAGGAGTTCCTGTCTACTGAGGTTGGGCAATTTAAATTCATGAACCATGCTTTAGGGCAAATTTAAAATCATATTGCCGTTATTGATGTATAGGGCATTTATGCTAGGTATCTAATAATTATAATTATGAATTTCTTTTGAGAAAAAAATTTTCATAAAGGAAAATTATAAGAATTCAGCTCTCATGATTCATCCAGCTTTTTCAAGATGTAATACCTTTGACAATAAAAACACTTCTAAGTCTCTCAGTATAATTGAGATTCAAAGCTAATAAGGAAGACAATGCTGAAAATAAAATGCTTACTTATTTACATCCGAATCTGAAGTATAAAATTCAGCGGGTGGTGGATTTGGGCTTGCTATTGTTTTTTATTTTTCAACCTTATTCCTAAAAACTAGACAAAGAGTTTGAATTTCCGGTTAGGATCATTCACCTATGCTTTTTTCTCCTTCTTTTCTATTACTTAGTAGTAAAGAGAACTTTTGAAAACCTAAAAATTAAGTACTAATCTAGAGAACTAACAGATAATTTCAAAAATTTTAAAGAAGTTTTATATAAATTATTTATATTATTCATATAAATTATTTATATAAAAATTACGTAAAGAACCAACGTGATTGGAGTACCTACTGCTTGTTTTATTTGTACCTATATGTTTAAAAGTTTTAAGAAATGAGTATTACTCACAACAATGTCAGACATACTCATAAAGTAATATTGAAGTATTATTTAAATGATGTCATTTACCATTTATTCAACAAGGCTTAACAGCCTCTGTATCTATAAATAATCTGAAAATTGCAGGCTTTGGTGAACAAATTGCCAATTAAAGCAAAACTGAAGAAGAATACAGAATACTAAATATCATATATGTGTTGTTTAATAATTAGATTGCAATTTATATTGGGAGAGGAAATACAGTTCTATGTATTCATTTCCTATCTGATTGTATTTCATCTTTCTTAAACATTGATGAGTGTGTCAGATATATGTGTTGGAGAAAAGGATATGTATTCATTTCAATTAAATAACAAAATGGATTCTTCAAAAATTCCAAAAGATGTATAATTACTAGCCCTCCCAATGCCTGCCATAATAGTTTGATATCCAAAACAGACATTTTATTTGCTCATTCAAAATTTCTTTTAAAACAGGTAGGTTGAGTAGAACAAATTTTTTCATTAAAAACAAACAGAAATTGTAAAAGTATTTTTGAGTATAGTGAAAATTTGTAAAATATTTTAGTTGTTGGAAGAATTTTCCTCTGAATAACTCCAGAATTAGAATAATTGAGATATGTGACATATGGGAGACAAAAAACTCAGTGATATGTCCTTGGTAACTTCTAACTTGCTGAATATCCTAATTATTATTTCTATATATAATATATAATATGTGCAATATACAATATATACTATAAGATATAATTCTATATAATATAAATTTATCCTAATAATGGGTTAATATATTTTATGCTTCAAGCATATCATTGATTTATTAAATTAAGATAACAATCATCTGCTATTTTTTTAACTCACTTCCTCTCCTATCCTCACTCCAGGTGCTCAGAACCTCTAGCTTTGATCCTATTAGTCTTCTACTTTCCTTCATCATGCTTCACGTCCTCATTTTTCTCCTTACCAACCTTAAATTTCAAGGTCCTGATTAAAATCACCCCTTTTTGTGTTACTACTCAATATCCTCACCTGGTAAAATCTCAAAGCTTGTCAAATCCAACTCTTTATTTAATCTGTGTCCATCCAACAGCCAAACATGGAGAGTAATAGATAACCATACTGAGTCAATCACTTTAAATTCTTAATCACCAGCCTCAAATGAACTATTAAAGCTGGTCACTAATCAAATAGCTACACTAGTTCAATCACTTTTCCTGATGACTATTTTGTAGCTTCTCCTCTCTCCTCAAACGTGTATATTCTCCTCCACCTCCACTCTTGGTGATGATCCTACTAAATATTTAGTTGAGAAAATAGGGGGAAAATCAAAAGAGGACTTCCACTAACTCTGAAAACTTCATCTACCAATCTGTGTCTGGGACCATATACTCAGCCTTCCAGCTGGTTACGATGGGTTAAATGTGCAGACCCACTAGATTACATTCTCATTTTCTATAAAATATCTGGGTTTTTTTCATTTGCTTTTGTTTTTTCACTTTTTGTTTTTTCCCTAATCTTCTCCCTAACTATAACTGCAATTTTGGAGGAGAGGAAAGGGAAGAAAGAGCAGGAAATTTCTTGTCTTGTAATATTTACTGATATTATATGGTATATTACTATAGTATAATATAGTATAGTATAGTGTAGTATAGTACAGTACAGTATTGTACTAATATTATAAGCTGGATTCTAACTCTCTGGGCCTTGCAAATATTTAAAATTCTTTCTACCCTGGACAACTTTCAAGGTTCTTCAGAAGTTCCCTGCTTGGCTCTTCTAACCAAAGATCCCTTGATATGTCTGATGCCTCTTCTTCAGGTAGACACTTTTATCTCAGCTCCACACTCAGACGTTAACTGGAGTTCCCTCACTCTCCCAGGCAGTCTTCTTTGATAGGACATAAAAAGGCCCTATGCCAGATGCCTCTTCCACTTTTCCTACGTCTGGTCCATAGGAAATGTTCATATACTCTTTATCACCAGTGGAAATGGTCATTGTGTATTCCAGCCCTCTTGTTTTTCCCTTCCTCTCTGCTGCAACCACTTTGGTTGTATTGGGTGTCAGTCCTGGGGTCATCCAACCACAGAGATTGTGTATTGGGCGTCAGGAATACTTCAGGTTTCAGGTGATTCTCCAGGGACTCTCCACCTCTCTCCCATCTGTACTCACAGTGTAATGTTCTGTTATGGTTGCTACCGCTGTGTAACAAATCATTTTAAAACTTAGTGGTAGAGTTAATTTTGTTGTGCTCTTAGATTTGGTGGGTCAGGAATTCAGACAGAGTACAGTGGGATAGCTTTTCTTGCTCCACGATATCTGGGTCCTGTCCTGAGAATACTTGAAGGTGGGAGGTGACTTGATAATTGGGGTATGGAATTATCTGGAAGTGTTTTCAGTCACATGTGTAGCAGTTGATGCTGGCTATTAACTATGATATCAACTGAAGTTTTGGACAGACACCTAACTTGGCCTTTCCTGGTGGCCTCAGGGTAGTTGGATTTTATACATTGTGGTTTAGGCTCGAAAATGAGCAACCAGCTAAAAAGGTGGAAGCTTCATTAGCTTTTATGGCTTATCCTCAGAAAACATAGTGTGTCGCTTCTGCCCCCTTCTATTGGTTATAAGTGAGTCACAGTATTACTAGATTCAAACAGAGAGAATTAGACTTTACTTCTAGATAGGGATTGTCAATGTTCTAAAAGGGCATTTGGGAAGGGAGATATTGCGGCCAACATTGAAAATATCATATACTACATTTTCTCTTAAAGTAATTTTACAGACTAAATCTTTTCTTCAAAATACACATCCTGGCTTTTTTTATAACCTTGATCTGACTGATCTGTCATGGAATATGGTATTTTGCATTTTCTAAGTAAATTACACACTTTGAGGTGTCACTTAACTTTGGTATGCCACATCTTGCTATAAAATTTTAACATCTTGTTAAGAAATAGAAAAAAAGAAGTAGCTCTTCCACTGTCTTCTGTCACTTGATATCAACCTCTAGACATGTGCATAAGACACCTCCAGATGATACTCAAGATGGAGATGCCTTCCTCAGCCACAAGAACAGTAAATCTTCCTTCATACAGTTTTTCGGCAGTTGACGAAGAATTTGGTCCTTTGAACTGAAACTTCTAAGTTTTAGTCCTAAGGATCTTACAATTATAACAAGAAAGGTACAAAATAGAGAAACAAAAAAGTATAATTTAATGATTTAAATAGTTAAATAGCTCTCTTTTTTGTAAGATATGCAGAATAAAGCAACAACCTGATACAGTTTTGAAATAATTTGAAGTGCTGTGAAGCGAAGAGACCTAGATTTTCATTTAAGAGACCACCTTTGTGTAAGAAAAGTTGCATTTGTACAGATAGTATTTCTCTTAGGGAAAGTTTCTTTTTTAGTTATGGATTTAATCTCTACTACACTTGTTCATTATGACCTGATTATGTGAAAAGTGTGTTTGTGTATGTCTATAGCATCGTATAAGAGTAGAGATCTGGAATACTGCAGACAGAGTTAATAAAATACTCAACTCTCACTTACATAAGGTTAACTAATGAAAGGGTCTGGTAATTGCAAAAGCTCTGTCTAGACTATCACACTATTATCCTACATATGGTATTATTTACAGATGAACAATGTAATTTTGGGAAAACACAGGCATACTATACATTCAGGAGGTTACAACTTTAAAGGCTGTAAGACAAGACCACCCTGCAGATCTCTCTTAAAGGAAGTAGATATCCTGGTGTCTTTTTTTATTCGGCTCAAGAGAATAAATCCGAAGGCAGAAAACAAAGTTTCAGGAGGTATATCTTGCCGTGGAGGAGGGGCATACTAGGCCTTTCTCTGCCCTGCAAGCTTTTTGCAACTATATTCTGAGTAGTGTAGACACGTGTAAGGGCACTCACACTGGAGAAAGATAAGCTGACTTTAGCCATAGGAGGCAGACCAAGAGCTGGGCTGAGAGGAACATTTCCTGGATGTTTTGAAATGTGGGACGGGGTCTGAGAGTAACCGTTAAGTAGAAGCAACTAAATCTCATTCTCTGTGCTGGAAAGTCAATTTGCTGCCTCTGATCTTGTTAAAAGTTTCACTTTTATTAACCATTACTGCAGAGAGTCTAGGGAAGTCTCTCTCCTCAAACTTGGAATAAAGTACTGGGGAGAAAAGAAACAGGGGCCCTAGGAAAGGGGAGCCAGGCAGTATGGAACGTGATGTGAGATGGAGTCGTCAATGGCCTGTAGGGAGACTGGAAAGCCATTGCCCGGAGACTACTTTTTGGTAAAGCAAGTGACGACCAAGAAAGATTTCTCTAACATGTAGATTTTAGAAGGTAAACCTCTTAAAGCCTTCAATTTTCCATTTTAATCTAGATTTTAAAAAATTGATACAAAATCAAAACATGTTCTTTGGAGTTATGGAAGTAACAACCAAAATAAATAAATACATATAGGGAAAATGGCTCTCTAAGGGAAATGGAATTGTGATTTAAATTTTTATAACCATGTGCATATATTGCTTTTGTAATAAAAAATTAAGACTAAGTACAAAAATAGTTTAGCAACTCAGTTTTATACATGAGCTGATGAGGTCAGGTGACATTTGAATTACATATATTTTGATATGCAGAAGGGAGAGAAGGAAACATTAGGCAGAAGAAACTATTTCAGGAATGGAATTGAGGAGAGAAATGCGTATTATATGTAGGGCAGAGTTAGTAGTTCATTTTCTTTAGACCATACTGAGTAAAATAGAAAAGTGAAAGATGATTAGAAAGGTAGGATGGAATTCAGTTGCTAGTTTAAGGAATATAAATTTCTCCAGTAACTATAAGAAAGACATTAAATGTTATTAGGCAAAGGATTGACATGCTTAGGGATCTTCGTTAGAAAGATTAAATTGATAGCATTAGGTAAAAAGGTTTGGGGATAGGAGAGACCAGAAGCAGCGATGCTGGTTAGAAACATATTTTAGATGTTCAGTAAATCAAATGAACTTCAGACTATAGTAAGGACAGAAAGAGTGAAGAGACAATTTGGACATGAGCGCTATTGCAGAGGTACAATCAGTAAGGCTGGCTATCTGAAGTCACTTGGAAAAAAAAAAAAGAGAATTTGAAGTGATTCTAATATTTTAAGGCTAAATAAATTAAAAACTGGTGATTCCAAAGTAGAAACTGGTGATTCCAAAGTAGAAACAGAAAATAAAGGAGAAAAAATGATTTGGGGAATAGACAGGAGGAAGAGGAAACTGTGCTTAGCTTTTTGTACATCTGATTTTGAGTTTCTGACAGAACAACCAGACAGAGAGGTTTTTCTTTCACTAAGTGGTTGGGGACGTAGGCGTAAACTTCTTTCATAGTCAGCACTTTTCTAGCAATGAAATATAGAATTTTGGTTAATACTACTAGTAACCATGCTAAACTGCTTGGAATGAAATCATAAAAATAATGTAGACCATTGCTACTCCTAATGGTAATTCCCATTAAGTATTGAAAAATATGAAATGAATGAGTTACGTAATTTTATTGTTCCAGACATTTGTGTCTGTGTTCAAAGCACTATTAATCTATTAATTAAGTAATATTCTACTATGGAAAAATAAGGCTCTCTAATACACAACAGTCCCTAAAGCAGTAAGTGTTAGGACATTCAGATTGAAGGGTACTTTTTAATACACACTTAAATGGGAATTATGGCTTTAAATATAAAAAGATTTCTGATTCATTTATCCTTTCAGAGTAAAAGAAAGAGTCCTGTTTAAGGCCTAAATTTCCATCTACATACAGTTGACTTTGAAATTGCATGTCTGGCCCAGACCTCTGTACTGCATTCTCTACACACCTATCCAACTACTTTCTTGAACTGTGCAATTGGATGTCTGAAGATAGTGCTCAATGTATGTTATTACCTGATCTGGGACTTTTGAAAATAAAAATGGTGCTAAAAATGAGAATAAAATACATACAAAATTTAGAGGACTCCTTTACAAAATCATTCAATTCTATTACAGGACGCATGTTCATTTACAAAGTAATTCTTCAAAGGCTCAAATATTTCTACATAGGCAGTGAAGAGAAAGCATTGCTATCCCTGAAGATACTTTTGCATTCAACACCAGCTTTGACACCAAAAAGCTGAACTGCAATCATTCCTACTATATAAAATGTAGCATGTATCTGTATATGCACCCAATTCCAAATTTTTTAATTTAGTAGCTTTTTAATTTTTACCTCACAACTTTTCTGCAACAAAATTTGTCTTCTAACATCACTTCATTTTATCTTAAAAGTTGAGATATTTAGTTGAATTTATATTAATCACAATTTTGTCAGATATTTTGACTCATCACTATAAATGTTCAAAATTTTTACTTTTATTTCATGAATTTAAATGAAAAAAAATCAAGCCATTATTGCAATTAATTGTTTTGCTTTTGGAAGCATTTAGCAGCTTTGATATAAAACTAGCATCACATAACTGTGAAGTGCTTCTGTTAATGGAGCTATTGCTTCACTTTCCATATGTGTACAAGAAAACTCAAAATTCAAAATGAGCAAAATTATTTTAGAAGAAGAGAAATTTTATCTAAATAAAAAAATTTCATCCACATGAAAAGTCAAACCTCAGAAAGTGATTAAACACACTTTCTGCAGTTGCATCCATTAAATCATTATCATTGATCAAAAGCTTTTTTTTTTTTCCTTGTGAGGAAGATGGGCCCTGAGCTAACATCTGCCAATCCTCCTCTTTTTGCTGAGGAAGACTGGCCCTGGGCTAACACCCATGCTCGTCTTCCTCCACTGTATATGGGATGCCACCACAGCATGTCTTGCCAAGCGGTGCGTCGGTGCGCGCCCGGGAACTGAACCGGCGAACTCCTGGCTGCTACAGTGGAGCGTGCACACTTAACTGCTTGTACCACCGGGCTGACCTGAGCAAAACCTTTTTAAATAACTACAAATGTGTGAACTACATTTTTGCCTTCTGATTTTCATGTAGTCAGTGGAATCACTTTAGCCCACTGTCTTAGTCAGCTCAGGTTGCCATAACAAAATACCATAGACGGGTGACTTAAACCACAGAAATTTATTTCTCACGGTTCTGAAGGCTGGGAAGTCCAAGATCAGAGTGTCAGCACGGTTGATTTCTGGTGAGGACTCTCTTCCTGACTTGCGGATGGCCCCTTCTTGCTGTGCCTTCACATGACTTTTTCTCTGTGTGACTACACAGAGAAGGGATCTTTCTGCCTTCCTCTTTCATAAAGTACCAATCCTATCGGATTAGGACCTCACTGTTATGACTTCATTTAACTCACTTACCACCCTAAAGGCTCTATCTCCAAATACAGTCACGTTGGCAGTTAGAGTTTCCACATATAAATTTTGAGGGAGACACAGTTCATTCTATAGCATCCACATAATGGAGGACAAAAGGCCCAGCGTATTGTGCAAGTTACTTCTGGTCTTCTCTCAGATTTAACTAAGTATTAAAGTGAGAACTCTGTTCATTCCTCACATCTCACACACTACTAGATGAGACTAGGACAGAAGTTGCCAGCATGAGGCGGAAGTCTACCAAAGCCAATCTGGTTTATTTTCATATAACTATTTATAGTGGGTTGAATGGTTACCCTCTGCCCTCTCCACTAAAAATGTTATTATGTCCATCCAGAACCTGTGAATGCAACTTTATTTAGAAAAAAAGTCTTTGTAGATATAATTAAAGACCTCAAGATGAGGTCATATGGGATTGAGGTGGACCCTATGTCTAGTCAGTGCTCTTAGAAGAGAAGAGAAGAGGAAAGGACACACAGAGAAGAAGACAGCATGAAGATGGAGGCAGAGGTTGGAGTGATGGATCTACAAGCCAAGGGACACCAGGGACTGCTGGAAGCCACCAGAAGCTATAAGAAAGGCATGGAAGGAATTCTCCCTCAGAACTTATAAGGAGCCAAGTCTGGCCTCCAGAACTTTGAGAGAATAGATTTTTGTTGGTTTAAGCACCCCAGTTTTTGGTAATTTGTTATGGCAGCCCCAGTAAACTAATATACTACTAATATACATATTTTGTTAAAATATAAAATACCAGGAGACATGCTGCATTAGACAGGACACAGACTATAGGAATAAACCAGGACTTTTCAGGCAACCTGTTTAAAACAGTTCTCAAATTTACTATGTTCAATTAAACTCCTCATGTTATCCTCTTAGACTTTAGTTTTTAATCTTCTCTGCAGTTAGTAATTCCATGTTTATACTTTCTCAAGTCAAAAATGTTGGAATTGTCTATACTGCTCTCTTTCAAACTTAGATTGAAACTATTAATAAATCCTGTCAGCTCTAAATTTGAAATACATCTAATTTCCACTTCTCCCCACTACCACTATTCCTGCCTTGGTCTAAGACTGTTATCATCTATTACCACCTTCTGACTGGTCTCCCTGCTTCCAACTTTGCCCCCCTTTAGTCTCTAAACATAGCAGCCAAAAAGATATTTTTAAAACATAAGTTAGATCGTGTAATTTCTATATCAAAACTCTGGCTTCCCATATGCTATGGGTTGAATTGTGTCCCCAGAAAGATATGTTGAAGTCGTAACCCCCAATATCTCAGAAAGTGACCTGATTTGGAAATACATCAGTAGATTTGTCATGAGTTAAGTTAATATGAGGTCATACTGGAGTATGACCAGTATGACTGGTGTCCTTATAAGAAGAGGAGAGAGATGCATACAAGAATGCCATGTGATGTCAGAGACAGAGATTGGAGTGATACAGATGTAAGCCAAGAAACACCAGGATCTACAGTCACCACCAGAAGTTAGGAAAAGCCAAGAAAGGAATCCTCCCCTAAAGCCTTCAGAGGGAACACGGCCCTGCTGACACCTTGATTTCTACCATCTGAGCTCCAGAACTGTGACAGAATAAATTTCTGTTGTTTTAATCTACCCAGCTTGTGGCAGCCCTAGGAAACTAATACAGCAAGCCAACAGCATTACTTACAATGACCTACTTGATCCTTTACAGTTTGGTTTCCATCTTTTCCATAATCTCATCTCCCATTACTTTTTTACCTTGTTCCCTCCACTCTGGCCACATTGTTTTTTTGATGTCTCTCCAGTGTTCTAGGCATGCTCTTGCCTGAAACAATTGGCATCTTCTGTTCTCTGTCTGGAAAGCTCTTCCCCCAGGAGTGTCTAGACTGCTTGCTTTACTCACCAACCTTGGGGCTTTACTCTATGCCACCATCTCTGTTAGAATTTCCCTAGCTATCATGTTTATAATTAAGACTTTGTCCCCAAAACCATCTATTTCCTACTTTTAATTTTTTATTTTATTTTTTATGTATTTATATTCTATATTTCAATAATTTATTTTTTTTTCTATTTTTCTCACCTCTATGTCTCCAGCAATTGGTATAGCAGCTGGCACACAGTAGGTACTCAACATTTATTTCTTGAAATAATGGGTGAATTTAAAAATGTGGCACATTCAGGGAAATTTGAATAATTGAGTATGGCTCTGGTTGATTTTTGCTTTCTTTGTGGGATGTGAAGCCTTAGAGATCAGGCTAAAAGTTATTCAAAAGCTAGATTGTAGATGATCATGTATGCCATATCAAAGACTTGGAATTTATCTGTTCAATTGTTTTCAAATCGTTTAGTTGAAATTTTGTTATCATTGCTTGTAGTGCGATACGTTATTCAAGCAAAATCTTACAAAAAATATCTAAAAGACGTAACGTTAAGCTGCTCAGTAGGAAGCAAAAATGTGGGTCCCAGAATCCTGCCCTCTCTCTGCTCCTTTTCCTCTTCATAACACCTGCAGGTCACTGTATTCACCTGGGGATTCCTAAGAGAACCAGTGGAAAAGCATTGCTTTAAGCAGTAGAAAACGTCTGAAGGATTTAAGCAAAGCATTTACATGATGAGATTTGCATTTTATTAGACAACTGGGGCAACAGTATGAAGAATAAATCGGAGAGTTGCAAAACTGAAGGCTGAGAGGCCAGCAGAGAGATCCTCATAATAATCCAGTAGAGCTATGACAAGGACCTGAATCAAGAAAATAACAGTAGGGAACATAGTCAACAAATGAGAAATAGTGTTGCTAAAACCTGATTAATTGATTAAATATGTAGAATGAGGTATAAAGAAAGGGAGACCTCCGTTTCTAAGTTGGGTCACTGTGCAAGAAGTGATGCCATTTACTAACATAGGGAATGTAGAAAGAGGAGCGGGTCTGAACAGCAATGAGTTCAGCTTGCGGTACACGTAGGACATGCAGGTGAATGTGTGCAGTAGCTTGGGGAAAAGCACCATGTTGAGATTTAGGTTTGGTATTACCTTATTCAGCATTCACTCAGTCAAAAATATAAATTGAGTTCTTTCTCTATTCCAGATGCTGTGCAAGTTAAGGTGCACACAATGGAACAAAAAGACTCATTTTCCTTACGTATAGTGATAAAAAATGATAGCTAACAATCGAAAGGGTAGAAAGGGAGCTCTTTGTCTTGGTATGCCTGGACAAAAGAAGAAGAGCCAGAAAAGGGCTTTACCAAGTTATCAACTTATTGCCTGTCAGCTCCAAATTCACCTTTTTCGCCTGCTCTGTAAAAGTGAACCCTGGCCTTCTAAATATTTTTTTTTCTTTGCCAACTGCTATGATGTTAAGTTTTGTCCATCAAAGGTGACAGACACCGCAGGAGGAAACGGTTTTGCTTCCTGGTTTGGGCGTGTCACTGTCACCGGTAAGATCGGTGCGGTGGGGCCCCAGGTTCTTGGTCCACAGACACAAAAGAATTTGAGAACAGACACACAGTGGAAGTTTTAACAGCAGAGGATTTATTACCAAAGCAAAAGTATACCCCCAAGAGGAGGGGCGGGCAGGCTCGAGGGGAGCAACTGCACCAAAGTTGTGGTGGTCTGTGGCTTTGGAAGGTCGGGTACCAGGGGCAGGTGAGGGTCTTGGAAGGTAGACCAACCAGGACTTTGTCTCCACCCCCATGTCAGCAGGGGGGATTTTTTCCTTACAGAGGCATCTCCAGAACTGTCATGGCAGTGATCCCTCGCAAGGGGGGTCAAAACTGCTACACACATGAGAGTAGAATGAGGCTCGGGGCTACTCTTGGTCAGGTTCCGGAGGGAGTGCTGCACACCTGAAGAACCAATGCCCAGTAATTAGCATGCTGCACCTGGTGGAGTGGCCTTGCTCCCAGCTCATATCTAGTTTCCTGCCTATCTCAGGTGTGCTCCCTTGGCAGCCTCCTACAGCACCAGCAACTTCTCCAGCATCGATTTCCTGCAGTACACATGGTTTCCCCAGCTTCCCTGGCTCCTTCATTTCACAGTACCCAGCATCACCCAAAGCCAGAACCTTCTGCCAGCAACCCCATCACAAAATTTTGTGGGGAATATCTCTGATGAGACATCTTCCTGTGAAAAGCTTTTCCTGGCATCCTATAGTGTGGATTTCCTGCAAGTTCTGCTAGCACCACAGCAATTTCTCTGCCATTCAGTGAGTCATAGCTGTGCTCTCTCCAACAAGGTCTGGATCTCATTTCTGGGGTGGAGGGAACTCTTCCTTGGGAGCTCTATATCAGCCCTAGGGGTATTGGTATTTTATATTATATTCTATTTTTATTATTATTCTATATATTTTCTATTCTCATATTCTTTGAAGTTTTCCTTACAGCTTACTAGCCAATCTCTCATTACTCCATTTCCCTATTGTAGTTAAAAATTCTTTACTTTATACTTTTCCTGTTCAAATTACTGCATGGTTTCTCTTTCCTGATTTGACCCAGAATGATTTAGATGTCAAAAAAGGAATATTAATAGAGATATAAACAGGATAAAATAGTTTTCCAGGGGCCGGCCCGGTGGTGCAAGCGGTTAAGCGAGTGCACTCGGCTGCTGCAGCCCGGGGTTCACCGGTTCGGATCCTGGGGGCACACCGACGCACCGCTTGGCAAGCCATGCTGTGGCAGCGTCCCATATAAAGTGGAGGAAGATGGGCACAGGTGTTAGCCCAGGGCCAATCTTCCTCAGCAAAAAAAAAACAGGAGGATTGGCAGATGTTAGCACATGGCTGATCTTCCTCACACACACACAGAAAAAATAGTTTTCCAGATGACAATAAAATGGACAATTTCAAGAAAATGAAATGGAATTTCTATTTTAAATCCTTCTTGGTGAAAAGCTCCTTGTGGACACTCTCATGACTTCCCATTCACATGTCTATTAAGACAAATTTTTTTTTTAAATAGTGCCCAACACCAAGATTGACCAAAAATGAAACAAAACATAAACCAATGCCAAGCACTTGAAGGAAAGAGAATGCTGGATTTGGAGGATGAGTGTTGCTGGAAATTACGTATGCATTGCCTGATGGCACAGGAAAAGGTTATGAAGAAACTGAAGAGTCATGTACTTTGCCTAGTAGAAATATCTTCTTTTGATGATGATATGGAGCAGATGGAACTAACACACGCTGCTGACAGCAGTGTACATACACATGAAACACTGCTTAGATGTGCTCTCAGGTAATGAATGTAATTGGTATTCCTCCAGCAGAATAAGAGATCTATTTCAGGATCACGAGCACTGTTATTTCTGTTAAAGAAAATGATCTCCTAACTAAACAGTTCACTATCTAGTGGAAGACTTTGGTTCAGTTCCTGGCTCAGAGTCTTCATTTAGCTACTAAAATCTGTTTCTAATAATAATTAAACAAGCCACTTACAAAAATAAAAAGAAATTTATAGAATAACTTGATTACAGATTTTTATCACTTGATAAGCAGTTTTAGAATATGTACACTTTAGAATATTTAAAGAAGAAAAGAGAATACAGTATTTTCATACCTGGTGCTAAGTATTTTAAACATTATTTCTGCATAGAAAGCCAAATATTACATACAAGTTATTAGAAAGTAAAAGACTGTACACCTTAAACCTACACAATGTTATATGTCAAATATATTTCAATTAAATAAATAAATGAAAAGAAAAGAAAAGTTAGTCATATATAAGATCAATAAAAGCCAATATAGGAAGTAAAAGTAAATTCAAAAAAATATTTGATTAAATAAATGAATATACAAAAGGAAATATAGAGAAACACAAAAAACAAGTGGGACAAATAGCAAGATGAGAGTCCTGAATCTAAATATACTAATTATTGCATTAAATGTAAATAAAATAAATAATACAAATGACGATTATTTTCAGACATTAAAAAACCAAGACGGGGCCCGCCCCGTGGCTTAGCAGTTAAGTGCGCGCGCTCCGCTGCTGGCGGTCCAGGTTCGGATCCCGGGCACGCACCAATGCACTGCTTCTCCAGCCATGCTGAGGCCGCGTCCCACATACAGCAACTAGAAGGATGTGCAACTATGACACACAACTATCCACTGGGGCTTTGGGGGAAAAAAGGAGGAGGATTGGCAATAGATGTTAGCGCAGAGCCGGTCTTCCTCAGCAAAAAGAGGAGGATTAGCATGGATGTTAGCTCAGGGCTGATCTTCCTCACAAAAAAAAAAAAAACCCAAGACTTATTTACTATATGTTGTGTACAAAAGACAAATTAAATATGAAAGGCACATATTGGACGAAATTTTTAGAAATGGGAAAAATGATAGATTATTCAAACAGTAAGAACAAGAAAGCTAGAGTGGCTATATTAATATTAACCAATAATAGTCTTCGAGAAAATGAGTATTTTGAAGTATAAAGATGGACATTGCACAAAGATGAAAAGGTCAATTCATTAGAAAGACATAATAACCATAACGTGTATGCATCTAGTAACAGACCTTCAAAATATAAAAAGTAAAAACTGATATAACTAAATGGATATCTAGACAAATCTACAAAATTAGAAATTTAATGCCATTTTCTGACTGATTGATGAAACATCTAGTCAAAAACATCAATAAGGCTGTAAGATATGAACAATATTATCAACCACCTTAACCTAATTTATGTTTATGAAATAGTACTCTCTACAACTATAAAATAAATGTCCTTTTTAAGGGCATATTGTCACTTACCTAGATAGACCATGTGCTTATTAGTCCATAAAATAAGTGTCAATACATGTCAAAAAATTAAAGGCAATAGAGTATGTTCTCTGACCACCATTAAATGATATTAAATACCATTTAATAAATGGTATTAAATTTGAAGTCATTAAAAACAGTACTTCTATAAATGACCCAAGGCTTTAGAAGTTGAACAACACACTTCTATAACAACATATGGGTATAATCAAGAAAATAAAGAGCAAAAATACAAATTCTCAAGTAATTAAATAGAAAATCTCACCACAGATTCTACAGATATTAAAACAATAATTTAATGAACAACTTTAAGCCAATACATTAAAGAAAAAAACAGAAAATAACAAGTGTTGATGAGGATGTGGAGAAATTAGAACGCTTGTGCACTGTTGGTAGGAATGTAAAATGGTACAGGTGCTGTGGAAAACAATATAGTGTTCCTCAAAAAATTAAAATAGATATACCATATCATCTAGCAATCTCACTTCTGAGTATATAATCCAAAAAAATGGAAAGCAGGGACACCAAAAAACATTTGTACACTCATGTTCATAGCAGCATTATTCACGATAGCCAGAAAGTAGAAGCAACCCAAGTGTCCATTGACACATAAATGGATAAACAAAATGTGGGGGGTGTGTGTGTGTGTGTATGGAATGGAATATTATTCAACCTTAAAAAGGAGGGAATTCCTGACATGTCCTACAATAAGGATGGACTTAGAGAACATGATGCTTAATGAAATAAGCCAGTCATAAAAAGACAAATACAGTATGCTTCTACTTATATGAGACATCTAGAGTAGTCAAATTCATAGAAACAGAAAGTAGAATGGTGATTGCCAGGGTTCCATTGGGAGAAGGAATGAGGAACTGTTGTTTAATGAGTACAGAGTTTCAATTTTGCAAGATAAAAAAGTTCCAGATATTTGTTGCACAACAAAGTAAATTTACTTAACATATTTAATACTGTGTTAATACTATCCTTTAGGAGTGTATATTTCTTGAACTGAGATCTGAGAGAATTATGAACAAGGAAACACTATATGTGTGGGAAATTAGTGGGCAGGACCAGAGTAAGCTTTAAGGGAACTAAAAGATGGCCATTAAGCTGTAGCACAGAGACTATTAGGAGATTGATGCAAGTAAGTCGAAAAAGACAGTCAAAGCTTAGTTCATGTAGGGCCTTTTAGATAATGTTAATGGCTTTTTTCTTAATACCAAGGGAAATGGAATTTATTGAAGGCAGAGAGATAACAATAATAAAGGAGGACAGACAATATGAGAGAGAGAAGTTAATTGGCAAATTAGAAGGGAGCTACCAAAATGCAAGAAAGAAAAGAATAACTTTTTAAACAATCTTTTAACGTTATGAGAATTCCAGATTTTACTCACATGCAGCATCATGTAATATTTCTTATATTCTAAAATACTTTGTGCATATTATATTTTTATTTAAATATTAACAAAATTTGAGACTCCTGCACTAAGGACTGATTATCCCTGAGAAGATATGTTAGTTTACAGAATGTTCAAACCCTGTCTGTCTTCCCTGTCTCTGATGGTGTTTACTTAACAACGTGAGTCTCCTTTCAGATAGCTTGTAAGATCAAAAAGAGAGAAATTGAAGTTCTATTTCAAAACATTTCCCTTGTGAAAGAAATAGAATCTTTTAGGAGATAGAATCTAATTGTTAAAACAAGGTTTTATATTAATTACAATTTTAACTCAAGTTTCCAATAAATCTTGTCTTGAATATTATCTCTAGAAAGAGCACCACCACAATAACTTAAATTTCAATTTTGGCTTAATTGATGATATCTATAACTCTTCCTTGCTTTAAAAAAGTGGTCATTTAAAGGCTGCAATCTCTTACCTATATCTGCTAAAGGTGGTCACAAGGGAGAAATCAATGAGACGAAAGTGAGTACATTATATTAAAAACTAAAGATATCAACTGAATACTACTATTTATGCTACAGATATTGGCAAAAGCTCTTTGTAAAGATGGAAATTCAGATGTTATAAAAAGGAGTATGGATTGGAAGTTTCCAATCTCAACAGATTCATGCCAATATTTTTATCTGTTGATTATTTGCTCATAAAATGCTTTTGTGAGTATTGGTTTATCACTCTTACCAGGCCCTCTCTCCACAAATGAAACAGGAAAACACTCAAATTAAACTCTTATAGAGTTTCAAGCCAGAATGATAAAACGATACTTTGAGATAGGCAAGACTATGACTTGATTTCCTATGTGAGAATGACCCTGAATGCATGAAGCAGAGATGATTAACTTTCCACCATAAATCTGTGTTTCCCTTTCCATAGTACGGTGATATCACTAAGAAGCTGTCTTTCCAGGGACTACATGTCCAGGTGTCTTGCATCTATATAGGACACTTTGTGTGTATATGTGGGAATAGAGGGTACTCTATTCCCTCATCTGCCAGCTAAATGCAGAAGATTCT
The DNA here is from genome assembly GCF_020826845.1 of Diceros bicornis minor. Lineage (NCBI taxonomy): Eukaryota > Metazoa > Chordata > Mammalia > Perissodactyla > Rhinocerotidae > Diceros > Diceros bicornis. The sequence continues at coordinate 29,221,393 of NC_080760.1, forward strand.
GAAACCCTAGGGGATGGCAAAACTACAGAATGTAAGAAGCCTGCATTCCTAACCGGCTCTGCAGTGGAAAGCTCCTCATGAACTAGGAGCTTCCATATTGGATTGTTACATGATCAAGAAATAATCTATTGTCGGCTAAAGTCAGTGAAATTTTAGCGTGCATTTTTGTCAGCAGTTAGAATCCTAGTACACCACCCAATGGTGATGAAAGAGCATTGTAAAAAAGAAAAGAAAAACTATACTTCTTTCCTTTAAAAAAAGTATTTTTTGCCTTCCTAGCTTTATTGGATATTCACATAAATGTGTTTTTCAATAACTCTTTAAGATAATTGATATTGTTTTAATCCACAAACCTTTCTACATTCCCAAAGTCATTTCTTTTTGTTAAACAATTCAATCATTTTGACTTGAAAATTAGAGCTTATGATGGAGAAGTTGCTCTTTTCATATAAGGCTCTCCTAATTTTCTTCATGGGCAAAGGAAAGAAGAAATTACTGATATTTAATTTGAAGTTCCCTGTTAGTTGTGCAATTTATATTGTGTGAATAGTGCAGACTCAGTCCCTTGAATTTTAGAAGTAATTTATGCAAATATGTTTTTAAAGAACACAATAATTTGTTGCACTCAACTTTTGTAATATTGTACCATCTGGAAATAAAATATTATGCAGATATTTTCTGTTTTGTCACTGTGGCACTTTTCTACTAGGCAAACAGCTCTATATCTTCTGCTTTCAAATGAGGTTGTGCAGGTGTGCTGAAAATCCTTCCTCAATAATTTATCTAACAACCTTCATAAAAATATTACATTTCCCTAATCGCTCATTATGCATTCCCACATTTTAGAAGAAAATAAATATAATACAATAATTAAAATAAGACGTGAAGTAGTTAATGCATTAAATTCCTATAATGTATATTATAAACATGATAAGAATGCATCCTTTAAGTCTAAATAAATATTTATTCATTCAACAAATATTTACTGACTGAATATATCAAGTAGGCACAATAAATGAAATGATATATCATAGTGTTTACTACATAATCGAAAAATCATAACTGTGTCAACGCAAAATAATCAATAACCATTCTATAGATAAGAGAGATAGGTGAGTTTTACTTGAGCCGGAGTGAGGATCATAACCCAGGGAGAACCTTTTCCAGAAAGGAAGAAAGCGTTCCAAAGAAGCATGGTTTTCAGTACAGTCTTATATCTTTTTAGAATGAAGAACATACATTAAACACACACAGGATATGTTTTCATCCAAGTTTCAAAGAGGCATTTAGTTGCAAATTAGCAGATCAACATGACGCTGATGTCAGGAAAGGGACTAACACAGGCATTACCAATAGGGCTTTACCAATTGGGCTTTTTAGTTCAAGACAAATCAGTTTTGAACCGGAACAGTTACCACATATACCTCAATATGTGAAAATCTGTCAATTGCATGTGATGAGGACAGGGATAAAGGTAAATATAAGTCAACAGTTGTGAATAGGACAGGGAAGGGAGTGATCATCTAGTTTAACCCTTTCTTTTGCAAGCAAGAAAATTGAGGAACTTGCTCACTTGGGATGATAGTGGTGACTAAATATCAAATCTATAGAATTCATTTCAATTCCAAAAATACTATTTGGAATATGAAACATCATACTCACCATTTTGTTAAATACAAAGATAAATAGATATGAAATCTTGTCTCTGTTGACTCACAAATAAGTTGCAACTGAGGGCAGCAAAATATACCACTCCAAGCTATGCGTCTTTGGCATAAGGATTATTTTAGGCTGATTATTTTTAAGAAATTGCCAGGGCCGGCCCGAGGCTTAGCGGTTAAGTGCGCACACTCTGCTACTGGCCCAGGTTCAGATCCCGGGTTCAGATCCCAGCGCGCACCGAGGCACCACTTCTCCGGCCATGCTGAGGCGGCATCCCACATACAGCAACTAGAAGAATGTGCAACTATGACATACAACTATCTACTGGGGCTTTGGGGAAAAAAAGGAGGAGGATTGGCAATAGATGTTAGCTCAGAGCCAGTCTTCCTCAGCAAAAAGAGGAGGATTAGCATGAATGTTAGCTCAGGGCTGATCTTCCTCACAAAAAAAAAAAAAAAGAAAGAAACTGCCGACATGGGACAAGCTCTGAAAACTGAGTAGAAGTTATCCTTTTGTAAGAGATATTTACATATATAAGGGAAATCTCCATTTGAAAGGGTGTTTCGCTCTCTGTATGAAGAAGAGAAAGATGACTCTAAATCTTTAGAAACTCTTATCAATGGAGGAGGCAATGACTTTTGCTTTCATAATGTAATTTGCCTAACAATCTTAGCCTTGTTTGCTGTGCTTTTCCTGGTAACCTCCCATAACTGCCCTCCCCCGCAACATCTTCTTTTGTCTTTAGCTGGAGATGGTATTTAAGGTGGTGGCTTGGGCCATTTTTGTGAGTTACTTCACTTTCCTGGGTCTCTCCCACGTGTAGAGGAGGGTATACATGCTATTAAATTTCAGTTTGTTTTTCTCCTGTTAATCTGTCTTTTTGTTACAGGAGGGTCTCAGTCAAGAACCTAGAAAGGTAGAGGGAAAATTATTTTTCCTCTCTCACACAGCAGTGTGTGAGTGTGAGAGAGGCATGTCTCAGTCTAGTTACCACACTAAAGTTATAGCAGAAAAATTTTCATCTATTGTACTGTTTCATCACTCATCTTGATACAGCATAACTGTACAGCTTGTGCTAAGATTTCAAAGATGAATGAATGTAGAGAAGACAGTGCAGGTCAAGTAATAGTTGGAGAAATGATCTATAGAGTATACTTAGGTTAATAAAAATAATCAGATTAATCTAAGGCAAATAAAATTCAGTTTCATGATTTTATAATTACAGCCCTGTTATGTGGGCCCTTTACAAGTAGCATTTATCTTCAGTTAGTTTTAGTAATTGTAGTCCCCATTTATTAGGCATTTAGTGACCTAAACTTCATGAAGTCATATTTTATGTCTATTTTATTCAACTTTGTATCTACAAATAATAAAATAACTGATATGTTATATATGTTTAATAAGTGTTTAGAGAATTAGTATGAATAAATGAGTGAATGGACATGTCTTTAATGGTGCTAGATGCTGTGACTACATTATCTCATTTAATTTTCACGATATTCTGGTAAGGTAGACATTATTAGCCCTCTTTTCAGATGAAAACATTGAAGCTTAGGGTTAAGTAGTCTGTTAGATTACACAAGTATTAGGAGCCAGAGCTACATTAAAACTCTATTTTTTTAACAATTATACCATCATAAATTCATTCTAGCAGAATAGGTAAATACCTTGAAACATAAAACCCAGAAATCATGTTGGAAAGAACCAGAATGAAATAAATGTTGCTAGAAATTAGAATTGTGCATTTGAGTTTAAGATTCTAGAAAATTTGGAAAGTGAAGGTAAAGCTGTATAGTTGTTTTTATTCTCTTCAAAAGTAAATCATGCAAAGACACCAGCAGATGCATGCCTTTTGTATTTGCTTATGTGCTTGGTTGATATTTTCCTGAGGAAAAATGAAATAAGATTTTTGTGAAAACATAGATTAAATGATAGGTTGGCCCTATTTTCAAACAAAGGCTTAGGAAAAAAATACTTTTTGAATGGTTAATTCTTAAATCTACAATGTATACAGAAATAAAGAACATATCTTTATATTACAGCTGAGGGAAGGTATTTTTTTAAGTGCCTGAAGTCAGGTATTTTGAGTACATTGCACTCTGATTTTAAGTGAATATATCCATTAGACTGTATTTCTCATGTAGAAGATGAAAATGGTTCAAATTTTTGATAGGCATAAATCTCACTAAATACCAATCACATTTGTCACAGTTATCTGTAATGTGTATAATCTGTTATTGGCTGAGTAAAATATATGTTTTAAAGTTTTAGATATGAAATTTTATAGAAGCAAAATTCTAGCAGGCATCTGCTTTTCTTTATTTGTTTAGGTAGATTGTTTTTGTTTTTCCTACCCAGAATTCCTTTCTTTTCTTTATTTTTTGGATCTGCCTCTATCTGTCAATCACATGATCTTACTCCTCTATTTAAAAAAAGAAGTACAGGTTGGACAAACAAGGAGACTAATATCTTTATACCAATGGTTTTTCTGGGGGGGTAAGGGTAGAGAATAGGGAGATTCAGGGAGACATGTGAGTCCAAGGAAACCCACAATGGTCTTTCCTGGAGGACCCTGAGGGAGTGTCCTTCTGCGTAAAGGAGAGGAGTTTGCCTGAGAACAAAGCCAAACAAAGGAAAGCAGAGTTAACAGACAAAACCACTTAGCAACAGAGTTCTATTAAAATCTAGAGGTTGGATCCAGCTTTGCCAGAATGTCTACCTCAAATTTTCATTTTTTTTTTTTTTTTGAAGGATGCTTTTATTTTTTTATTTTTTGTGAGGAAGATCAGCCCTGAGCTAACATCCATGCTAGTTCTCCTCTTTTTGCTGAGGAAGACCGGCTCTGAGCTAACATCTATTGCCAATCCTCCTTTTTTTTCCCCAAAGCCCCAGTAGATAGTTGTATGTCATAGTTGCACATCCTTCTAGTTGCTGTATGTGGGACGCCACCTCAGCACGGCCAGAGAAGCGGTGCGTCGGTGAGCGCCCAGGATCCGAACCCGGGCCGCCAGTAGCGGAGCGTGCGCACTTAACCACTAAGCCCCGGGGCCAGCCCTCAAAATTTCATTTTATTTAAGCAGTAATGAATCAGTTTTCTTTCACATTCAATCAAATGGGTCATGAGTAATATGTGTGCTATATTTTGGTAGAAGACAGCTTTAGCAGCTTCCTGAGAAAGCATGGATAGGGAAGTATATTTTTGAGACCATACATGTTAGAGTAGATAGATAATCTATCTATATCTATCTATATCTATATCTATATCTATATCTATATCTATATCTATATCTATATCTAATCTCTCTATATCTGCATATGTACAGCCCTCACACTTAATTAATGGCATAGTGGTCTAGAATTATAGATCTGAATTTATTTTTGCTCAAAATTTTGAAAATGTTCATTTAATGTTTTTCAGCTACCAGTGTTGCTCTGAATCAGTGTTTGCTACTAGTATTCTGATAATCAATCCACACTACATACCCTATTCCCTGTGCCTCTATTTAAAAGCTTTTAGGGTCATCCTTTTGTTTTTGGTTTTCTAAAATTTTACCATGATATACCTTGACGTGTTTCTTTTTATGTTAATAATATTGGGCACTAAATGAGCTTTTTAATTTTTTTCTGAAAAATCAATTTTCCTAACATTTCTTTTTCCTGTTCTCTCTTTTTGGAAATCCTATTAGTCATATACCAAAATGCCTGGATTGAGCCTCTAAATTTCTCATCTTTTTACTACTATTTTTCTTTTTTTTTCTTCTCCTTTTTATTCTACTTTCTAGGAGATTCCCTCAATTTTATTTTCCAAACATTAACTAATGTTTTTACTGTCATTTTTACAATTTCAACATATTTTGTTCTATATTTGCTTTTTTTAAATAGCATTCTATTCTTATTTCATAAATATAATATCTTCTCTCAGAACTTTAAAAATATTGATTTTGGTTTCCTTGTTTTCCTATGCTTATGCATTACTCAAGTTCCTTTCTTTTCATTTTGGCCTTCCAGGTCTATTGTTTCTCCTATGCTTTTCTCAAATGTCTAGTAATTTTTGATATCTATTCACATTAAATATGCAGGGAACTTGTACTGGATTGAATGTCCTCCCAAAATTCATGTCCATCTGAACCTCAGAATTCGACTTCATTTGGAACTAGAGTCTTTGCAGATCTAATTAATTAAGTCAAGATGAGGTCCAACTGGATTAAGATGGGCCCTAAATCCAATGACTTGTGTCTTTCTAAGAGAAAGGTAAGGGCATTTCAGACAAGGCCACACACAGAGGGAAGAAGGCCATATGAAGATGGTTGCAGAGATCAGAGTGATGTGGCTACAACCCAAAGAAACTAAGGATTGCCAGAAACCACCAGAAGCTAGGAAGAGGCAAGGAAGGATTCTTCCTAGAGCCTTCAAGGGAGCATAACCTTACAGACACCTGGATTTTGGACTTCTAACCTCCAAACCTGTGAGAGAATAAATTACTGTTGTCTTGAACCACCAGTTTGTGCTAGTTTGTTCCAGCAGCCCTAGCAAATTATTACAGAGCCCTCTATGGGAGCGTGATTTGTTATTTTGAGCTTTGGAGTAGGATAATTAGGTGGGAACCAAGCCATTACATAGGTCTTCTTTCTTGGTCTCAACAGTATTCTGCTGGTGTGATGGAGCTCATAGGGCTGTGTGTGCATATGTGTTTATGGTGGGGGGTGAGGGAGGGCAGTGGTACTATACTTGACTGCAGGGCTCTTATAGCCAATTAAGGGAAGGAAAGTGGCAACTCATATCATTCCTAAATGGACTCTCACTTTTTTTTTTTTTTTGGGGTTTTTTTTTTGTTTTTTTTTTTTTTGTGAGGAGATCAGCCCTGTGCTAACATCCGCCAATCCTCCTCTTTTTTTGCTGAGGAAGACGGCCCTGGGCTAACATCTGTGCCCATCTTTCTCCACTTTATATGGGACGCCGCCACAGCATGGCTTGCCAAGCAGTGCGTCGGTGCGCGCCCGGGATCCAAACCAGCGAACCCGGGGCCACCGCAGTGGAGCGCGCGCACTTAACTGCTTGCGTCACCAGGCCGGCCCCTGGACTCTCACTTTTTCTCCTGGTTGTCAGTTTTCAGTAGAAGAGCAAATCCCTTCCTTCTGTAGTGTCTGAAGACTTGAGACCAAAACTTGTCTGGTTCAAGCTGTCCAACTAATATGCTTCCTTTCTCTTGCCAGAATGGAAACGTGGTACCCACCTGGTTTAGTGGATTGGGAGTGATACTCTGAGCATCTAACTGCTTTTCAACCCAACCATCCCCTATCTGTCTTCACAATTATTGCCTCCAATTTTTTTCTTAACTTTTTTTTTTTTTTTTGTGAGGAAGATCAGCCCTGAGCTAACATCCATACTAATCTTCCTCTTTTTGCTGGGGAAGACCAACTCTGAGCTAACATCTATTGCCAATCCTCCTCCTTTTATTTTTTTCCCCCAAAGCCCCAGTAGATAGTTGTTGTCATAGTTGCACATCTTTCTAGTTGCTGTATGTGGGACGTGGCCTCAGCATGGCTGGAGAAGCGGTGCGTCGGTGCGCGCCCAGAATCCTAACCCCGGCCGCCAGTAGTGCAGCGCACACTTAACCGCTAAGCCATGGAGCCGGCCCAAACTTGATTTGCATAGACCTTTCCTCTGCAGTCTGTAAAGTTTTCAGCCTTCTGCATTTTGCTAAATCATTTTCAATACATCAATCCTCCTTCTTTTTTGCAAAATTTTTTGACATCTATTCTTTGGTGTTACCTCCTTTATCACATGTTTATCTAGAAGTTTATAACTTTTTCATGTTTTCATTAAAATTCAGTAGAATTTCGAGAAGTACTGGTTATAAGCTCGTGTGTTTAAGCTACCAAATTTAACTATAGGTCTTCAAATGTTTATTTTTTAAGTAATTTTTAAACTTTTTTTTTATTCTGGGCAATTGTTTCCTGGGTTATTCATCCATTATTTTCTGTCAGACTCTACGTTTCTTGTCCAAGAGACAAGGCAGAGAAAAACAAAATGTAAATAACCCTTCAACTTACTGAATATGCCTTAAGCTCAAAATCTAAATTCTTTTCTGGTAATTTTTGTTCAATATGTTTGGTATTAAGTCATACAGATAGTTTTTTTTTTAATTAAATACTTCGCACTTGAGACATTAAAATGCCACAAACTTGACAAAAATCTAAGAATTTTTGAAAAGACAAGCTATAAGTTTCAATAACAGATGTTGCCTAACACGTATAATATTACTATATGCTCTACTAAGAATGATGGAATACAAAATATATGCAACACTATATCCACAAATAAAATGTAATGTAATTAAGAAGATATGCAGTTTCTACTAACACATAAAGAAAAGCTTCATCAGGCAAATGAAGTATAAAAATTATTTTCCTTATTGAAAATTTTCTCAATATTCAAGTTGTAGTCTAGACAGAACTAATGTGGTGGACAAATGTACTGCTAGTAACCTTTCTTGAATTATTCATCATTTTTATTTATCTGCCCAGCGTTTAGCCATCTGTCTCCTCAGGTTTATAGCTCTTAAATATGGAAATACTCCAACATATAATTTTAATGGTAAAATATTTCAAGGGACAAAATTGGCCCATGGAATACCCAAATTTTACATACATGACACTACGAAAGATAGAATTTATAAAAATATACCCATATTACTTCCAAATTAACAGAGACGTTATTTCAGAATATTTTGGTGACATATGATCATAATAATTGAAGGTAGTTAAAAGCAACTTCAGACCTCAATAAAACTGTCTCTATGATTCTTTAAAATATAGATTCTTTCTCCTCTACTTCCATAATCTGATTTATTTTATGTATGCAGACATTAAAATACCATTCCACCATGAGGGCAATGCCTCTTTAGAAAAACAAAATGCACATCACAAAAGAAATTTGAGATGGAGGTAATTCTATACAACTCAGTCTTCTAGAAATTGATTCTGAAAAATTACTTACCTCTTTTCAGATATTTATTCCATGGGGAGGAGGTAACAAGATGATTAGAAATTGTTCATGAGACAATAAACTATAGAAAAATCCTCTGCTTTTATCTTCTCTCACAATCATTCATGTTTTAGACTATGGCGCAATGATGTTCAAGGACAAATTTTTAAAAATTGCATAGACAGAAGGAAAGTAATTATTATTTTAATAAAAGATACCTTAGAATTTCCTGTGTCTAAATTATCCCTTGATATTAAACAGCATTTATGAAGTAATTTAATAAATTCAGATTCTATTTATTACTTAATGATTATTTAAGGATCTTTCAAGTGTGCAAGGTACCTATCCTCTCATTTGCCACAATGAATTGAGTTGTTGAAACAAATAAATTCTGAGACACTGACAGATATTTTCCAGGAAAAAAAATTGTAGTTGTATTCAGAACTTCCTTTCTTAATTCATCCAGCCCCGAAGACATGACAGATAAAAGGGGTTGGATCATAATAAAGGTAGAGAGAGAAGAAATTTTGATCCTCCTTAGTGTGGCCCGATCAACTCAGAAAAGATGCCACAGGGAATTTATAAAAAGCCTTTGTAGCACTTCAGCCTTTGTACCACTTCATCATTCCTCTAGCTCAACCAGTCTTTCTAAGATCAATGCCTCTATCCAGATTAGATTCCATAGTCTCATATCAGCTGTTGCTTTCTTTTCAGTGTTCACAAAACTCAACATCTCCTTTAAGTCAATGCTTTATCTTTCCTATTTGCTTGAGTTGATTCAGTCTTCACACTAACAGCTGTGTTTGGCTCTCATGCAGCTCCATAGGGTGCTCCTGTGGGCCACCCCTACCCAGGCCAGTAACCAGAAATCCAGCCCTGGGTCTATTCTTTCCTGTATATAAAGAAGCACCTATCTTGCTTCTTTATTCCTATTTTAGTAAAACCTTAGCTTTTTTGAAACATGCTTGGAGGCCTGTTTTGTTCAGTGGTCATAGAACCTGCGAACTGATGGCACATCTGGTGTGTATGGAAGTAGCCAGCAACTATGAACAGTGATGAGTTCCCTTCATGTTCCCATATTGTACATCGATGCTCATTCTCCAAATGTGGGAAGTGAGGTAGACAAACTTCTTAATTGCTGAGAGGGACTGAATCATGTAGTCCAGCTTCCTCTGTTTAAATATGAGGAAACTTAGAACAAAGGTGTTTAAGCCACTTGTTGAGGTCAGCATCAGAGAGGGGATCACTGTCCACTCTAGTGTGTGGTTTAAAAGCACAGGTTCTGGAGTCAAGCTGCCTGTGTTAGAATTTCAGCTATGCCACTACTAACTGTGCAACTGTTACCATGTTGCTGAACCTCATTTATTTCTGGGTTTTTTTTTTTTTTTTTTTTTGCTTCTAAAATGGGGAAAGACAATTGTACCTCTGCCCCAGAGCTGTGAGGATTAAATGAGATGGAGTGGATAAAGCAAACAGCATATCTATTTAGCTCTTGCTCCCCTAGACCTGTGATTCCCTAATACCGGTCTGTAGATTTTTTGCATCAGAAGTGAAGAGAATCTTTTTTAAAAAAATACTGAATCCTGATGTCAAGCTTCTGAAAATTTGCATTCAGTACATTTCAAGTGTGACTTGCAAATCTATATTTATAAGACAGCCCTCTGTCTCTGCTGAAAAGACAAATACAAAGCAATCTCCCCCACCTTCTAAAAAATAACCCTGTGAAGGTGAGGGTTAGATCGTTGTGTATATAACAAAGAAGAAATGGAAGGTATGTGCTTTGTACCTAAATTAGTTCTCCCCTGCCATGATCTAGAAGACTTACCCTAAACCGGCCCTAATCAAATTCATCATGTCCCTCTCTCCCCTTTACTCTCAGTGCTCCAGCCTTAGTAGTTACCTTTGAACCACTTGAATGTTTTCCTCTTGTTAGAGAATATTCACATAAGCTGTCCCCTCCACCTGAAAATGCATCTCCCACTGTCACTTGACCTAGTTAATGCCTATCTCTCCTTTTTTCAATTCAAATTTACGGTCTCAGGATCCCCCATGACAGTCTTGGCTACATGATATTTTCTCAACAGCATTTGTACCTTTCTTCACAACGTCTTATTTTAATCATTTGACGTCATGTCTGTATTCTACTAGACTCTAATTTCAGGTGGGCAGCAACTTTTGCTGGGTGAGTTTACCACTGATTCTGTGCTTCGGGGCCTGGCATGTAATAGAAACTCAAATATTATTTTAATGAATGAGTGAAGGCTCCACAGGACATTTTGATACAATTGTTTGAGTTTTTTTTATCATTGCTTAACAAATCATCTCAAATTTAATGGCTTAAAACAGCAACCATTTTATTGCATCGCATGGGTGTGTGGCTTGACTGGGTTCAGCTGAGCAGTTCTGCTCTTCTCTCTTGGATTCTCTACCTGGTTGTAGACATATGGTTGTTGGGGCTGGAGTGATGTGGAGACTCCAATGTAATATTGGGATGGCCAGGCTTCTTTCCCTTTCATGCATTCTCGGAGACTCTTTCTCATGTGCTCTCTGCATTTGGTCTCTCCAATTGGGATGTTCAGTAGGGTAACTGGATTTCTTTGTAGTAACTCAGGGATTCCAAAAGGGCAAAAGCAGAACCTACCGGTCTTTCTTGATTCCCAGACTCTTCAGTCCTGGAGCATCATTTCTGCCACTTTCAATTGGTTAATTCAAGTCACAGGACAGTCCACATTCAGTGTGGGAAGGACTACATAAACAAACAATTTTTATATACCAGTATAGCACTAAATGCTTTACGTAGGATCCAAACAGGGTTGAGAGATAGGGAATAATATTCCCATTTTTTAAATGATGTAAAGGAGAATAAGCAAATAAAAGTAACTTAGATAAGATATTACCGTTAGGTAGTAGATCCAGAATTCAATCTCTGCTCTTTTTTCACTCCAAAACTTATATTGCTTGCTCTTATGATTTTCATGCTCTTCTTCAGATAGCCAAAATTTCTCCACTCTTGTCTTAGTAGTGTTTTCCTTAAGCTTTTTTTTTTTTTTCAGATTTTATTTATTTATTTATTTTCCCCCCAAAGCCCCAGTAGATAGTTGTATGTCATAGTTGCACAGCCTTCTAGTTGCTGTATGTGGGACGCGGCCCCAGCATGGCCAGAGAAGCGGTGCGTCTGTGCGCGCCCGGGATCCAAACCCGGGCTGCCAGCAGCGGAGCGCACGCACTTAACCGCTAAGCCACGGGGCCGGCCCAAGCTTTAATATATAATTTGACTATATTAATTTTAACAAATATTTTAGCTGTGTCCACTAATTTCATGTAAAAAGGCATAAAATAGAGCTATCATATTGATAAAAGTTTAATTAAAGTGAGAAAATTATAAGAAACATAAGCAACTATGAGTCCAACTACCACTAAATTCATCAGTTGGCATTTTTGACTGAAGTGTTGAGGACCTTGAAGTGGTGTTGAGTGATCCTTGAGTGAAAGTTGCCACATGCTTTTGTGAGGCCTTGTAAAGAGTGCACACAACTAATTAGAATTATGAAAGTGTCTGATCTATTTGATCTTTATCTTCTTTGGATTGAAGCCTGATATATATATATATATATATATATATATATATATATATATATTAAATTCTAGTTTAAGTTCTTAAAAATGTCCCTAAATAGTATAACATCTGATCATATTGCTTCTGGATGACTTTAATATTCTACTGTTCACTGATGTTAGGATTGTCACACATATCTTAAATTTTAATCTTGAGTCTAGGAATTGTGCGTTAAAAAGTGAGGACCACAGGATACCAAATTGAAGAGATTATGTTATAAGTAATATGTGATCCAAATCAGAGCAATGGTTGGTCACTTGCAGTTCATAATTTCCTGTTCACTTAGAAATGCTCTGCTTATTTTTTCTGATTCATGAAGCATTATGATTCGAGGAAGGTAAACCCTTACTTTAAAATGTATATGACAGGAAATGCTTTCAATAGACAAATTATAGCTTCGTTTTTGAACTTTTTTTAAATCAGAGGACAATTTTCACATAATTAATAAAAAGTTGCAAAATCACTGAGATGGAGTTTTCTGTATATCCTGAGGAATGCCTGAAATATACCCTCTCAGGAGGAAGTCCCTCCATGAACTAGTAATGTCCAAGTACAGGATTTGCATTCTTATTTCTCTTCGTGCCCACCGGCATTTGATATTAACACTGTCAAACTGTGTCAATCTGTTGAATGTAAAATGCTGTACTATTATTTAAATTCACCCTTCATGCATAATAGCAAGATTGTCACATTTATTTTTGGCCATTCTTGTTTCCTCTTCTCTGAATTGCCTATTATTATTTGAAATTTTCGAAATGGTCACGTGGCTGCTTTTTCTTACTGATTTGCGAATTAATTCTGAGTCCATTGTCCTTCATAAATGCATTACAAATATCTTCTGCCAATCTATGACTTGTTTTTTGTTGTCGTTGCTTTGTTTTTGTGCCTTTTTTTTCCCAACATTGTTACTGGTGTCTTTGTGGTACAGAAGTTTTAATTTTAAATAAGACTAATTTTCTTTGTGATAATGCATTTTGCATTTTGTGAAGAAATGTTTCAAAGAAGTTCTTTTCACATTTAGGTCATTAATCACTATGGAATTTGTCTTTGTTTACAGTATGAAATAGAGTGCTAAATTTATTGTTCTTCCAGGATGATAGCTAATTATTTCAACATGACTTGTTAAATAGTCCAGTCTTCCCTCTTCCCGAGTGATTTGCATATATCAAAGATCTATATTTACGTGTAACTGCTTCTTTTCTCTCTGTTCTCTTGGGTCTATTTGTTCTCATTGGTCTATTTGTTTAAGCTCACATAAAAACCACCCTATTTTAAAAGTACAGAATCAGTATATATTTTGCTATCTGGTAGAGTAAGCCATATATCAGGATACATAATATTAAATATTGCCTTATTTCTTTTTGTATACCTTTTGTATACCTGTCAAAACTAGCTTTTCAAGTTATATATATGTAAACACATATATTCTATATTTCTATTTTAATTTCAATTATAATAAATTATTTTTAAAAGAGGACTATTGTCTTTTTTTTATATAATTTTATTTATTTATTTTTTCTCCCAAAGCCCCAGTAGATAGTTGTATGCCATAGCTGTACATCCTTCCAGTTGCTGTACGTGGGACGCAGCCTCAGCATGGCCAGAGAAGTGGTGCCCGGGATCCGAACCCAGGCCGCCAGCAGCTGAGCGCGTGCACTCAACCACTAAGCCATGGGGCTGGCCCCAGGACTACTGTTTTTTAACAAATTAAGTCATTACATCCTTTAATATGGTATATCTCTACATGTATTTAGTTTTTCTTTTATCTTATTCCATTGAATTTTATAGTATTTATAAATGTCTTGCACATAATTTGTTATATGTATTCCTAGATACTATATACATTTGCTGCCATAGTCAATGTGAGCTTTTTTTATAAATTAAAATTTTCTGCAGATTTTCTTGAATTTTCTATCATAATGACACACGTTTTTTTTGAATCCTTAATTCTTTAATTTTATATTTTTTCTTATTGCACTGAGTTAGGACTTCCAATACAATGCCAAATAAAGGGATAGATAATAATAATTAGTAACATTTATTGAGAGCTTATTATGTCCTAGATTTCATCCAAAGTATATACAATTTACTTAAAACTCATAAGACCCTAGATAAGGTGGATAATATTATAATTATTTAAATTTTACAGATGAGAAAAATAAAGTGAAAAGAAGATAAATAATTGGTTCAAGACTTTACAGCTAATAAATGACAGAGCTAGGATTCTACCAGCAGCCTGCCCTATAACTCATGCCGTTAGCCATTATATCCATTGCCACCCCAGGAGAAATAACAATGGCAGACTGTCTTATATGTATCTGATTTTAAAGAGATTGCACCTAATTATTTAACATTAACATTTGCTATCATTTTTAGTAGTACTCTTCTTATAAAAAATAGCTTTATTGAAGTATAATTGACACATAAAACTGTACATATTTAATGAACACAATTTGGTGAGTTTGTATGTATGCATACAACTGTGGCCCATCACAACAAACAAGGTAATAGACATATCTGTCACCTCCAAAAGTTTCCTCTTGTCTATTTTTATTTGGGGGGGTTAAGAACAGTTAATATGATATCTACCCTCTTAACATATTTTTTTTTTTTTTGTTTGTTTTTTTTTTTTGTTTTTTTTTTTTGTGAGGAGATCAGCCCTGAGCTAACATCCGCCAATCCTCCTCCTTTTTTTTTTGCTGAGGAAGACGGCCCTGGGCTAACATCGGTGCCTATCTTCCTCCACTTTATATGGGACGCCGCCACAGCATGGCTTACCAAGCAGTGCGTCGGTGCGCGCCCGGGATCCGAACCAGCGAACCCCGGGCCGCCACAGCGGAGCGCGCGCACTTAACCGCTTGCGCCACCGGGCCGGCCCCTTAACATATTTTTAAGTGCACAATTTTAAGATATATTGTTCAGCACATCTTGAGAACTTATTCAATCTTGCATAACTGAATGTTTATACCCATTGAACAACAACTCCCCATTCCCTCCACCCCCTGTCCTTGGCAATCACCATCCTACTCTCCATTTCAAGGAATCTGACTATTTTAGATACCTCATTTAAGTGGAATCATACAGTATTTGTCCTTCTGTGACTAGCTTATTTCACTTAGCGTAATGTCCTCTAGGTTCATCTGTGTTGTCACATATGGTGGAATCCCTTCTTTTTTAAGAATGAATAATATTCCATTGTATATGAATGCCACATTTTCATTATCCATTGATGGACATTTGTCTTGTTTCCATATCTTAGCTATTGTGAATAATGTTGCAATGAACATGGGAGTGCTGATATCCGTTTGAGATGATGATTTCAATTTTTTTGGATGTATACCATGAAGAAGGATTCCTGGATCACATAGTAGTTCTATTTTTAATGTTTGAGGAATCTCTGTACTATTTCCCACAGTGGCTGAACCATTTTACATTCCTACCAACAGTGTACAAAGTTTCCAAATTATCCACATCTCCACTAACAGTTGTTTTTTTATCATAGCCATTCTAACAGGCGTGAGGTGCTATCACATTGTGGTTTTGATTTGCGTTTCCACGATGACAAGTGACATTGAGCACTTTTTCACATACTTGTTGGCCATTTGTTTTTCCTTTTTGGAGAAATGTCTATTCAAGTCCTTGGCCCATCTTTTACAGTTTCAGGACTTATGTTTAATCTTTTTTGAGTTGATATTTGTGTATGGTGCAAGATAAGGGTCCAGTTTCATTCTTTTGCATGTGGATATCCAGTTGTCCCAGAATATTTGTTAAAGAGATTATCTTTTCTCTGTTGTGCATTCTTGGCACCCCTGTCAAAGATCAGCTAACTGAATATGTGTGGGTTTCTTTCTGGGCTCTCTGTTTTGTTCCATTGGTCTGTGTGTCAGTCTTTATGCAGTGCCATACTGTTTGAATAACTATAGCCTTATACTATACTTTGAACTCAGGAAGTGTGATGCTTCCAGTTTTGTTCTTCTTCACAATAATACTTTGGCTATTTGAGGTCTTTTGTGGTTCCATATGAATTTTAGGATTTTTTTTTTTTTTTTTTTTTTTTTTTGTGAGGAGGACCAGCCCTGAGCTAACATCCAATGCCAATCCTCCTCTTTTTGCTGAGGAAGACTGGCCCTGGGCTAACATCCATGCCCATCTTCCTCTACTTTATATGGGACGCCGCCACAGCATGGCTTAACAAGTGGAGCGTCGGTGCGCACTTGGGATCCGAACCGGCGAACCCCGGGCCGCCGCAGCGGAACGTGCGCACTTAACCGCTTGCGCCACCGGGCTGGCCCCCGAATTTTAGGATTTTTTATTCTATTTCTGTAAAAAAGTAAGCTATTTGGATTTTGACGGGGATAACATTGAATCTGTAGATTGCCTTGGGTAGTATGGACATTTCAATAATATTGTCTTCCTAGAATCATACACTTAATCAAGACTGAATCATAAAGAAATAAAAAATCTGAGCAGACCAATGAGTAATGAGATTCAATCACTAATCAAAGACTTCTCAACACAGAAAAACCCAAGACCAGATGGCTTCACTGGTGAATTCAGCCAAACATTTAAAGAAGAGTTAACACCAATCCTTCTCAAACTCTTCCAAAATATTGAAGAAGGAACACTTCAAAACTCATTTATGTGGCCAGCATTATTCTGATACTAAAGCTAGACAAAGACATCAAAAGAAAATTAGAGACCAATATTCCTGATAAATGTAGGTGCAAAATCCTCAACAAAATAACAGCAAACTGAATTCAACCTCATCCTGATCAAGTGGGATTTAGTCCTGGGATGAAAAGATGGTTCAACATTCAAAAATCAATTAACGTGATACACTACATTAACAGACCGAAGGTTAAAAATCACACAATCATCTCAACATGATATGAAAAAAGCATTTTAGAAAATTCAACACATTTTCAGGATAAGAACTGTCAACAAATTAGTTATAGAAAGAATTAATTTCAACATAATAAAGGCCATGTATAAGAATCTCACAGTTAATTTCATGCTCAATGGTAAAAAACAGAAAACTTTTTCTCTAAGATCAGGAGCAAGACAAGGATGCCCACTTTCACCACCTCTATTCAACATAGTACTACAAGTCCCAGCCACAGCAGCTAGGCAAGAAAAAGAAATAAAAGTCAACCAAATTGGAAAGGGAGAAGCAAAAGTATCTCTATTTGCAGATGACATGATCTTACATGTATTTAACACTAAAGACTCCAAAAAACAACTGTTAGAACTAATAAATTAATTCAGTAAAGTTGCAGAATACAAAATCAACATACAAAAATCAGTGGCATTTCTATACATTAACACTGAACTATCCAAAAAGGAAATTAATAATCCCATTTACAATAGCATAAAATAATAAAATATTTAGGAATATAGTTAACCAAGAAAGTGAAGACTTGCACACTGAAAACTAAGACAGTGAAGAAAGAAATTAAAGACACAAATAAATTGAAAGACATCCATGTTCATGGATTTAATAGTCCTCTTTATTAAGTTAAGGACATTCCCGTATACTCTTTGTCAAAGTACATTTTCTATATCTGTTTAAAAGATTACATGATTTTCCTTTAATTAATGACATATATAATTCAATTGCATAATGAATTCTATCAATAGATTTCCTAATGTTAAATCATCTTTGTATTTCAAGAATAAACCCTATTAGGACATATGTATTTACACGCACATGCACACACACACTACTGGATTTTATTTGCTATTTATTTTCTAGTAACATTTGTTTATATACTGTATATGTTTGTATTTGGTATATACTGTAACGTTTATGGTTATAAGTGAGATTAGCCAATAATTTTCTCTTCTCATACCGACTGTCTGGTTTTACTGTAATTGTTACATAAGCCTCAAAATTAAATATACGAACTGTTTCTCTTTTTAGATTTTCTAAAAGAGATGTGTAAGAGGGGCATTGTTTATTCCTTTGCAGTTTGGTAAAGTGTGTCTGTAAAACCATGTGGACTTATTGCCTTTTTATGTGTGAATAGGTTTTAGATAACAATTAAACACCTTTAATGTTTATTGTCTATTCAGTTGTCTCAAGAACAAAAACACATGGAAAGACCTGAGCCAAAACTACAGCCAAAAGCCATGTCTAATCAATTTATAACCTGAAGCAGAGCCACCTAGCTGAGACCAGCCCACATCATCATATCCACAATTGTCTTGTGGACCTATAAACTTGATAAATGTTTACTTGTTTTAAGCCATGAGATTTTAGGTTGGTTTGTTACTTAGCATTTTTGTAAAAGTGGATAACTTATATATCACTTAATGATTGCTAGAAGGGCTAAGTGTGTCATTACATGGAAAATAAATTGATTTCAGATATGATTTCTTCCTGATATATTTCAAAAGCCAAAAACACTGTTCAACATATACTGGATGTTCAAGAAATATTTGTTGACTATTGAATGAATAAACATTGACTTTCATATAGTAAGTGCTAAAACGATACAGTCTCTTGTCCACTCCTAGTGATTATTATGTGAACTTGCTTGATAACACTTTATACGATATCCATCAGACTTTCTGTTACATTTATTTACAGCACGTATAACTGAACTAAGGGGTTCAAAACTAAACTTTTAATAAACAAATACTTTATTCTGTTTGTAACTAACATTTGGATCCTTAGCTACAGGCATCGATTTATCAATATGTGCCAACGGTCACAAGAGGAGTTTTGGGAAAGAATGTGGAAAATTAAGAATAATTAGTTCTCATTAATCTGACAAAGAATATTCTTTAATATAAACGATTTAATGTAGTTTCCAAATATTGTGAATTTACAAGTTGACAATAGCTTATACAACAATTGGCTGTATTTTTACAGTGGTGTACCTTAAAAAAATACAGAATATTAACATTTCATGTTTTGGGATTATTTTTATTAAGCAATGGACCCTTCAATTATTTCTCACCTATATCTCAAATTATTATTATGCCTGTTTTTCCTTCAGTAGTATTTAAATCCTGTTCTCCAAAGGAAAGGATAGGAAAGGAGATTTACGAGGCAGAGGGCTTAGAATTTTCCAATCCGTGGGAGTTATGCAGGATTTGATTTGGCGAAAAGAAGGGATCTTATCTGATCCTGTAAGCCATGCAGATGTAGAAGAAATGTTGAAATTGAAAACACCAATGAGAAGGAAACGTAAATTAGTCTTCTAAAAGAATTACCCAGAAACCCACATGTATGCTAATTACTGAAATGTATATCTCCAGTTCTGCCACCTACCTGGACACCAGACACGTATATCCATCAGCTTATTTAGCATTTCCACTTGGCCTTCTTGTTTCTTACCACTAATTACCTCTGCCCTGGCTTCCTGCAAACTCAGCAAATGGCAGCTGCATTTAACTCTGCTCAGCCCTAAAATCTTCAGAGTTATCTTGACCTTCCCTCTCTTGCTTCCACCCCATATCACCCAGCCCTTTTGCTTTGGTCTTTGACTATATCCTAAATCTACATCTAAGCACTTCTGCATACTCCACTGTTACTACACTAATTCAAATCACCACTGTCACTCTCCTAGATGAAAACTACCTGTTGACTCCCTGGTTCTCCCTGATTCCACTCATGCTTTCATTCTGTAAATTTTCTTTTTCTCTCCAAGTTTTATTGACATCTAATTACACATAAAAATTGTATATATTTAAAGTATACAACATGATGATTTGATTTACATATATGTTGTGAAATGATTACCACAATCAAGGTAATTAACACATCTATCACTTCACATAGTTACCATTTCTTTTGTGTGTGTGTGTGTGTGTGAGGAAGATCAGCCCTGAGCTAACGACCAATACCAATCCTCCTCTTTTTTTGCTGAGCAAGATTAGCCCTGAGCTAACATCCGTGCCCATCTTCCTCCACTTTATATGGGACGCCGCCACAGCATGGCTTGACAAGCAGTGCGTCAGTTCAAGCCTAGGATCCAAACCTGCGAACCTCAGGCCGTCGAAGCAGAGCACGTGCACTTAACCGCTTGCACCACCAGCCGGCCCTCATAGTTACCACTTTTCATGTGTGTGGTGATAACACTTAAGATCTACTCTCTTAGTAAAATTCAAGTATATAACACAGTACTATTAGCTATAGTCACCACGTTGTTCATTAGATACCCAGAACTTATTCATCTCACACCTGAAAGTTTGTACCCTTTGACCAATATCCACCACCCCCCCCCCAGTCGCTGGCAATCACCATTCTAGTCTCTGATTCTATGAGTTTAACTTTTTTAGATTCCACATACAAACGAGATCATTAGTTTTGTATATCTATGTCTGGCTTGTTTCACTTAGTGTAACATCTTCCAGGTTTATCCATGTTGTCACAAATGAGAAGATTTCCTTCTTTTTAAAGGCTCAATAATATTCCATTATATATATGTATTTTATACATATTTAAATTTTCTTTATCCATTCATCCACCCACAGATACAGGCTGTTTCCATACCTTGGCTATTGTGAATAATGCTGCAATGAACACAGGAGCACAGATAACTCTTTGAAATCCAGATTTAATTTCTTTGGATATATACCCAGAAGTGGGATTGTTGGATCACAGGTAGTTCTGTTTTCAATTTTTTGAAGAACCTCCATATTGTTTTCCATAATGGCTGTACCAATTTACATTTCCACCAACAGTGTACAAGGATTTCCTTTTCTTCACATCCTCACCAGCATTTGTTAGCTCCGTCATTTTGATCACAGTCATTCTAACAGGTGAGAGGTGATATCTCATTGTAGTTTTGATTTGCATTTCCCTGATAATTACTAATGTCGAGTACCTTTTCATGTACATGTCCATTTGTATGTCATCTTTTGAGAAATGTCTATTCAGATTCTTTGCCCATTTTTTAATTGGGTTATTTGGTTTTTGGCTATTCAGTTGTATGAGTTTCTTACGTGTTTTGGATATTAACCCATTATCAGATATATGGCTTGGAAATATTTTCTCCTATCCCACTGTAAATTTTCAAACACATTGCCAGAGTGATCTTTTAAAAATGTAAATAATATTGTGTCATTCTCCTCTTCAATACTCTGCAATACATTCTCATCACACTCAGAATAAAATCCAAACTTTACCCTTGCCTACAAACTGCTATATAATCTGGTCTTACCCTCTCTCCTTCCCTCATTCATTGCATTCTAGCCATTTTGGTCTTCTTGTTGTTCTTCCAATTAGCCAGACTCCTTCCTGACTCAGGTTTCTTGTTTTTGCTGTGTCCTTTGCTAGAAATGTTAGTCTCTGAAGTCTTTATATGGTGCAGTCCCTCACTTGATTTGAGTGTCTGGTCAATATCACCTCCTAAAAAGGCTTATCTAGCCTCCATGAGTATATGACTTTTTCTTTACTTACTTTATTCTTCTGCAGAGCATATGACATCATATTGCATATTTGTTTCTTGTCTGTCTTTCCCACTATAATGTCAGCTGTGAGAGAGCAGGGACTTAGTTCTGTTCACTATTTTCTAGCATCTAAATTGTGCCTGGCATAAAGTAGACATTCAATAAATATTGGTGGAATAAACAAATGACTGAGAGGTTATGGGAAATTCTGTTGCATTTAAGGATTCAAGTAGGCAATTTTAAGAAATTTTGTTCCCGGTATGCCTTTGCCCTTCTAATTCCACAATATTCACAACATATGACCAAAGATTTCATTATAGATTCTTAATGAAATATATTATAAAAACACTAAAGGTAGCAACAGTTCTTTAATCTGTCCTAATTTCTAAGACTAATAACCTGAATAAGTCACAAGAAATGTCTGATTTAGGAAGGTTTTGTTTTTTAAGAAATATTTTTATTACTTTGCAGTTTATCACTTTACGTGTATTGCTGAGTGGAGGTCTAGTAAAGATTTTGAAACCAATTTATTTTCTTAAATTCTTTGCATTTTATGTCATTAAGTTGCTCAACAATGATTATTTAATGATGGTATAAAAACAAATATGAAATCAAAACGCTGACATCATTTTTACAAAACCTATACTGGAGAAGGTTGAGTTAAAGAGGATTTTGTTGTACTTATAATTTTTCTTTATGATCAGTTGTTGCTGTTCTTTAAGTTGTTCATCATGATTGGTAAGTTAAGTACCAATTGTTTATCATACCATGCACTGATAGTCTTGGAAACTTCATGGAAATGATAAAATTGCCCAACTTCACCCTTAGAAATTTTGTCCATTTCTAAAACTCTTGCTGAGTTTTGATTTACACCCAAGATGTAATCAAAATGCTTATTTTTTTGTTCATAACAATAGATATTTACAACACAGACTGCTTCACATATTTATGAGGATTTATCAAAGGAGAAGGAATCAAAATGTTCGCAAATGGAATCTCAGTTGGCCAAATGGTTTGACCTGCATGCAGACAGAGCCAGACAATTTCAGAATTTCTAGGAATTTTTAGAGTATCTGAAGTGCTATAATGAAACGTGCCTTATCTCATATTCTTCTAAAAGAGCTTTACAAGGAATATGATAATTAAAGGCTTTTATTGTAAAGAATTTTGAAAATTTGTGAAACAAGGAAAATATTCAATAGAGCCTCATTAATGAGGCATTTAAGGTTCTCATTGAACAAAGTATATATAGCCTCTCCCCCGGTGTTATATCATTTACGTAAATCTGAATGTAGTATATTCATAGGACTTTTTTCTCTAACGTGAAATGTTACTTATCACTGATATAAAGTATATCCCAGAGAATTTTCATGTTTTTATTTTCCTCTGTTCTATACATTTTGAAGAGTTAGTCTTGACACAATTTTTGTTATTTTATACATCAAACTTCCAGTTACACAAATATTAACAATCCAATATTATTGTCTTTTATACTGAGTATATTCATAATGTAATCATTAAATTTTTTTCTTATTTATAGCATGAAGATCTTTATATTTTTCCTTTGCTCAGTAATTTTGCATGAATGGATAAGCAAAATTCTTAATACTATAGAAGTAAGTAAAATGCAGCCTTGCATATCAACCTGGAAGACTTAATTATCAATAAATATACATTTTACGTTAGCAGTGCCAAAATCTAGCTAGATACACAGATCTAGACTTAGGCCTGGTTCCAAAATGAGACAGGGATCTCGTATTAGACAGATGGATGTATTTATTTTATATAAGCAATGAGGAAATTCCTAAATCTAGCTCACTTGTTATCTAAATACATACACGTAAACATGGTCTTTTAATGGAGATAAGAGAATGATTTGGCAGGTATGTATGAGCAATTAAATGAAAATGAAAATTAAGAGCAATTCTTGGTTTTAACATAATCACATATGATATTTAGGATGTTTGGGCAAAGCTAAATTATCTAATGTGGTAAGGGAACTGTTTAACTTCAAGGTTATTTTTGTTGTTTGCTGAATGTTCTATTTTAAATCCTTCTTTTACGTGGTTTCCAGTACTTTCCTAACTTCTTCCACTCATTTCTCCCTAATAGCCTTTCCATTCTAAAAACATCAAAAGGAAAGTTTGTGGGATTCTTATATTTTAGAAGAATTCTAAAGAAGAGTAAATTTTACTGACTAGAACAGAAATTAAGATATGATTATTATTGACTAACATATAGCACATCCGGGTAGAAATAAACCAAGATTAACTGGTAGACCTATCTTTATGCTTTCAGATGAGACAATAGTAACAGAATATCGAGATTTTGGTGGCTTTTACCCTACCTGCTCATCCAGAGCCACATTCACCTAAGTGTCTGCCAAATATGTCTGGAGACTCTGGAGAGTGTCCAACCTGTGCCTACAAGCAAGTGGGATGCTGGGGGACCTGCTGCTGTTGCACTTGCCATGCTGGGCTGCTCCATCTCCCGCTGCCTCTGATGGAGACTTGCAGGTCAGCTGAGCAGCCCTCACTGTTCACCTAACTTCACCATCTCCTCCAAGGCTCCTTGTCAACTTTGCCAGGCACCTCCACCACCAAACCAAGGTGATCACTTGCAGGAGCAGTGCATGCATGCTTGCCTTTTAGGAAAACTCTAGTGTATACAGCCTGAGCATGAAAGCATTCATCCACCTGTCACTTAGCATCTGAGTGACTCTGAGTGAAGTTATATAAGTTTCTGTATCTGTAAAATAGGGTAGTAAATGTTTCTCCTTCAGGGTTTCATGAGTATTGAATGAGGTTGTTCATGACATGAGTAAATAGTAGATAAATGTTATTTTAATAAATAATGTCTTACTTAGTACACTTGCTGAGGTAGAAAAGAACTAAATAGGAAGCTAGCTAAGAGATGTCATTTATTTACAGCAATACAAATTTTATCCAATTTATGCCAGCTTATCTGATGCTGTCAGAAAAGGTCTGATATGGTCATGGATGTACACATTCACTTCAAAACTTCAGATCAAATATTAGGGTACTATAAGTGCAAAAGTATGCCTTAGAATATATTCAAAATCAAAGTTGTTTTGGTATGACAGATTAAATAAAATTTGGAGGTTAATTCTTGAATTAACATGCTAAATGATATAGGCTTGGTAGAGAAAAGTAATCATCTTAGGAGAATATTAAGATAGACGTGTGGCTAAGGATCAGTTATAGTTTATTCATGGGAATAATTAATTATTGTAGTGCTTTACTTACTCTGTAAAACATGAAATTAAGGAAACTATTTCTTTAGACCATTTCATAAACATTGAGTGATATCAGAGGCTATTAATTCCAGTTTTGAAGAAAAGCCAATATGTGATTAAAAGTATTAAAAGTGTCAAGCAAATGAAGTTCATTCAGTTGTAAAACTTTGATGCATGTGTTTAAACGGCTTAGTACAGGAACATCTCGCAGCTTTCGCCAGATATTATTCAATTCCTTTTTTTTTTTGTTACTGTTGTAAGAACAAAGTTGCTGAATGTACCAAGGAACTCTGAGACATTTTTATGAGTATACGAATTTGTTATTACAAAGCATGCTCACTATAAGAGTTTTTAAGATATCATCCGTTTGAATTATGTAATTTATTCATTCTTAATCTAGTAAATATTCATTGACCACCAGTACCAACTAATTCACTCAACATACATCATTGGATACCACTGTATGCTACTCACTTACTAGATGCTGAATATACAGAGATGAATAAGACTCAGTTTCTACTCACGTATAATCTTACAGAGGAACAAAAGCGTACAACAAAAGATAATGTCAAATGAGTTCTATTCACTATGGTCAAAGGGATACGGAAGAACAAGGAGGGAGTGATTAATTCCATAGTGTAGGGTAGTTGGAAGAATGTGGTATTTGGAGTTAGACTAAATTTGAGTCATGGATCTGACCCTTACCAGTTCAGAATGTTATTTTCCCTTTCCAGAAGCCATTTCTATTCAAGGAACCACACCCTGACTTTCTTTTGGGGAAAAAGCCCGTTTTAATCTTGTTCCATGTTTTTAAGTTGAACTGATCACGTACTTCCATCCTCAAGTGTGGACAAAGCAAGACACAAGCCCGGCCGATCGTCTCAATCTTTCTAGTCAAAAGACCCATAAAGCCTCCTCTTAGAGTGAACAATTGTTAAACATTTTGCCATAATTGCTTAATTTTTGTTGAAATATTTTTAAATAGATTAAATACACTATTGCATTTTATCCCTAAAGATCCTAGTGTGTACATCTATAAAACAAGGTTGGTCTACTTCTACTACATAACCACTAAACCATCACAATACGCAAAAAGTAGCAACAATAACCTAACAGCATAGTATGTTCAAATTTCCTCAATTTCCCAAAATCGGTTTGTTTAAATCAGGAGTCAATCAAAGCCCACAGTTTGCATTTGTGTACTATATCTCTCAAATCTCTTTTCACCTAGAATAATCCCTCCTCCCCTAACTTTCGTTTTCTGATGTCATTAATTTGTTGAGGCTAGGTTAGTTACCCTAAAGAATAGCTCATCTTCTGAAGTTATCTGAATAAATTTATTATTTATTTTTTTGGCATTTAACTCCTATCTCTATTTCCTTTCTTTTTTTTTTTTTTGTGAGGAAGATCAGCCCCGAGCTAGCATCTGATGCCAATCCTCTTTTTTTTCTGAGGAAGACTGGCCCTGAGCTAACATCTGTGCCCATCTTCCTCTACTTTATATGAGACGCAGCCACAGCATGGCTCGAGAAGCAGTGTGTCCGTGCGTGCCCAGGATCCGAACCGGCAAACCCTGGGCCACCACAGCAGAGCGCATGCACTTAACCACTTGCACTACTGGGCTAGCCCCCTCCTATCTCTATTTTCTGAACGCCATACACAACCAGATGAAAAGGCATTAGATACAGGTTCAACAAGAAAAATTCATAGGCGATACTGTATCATAATGAAGACTGATCTGTTTTTTTCCGCTGTTAGTAATGTTAAGATTATTGACAGGGTACAGAGACACCTAGTTCTCTCCATAGTGAAGTCACATTTTCCTGTCTGTGAGCAGCAAGTACTCTGTGTGGCAAAAATCTGACTTCATGGAAATATCCAAGTCCAATCAACCTTGCATCTACTGGTGTTAGCACCCACTGCCTTCCTTCCTTGACTCAATCATTTCGGTAGTGTTGCAAACTACCAACACTTAGTGATATTCCTTCTATAACTATTAGTTGGCATTCTTCGGTAAATAAGTGCCTTCCTTCATTGACTATGGCCTTCTTGATTATCCAATATGGTTCTCATTGAAAAGTTAGGAGATATGCTTTAATTACCATTTTTCAGTGGAAGTTATTTGATAACAGTCACTTCCATTGGTGGTCAACGAGATTTTTCTTTGTTTTGTTCTGTTTTACTTTTTGGCTTTTAACATGTTTATTGAAAATACTATTTTAGAATAGTGCATATCTATAAATAAACATAGTAGACATACGTCTCACTGATATTTCTGCTATCCCTCTTCTTCTGAGTCTGTGAGAGGACTGTACTTCCTCACTCCTTGAGGTACAGGATGATCTAATCATGTAAAATAATTAGGTTAATGAGATGCAGTTGAGAGCTACTGCAAAATCAATTCTTCAGGCTCTCTCTCCCCACGGCCACAGCAACTAGCATGCTAGCTGGTGGGGCTTCATCTCCCGGACCCTGGAGAGGACTGTGAAGAGCAGACGCCATGCAACTTTCAAATTATGTGTAGTAAGAGTGAGAGATCTTTTTTGTTGCTTTAAAATATTGAGTTTTTTTAGTTTCATTTCAACATAACAACATATCCTGAAATATATAGTAAGATATTGTACAATATCTTACAGAAGAGTTTTAAAATTATGACTTCAGAATTTGCCCATCACTGAAATATCTATATGCAATGTGGGAGAGTTTTCAAATATTCAGATATTCTGTGCGAGGCACAAAAACTCAGTTAACTCTTGATATTTTTTATTTTTCTTTCATATGTTCTCACGTTAGGTATATGCTTTTGACTAGAAAATGCCAGCTTGCTTAGTGGAAGAGAATTGAAAATCCTTTAGATGCATTTTACTTAAATAGATTATTGTAGTTTATCTCCAGATTGAAGTAATTGGCAGAGAACTGGAAATAACAGTCATAACAATTGTTTAACTGAGAAACAATTATCCATATGTGGCTACAGTGCTTGTGAGAAATTGAAAAGGCTAAAATGCTACCAGCGCCTCCATTCAGCTCCTAATCCTTTTTAGCATGTTCATGTTTTTCAGCCCTCCAGCTTTTTTTCAGACTCCATCTCTATATCACACCCAGTGCTGTCACACCATATGCTGCCTTCTGCCCTTTCGCACTTTCCAAGAACACTTGAAAAGCTAAAATCTACAGTCTAGTCTGGAAAGTAAGAAATGCTCAAAAATGCTACACCACAAAGGAGAGAGTGATAAATGCCACAGGAGAGGAACAGATAAAGTGCTAAAGAAGTAGGCAAAAAGATGGTTTCCAGCTGTGAGATATGAGAGGAGAAAGTTTTTTATGCAGACCTTGAAAAGTAGATAAACTATGGATGTATGACTATGACGGGGGAAAAGGGCATTCTGAGCAGTCTGTGGTGGAAAACAGTCAGTGGAGATATGGATGAAGGCACAGCTAGGAGTTATGTAACAGGGGAGATCACGGTTCCTTTCACCTCCCTGAACTCAAATTTGTGACTTCCTTCCCACTTAAGGGAATATACACAGTTCCTGATCTCTAGAATTCTGCAATCCAGCCCCTACTTATGGATAATTTCTATTTATCCTGAGGTTGCTACTTATATATCATTTTATCATGGAAACCATTTTTACTCTTCTTTAATTAGTTTAGGTCCTCTGGTTTAAGTGTTTATTGCACATGGGACTTTTCTTTGGTTGCACTTAACATCAGGAAGTCATTGTTTTGCTTTTTATCCTACTCCCTCATCAGACTTTGAGGTCCATGAGAGAAGAGACTATTAGTCCATCGTGAATGCCCCAGACATACCTGTTGATTAAACCAAAGCTAGATTTGAACCAAATAGGCCCGTAATTTTTACCTTATTTTAGTGATTGGGAGCCAGGATAAATTAACAAAAAATATACTTCAAGTTCCTAAATGAGAAGAGGTTATTGAAGATAGATGTTTTAGTTTTCTACAGGTGCTGTAACATTATCTCTAACTTGGAGGCTTAAAACAACACACTTATTGCAGTTCTGAAGATCAGAAATCTGACATAGGTCTCTATGGCTGAAAATCAAGATGTCTGCAGGCTTGCATTCTTTTCTGGAGGCTCTAGGGAAGAATTCATTTCCTTGCCTTTTCCAGCTCCTAGGCGCTACCTGTTTTCCTTGGTTCTTGGTTCCTTGCTCCAGCTTGGTTGGGTTGAGTTCTTCTCATTCTGCCATCTCTTTATTTCTTCTGATTCCTTCTTCCTCTCTTAAATTCCCCTGTGATTACAAGGGACCCACTTGGATGATCCAGATTAATCTCGCTCAAGTCTGCTCATTAACAACATTAATTTCATCTGCAACCTTCATTTTCCTCTGCCACATAACCTAACCTATTCACAGATTCCAGGGATTAATATGTAGACATCTTGGAGGACTATTATTCCACCTACTACGTTAGCCTACTTAATTGGTGGGGAATACTGACAGAATATTTTAGTCTTATGGAATTACTGATGAGATTCTCCTTGTAGCAATAACTAAATAATAACCCCAATTACTCCTTAATACTAGAGTGAATCCATGTGAACAGAATAGAAACAGGGCAGACATCAGTAAGGATGATATGAATTAAAAACCATATAAATGTGTGCTATTAATAAGAACAGTAAGAACCATGTGGGGTTTTTACTACCATATGCCCCTAAAGGGTATCACCTCTGATCTAATTCTGCCTCTCATTCTAGCTTCATTTATCACACATCCCTTTTTCCTTCATTTTCTTAAAACTAACCACTCTTCCTTTCCTTGGCTACACTAATATCTAAACATTTCTCTCTTAACCCCAGTAACACTTTTCTTCCACGTGTATCCATGGTCTTTTCCTTTTATCTCTTCCCAGATTGTAGACATGTTCAAAGAGTGAATTTATTTCTCTTTATAAATCCTGCAGTTGGTTCTGTGATTTTCCTATGTCAATCAGCTGTTCAGTAAATGTCTGCTAACTAAATCAAGTGAATGAATGTGGACACGGAGCAAATGAATCAAAGAGTTGAATCACAGTATTTAGATATAAATTGGAAAAAAAAATGCTCTGTGATCCAGTCCTATTTGAAAACTGCTTAGGACAGAGTCAAATCAGCTATGAGAACATCACTTCCAATTCTGATTTTAGTAGAATTATAGGGACATAGACTACATGAAAAGGGTTATTAGAATATTTATGTTACTGTTAAATAGTTCAGTTCACAAAATATTATATATGTGCATACTAAAAGGTTGTTACATTTGTTGCCATGATCATTTTAAGTTACTTTGAAGTAATATTTTCTATTAAAAAAACAAGTTTTAACGGTTATCTCTACCTTTATTTGGTGGGGGAGAGGGGATTCCATTGTAATCTGGCACTGGGCTAGGCAATGGGGTAGTCATGAATAAATTGTAAGTCCCACCCTCAAAAAGAAAATGACCTGGTCCAAGAGGTAAAACCCGGGTAGCTTTAATACAATCTGTAAAGTGTAGACACACTGAGTCTTATGTGTATATAAAAAGGAAATCTAACTTAGTGTGGAGGAGTTACGAAGATTTCTCTGAGAAACGAGTAGCAAAATGGAGACTCAAAGGATAAGAGATGGTGACAAGAGAACAGATTTTTAGAAATATAATGTTGGTAAAATTTTAGTGGTGTTTACACATAGGAAGTGAGGCAGAGAAGGATTCCAGCTCCTACCTTTGGGCTGATTGTAGTTCTGATCCATAAGAGGAGGTGGTGTGTGTCTGGGGAGAAGGAGTTCAGTGTTAGACATGTATTTGACCCACAGTTGAATACCAGAAACCTACTCGTTTATATTGCAAGATACATTTGTTTTAACAAATATTATACAATGTTTTGTGGCACATTGCCTATCTCTATGTCTAACAAAATGAAAGGTCTGTACGTTTTGTGATATGATAAGCATTAGGGCTGAAGTTCCATGAGCAACTCTAAATGCTTCTGATAGTGAGGGTTTTCTGATATATTAACAATAACACTGACAACAAGGCATTCTTCTAATACAATCTAGTTCATCACATCCGTTGAGTGTCTTTCTGTTGGTCAAGACAACTTATTTGCTAGGAATTCAGAAAAACATAAGAAAGAGTTCCTGCATTTAAAAAAACTCACCAGCTAGCAGAAAAAATAGACTAGTATACAATTAGTAGTTTGTGTTTTATTAAGATATGATAAAGTGGTATAGTAATGCAAAGAGAAATTTGGAATGATGGGAATTATTAACTCTTTTAAAAAGTCCCCTGGATGAGAAAACCTATCACCTATCAATTCTCTCTTCTGACAAAACTATCTCATGGGCCACAGTGTTTCTGAACCTGAATTCATTGCCATCTGCAAATATCACTTCACGTCACAGCTGAAATCCAGGCCATCTATTGAGGCCCACTTTCAGTCACCTTTTAAAGAGTTAGCTTGTAAA
Organism: Diceros bicornis minor; assembly: GCF_020826845.1. Taxonomy (NCBI): domain Eukaryota; kingdom Metazoa; phylum Chordata; class Mammalia; order Perissodactyla; family Rhinocerotidae; genus Diceros; species Diceros bicornis. The sequence continues at coordinate 29,252,758 of NC_080760.1, forward strand.
TTGTTCTAAATATATTTGTTTATTGAATAAACATGTATTAAATATTTACTACATACCAGGCACTGGGCATGGGTGCAGGGGTGAAGGCAATTAGTGGTAGATAGGATGGTTCCTGCTCTTGAGGAACTTACGCTATTGAGAGAGAGACAGATATAGAACAAGGGAAATGTAGTAGAATAGTATAGTTATTCATATTTTTCATGAATATTTTTCTTTATTAGGATGTTCACAAGAATGACACATTGGCACTGTCCTTCTGATGTGATGAAGAACACACACACACACACACACACACACACATCTGACCACATCGTGGCAGGAAACTGGGTTGAGGGCACTCAGAGCTGGTACCTAGTGCCCACTGAAGAAATTTCTATTCGCCAAAGAGATGACATTTCTTTGGATTCCACCATCTCTGCTGTAGCTTCCAGTCAGGTCTCCATGACTTGCCCAGAATCCTTTATTCAGTACCAGCTGTTCCTCTTTTCTCTTGCCACTTAGGACTCCTAGAAGACCTAGGTCAGCTACCCCATGTCTCACTCATCCTGGCCGTCTCTGGAATTCAGCAGCACTGCTCTTCGGTGTGCAGCTGCCCCGCCACCCTCAAGAGAGTTGGGGGGAAAACATAACATCATCTTACCGAAAGCAAACAGCAGGGGGACATTAGCAAATGACACGTGGACATACACTTAATAACCTCACAGAACACATGTTTCCTCCTGAAATGATACATAATCCCCTGGAGAGCAAAGGAAACCCCTCGAACATATAAACATGCATGGAATGATTCTGTATGCCAGGCACAAGTGGATGGTATTTCCTTCCACCATGCTCTGCACACAGTAGGAAGTTAGCACCTGAACGCTGGAGCCAGACCTCTACCCTGGCTCAGCCAGGTTTGTCCTGGCTCTTCCCTGCCTTTGGGTGGTGTCACCACTCTGTTTCCAGCTGTTCTGGGCATTGGTTCATTTTTCAAAAGGGAGGATAAGACGGCAGAGAGAGGGTGGAAGGAAAAATGGGAGGAGAGACCTGTAAAACAAAACAAAAACAATACATAAATGCAAAAGCCAGATTTAGTACTACAATATTTTATAACAATAGAAGGTAGCTGGAAATACTATCTGCTGTCACAGACCATACGATACACACCCCCAGGGGGAGGGTCAGCAGGGAGAGCGTGGCAGAGGTCACTGGTTTAAACTTGCTGGACATCCAATCTCTGCTCGATTTTCAAATATTCCATGTTTGACAATGCCTGATTAAAAGCGTTTTATTCTCTACACTTTCTAGGAATCTTCAAAGTAATAGAAAACAAATTACCTGTTTCTCTGGTAAGAAACAATCAAAATTAGTATCATTCTGTTAAAAATGAAATATTTCCTTCAGGAAAGAATGGAGAACTCATTAAAACCTCTATTCTCGTAATATGGGTAATTCTGCTGGCCTAATTTTGAGGAACATGCTGAATTTGAAACACTAAAATCTTAATAACTACAAAGGTTAAATGATCATTTTCATCAAATAAATGCCTGCCTCTGAAATGGAAATAAACAATAACTAAAGTAAGTAACTAAGGAAGTTTGTGATTGCATTAGAGATATATAATACACATCTAGATGTACGTTGCATATAATCCTGTGATGATAAAGAGATAACTGGCATTATTAAATCGTGGTTAGGTATTCACCTTTGAGAAATAACCTTACCATGTCACTTTTCTTAAAAGCACCTTTGCCAAACCAAGCCCTACCGTATCCTAAAATGATGATGTCTATCAACAGCTTGATTGAGAATGTAGTGCTGAAAAAAACCTTAAAATACTTGTGGACAAATACAAACTCTTTTGCAGATTTGTCAGTGTGGTTTTACATTTACATTAAGGCTTACCAAATTTACTTTATTAAGAATCTGGGTCAGAATATTAGGCGAATATGAACCAAATAACTCAGACTCTAATTTCCTGATATTGACTCAAAATAAATTTCATTTATTAAGTGGAAAATGGCCTGATGTTTTGAAATCAGGAGAAGTCATTTTCTAAAAATGCAAGTCTGAAAGTGCAACATTTGCTTGCTCCGTTCTGCCACATTCAAGAAGTTATTTAATTGATTTGAAGTATGATCAAAAACTTCTCCCCCGGTAAAAACTTCCTTTGAATTAGAATGAGTGAGATGTGTGCTCTCATTCTCCCTCCAACAAATCTCAGAACAAGTTCCAGAGTGGAGTGAGAGACAATAAACTCCTAGATTTGGAAGTCTTAGAGAGTTTGCCTCAGGACTGCATAAAACATAGAGAACTGACCAATTTCATGAATAGAGAAAGGCTACTCTAAGATGGCAGGCTAGATAGGGCTGAGAAAGTCCCCCAGAGGTTCCCAAAGTTTAAAGTGTTTTAGATGTTGGTCCCGAGAAAAGCAGAGGAGTGGTGGAAGACATTTTACAGCTCCACTAAATTTTCCATAGCTCCCATTCTTGCAGCTGAGAGTGAGGAACAATGTAGTAACAACCTTGGAATATCAAGAATCAAAGGCATTTCCTGTCTTCGATGTCATGAACGCCTGTGTGGAGAGAAGACAGCCAGGCAGCAGATGAACTACCCCTACTCCTTGCCCTGTCAATACCTGACAACTGCGGAATAGGATACCAGGAGCAATGGTGGGGGACCCTGAAAAGTCTAGAATGACACAGAATTGACCAAGATTTAGTTTCTGCTATATAGTAGAATCATGGCTCAAAATAGTAATTAAGTTGAGTTATATAAAAATAATGGAAGTTATATTTCTTGCACACTTGCTTGTGTGGCCTGAAATTTGAACCTGCTAACCCAAGACTTAGGAATTAATCAGGTTACCTCGAATAATTGGGGATACACTGAAGAAAGTACACGTGGAAATAAAGACAACAGAATCTCACAGGATTCCAGGACCTGTGATATACCAGTGCTTCACAAAGCATAAAATATAATTTAGAAACTGGAGGATACACAAGAACTCTAAGGATCAGGTTATGTCTACGTGCCCTCGGTAGCAAGAATTTATTACTCCTCTTTGTAGTGACTCAGTTTCTCTCTATCTCTGTTTCTATTGTTCCTACTGCTGACAATCACTCTACATTTTTCTCTCCCTCCATTCTCCACTTTACATCATTTGTGTTTTCATCACTTTTACTTACTTAAATCTTCAGTTAATAGGTGTAGGCTCCTGCTTCTAATGAGTTCCCTTTGTCTTTCCAACTTCTGCTCCCACCACAAATTGACTGATTCTATTTCTGTGTTTCCAGTTCAAATTCCTGATAGAATCTGATTGGCTCGATTAATCACCATTATGCCAGACTGGACAGACATTGTGCTGCTGTCCTGCCCTGGCCCCATAGATCAAATACAGCATGAAGCGGTGGGTTAGATATTTTCCCTTCACTGGGACTTTCATATCTGTATCTCTGCCATAGGATTTATTATAATATTTACAACATGTTGCTTACTTGCTTGTCTTCCTACTAGAGTAGTGTTTTGCAAACTCATTTGACTATGCACTCCTATGAGAAAAATATTTTCAACATACATTCTGAAATTTAGTATATTTATTTAGACATAAAAAACATGTCATGCAGTGCTAATAGCATATGCACATTATAGTATATACAATCCAATAGAATTTAAAATTGTTAGAAAAATTAAATACAAAACTAAGTTGCATTTACTTCCCTCAACTCCAAAATCTTTTTGTCTAGAATAGATTCAACTCACTTTGGATACCACAGTACTGGATTAAAAGCCAATTAAGCTTACTGATGCTAAGAATAGTAGTAGTACTAGTATTAAAAAAAAGAGTAGTAATAATAGTAGCATTAGTAGAAAAGGAAATGGTAGTAGTAATAGTGCCACTAGTAGTAATAGTAATAACAGTAATAATAGTTGTAGTAGTGCAAGTAGACACAGCAAACATTGGTTGAGTGCTTTTTATTCCAGGCACTATGTTAAGTGTTTTACATATATTTTCTATTTTAACCTTCATAATTCTTTGCTGGTATAGATTTTAAATATATTTCCATTTAAGTAGAGAAGCTAAGGCTTAAAGAGACTACATGAGTTGCTTAAAGTCACACAAATAGTAAAAGACTTACCAGATTGCAAACCTGATCTGGTTTTATTCTCAGCCAGATGTCTTAACCATCACTTTATTCTGTTACTCATTGGTGCCTTGGAGCTTTTGCCATGTACTGGTTAAGAAAAAAATCTCAAACTCTATTTCATGGTAGGGCAAGGGTTTCTAATAGCCAACAGGGCTTGGATATTAATTATTACTTCAAAGACTGAACTGGCCTGAATGTAGAAGGCAAATCTGGAAAATTCACAACTGGACTGGACAGGGAAAGTGGGGACTAATATTTCTAGTGATTATTTCTTAATAGGTCCTTAGCTTTTCACATATTTGATCCTTTCTCCCTTCAAAATAAGAAAATCATTCTAATTTCTTTGATCATTATTTCATGCACACAAAATAAGTTTCATTCTATTACTCAAATCGTAATAGTTAATGTTGTTCTATTAAGTTATAGCTATTTCTACAAATACTGCTATTACTATTAGTTTCCTTGCATTATACAGTTGACTATCTATTTGTCCACACTTGGAAAAACACACCCTCTAAAATTTAACTGTGTAGTGTCAAATACTCCTCTAAATTCCTCTTAGTTTGGTTAAATGTCATTTCCTCTGAAATGCCTTTTCTGACCATTTTTCATCTGACTATGCTACTTGTTCCTAGCACCTAGTACCTGCTTAGTGCAGCAGCCATTACACTAGACTGAAGTTAACTCTTCTCACTGCTCTAAGCTCTAAAGACAGATTGGTTTGTATTATTCCCAGGCATTGCGCCTGGCTCACATAGGCATTTACTAGATTCAGTATTGTCAAGTGAAGGAGTCAAGTGAGAACATGTCAAATAAGTTAGAAGAGACAAAAAAAGAAAAATAAGAGCACAATTATAAAACTTTTCCAGGCATAAAATTATAAAGATCTGAGCTAAAATATTGACAATAAGAGAGGGAGAAAAAAGAGTGACATCTAATGCTTATTCTAAGTATCAATTAACTTGACTTAGTGATCAAATGCATATAAAAGTCAGGAAAAGATGGAGTATAACAAACATTATGCGTATAGATTCTATTTTTGGCAACTGGAATGTCAACAAAAGAAAGAGAAAAGTTAAAAATATCCCATTAAGAAAGTGGAATGAGATCCTTTTCAGACATCTTCCTATCGAGCCTATGGGCAACATTTTAGTGAATCAAAAGAGTGTAAATAGGTACAGATCTCAAAGTTTCTGGAACTAAAAAACAATTTTATACAGTGTTCAAGGATTCTTTTAACATAAAAGATATTTAAATTAAACTTTAACCACTTGTATTTTGGAGTTTAAGGATATTAAATGTTTTCTGATAGTTTGAAATCGTCCCATGTCTCAATAAAGATTACCTGGCATGTCAGGAGTTCTTTGAGAAAAGTGTCTGAACATGGACATGCAAAGTAAAGTGCAAAGTTGGAACTCTGGGAACCTGTGGACAGGGCACCACTGACATCTGTGGTCTGGACCAGTAAGGATATAATTGCAACAATAGTCAGAGATTGATTTGAAATGTTGGGCCAGTTTCAAGAGCTGCAATGACAGTGAAAGTCAAAAAACCAGAGTCTAGTAGGGAAGTGACCATATTCTCCAATTCTCTCTCCAGAAATGATGTGTTTGGAAGATACAAGATGGAAGTAGGTGTTTAGAAGGTAGAAATTCTCCCTATGAACTGAGAATCCTTGCGTAGTTCTGGATAAATTAGGAAAAAAGTAAAGCCCCCTAGAGATTCTGATTATAATCTGGCATACAGGTATTCAAGACAGTACTAATATTAAATATGCAAGAAATATGATGGCATTTCCTCCCAAGGAGGTGAAGAAGAATAATGGATAACTTTTGTATGGTGAAGAAAGAGGTTTAGAATAACAGTGAGCAACATTTTTACCTAAAGGCAACTCAACAAAAATAAATAAATATATAACAGCAGCAATTATTTTCCATTTAATCTAAAAACTCTTTATTGAATGCACTATAAAAAAATATATTTGTATGACTTTAATTGCCTGCTGTATTGAAAAAAAGGACTATCAATAAGAAAATTGGTAGTGCTCTTTAACCATTTAAATTTTACTTTCATATAAGTATATTTATGAAATATTAGCACCAAAGTAGTTCTTTGTAGCACTATACAAACGTGAGGGATGAAAGATTAGAGTTCCCAGGGAGGTTTCATTCATACGACAAATAAATATTTAATGATCTCCTACCACGTGCCAGGCATAGTGAAATTGTTGTTCATTTGCTGGTAAACAAAGCAGAGATGATTCTTCATTTATTGGAGCTTCAATCTAGTTAAAGTGATTTTAAGTTTTTATATGTATTGTCTCATTTCATCCTCAAATCAGCTGCATGAGGTAAGAAATAATATCATCCATAATTTATATTCCAGTAAATTTAGGCAGAGTAGTGAAAGTCTCATGGTTATTTAGCAGGAAAGACAGGGCTAGAATTAGTTATGAAACTAAATGTAATATTTACTGGGGGGTTATTGCATGTTGCTAACATTTCAAATAGAGAGAAAATAACTCCATTTCCTCTAATTCTGGGTTCTTGCACCCTTTCTGTTTAGCCTGGCAGTTCTGGCAAGTTGTTGACTAAAATGCCTGTAGGAATTCTGGGCAGAATTTTCTATCCCCACTAAGAGGGATACCCTCTGCTAATTTCCAGTTTCCTTCTGAGGTAGACGCTGTCTTTAGGAGCCCATACTTCCAGTGCTAGCATTGCAAAGGGCTCCTGTCCTCATCATGGGAGTGGGACAGGGCATCAACTAGAAGGTGAGATAGCGCATGAAATGAGCAAAAGGTACTAAAGAGATCAGCCACGTTGTGAGAGAAGATTTCTGTGGGAGAAATCAGCAGCAAAGGTTGGGGACATATATCTGAGAAATAAACGCTTGTGAAAATCTCCAGCTCCAAAACCAAGTTAAGTCTTTAACCTCAAGTGCATTCTTTGAAGACATATAGATGTATAGTGATTAGAAATAAAACATCAAATTATTATTGCACTATTATCTTTTTAGTGAATAGCTATCTTAAATCAAGTTTCAAGGAAATGATAATAGAAAATCACTGAAGAGTCAAAGGACACTTCTCTAGACTAACTAATGACTCAGTAAGGTGCCATTATTAACTTTTCCAGCACATGCAACAACGCCTGACACATAGAAGTCACTCAATAAATATTTGTTGAGTAAATGAATAGAGCTGACCTCAGCCCACACACATACCTAATAGTTAGTACTGATTGTGTGTGGAAATTCAATTGAAAGGATAAACCTGGTGCCCACGAAGTAACAGAGGATGCTAAGTTAATCCTTTCAATTGGATTTCCACACAGAATCCGTGTTTTTCTTATTTTAGCGAAATATTTTAATATTTAATTTTAAATATTTTAATTACTTTTTCATATCATGTGATCAATATTTGTTGGTTCAACTGAACCAAAATTTAAACGTTAAATATCAACTACCACATGTGTAGAAATTTAATAAACTTGATTTATTTTCTCTGGGTTTTGGATATAGACATTTATGTGGAAATGTTTTCTTAAGAATATCAGTTATTTTTCTATTTTTAGAGGGTGATATGCAATGGAAAGGAGATTAGTATTGATCCACCAGGCTAGTTTTAGAGACCAGCCCCTACATTCTCACCTAGTTGTAACAGGGCAGGAAAGGTTTTTTCCACAGGTGAGAAAGTACCTGTGCTTGCACATCCTAACAATAACAGTCGAATTTAATATGGGGAAAACAGAGCCAACTTCTTTTGACAACCATATAATCTATGTAGACAAGCTGGACAGTTTGCAAGAAATATTTGTTTTCCGAAAGCTTCTCTTGAAACAGTGTGGATACAGCCTAAATTGCTTGAGTGTCAGGCTTCCACTTCCCTGGTTTTATGATGTGATCCATGTCAATAAGATGAAAAGGCTCTCTCTCAGTAACACGTTTGTCGATGAGAGCAAGCCGACATTCAACTCCAAAAGGTTTAGGAAAGAAAGCCTTATTTTTCTTCCCTTATTGAGCAAGTTATCAGAGAAGAAATGATTCACGACTTTAGGGATTATCATATTCACAATACTTTAAACTAAATGGTAGTCAATTCAGCCAATTTGGGAATCAGGGTAAAAGATTGGAGAGCACTTTTTTTTATAGTATACCTTTAATCTGAAGTATTTAAGAATCATTTTCAAAATGTTTTTATAAAAAAGGGTCTTTAATGATGTAATATAAAATGGAAATGAATACATCATAAAATGTATTGCAGAAATAAAATATTTTTATTTATACAAATTTTTGTTAGGTAGGCCAAAATTATATTGGTTTTATATATATGTACTGGTTTTAAATATATATATGTTTATATGTATATAATATGTATATAATGAAATTACGTATATATGTATGCATGTGTGCATATGACCCTATAGAAATACTTGTATGTGTGTGTATATATTGAAAACTTTTACATGAAATACTTTTTCTACGAGATCTTAACTTCTTCTGAGAGTTTATTTTGTTTCTTCAGGTTAGGGATTAATAAAAGATGCTGACTGGCTTTACAAATGAGAAGCATGAGAGGAGATCAGAAGACAAGAGAGGAGTGAGGTCAGGGACCGGGTTTCCCTGGCTCCCTTCCTATTGCATGGCGGTGGTTGCTGGATCCCTCAGCCAAAATCCAAAGAACTGTCAGGTGGCCTTCTCATGCCTCTGGTAACCACTGCCCCAACTTGCCCCCTCACGCTCAAATAGTGCTGTGGCTAACCCCAGGAGACCCATTATCCTTTATTGGTTTCCCTAAATCCTGCCTACAGCTTTGTAAATAGTGCCTTTGTGAAACTCTCCTTAAATTCCCCAGTTTAAGTGTGCCATCCATTCCTGCCAGGACCCTACCTGATATGCATGGGCAGCATTACTCTTCCTTCTCTTGTATGAAGACACTGGACTACTGCATGTGTGCTTCCCCACAATGGGGAAGATGTGTATTAACCAATTTAACAAATACAGAATAAAGGATAAAGGAAGCTTTTCAATGAATAGATTGAGCTTCTCTCAATTCAACAAGACATAATTGATGTTCCCTGAATGAGAGCAGACACACAATTATTGAATGGGGGAAGTAATATGAGCTGTTATAAATTTCATAGGAATTAAAATATCTCCTGTCAAAAGGAGAGCTGAAAATACAGTTCCAATTATTTCTGAGCAGCTAAAAATTCTGTGGGTCTGAAGTATGAGTGTTGAACATTAAGGATGATACAATCCTTGCTCTGGTACAGAGGTGCTTAATAAGTCCAAGTTCCTCAATGCTTATGGGTGAATAGTGAACATGAAAGCTTCCAATTTTAGTGTTTGTAGGGGAAGGAAATAACACTGTGATAGGTTTAGGCCATGAGTGAAGAGATTTCTGAGATCCAAATCTTGTTTAAAAGTTCTGCTTGATTAGAAACTGGAGATATCATATGGCTTGCATCTGGTGTACATTTGGGCTCTTTCAGAATAATAATGTCCCGTAGGATACTGTAAGTCAACATTTTCTAAATTAAATTCTCCTAGCTACTCCAGGAATCACAACTATTGAAGTTATCACAATCACAACTACAAGTACATGTTCTTTACTAGTAAAAACTACATGTTAGGTCCTCTCTTAGGCTCTGGGGATACAGTGGTGAGAAAGCAGAAAGAGCTTTCCCCTTTACATAGCATACAGCCTCCCTAGTAAAGACAGTCAAGTAAATAGTAAATTATATTACCATGATATACATGCCATAGTAGAAGTGGGAGACTGTATTTTAAAAGCACAAGGGGGGTCCGGCCCCCTGGCATAGTGGTTAAGTTTGGCACATTCTGCTTGGCTGGCCTGGATTCACAGGTTCGGATCCCAGGCGCAGACCTAACCACTCGTCAGCCATGCTGTGGTGGCCACCCACATACAATGTGGAGGAAGACTGGCACAGATGTTAGCTCAGGGCGAATCTTCCTCAACAACAACAACAAAAAAAAGCACATAGGAAGGTCACAACCTTGGGAAAGCTTCTCAGAAGATGTGGTGCTTAAACTAACAATTTAAGTATAAAAATTAGACGAAATAAGGTTTGAGAGTGAGGAGTGGAGAAAGGTAGTGTGTTTCACATAGAAGAAAGAGGCTTCTCAGAGGCTAAGATATAAGAGGCTTAGGGTAAAGTAATAGAGAATTGTTTAGTACGATTTATGCTTAGAGTGCTTCAGGGAAATGCACATTAAAACGTTGTTAGAGAGACAGACAAGAGAAAAGTCATGACTGGTAGGAAATATAAATTTTATCCTGAAAATGGTAAGAAGTTGGAATGACATAATCAGCATTTTATAAAGATCAATATACCCAGTTTAGAGAATAAACTGGAAGCAGACAAGAGTGAAACAGACAGAAGAGCTAGAAAGCTACTGTGACAACACTATTGAGAGAAGATGATGGCATGTAATGCAATGGTATTTGAGGCTTTTATCCTTGAACCAAGTATAAGAAACAATAAGAAGTTACAAAGTTCCACTAAAGCTTTTCACTCTGCCTCTCCTTATAGAGTCCCAACATGCAAAATACTGACTCAGCAGATATATTTAGGAATTATAGTCTACTCAGCAAAAGAATTTTCTTCTAAAACAATTCCTTCTTATTTTCTTTAAAACAATAAACCTTTAATGAACAAAAATATTCAATTTGGAATGTCACAATTTCCATCCACCTTTTTGGGCAGCATACTGTGAGCAGGGGAAGATCAATCTGGTATTTTGGGATGACTATTTTTCACTCTTCAAGAGCAAGGTCAGTACATGTTTTATTTGCATATGGCCTGTAAATTCTCCAGGTGAGATATGTAGACATGCAGCTCACCAAAGAAGCAAGGGAAAATTGGCTAATTTGATCTCTACTAAATATATCAGATAATAGGGCACCCACTGGACTCGTTCATGCTTCATTAGATTGAGCAAATATAAACATGCGACAGTATTATTTAAGACTTGGGCTATTCTTCCAAAATCCTACTTACTCCAATCTCATTACTCTAAAAGATAATGAGGGCAACAGAATTCCAAATTTCACATAAAAACAACTTTAAAATGAATGTTATTTATAATCTGATACATTATTGAGTCAGCATGCAATTCCAAACCTAGATGTACTTTCTTTAAAGCTCTCTGGAAAGCCTATCCTCTGAAATGCCTGCTTAAATGCTGACTTGTCCAGGACCTATGGAATCAGAACATCTAGTTGAGTTTTGTACATTTTAAATAAGGTTGCAGGAAAGTCTGGTGACAATAAAATTTAAGAACCACTGCCTAGCATAACAGTGTAAATACCAGATAAAATTCCCACTAATTGGACAAGGTAACTAGTATCAATGATTTAAAACATGTTATAACAGTACTTAATTTTATAGGAAAGAGCAATTCAAGGAAATAATTTTAATTTTTTTCTGTTAAGAAAGTATTATTCCTCCATTAAGAGCATCAATACAACTTAATAATAACCAGTCAGTTATACCTAACTTTTATGCATTGCTCTCTCACACCTTTTCAAATACCTGAATCATTGCATTGGCGGGGTTAGCTCCCCTCAGCAGGACATTTTCCCAGATATTCACCAGTGAAATCTTCAGCAAATGGGCTGCCACTTTGTTCCAAGGACAATCCTTACCCCACATACCAGTTGGGATGCAATGTTCGTTGCCAGGTATGAGGTGACCTGATTTTAACACCTACCTTCTTAGATGACTTCAGGTATTCACTGTGCCCATTCAGGTCCACTGGCAAACAATATTAGAAGTACAAAAGATTTATTGGAAAAAAAATGTCTTTGAACCATTAAAGAGAGGTGGTGAAAGAGTGGCCTCAGAGTGAATGCTATGGCAGATCCCAAAGATACAGCAGCTGGAGACTGTTGGCTAACTACATTTCTCACAGCTGGGCCTCTCTGGAAGGGAGATCTCTGTTCCCAACCATTCTAAGATGGGGTCTTAACTTACTATATGTTAAAAGAAGGAGTAAAATTTGGGGCTCTGGATTGGCTTGGATTAGTATCCTCTTACAGAGTCTAACAAAACTCTATTAGTCTGACCCTTCCTTTCTCTCCAGCTTGTCTTCCTTCTCTGTCTCCTTGCTCTCTGAGCCTCAGCCCCACCATTTAGTTTTGAATTCTTTGAATGTGCCATGTTCTCTAGTGCCAAAATATCTTTTGCATGTTTGTGGTGAGTTGAATAGAGGCCATCCAAAGATATCAAGTCCTTGTCCCTGGAACTTGTAAATGTTACTTTATCTGGAAAAAGAGTCTTTGCAGCTGAGATTATTCAAGATATTCAAGATTTAAATATCTTGAAATAAGGTGATTATTCTGTATTTTTCAGGTGGCTCTAAATACCATCACAAGTGTCTTTATAGTGATACAAAGAGAAATAACACAAAGAGGAGAAAGCAATATAAAGGTGGAGGCAGATATTGGAATGACACAGCCACAAGCCCAGGAATCCCAGGGCAGCCAACAGAAGTCGCAAGAGGCAAAAAACTGATCCCCCAGAGATCTCAGCTGGGCTTTAGACTTCTAGCCTCCAGAACTGTGAGACAATAAATTTCTTTTGTTTTAAGTCACTAAGCTTGTAGTAATTTGTTACAGCAGCCTCAGGAATCTAATACAATATTCCACCATGGATGTATGTGGTGGGGGAGAGGGAGGCAGGTAACTTGCAAAAAGAGTAGCTACATCTGGCCTGATGGAGAAAGTACTGCACATCATCTGTAGACCCTGAAATTTAAGCTGGATAAAGCCTGGATGGGTCTTTGAGATGTGTTTCTTGGAAAGGAGTAGTGTGTTTAACGTGTGGATAGAAGCAACAAAGGGAGATTTGGGGAGCAGAAAAGTAAACGGTGGCAGAGCCTGTGTTCATCACATATTTCCCATCCTATGCCATATATCTCAGCTACCCTTGAAGTTATTTGGGTCCCTGTGATAGTTCTGACAATGGACAATGAGAGGAAGTAATGTGTGTAACTTCCACGCTAGCACTGAGAGGTCATTGTCCATCCTCCATTCCTCTCTTCCTTTGACTCACAGACTGGAAGTCTTCTGTTAAATAAAAGCTCATGATAAAGAGGACCCTCTTAGTCTGTTCGAGCTGCTATAACTAATTACTGTAGACTGAGTGACTTATAAACAACAGACATTTCTCACAATTCTGAAGGATAGGAAGTCCAAGATCAAAGTGCTGGCAGATTTGGTGTCTGGTAAGAGCCTGTTTCCTCATGGATGGCTGTCTTCTCACTGTAACCTCACAAGACAGAAGGGGCAATCCAGCTCTGTGGGGTCTTTTTCACAAGGGCATTAATCCCACTCATGAGTGCTCCACCTTTATGACCTAAGCACCTTCCAAAGGCCCCACATCCTAATATCATCACCTGGGGGGTTAGGATTTCAGTATATGAATTTTAGGGGAACATAAATTCTCCATTGCAATGCCTTACCTACAAGGTGGAGATGCGCTACCTGACCATTCTTGAAATTTACATGAGTAAGAAAGAAATCCTTATTTTGTTAAGCCATTGTGCTTTGGATTATGCTTGTGACTATAGGAAAACCTAACTGTAAAAAGAGCGTAATATCTTTAATGGGAAGATAAGTTATGCAAATATCTGTAACAAAAGGTAAAATAAGTGCAAAAAGAGGGGCTGCCCAGTGGTGTAGTGGTTAAGTTCATGGGCTGCATTTCAGGGGCCTGGGGTTCATGGGTTCGGATCCCGGGCCTTGACCTACATACTGCTCATCAAGCCATACTGGGGTGGAGTCCCGTATACAAAATAGAGGAAGATAGGCACAGATGTTAGCTCAGGGACAATCTTCCTCACCAAAAAATAAATAAATAAAAGAAAAGAAAAAAGAAAAAATAAGTGCCAAATTGGTGTGAACAGTGTACTGTGGGAGTCTGGAGAAAAGAAATGTAATTTACCTATTTATTATTTTTTATTGTTACATAAAGAATCAAGGTGGAATTTAAACAGAACTTGTGAGAGGGCCAGAATTTCTGTAGGTGAAGATTTTAAGAAAGAAAACATTACTGGTGAATAGTATTATGTGAGCATAGATAACAAAGTTCGTGGCATGTGGGAAGAATGTAAATAAAAATAAAACAACAACAATAATAACAATAATTAACATTTATTGAGCAGTTTCATTGGGTCGTGCACTATTCTAAGTGCATTGCTGGTATTAACTTATTTAAACCTCAGAATGGCCTAAAGAGTTAGGTACTTTATTATCCCAATTTTGCAGAAGAAAAAAACTGAAGCTTGAGAAGTTAAAGAATTTGCTCAAGGTTGAATAGCTTGCAAATGGTGCAGACAAGCATCTGCACTTGTTGTATAAAATTGTAGTATAGGGCAAGTCTATCAGTATACTTTCATCTACAGATAATAGAAAACTCTCCGGGCTTCAAAAATACAGAATTATCAGGGCCAGCCCCATGGCTTAGCAATTAAGTGCGCGGGCTCCACTACTGGTGGCCCGGGTTCGGATCCCGGGTGTGCACTGACGCACTGCTTCTCCCGCCATGCTGAGGCCGCGTCCCACATACAGCAACTAGAAAGATGTGCAACTGTGACATACAACTATCTACTGGGGCTCTGGGGAGAAAAAAAGGAGGAGGATTGGCAATAGATGTTAGCTCAGAGCCAGTCTTCCTCAGCAAAAAGAGGAGGATTAGCATGGATGTTAGCTCAGGGCTGATCTTCCTCACAAAAAAATGAAAATACAGAATTATCTTATATAACAAGAAGTGTATGTGTGGGGCAGCCCCAGGGATGGCTTTCATGGACTCAATGTTTCTAATAATTGTGATTCTTGAGATTATTTTCCAACTTTCAACCAACGTCAGTGTGCTGGATTTCCTTAGGCAAAATCCTTCCAAGTTGTGAAATGGCTAGTAGGATTCACGAGCCTCATCATAAACAAATCACTGGTAAAGGGAATCATATAAACTTGCTGGATTAAACTAATCAAGTTTTCCCAGTGTCTTTTGGGGAAGAGTAGAAACATGAGGCTCTATTAACAAAGAAGAGTGGGGGAATAGCTATATGTAGGCAACCAATAGTGTGTGCTCAAGTCTGAGAAAGTTGGGAAAATATTTCAGAATAACTCCAATTCCATCAGAGAAGTTAGAAATTTAGTTGACACAGGAAGCCACTATGTGTATCTAGAGTAGGGATTGATTTTAACAAGGTTGTGCCTTAAAAATTAATCTTATATTTATGCATAAAATATGTTTGTGGTTGGTAAGTTTGCATTGAGGCCATTGCAATAGTAATGGCCTAAATAATAATTAAACTAAAATATTGAGCATGAGGATATGAGAGGAAATACATGCAAGAAGTTTGGGAGTGAAAAGATTAATTTAATCTGATAATATTGTTGAAAGGAGTAATTAGACCAAATAGATCTCAACTTTCTAGCTTGGGTAGATCTGATGATGCCATTGACATAATTAGGGTATTCAAGAGGATTTATCATAATGTATGATAAGTTCAAGTTTGAGAAAAACCTGTCATTGAAAATATCCTGCAGATAGTTTTCTAGATATTTCTCAAATGGGAGAACTGGTCAGAACTTGATATTTAGGAATAATTTACAAAGAAGTGATAGTCAAAATTATAAAAATGACTTAGACCACCAGGGAAAAGGTATAAAGTAAAATAAAATAATGTGGAAAAACATAAATTCACAGGACAGCAAATTGAGGACAGAATAGAAAGGCTAAAGGATACAAAGAATTTTAGAAATATAGAGGAAAGGAGTTGCAGGCACTCAATAAAGGGAAGGAATCTCAATATAGTAAGAATATGGTTACAGGTTATTCGGACAAAATATATCTGAAAAAAAATGGAAACAGTAAAAAGTAAATAAAGTGATGAGTAGCAATCAGAATTCAATTGAAATTATGCAGCATACATTTGTAAATAATTTAAGCAACATCATCTCTTTAATTTTTGTAGTAATAATAAGTAGTGCCTAGTCTGGAAGAGTGAAGGAGAAACCTAATGAGGGTTATAAGGGCTAAGTAAAGTAGAAGGTCAAGTACAGTAGAGGGTCAAGGAAAAAAGATGTTCAGGTACGACAAAATATTTTCAAAAACTAAACAAAAAATTACCTTTCGGTATCCTTGATATTATAATTCTGTTGACTTGAACAATTCTCTAAACTATTTTGCAATTCTTTGTTTTCCTTTTCTCTTTTATTTTCAGATGCTTTAAATTTGATTTAAGAAAAATAAACAACAAACAGCTCTTTTGAGTTTGGTAAACATTGCCTTCTATAAGTGGTTGAAGTTCTTGAAACACACATTCCCATCACGTCAAAGGTACCATACTTCTATCCCTCTTTAGTTATTTTCCACTCAAAGGAAATAGAAACCAGCTGCAATATTAGGCAGCTGTAACACAATCCTCTGGCAAACGCTTTCCACTAGAAAAAGCTTGTTTATGAAGATGGTTTCATGGATAATTTTTCCCTCATTTGTCTAAAGAGATAGTTGTAATAAGTTGCCCTTATATAATGTCCCTATTATCCTAAGAGATTCCACCTTTCTTCTTCTTAATAAAACCCTTAAAACTGTTCAAGTTTTATTTATTTTTTATTTTTTCTGAATGTTATATCGTGATTAACTCTTGCATGGATAAATCACTTATTTTTTCCCTTTACTTTTTAAGGGTTTGTTGTTTTTGACAAGTGAGATGTTCTTTATAAATGATACTTATGAATTTTTGAAATGGAAAAATGAGCTGTGCTATTGAACTAGAGCAATACAAAGATGAACTTTCATCTTGTGTCAGTCACAGTTTATAGAGACTCCCATACCCACATTTCAATTCCCAAATGTGTTTTTGACTCTGCAGTTCTTAAACTATCCTTCACACATGAGAAGGAATTAGAAATATTTCAGGACCTCACAATAGCTTGGTTGCATCTTTGTTGGATAAAACCAAATTATCAAGATGGAAGACATTCTTGGGAAATTGTCAAACTTGTTTTTGTTTTCTTTTCTGGTCTTCAAACTGGATAGAAAATCACCAGGGGCCGGCCCGGTGGCGCAAGCGGTTAAGTGCGCGCGCTCCGCTGCGGCGGCCCGGGGTTCGCTGGTTCGGATCCTGGGCGCGCACCGACGCACTGCTTGGCAAGCCGTGCTGTGGCGGCGTCCCATATAAAGTGGAGGAAGATGGGCACAGATGTTAGCCCAGGGCCGTCTTCCTCAGCAAAAAAAGAGAGGAGGATTGGCGGATGTTAGCACAGGGCTGATCTCCTCACAAAAAAAAAAAAAAAAAAAAGAAAAAAAGAAAATCACCAAAGGCCCATTTCCCTGCCCCTGGTCCTTTCCTAGATTACCAACTCTTTCTTAAAGACAAGGATGTTTGGATGGCCTCTAAGAGTGAAGAGCTTTTTTAACAAAAACAAATATGTCTACACGTTTCTAAAGCTGCTCAGAGCACATTTGGTTTAGGGAAGTACCATAGCCTAAAGAGGGTCTCTGGTTAATTGCAGGGTTCTGAAAAATTGACCTCTGAAAAGACATCAGGGAGCGAGGGAGAGCAGACCACTGAATCACTACAGGGATGTAGCCCCTGAATCACTTAGCCCTCCATTACGCATGTGTATTCACAGTATGTCTACATGCTTTTTAAGTAGTTTAATTATGATGTGTCTAGATGTGGGTTGCTTTGAATGTATCTTCTTGGTACTCACTGAGCTTCTCAGTCTGTAAGTTTATGTTTTTCATCAAATTTGGGAAGTTGTTATCTGACATTGTTTCATCAAAGAGTTTTTCTGCCCAAAACTTTTTCTCCTCTCATTCTACTCCAGTTCATGTATATTGGAACTTTTGATATTTTACCACAGGTCTCTGAGACTCAGTTCATTTTATTTTATTTTTTTGTGAGGAAGATCAGCCCTGAGCTAACATCTGCCAATCCTCCTCTTTTTTGCTGAGAAAGACTGGCCCTGGGCTAACATCCATGCCCATCTTCCTCCGTTTTATATGGGGCGCCACCACAGCATGACTAGCCAAGCAATGCGTTGGTGCATGCCTGGGATCTGAACTTGCGAAACCCGCGCCGCCGCAGCGGAGCGCACGCACTTAACCACTTGCGCCACTGGGCCGGCCCCCTCAGTTCATTTTTATTCAGTGATTTTTCTCTCTATTGTTCAAGTTGGATAATACATATTATTCTATATTCAAGTTCACTGTCTCTTTCCTCTGTCATCTCTATTCTACTATTGAGCCCATGTAGTGAATTTTCAAACATACAAAAGCAAAATATATTTATATTTTAATTGCCAAAAGAAATTCATTTAACCTTGTGGAAATGTTAACATTTGAACAGGAAATGTTGAAAGAAAAAAGTCTCTCAGACAGAAGGAAATGATAACCGAGGTCACTCTGGATCTATACAAAGTATGAAGAGCACTGGAAATGGTTCATATAGGTAAATAAAAAACACTTTTTTCTTATTGTTTAAAACTTAATCAACTATTTAATAACAATGTATTGTGGGTTTTATAACATAAGTACAAGTAAACTGTATGAAAACAATAGTAAAATGACTAGAAGGGAGAAGTGGAAGTATCCTTTGTAAGGTTGTAATATGATACATGAAGTGGTATAATATTACTTGAAGGTAGATTGTGAGTTAATTTTCATTTTGCAAACCCAAAGCAACCACTAAAACAACATAACAAATAGTTACAGCTAATAATTTATCAGTGCAGATAAAATGAATCATAAAGAAATATCAAAAATAGAGAAAAAGAGGAGAAAGGATGAAAAGAACAGATGGAAACAATAAAAAAAAACCACAATCATATATTTAAGCTTATCCATATCAATATTCATATCAAATATAAGTGGTTTAAACATTCCAATTAAAAGGCAGAGATTATCATTTTGGATAAAAAAGCAAGACTCAACTATAAGCTGCTTCTAGGAAACTCACTTTAAGGATAAAAAAATACAGTATCTAAAAAATAAAAGGATGGAAAAAGGTATACCATGATATATAATATGCCATGACTATATCAGGAAGACAAAGGAGATATCATAACAATGCTAACAACAAAAAGTACATTACAAAATGATAAACAAGTGAATTTATCACGAGTACATAGCAATCCTAAACCTTTAAGCACCCAGTAACAGAACTTCAAAATATGTAAAGTAAAATCTGACAGTACTCAAGGAAAAATAGATAATTTCTACTATTATAAAAATTGATAATTTCTACAGTTACAAATCTATTATAATCAGAGATTTAAACATCATTCTTGCAATAATTGACAGAAAATTTAGACAGAAAGTTAGTAATGATATAGAAGACTTTATCATATCAACCAAATTGACCTAATTGACATTTACACTAATTTGACATGGTACACTGCACTCACCAACAGCAGAATACACATTCTTTTCAAGTGTACGTGAAAGACTTACAAAGATGAACCATACTCTAGGCTATCAACAGGTTCTAATAAATTTAAAGGGGTTCAAATCATATTTATGTTCTCTGACCACAATAGAAGTAGAAGGTAATAATAGAGATATATCTGGAAAATCCCAAATATTTGGAAACTAAATAACACATTCAATAACTCATGTGTCAAAGAAGAAATCAAAAGGGACATGAGAAAGTAACTGAACAAAAATGAAAACACAATGTATCAAACTTCATGGGAAGCAGGGAATGGAGTACTGAGAGGAAAATTTACAGTGCTAAGTGCTGGAAAGTTCTCAATTCAACGACTTCAGGTTGATGTTCTATGTATACTTGAAAATTATATGTATTCTGTAATTGTTGGGAGTGGTATTCTATAAATATCAATGCAGTTTTTTTGGTTCAGATTTTCTCCATGCTTACAGATTTTTTTCCTACTAGTTTTATTAATTTATTTAAGATATCTTTCCCTACCACAAGGCCTTGAAAAGTTCTGAAATTTTTATAGTTGTGTTTTTATAATTTGATCTATACTCTCTCTGGGGTTGATTTTTGTGTATGATATGAAATGGTTCAGTTTCCCTATCCGCTTCCCCATCTCTCCCTTTCTCTCCCTCTCTTTCAGTATGGATACTCAGTTTTCCTGGCACCAATTACGGAAAAGTCTATCTATTCCTACTTTTCCACAGTGTCAACTCTGCTACAAATCAAGTGTCTAAATCCACATATGTGGTTCTGTGCCTGTGTTTGCTATTCTGTTAACTAGGTCTACTGGACTATACACAAAGAATACCACAACATCTCAATCATCATAGCTTTTAAATAAACCTTGATATCAGATAGAACTAGTTCTTCATATTGTTCTTTTTCAGCAATGTCTGTAGTGTTCTTAGACATTCTTGCTTATTATTAAAGTCTACCGATAATCTCCCTAGAAAGTAGGTCCTGCAGGAGCAGTGAATTCTGCTTTGCGCAAGGAGATATCCTCAACACTTAGAATAATGTCTAATAGAAAATACCCAGTAATTACTTTTATAACAAATGAATCTACTTGCCTTACTCCAAATACCCCATATATCAGCTTACCCCTTAAAATAATTTTAGAACTGAATATGGCAATTTTGATATGAAAATAGTAAGGAGTGTTTCCCCCCTTGATATAGCATTTGTCTATTAATTTAGACTAATATTAAACTGCCCCTTTCAGTAGAACTGTTGCTCTATGTTGAACTTAAAATGATCAAAACTTAATATTTTCATATGTTAATGTCACATGTCAAGCTTGTTCTCCCCTTTATAGAGTTGTAAAAATCTGTTGTACAGGATGGCAAACATACTTGTTAGATGTCATTTTGGTTTTGGTTCAGTATTATATAATGTTAAGAATATAGTAAATATGAATTATACTATAAATATCTCTAAGTTGTGATTTGAAGAATTGAAAAGAAATTTAGTCCATTTATTAATTTATTTGATACAATATATATTTGATATTTATAAATTTGAATTATTTAACATTATTTAATGTTTAATTATCTGGCTACCCACAGATCCCCTATGCCATATAACTAGTAATGTTCTTCTACCAAAAATAAATCTGTTGGTGAACATATTTAAAGAACAGACATTCAACTAGCTATGAATCGTCCCTGTTGTAGCACAATTCAGTTCCTATTCTCTATATGGTTTGCAAAACTATATAAATGATATTTTCAAATGTCAGAAAAAAATCAAGATATACTTGAGTCTGTATGGTAACCTGGATGGACTAATCTAGGATATTAAAATCTCTGTTAAATCTCCATTCAGTCATTAAATAAACATCATGCTCTGCACCAGAAAAACAAAGATGAAAGATGAATGACACGTTATTCTGACTCTGTGAAATTCCCAATCTAGCTAAGAGACAGGTATTTAAACAACTAGTGTAATGCATTTATAGTACTTAACCATATAAAATTTTACAGGAGCGCTAAGAGTACTAAATTTTGCCTGAGTGAAAGTATGTGAAGACTTGATAAAGATTAACCGAGACAGTAGTATTTGATTTGGATCTTGAAGAGTGAGTAGAATTTTGAAAAGCAAAGGAAACAATATAAGCAAAGGAATTGAAGTAGAGGTGGCATAGCTTTCAGTATCACAGCAACAAACAGCTGCCACAGTGTGACAACCAACAGATGGGTGGTGTGGTTCCTTCATCAGGAAATGGACGGGGGCCTTGGTGGTGAGAGCACAAAATCATAACCACTAGACCACTAGGGCTGGCCATCAAAGAAAGTGCATTTATTGAATTACAAAAAAGGCTAAGAAACATAATTTATAGCTCTAAATACAATGGCCAATAATTTATGTATAATTCAAATTAACTGAAACTATTACAGTCATTAGGAAGAATGTGCAAGCAGAGGAATAAGGTGGGTTTGTTTGGAAATGTACCTATTTTCTATAGTCAGTAGATGGTAGCAACAAATAATTTGAAGCTTATAGTCGTTAACATAGAAAAATATTTTGAAGGGCAGTAGAAATAACGATATAGGAGACAAGCCACTACAAGAATAATGACATAGGAAGTAAACTGCTTTTCCCACTTTAGAGTGAACTACTCCCACATATTTTCAAAGGGAAAATTTTAAAGAAATTATCTTATTAATTCATTTGCTTTTGTTCACAACTTAGTAACTAGTAATAGAAGAAAATCCAATTGAACTAAATTTAAAATTAAATAGTTTAGTTTACTTTTCTTTTCTTTTTTTATATTTGATTTTGTTTAGTTTTCTTCCATGTTGATCATTATTCCCTTTCATTCAACATATCTCCTCTTTCCTCCTACTAAGTAAATTGACTTTTTTTCATAAGTATAGTCTCATCTGCCGTTTCCTAACTGAACTTTAAAGTGCATTCTTGGAATACTTTTAAGTCTAATTTTAGATGTTCATGAACAATAATTTAAGTTCTCTGTCCTCAAATGTGAAGTTGATGGGCTAAAATTACTTGAGAACCAAACAAGCAATTGTGCAATATTTGTTGGGTGGTTACACTATGCTTAGATCCGCAGGACCTGTACAGTAGAAAAAAAAATATGAAATGTAACCTCTGTCTTTGAGGGCTTTTTAAATCTGTATGTGCAAAGAAGACTAATCGAAAAAGCTTGTTTGTAACTGGCCCATCGTATCGTAGCTATCCATTTTTTAGGAAATCAATCACCTTTAAGAACTTACCTGATACAAGTAGATCAATTAAAATGAGTCTGCCTACTTGTGAATATATTTTGCTCTGGTAGGAGAATCTACCACACGGGAGAAAAAAACTAATGAAATGTCCTTAACTTCCTCCACTGAATTTAAAATTTGCTCCACAGAATTCTCCAACTTTGATTCTAGTTTCCACAGACTTTCAGGCTCCTGGGGCTTTACTTTCATATGGCTTCTAACACTCTGCTGAAAAAAGTGATCTTTCTCTTTTCCTCTGAGGACAGTTGAAACTGGTTGGTGTTAAGATAGCAACAAAAATGAAACCTCAAAAATAAAAATCTAACATTAAAAAATACCAAGGGAAAATAGAAGAATAAAAAATGCAAACATAAAACAGTGTAAAATCATTTCAGACTAGTTGCTGCTAAAGAAAAGATGTCTGTAGTGTTCTGCCTGTCGTAACCATCTTCTTTTCATATTCTATATATTCTCATAGATAATCCTACTGCCACATGTAGCTTCTACAATATCGTTCCAAATAAAAATTGCTCTCCAAATTCCTGCGCTCCATGATGATCCATATTTGTAGCTACTTATTTAAGATAGGATGATTCCCAGAGACTCAGTATATTTAAAATTGGGCTTAAGACCTCCTCCCTTATGTTGATCAACTTGCGTGTTATTTCTCTTATACTTCATTTTGGCCAGTGTTAACCATTCTCCGTCCACACTCTCCAAACCAGAAAACTGGAGAGTCTAGTTAGACTTCTTTAATCCTCTGTCATTCTCTATCTCCCTGCACATTCAGTCTTCACCACATTTTTCCTTGTCCGTCATCTTCTCTATATCATGCTAATGCACACCTCCTCTCCAAGCCAACTAGGACTGTTTTACATAAGGTTCCTGAGAGACTTTACTAGAATACTGTAATGTCTTTCCAACCAGACATTTTACTCTAAATTCATCTCCCATAATGCTGTCTTTCTCTGCTTCCAGAGTGATTTTTTCTCCCTAAACAAAAATTTAATACTCTTACTAAGTCTTTAAAATCTTCATTGGATCCCAATTTAATGCAGAGAAGAGTTGAACTGCCACAGCATAGCATACAGGGACTTTCCTGACATTATACATCTAAAGTTTCTCTTTTCATTTCTTACTTTTCCTTCAAATGTACCTTAGGCTTCAGTGTTTCTAAACAACTATGTTTATTCTAGCATACCTGTATCTTTCCATATTATGTCCATGTGCTCCTCTTCTGCCTGAAATCTTCCCTTTACAACGCTTTTCCATCACCATCTATCTACCTTTTCGACCTTTACTTATCCTTCAAGAATCAACTAAAAAATATTTTATTTTAGAATCAGCCTCACGATCAACCTCCAGTTGATCCTCCTCATGCTTCAATAGTACTTTGGGTAGACTTTATTGTATCGCTTATCACAAGACAAGATTCGTGATTTGAAACCTCACTATGGCTGCTCTACAGAGAACAGATTAGAGAAAACAGGAGTAGATGTGGAGAGTGCACTTAGCAGCCTACTACCCTGAGTAGTCCAAGATGATACTACTTTAGACTAAGATGTTGGCAATAGGGTGGGAGTAGAATGAATGAATCCAAGAAATATTTAGTAGGTAAAATTGACATGACATGGTCATACATTGGCCTATGGGAAATGAAGGTGAAAGAATTGTTAGGCTGACACTCAGATGACTGGCATGATTAACCTAATAAGTGGGGTGCAAATCATCGTAATAGATGCCACAAAATTTGGAAACTGTCTAGCTTTGATATGCTGAGTTTTAGGTGAATGCAAATAATCGAAAGTTTTAAAACAAGTTTTTAAATAGGCAAAAAGTTGTTCCCTCAGGAATGCTAATAATGTAAACAAAAATCCACTATATGCAATCACATACTCATTACCTAGAAGTTTCAACCACTATACACATATTTACTTGCAACCACTTTTTTAGTGGGCGTTTAATTCTCATGTTATGAAACTAATAGTTACATATGCTGTTTAAATCTTTCCTAAATATTTGTTTGGAATTTATGAAGATTTAGCCATAGACTACTAAATATCTATTATTACAAGTTATGCTGTAGTAATAAAAAATCTGTACAGTAAGGTAACAAATCATCTTTTATAACAATAATCTTTTAATAAAACATTTCAATTGATAACATTACTGAAATATTCTGCCACTGAATTAACACAGTCCTCCAATTAAACCTAAAAGAAGAAATAAAGAGGCTGCATTTTTCTCTGAGCCTAAATTTTGGTGTGACTCATATTAGCCTTTAGTCCAAAGTAGAATACAACTGAGAAAGAGGAAAACAGCCACCAGCATCCAGGAGCTGGCCTGGCACAACTAGCTAGGACTTGGTGTGGCTACAAGCTAGCCTGGCACTACGGCTAGATCCTGATATTCCCCTGTTAAATGCGGACAATTTCACAGACCATCAATATTAGATAACTACGACGGATCAAGACAAAAATAAGGTCACTCCATAACCGTGACCAGATGAAACATGAGCATTATCCAAACCACAAAAATGACCCCCCTATTCTGACCAATACGAGTAACTGTTACTTCTTTACCAATTATGACTAAACTCCAGTCTAGTGTTTCCTTCTCCTTAAGATTTATTAAAATGCCCAATCATAGAATTACACCTGCTTCCAATCCAGAGAAAACCCCACTTCTATAAACACTCACCAAAATCACTAACACAAGCCCGAATCCTACAATAAGTCCATCCTAACACTCTCTTACTGAGACACACCCTGATTCCCCATGATGTATGTTCTCCTTCACTGCAACAAGTGATGAACCAAATTTGTTCCAACATATGTGTGTTCCTGGTGGTCTTCTGCTGAAGGATACTGATACTAACACATTCAAAATCAAGTAAATGCAAAACCCTAGTGTTATTTCAGATGAGAAAAACACAATCAATATCAAAGCATATTTCACAACAAAAAAATAAAATAATGATTAAATAATTTTATTTTATTAAAGAGTTGATGTTGGTTAGTTACTGACACGCTTTCTAGAATAGATATAGAAATTGCTGAAATAAAGGTCCTTGGAGAGCACTGATGCGGTACTCATCTCAGAGCCACTGTTATCTCATTGTTATGAGAGTTCCAAAAACCTCTCTTAAAGTTGATATCTCGAGCCGGCCCAGTGGCATAGTGGTTAAGTTCACGTGCTCCGCTTCAGCGGCCTAGGGTTCACAGGTTTGGATCTCAGGCATGCACCAGTGCACCGCTTGTCAAGCCATCCTGTGGCAGCATCTCATATAAAGTAGAGGAAGATGGGCACAGATGTTAGCCCAGGGGCAATCTTCCTCAGCAAAAAGAGGAGGATTGGCAACAGATGTTAGGTCAGGGCTAATCTTCCTCACACACACACACACAAAAAGTTGATATCCCATGTATGCCTGATGAATAATAGATCAGTTTCATCTAGTGTCCCAAACTATGTCTACAAATCTATAATTTTCTCACATCAAAACCTTTGCATAGGATCTTAATTAAAGAACTATTCTCTTAGTTCATCAAATTTGAGTTAGAAATTATTTTTAAATAGCCCAATATTAAAAAAATCTCCAGACATTTGAATTTTTGTGTAATTTATATTAATAATACTATTCATTTCTATTTTAGTCCATATATGTTTACCAGAAAACACTTTAAAGAAAAATTGCTACACATCCTTCCTAAAATTTATAGCACCTTAACACAAAGCAGAATAAGTTCATAGAGTCAGCCCTTTAGTTAAGAGAGGAATGTAGAGTTGACTTTATCCAAAAAGCCTTGATTTAGCATTTATTTTCTGCTAGTTACTATACACAAAGATTTAAATACCTTTATTACAGAATTGCAACAAAAGTATTAAATATATACATTATACATAATGCTTAATATATATATACACTCAACCTATTTCCAGGTAAATAATGGATGTCAATAAATATTAATTTTTCTTCCCACTTCTACTGCAGCCTCCGTCAATGGAGTAAGCTACAAAGATGAATAAGATTTGGCCTTGGAAGGGTTCACACAACTTACATGAGGGTCAGACCTTTCATCACATAAATACACTAATATATTAGCTATGATTAATGTAGATAAGAAGGATTATAAGAACATAAAGGATGAACAAACTCGCTTTGCTTGGAAGATTTGAAAGCTACTATAATATAGGTAAGTGATAAAAAGGATAAAGTAATGGGAAAGGAATGTAGAAAGAGAATATATTCCTGTGCAGTTTCTCTTACATAGGTTTCTTTGCCACTAAAATGCACTTAGAGCAAAAATATTTTTTGATTGTTCTCCGAAAGTTTTGCTGGTTCTTATTTGTTTATACTTTAGTAAATTTTGAAAATACTAATTCTTTTTCCTCATCTAGTCACTTTTGCACACTACAATAATTAGAGGGGTAGAATCTTTTCGCTGTGACTAAAACTCACACTGGCAAAATATCAGAATTTGTAAATAAATCTTCTTTGAGTTACAATGTGTTGTTCCCTGTCTACAGTTGCAGATATTAAACAAGAGATATCAACCAAGATAAATAATTTGGTTGAAATATTTGGTTAGCTTAGAGAGAAGCTAACCTCTAGACAAATTATAACCCTAAAATATTTATATGCTTATATACGTCTTTCCAACATGCCAAAGGTCTATAGATCTTTTTTTTCTAAATTATGTTCCAAGAAATGCTGGCGGTTATATAATACTAATAGGTATTCCATGGCTAAGTATTTTAGAAAATATTTCTTTTATACTCTCACCTTCAAAATTCAAGATGCACATTAACATGTTAAATGTTTGGAGAATTTCTAGGGGAAACCTGTTCTATTCAAGGTTTTCTAAACTATTTTGGCCATGGGATATTTATTTTCAAAAAACATCTATTAAACATCTGTGGAACATAATTTTGGGAAACACTGTACTAGATGCTTAGCAATACACTGAATATGACCTGGTGAAATACAGAGGAAGTAGTATTTATCTAATATTGTGTATTGAAAGAGTATTGGAAACTAGTCTTATTCAAAGCTGTGGAAAAACAATCAGTGTCATTCATTACTGCTGGGGGCATAAAATGTCACAAACCTATTTTACAGTCCCATCAAATTATGAATGCATCACACCATTTGACCCAGCAATTCCAGTTCTAAGAAGTTAACCCATAGAGCTGCTGACACATGTACAAAATAACAAAAGTACAAACTTATTTACTACAGTATTATTTGTAATAACTTGAGACTGGCATGCCAATGTAAAGGCTCATTGATAAGATCTATTTATATAAATACATGTAAACATGTAAACATACACTAGAATAAGAAAGCTTTTGTTTCTTGATAAGATGTTCAAGATACACTAAATTAAAGGTGCAGAAAAGTATGTATAATATTCTACCATTAGCTTAAAAATAGGAGAGGAATTACTGAGTTCTGTATGCATAAAACTGTTTCTGCAAGGGTAAACAATAAATTAATAGGACTGAGGTTCATGGGACTTATGAGTATGAGAACAGGGATAAGAGGGGGACTTTTGTTTTATATCATTTTATTCTTTGTAATGTTTGAAACATAGGAATGCATTAAAAATGGAAAAACAAATAATTACAATCTGTTCTGCTCTAATGTGACATATGTGTTACTAAAAATTGCCACTAGGCAAAGTCATGCAAAAAAAAAGCTACAAGGTTTGTAAGGAAAAATAAAGTTACGGGCATAACACTCAAAAGTTTTGTTAGCAGGGCTGGCCCCGTGGCTTAGCGGTTAAGTGCGCGCGCGCTCCGCCACTGGCAGCCCGGGTTTGGTGCACCGACACACCGCTTCTCTGACCATGCTGAGGCCACATCCCTCATACAGCAACTAGAAGGATGTGCAACTATGACATATAACTATCTACTGGGGCTTTGGGGGAAAAAAAGGAGGAGGATTGGCAATAGATGTTAGCTCAGAGCCGGTCTTCCTCAGCAAAAAAGAAGAGGAGGATTAGCATGGATGTTAGCTCAGGGCTGATCTTCCTCACAAAAAAAAAAAAAAAATTTGTTAGTGGCAAAAACAGATAAAAGATAGAAATCTAATAAAAATGATACTAGAGTTATACATGTATTAAGTGGTTAAAAAATGCATATGTACTACAATAAATATAGCAGTTTAACTTGAAAAAGACCTTAAGTGTGTTTTTGGAAGTATATGTCGTAAGGATTGTAGCTTCTGATTTATTGTGTGGTGGAGGAAGGAGAATTATCTGAAATCTGATGGCAATTTGTAACACCAGACGTAGATGGGAGGGTCCCTTGACACCAACAGTGACCTGAGGTAGCTGGTAAGGCGTTTGCAGATGTGCGTTGAGTATTCCCATGCAGCTGGGTTCAAGGGGCAGCAATTGTGCTCAGGCTTGTCTGTGGTTGGAGGGAGTCGTGTATAAGCAAATGCGCAATTCTGCTCACTCAAATTGTTTCCTGATATACCAGTCAGGGAAAAGATTTGCATTTTCAAAACAAATGTTATAAAAAACTATTAATTTTGCCATTTGAAAACTTTTTACATATTAAACTTGTTTTATGAATAAATTTACTTCGTTGATTCTTAAAGCAACTTAGTTAACATTAATTTTTCCACACATATATTGACTACACATAACTTTTACTTTTGTTCTCTAAACACTTTTATACATCTTTGTCATCTGTGTAATGTCAATCATATCGTGAGAGCTGGAAGTGAAATTGTAATTTTAAACAGTAAGGTATTGCTGGAGTCTGTTACTAAAATAGTTCATCAAATCCTTTATATGGAAAAATATGAGGCTTGCTTTCCCAAATCAATGGCTGATAGAATTTGCCATTAACTACAGCATATGCTGAGTAGGAGATGAGAGACATATGAACAGCTAAAATATCCTTTAAATAAAGAAACCATTTATTACATTACTGGGCAAATAATATGGTTTCTGCTTCATTACAGTGCTAAGGAATATTTTAAAGTGCCACTTAATAATGATGCCTTGCACCTAGTTATATGGCACTATTCAAGGTAAAGTATTTTAAATACATCTTAGAAAATGCAACATAAAAAATAATTAGATTGGATAGTGTAATTTCTTTAAGGAAAAAGAGATTCATTAACTTCATAGGCTCAGAGGAATAATCATAAAAAAGCCAACTTCAGGTCAGATTTTTTTTGTTTTTAACATTTTTTAAATTGTTATATAAAGTAAAACATTTATTGTCACAGTTATTTGGAGAAGTATTTATTTTAAAAAATATACAGATTAAACATCAAAATATTGACTCAGGTTCTCTTCAGTACTTTAGTTACATTTTTAAAGGAAGTTTAGATTTCAAGGGAAAAAATTACCCTGTTTGTCCAATATTTTTATTCTGGGCAATTTTAATGCAATGCAAACAGCAAAAGGAAAGTGAAAATAGATGTGACAAAAATAATCTGTTATTCAATGAATTATTAATTTTTATCACTTTTTTAACTCATTTAAACAATTTGCTGTGTATAGATGCTATCCCTTTTAATTTTTAAGGGTTTTTTTTCATATTGACACAGTTGATGCGAGTGAATCTCCTAAACTCAGGATCTTCAACTATTGTTTCTAAGTCTGGATATTCTGCTAAGCAAAGTTATCATCGAAGTAAAATCTACCTCTCAAATTTTAAAACTATTTTTCATTTAAAACTATTATTTTTATAATGAAATTAACATATATGCATTCTGGAAAAAAGTAAAACAAAAAAATTGTAATCCTTCACATTCCTGATAATCGTAACTACTATTTCTTCCTTTGCTTCCTGACATTTATGTTTGTATATATGTGTATTTGGAAGAAAAGAGAAGAAAATGGAGAGAGAAAGAGAGAAAAAGGGAGTGAGAGAGAGAAAAAGTGGTTTTTGTTTTAACTATTGAAGTCTTCATGTCATTAACTTTGAATATGATTTTTAATAATGAGTTATAAACATCTGGTCATTTCTAATACAATTCCAGATCAGTGAATTTTTATGTTGCTTACACATTGGTAACTAGTGATATATTTTTCACCAAATGTAAATAATGCATCATTTGAAAAGCCATGTCCAATACCTCTCTCTGATTATTTCTTTTGGATAACTTATTGAGTAAAATTACTAGGCAAAATAAATACTGATTTCCTTTACCCCCAATAAATAGCATGTCTTTAAATATAAATTTGACCTTTGTCTTATCTTGTCTAACTGATTTCTGTTGAAATTGTAGGTGCTTTTTTTCCTTCAATTAAACTGAAAATGACATTTTATAGATAAAACTTCAACTAATAAAAATTCTTGAGGAAACATATACAGATGAAATAAAAAGTAAAGCATACATTCCACAGTGAAATTGTGAACAGCCTATGATCATTTTATCAAGAAATGTTCAAGTTTTCCACGATATTAAGTTGCCTTAATATGCAATTTTCAAATTAACTCCATCAAATTCTGAATATTCTGAAGAATATGTATTGATGCCACATAACCCAAATCACTTCTATACCTCTTAATCATTAGGCTAAAAAAAAAAAAAGGTAGGGGCCAGCCCAGTGGCACAGTGGTTAAGTCCGCGTGCTCTGCTTTGGCGGCCTGGGGTTCGCAGGTTCGTATCCTGGGCATGGACCTACGCACTGCTTGTCAAGCCATGCTGTGGTGGTGTCCCATGTATAAGGCAGAGGAAGATGGGCACAGATGTTAGCCCTGGGCCAGTCTTCCTCAGCAAAAAGAGGATTGGCATCGGATGTTAGCTCAGGGCTAATCTTCCTCACCAAAAAAGAAAAAAAAGGTAGTATCTTAGTCAATAGATTCAAATTTGTCAAATATCTCACTTATAATTCCACAAGTCAATTTTAATTAATAGAAAGTAGTGAAAGAGTGAAAGCATACGTAGATATAGATAGTTATCTCATAGAATTATTGTCTGTTATCTTCTAGATATACTTGAAGAATTTTTTTTATAGCTTGACAAGACTTTAAATTACTTCAGGATAAGAGTCATGTGTTTTTTGTATTTTTATTCATCTAACATCCATTATACCTCATAGTAGAGTGATATATGCATGTTTAATGATAGCAAATATTTGTTGTATTAATAAATTAATTGATTAATGACATTTTGCTGTTTATACCCACTCCTTCCTAATTGGAGATTTCTTCTTAGAAGACTTATGAAGTCAAGAAGTCAAGAAGACTTGACTTTATGCTCTTATCTGGTAACCAAAGTCCAAATTAAGCACTCCATTTTTATTGCCAATAGCTCAAGTGAGCAAACAATATTTTCTTCCCTTGCGCATCACAATGAACTTGCTGTCAATTCCAACCTCTAAGGCAGGGTCCTTAATCTGGTATGTAGATAGAATTCAAAATTTGTAAACTTGGATGGAAAAAAGTTATACTTTCCTTTTCACTACCTTCTAATTAAAATATAATAGTTCCTTCAGTAAAAATTGGGGCAAAAATAATCCTGATTTCGTCACCAATAAAAATCACAGATATTTTCATGTCGTGCTGAATGTCATCAATATCTCAAAATGTTGCTTATGATACTCTTCAAAATTTCCGATTATTAGTCCCACTGCTTATTTAATGCATCAGTAGAGAAGTACATATATATATGTATCAGTGTCTACATATATTAGAGTATATACTTATATATGTATATTAGCATATGTTAGAATATTTTAAAAATATTTTTGTAAATATTTTATTAGGATTAATTTTCTTTACATTTCATTTTATGTATTTAAAAATATCATTCTAAAAAGCATACCATAGAATGGAAACAGTCCTGGTTTAAAAATTAAAAGCTCAGGATTGCCTATTCTACTGATTTGCTCTGTAAGAGCTGTGTTAATTTGCTTATTGGGATTACAGTATTATCTATAATATGATATTCTCCAGATGATAACATATTTCATTCTAATAAATTCCTTCAGGAGCTACAAAATCTGAACTCAAGGGTATGAAGATGATACTTGCTGAGAAGGAAGGCACTTTGGTTCCTTTTAATTCATACCACGTAGATGGTTCTATATTTTTCTCTGCATCTGTATATCTCATTGGTCCTGCCAAAGCAGATGGGTTTATTCCTATTTTCATAGTTATGTCAATAGTTACAAGCAAGTTTTTGACCTTATGAGAGTTTAAACACAGATTTCTTGCTTTGTGTTTTGCAATACAATTTATAGCTATGAATTTGAATGTATAGAATATACTTCTTTTTCAACACTAATAAAATTATTACACATGGGAACTTATTAAAATTTGGGAAAGTATCTGGCAGGTGTTCACTAGTTGCATTGCTTTGTATACTGAAGAATGAAATCTAATGTCCACTGGCCATTTCTACTTCCCAGTAACTTTTAAATCTGTTCTTAAATTACTTTAGAATACCAAGCTCATGAAAGTGATGACAGAAAGATATTTCTCAGATCTTTACAACATGTACATCTTCTCAGATCAATATTCCCTTTCCTCCAAAGTTATCCTAAAAAAAAAAAAAAGCAAATCAATATTTCTTTCAGCCAAATTTCAAACTACCCATTCTAGATTATTTCTTAGACTCATGAGCTTCTATAACTCTATAGGAGAGATTTTTTTCACCTTCCTTTAATTATGCCTATTTTAAATTTATAGATATTCACAGATTAATACTTTGACAGGCTATGCATTCTCTTATTCTCTTTAAGAGAGTATCATCTAGTTATTTTTATTGACTCTTTTAGCTGATGTTATGTCCTTTTTTTTTCCTCACTTGTAGGCGATAAGGACAGGGAAAATAAATCTGACCCTTTAGGTCTATTTCCACAATCATTATCATCAGGCTCCAGTATCAAGAGTCCTGTGTGGAACCTATGGCTTTAATATTCTTAAATGTAAGAGAAATACAAAAAGCTCTTTAAAATTACTTCCTTAATTGAAATTTTCTAAGAGAGTGGAACTTAAATGTTCTCACACATACACAAAGAAGTATACATTTATCAAATCATCACATTGTACACTTTAAATATCTTACAATGTTGTTAATTATACTTCAATGGAGCTGAGAAAACATAAAATTGCTTCCACTAAAATTTCTGCTAACTTTTGAGAGGGTTAAGGATAAAGAGCATAGAAAAATATGAGAAATAATAAAAGGTTAAAAAGGAGAAGACATGGAAAACAGGAAAGGATATTAAGAAAAGCATCAGAAGAGACAAAGCAAATTAAAAAGTAGAAAAAGAAAAAGGAAGAAAAAGAAAAAACACAGAGGAATAAACGCAAAAACAAAGAACAACAAGGGAAAAATATGGAAGCCGTGAAATGAGTGAAAGGTGTGTCACAGACTAGTTGCTGCAAGGAACTCAAGGGTGAGTTGGAAAGCATTTAAGTGTTAAAGAGATGCAATTGATACTGGCTCAGGACAAGGTTGACATGAGGGAAGCCGTATTCTAGAAAGGAAGCCCTATTGTAACTTTGAATGACCTCTGACAAATAACCCAGCTGGATATTCACCCTCTAGGAGATCCAACTGCTCTGTAGATTTTACCACCCCTGCTTGTGCAATTACCTCCCAGCTGTGATAAGATGATAACTTTGTTCTTTTGAATTCCTTAGGAATGTGAGGATCCCAGAACAGAGAGTCTATGCTGATAGCCATCATCAGTGAAAATTGAAAGACCTGGTGTAGCGACTCCCAGTCTGTAACACCCGAGGGTCAACATTCCCAACCCCCTCCCCTATAACCCACCAGCCTATATAACTGCTGTAAGATTTTGTGCCCCCTTAAGATGGTTCTTTGAGACATTAGTGGGCATCTTCCCCCTTGCTAGCAAGCTGTAATAAACTGCCCTTTCTTTTCCACCATCTTGCCTCTTGACGATTGGCTTTTGTCTCGTGGTGAGCAGATCTTGCCCTTTTGTGCGGTAACACAATCACCAACCACTCTGAACCAAACCAAGCCCCACCATAGAGTGAGGCCTGTGACATTTGCCTCATTTTTAATGCTAAGATCTCCTCTCTGGAAGGAGTTTAGGCCTTTTTACCATAACCTGCAGTGTATGTAGAAGCATGTTTTCCAACTGAGCCTGCGAAAGCGAATGCCCACCTCTCCCTTTTGAATATTCATTCCTCATCTGACATAAAAGGTCCCTGCTCAACTTTAGAAATGATTCCGCATGGCCTCCTATTTGCTGCAAATATACCATACTTTATGTGACAACTACTTCTGGTGGAGAGTCCGATTTAACTTCCCAGGAGGCAAACCCACTTTGGTTTCAGTAGCAGGTAGAAGTAACATGGTTAACCAAGTGAAAAAAGAAACTAGATTTATATAAAGTGGCATTTACTTGTATAATAAAAGTATAACAAAGAGATAGACTATAAAGGCTGGAGTTTTAGGTTTGGAAATATAAAGACAATATATTTTGTGACAAAAGAGTTTTCTAATAAAATTGAATTTTATGACTTGTGCTTTGAACTTTATAGAAACCTGATAACTTTCTTGAGTACAAAACTTTACATGTTCCATCCTGGCAAGATAGATTTGCTTTTGAGTATTACTTTAACGTAGCTATTCAAAAGGTTATTGAGTTCACACCTCTGAAGCATGTTAAACATAAGTATCTCTAAGAAAATATACTATAGAAATATTAGAAATCATCAGGTATACCTACATTTAGATAGTATTATTAAAATATTTATATTTAAGGAAAATTCTAAGATGAGGTTTTTTTATGATACTACTATGTTTACTGGAAATCTATTTACTTCTAAAAAAGCATCACATTTGGGGAAGTATAAAATATAAAGAAGAAAAACATCCATATTTTATTACCATGTTGCTTACTAAATATATCTAATATACAGTTTTGGAACTTTGAAACACCAAATGAATGTGGGCTGTTTATTCCTTTTACTAACTAGTACATTGGCAGACAATTTTGAAAAGAATGCACATTTTACAAAAGCAATTATCCATTTTTATTTTGTTTACATTGCACTGAAAATTTACATCATACTTTTACAAAGTTTTTTTCATAAAAATATACTTCTTTACAAAAGTGTATGCATTAATATAAGAGGAGTAGCCAGTTGCAGAAGAAACATTGTTTAAACAAGATCTTAAATGTATTAACCTTAACATTAATGAATGAATCATTGTTATTGCAGTCATTTGAATAAACAAGAATAAATTACTGATGGCATAAAATTTAAAACAGCATCCTGTCAGTAGAGTACAATGTTGAGAAAATTATATGAATTTCCAAAACAATGTATCTCAAAATGGTTTACAAGAAATTCACTAAATGTTGCAGAGATAGATCCAAGCAGTGCTCCCGGCGCAATGGTTTCTCTTAGGCACTCTGTCTCGTGATAGGAAAAGTCTAGACTGTTTACAGAGTTATCCATATTGGAAAGGGACAACAAAGAGTTCACATTGGGTACATAATTTATTCAATGAAGTAAATCATGCTATAAAGGGAAGACAATGACCTATTAAATAAAAATGCCGGCATTACTGTGATACAGTTGTAAACGAGCCACCAATAACTTGCAAAAACATATCTAATTTGGCAATGAAATAAACCTGTCACATCTGAACCCTGCTTCTTAAGAATAAGAGTACAGAAATTTTAAAATATATGAAAATTTGTAAATCCACAACTTTAGGAAACAAATTTATATTGGTGATTTGAAAGAGTAAATTATTTTTAAGTCATTATGTTTAAGGGCTCTTTCAAAATATACGTCTAACTTATTGTTAGATTAAAGTTAAAAGCTTAAAAAGCTTATATTCTAACTCATTGTTAGATAAAAGTTCAAAACAAGGATAAATAAATTTGAAGGCTCACTGGAAGGAAAAGTAGATATATCATAAACTAAATACAGTAGATTAATAGGGTCTATTTGGTCTTCCAAAAACATTGGAAAGTTTGGTAAAGGATGGTAAGTTTGGCGTCTCAGATAACTGCAAAAGCATCATTACTATAGATAATTTTTGTCAGCTAAAGTGGTTTCTGGGTGACAAAACAGATTGAAGCAAGGAGTTAAACACTATCCCATGGCTCACTGAATAATATTGGTTACAACATAATGAGGGAAATCAGGAGGATAGCATGATGATCTTGTCATTTGCGGAAACTATGACAACCAGTCTTAAAAAAGAATAGCAATATAAACTGAAGAACAAAAACCAGAAAGAGTCAAATCAGAATGGGTAATCTTACCTCTTCTGTGGCATAAATTAGCTCATAAACATGTCAGGGCATGACTCAGTCTGAAATAACCATGGGAATAAGGACAACAATGACTCAATTAACAAGAAGGAATAGCCAATAGAGTGGTGTGAAATACAGACTTATGGGTGTGATGTAGCTCATGACGATGGTTAAAGAGAAGTCAGTGATCTATTGACTCTTGTAAGTATAGCTCTTATTTTCTACCCTATATCTTTTTTTTTTAAAACCCAGTCCCTCTAATATAGTTTATAAAGCACAGAAATACTGATAGTGGATGCTCCTCCAATATATGCAAATAAGTTTATGTTTTAGAATAATCTCCTTTTTAAAAAAAGCAAATAAACTGTGAGTAAGCACTCTCAGAGTGCAGCCGAATTTCTGTAAAACTCTCCATGGTAAACATGAAGAAGAATTATGGTCCAGTTTATGAAAAAACACTCTTCTCTATCATTCCTCAGGCAAAGGTGACCCAGCAAGTCCTGAAAAGTGTGCTTTGATTTGTTTAGCAGTGAACTAAATGTGCACTGTTCTGTGTCGATCTCCAAGCTTCTGAAGAAGGCCGTGGATTGCCGCGTTATACCATTGTGCAGACCGTATTTAAGTTGGGATCGAATCGTACTGCCTTCCCTTCCACTGACTTCGCGTTGGTGTCATACATGGGGTTCTCAAAAGCTGCTTGGCCATTGTTATTTTCATGAACTGAACATCCTGTGTACTGTGTTTTGGGTGCAGTCCTGTTGACAAGAACAGTGATTAGCTATGTGTTAACTTTCTTCTAAAAACAGAAGAGGAGGGTTCAAAGAGAATACATTCGAGTATCAATGTTAATGGATAATGTATCTCAAAAGTATTAATTGAGAAATCATAAACTCAGTACATGAGATTTGAACAATATACCTGTCACTTAAATCCTGAGTGACTTTTATTATTTACATATAATACATAGATACAGCACGAGTATGAGTAATGCAAGTATAAATAAGTGATACAGCTATTTTCATAAATTTTCTTATGAAACAATAAATTATCATTATGAATTAGCATGTATAATATAAAATATGATAATGATCAAGAATTTAAATCTCATTCCTATTCATTCATTCATCAAATATTTACTGAGCATCCGTATGTGCCAGGCATGATCCTAGTATTAGATATATAATTTTTTTTAAAAAGCATATAAAGTCATTACTGTCATGTAGCTTATATTGTAGTAATAGAAAACAATGACTAAATTAAAAATAAATAAAAGAAGAAAAAATAATAGGTAATGAGAATTGTTTTGATTAGAAGGAAAATGATTGATACCACAGGAAGTAACTGGGAGCCACTTTAGGAGAGGCAATAAGGAAAACCATCTCTGAGGAGGTAAAATTTAATCTGAGACAAGAAGGATCTGGGTCTGCACTAATACGCAGGGCATTTCAGGCCTAGCTGAGGCCTAACTTAAGAAGGTACCTAGAGCATCCCAGAAACATAAATACTCAATTTGCTTAAAAATGATATACATTAGAGCAAGAAAATTCAAAATCTCAAAGAAATGACTATACTGATACTCAAGCCATGAAATTAGTTTCCAGAGAGTTACTGATAACTGAACATTTGCCGTTAGTTAACAAAACATATGTCTAGGCTGGCTGGTGTAAGTTGAATTCCTGCTTTACTTCTTTATTTCTCTCACCTTTGACTAATGCTTATTTCTAGTTTCTCTTTCCCACACCCCACCGCATAATTTGCTGACATTTGTAATGGAACAAAGGCAAACTTTCTGGGACCTAATTCATTAAAAGGATGTATCTTAAATCTCTTTCTCAACACCTTTGTTTACAACAAACACCACAAATTTTAACTATTTATTTGAGCGTAATTTGCATTTGCCATTATATTATTTTACTATCCCTAATGCATTTTCTGAATTTTTCTCTACACTAAAAATTGTTAATTTATTTGTATGACAATAATTTTTTTTTAAAAACTAAGTTTCTTTCAATGGCATCACTTATACAATTATATTGCTTACAACTTGCTCTTGCCAGGTGCGTAAACCTAATGGGTCATATTTGTCTCTCTTTTTTCAAACTAGATTCACAGTAAAAACCAGAAGCAACATCGTTTTCTTCTAATGAGGTACGAATCAGGAAGATGTAAAGGAATTTTCTTTTGCTGATATTGAGCAACAGCTTTAAGGAAAATAATATCATCAAGCTTTAGAAAAGTTTACACCACCAACAAAACTTAACTTGAAATAAATCAAAGTTCTAAATATAAGAGCTAAATCTATAAAATTCATATGAGAAACTATACAGGTAAATCTTCATGACTTTGAATTTGGAATGGTTTCTTAGATATGACACTAAAAGCAAAAGTAACAAAATAAAAAATAGATAAATTGGACTTCATCAAAATGAAAAACTTCTGTAAATCAAAGGACACTATCAAGAGAGTGGAAATACAACCCACAGAAAGGGAGAAATATTTGCAAACTATATATCTGATAAGAACCTAGTATCCAGAATATATAAAGAACACTTATAACCCAACAATAAGATAAATGACCCAATTAAAAAAATGGACAAAGTACTTGAATAGGCATTTCTTCAAAGAAGATAGACAAATGGTCAACAAGCAAATGAAAAGATGCTCAATGTCATTAGTAATTAGGGAAATGCAAATCAAGACCACAATGGGATACCACTTCACACATACTAGAAGGGCTATAATAAAAAAAAAAAAAAAAAAAGGAGAAAAAGAAAACAGAAAATAACAAGTGTTGGTGAGGATGTGGAGAAAGTGGAACACTCATACATTGCTGGTGGGAATGTAAAATGGTACAGCTGCTGTGTAAAACAGCTTGGTGTTTCCGCAGTAAGTTAAATGTAGAATTACCATATAACCCAGCAATTCCACTCTTGGGTATATACTCCAAAGATTTAAAACGGGTGTCTAATTAAAAACTTGCATACAAATGTGTATAGCAGCACTATTCACAATCGCCAAAAGGAAGAAACAATCCTAATGTTTATCAACTGATGAAAGGAACATATTCAAACAGAACACATTCAAACGTACAATGGAATATTATTCAGCCACATAAAGGGATGAAGTACTAAGGCATGCTTTAACATACATGAAACTTGAAAACATTATTATGTTAAGTTTAGGAAACCAAATACAAAATGTCACATATTGTATGATTCCATTTATATGAAATATCTAGAATAGGCAAACCAATTCAGACAGAAAGCAGATTAGTAGTTGCCTCGGGTGCAAGCAGGAATAGGGAGTGACTACTTAATAGGTAGAGTTTCCTTTTTGGGTAATGAGAATGTTCTGGAACTAGCAGTGATGGTTCTATGACATTGTGAATGTACTAAATGCCACTGAATTATACACTTCGAGTAGTTTAAATCGTTTTATGTTATGTATATTTTACCACAGTAATAAAAAAGATTGGCATAGCTTGCTTTATAAATACATTTAGTGATAATTTTTATCACTAATAAAGTCTGATATTGACAAGGCCCAAACATCTGCTAATATGCAATTATTACAAATTTATGTAATATTAAATTAATCACTCTTAGGTAATACAGACCGACATTTATAACAAAAACATCAGTTTTGGGAAAAACACATTTAAGTAATATTCATTTAATTATCTGGTTACCTACATATTCTTTTCTTGATAAGGGATGGTCCCAAATAGTGGAGAATTGCATAGTAAAGTCCCTCACCAGGATCTTGTAATAGACACAGTGAACAAGAACTAACTAATAAAATGTATAGTCATATAGTAGATATATCATAAATATAACATATTAATCGCATAATCTTCTAAAAGCAACAGAAGATAAACAAGGGGATTAGAGGATTTTACCGTCTTTCTGCCTGGGTAAAATCAGTCAGTATGGTCATGTGAACTCCAAGGTTTGGACACAAACTTCTTCCTAGTTCTGTAAATAAATCTGGCAGCAGATATCACCTTTTCAATTTAAATCTTAACCTGGATTTTGTTATCTCTAAAGCCTCACTATGGATAATTTAGAAATAACTTATATAAATTAGTTATGGACCAGGAAATTGACAGGCAAAAGGAGGAAGGGTTAAGTTGAATGCTTGTGCAACCGAGCAGAGCAATTTGTGTTGTGTGCATATTGGGGTGGTGGAGGGGTAGGCAGGGGAAATAAGGTTTTCAACAACTGCGGTTGTTTAACACACTGTGGCTATTTGACACAAAGAGATTTCAACAACTCAGAAAAAAATGGAAATTAGGATTTGAACTAGACTAGTAAAAAGAACATGAAACATAGATTTGGAAAATATTTTATAGTTAAAAATAAACGAACTCACCTTTGTTTATAAAGATAAAATCCAAATCCCGCAAATATAAGTGCAAAAAAAGGCACAAGAATAGCAATGGCCACAGAACTACTATTTGTACCATGAGGTTGATTTGAAGAATTTGAACCTTCTGACATATTTAGTCCTATAAGATAAAAAATAAATTATAAATACAAAATCAATTCTATTTTATCACAATCGATTTTTATTATTACTAACCAATTAATTTCTTCCTTTCTCAAGATATCTACTTGGAAATGTACACAGTAAACAAAAATATTTCATGAAACTCCTTCAACTCATTTCCACACAATTTTGCACAACGCCTACTATGTATAAGATGTTTTTCAAGGGAAGGATATAGAATAAAAATAAGCAAAGTCTCTGAACTGAAAAGTTTATATAATTGTGGGAAGTATGCAGAGACACAAATAAGTATATACATCAAGCAGAAATTAATGATCAATGTACTTTAGGAAGAAAAGGAGTAATTCTATCTGGTGGTATGTAAGAATTTTTTCTGGAAGATATACAATACAGCCTTGAAGAATCAGCAGAACAATGAATGGAGGAAGAAATAGGACCATCATAAACCTAGAAATGGGAAGCCCAGTGGCATATTTAAGGGATGTGACAAGCCTTAGGCATATTTGTGTGGAAAGGATGTGTGGTAGAAGTAGGAGGTGAAAATGATAGACTATGGCTATACTCTGAAAAGGCATATAGATCCTTCTAAAAGCTCAAACTTACTAAAGACCTGCAGTGAGGGACACCTGAAGGTGTGTAGAAATAAAAAGCCCAGTGATAAGATACACAATTTAGAACAGTGACTAGGATGGGATGAACTTGAGGGAGTCCAGACCATAAGCAAGAGCAGTTTGTAGCAACAACCCAGATAAAACAGGAAATTAAGATTTGAACTAAAGCACTAGGAAGAGGATGAAGAGACACAATTAGGGTAACATTTTTTAGTTAAAATCAACAGAACTTGTGTGAATGAAAGAGGTAAGAAGGCATGGGATTAGAAGTGTTCTTCTTTGGGCTGAGTAAACGATGATGACATTAGCACAGTTAGGAAATGAGAAAAATTAGGTTTGTCAATGTGTTGGCACAGAGATGGGGGAATAGGAAATAACTAACAGTTCTTTTTTGAAAAGAAATAGCTCTTTTTTAATAGGTTCTGTTTTAGACATGTAGTGTTTGAGATGTTTTCGGGAATATTATGTGAATGCATCTTGCACTCAATTACACGACTGTGTTAATGTACTCTGTTAATAAATGTTTTACCCTATTTTTAAAACTAACACAATTTTAGGCAAGATTATCTGAAATGACGTGTTAATATTGTTCATTTAGAGAAAGCTAATTTCTCTTTTTGATGAATAGCTGTATTCAACTCAGTCACACCTTAGGCCAGGTTAAAAAAAATTAGTACCTTATTCTATACCTGATTTTTCCAAGGACTCAGAATATTTATATAAAAGTTCAAAGTAATGGAATTTTTAAGATAAATGTCAAATAGCAGTTTTTAGAGCCTAAATGTATTCTTTATATGTCAATATCACAGTATAATAATGGGAGACTCTGTACCTTAGGAAAATTATACACCAAAAGCTATGTCAATAAATACATTCAAGCAATATGTTTACACACATTTTAGAAGAGTTGGAAATAAGAATGACAAAACCCTGTGTGTCCCAACACAGAAAATTTACATATCTGAAGAGCACAAAGCCCCCAAAAATGGGCCCATTGCTCAAAGTTATTTTCCCTTTCTAGACCCTACGAGTTTCTCAAAGTGCCACTACATTTTTGAAGGAGTAAGAAAATTGCAACAATATTCAAACTGAAGAGAAATATTACAGTTCTCATGAGACGAGATAAAAAAAAATTTACAGTTTAATATTTTCTTTTATATCTCTATCACTTTTTCTCCTTTTGCTTAAAGGCAAGACAGTTTGTCATGTTTATTAGAAATATGATGAAAAACCAAACATCATACAGAGTTGGTACATGGAGAACGAATATTTTGAAGAATGTGATTATTTAAAAGGCTATCGAATGTATCAATGTATAGTCCTGACAATGCAAAATTCAAAATGTAGTAAGTGTACCTAACATACAGAATCCACTCTATTTTCTTATGATGTCTGGAGTAATAAAGAAACTGCATGAAAATGAAAATGAATACATTACCCAGTCTTTGTAGTCCAAACTGCCCGTAGTCTTTGCCCTGAATAAATCCTTGAAATACATAAGTAGCTCCATCAGGCTCAGCAGAAACCTAAAAATATTTATAAGTTTGATTAATCTGAAGACTGGCCACAGCTATATTTTCCCAGCCTTAATAATACTTCAGTTTTATTCGGAAATGAATACGATGCAGAGTTCCTTTGTCTGGATCTTTCTCCTATGTAAAACACAGCACATTGTGTAAATTTGCCATCATTAAAAGCAAAATCACAATTTTCATTTTTAAATAAGTATGACATTGGAAAAATGGTTGTTGGTTATTAATAGAATGATATAGATATATAGATTTCTTTTAGGCTAAGAAACCTGTTGTCAAAAAAGGGCAATGATATGATGAAACAGAATGAGGCAAAAGGTCAATTAAAAATTAAAATATGATAATACTGTTCTTTGTAGATTAGATCACTATTCAGCATATATATATTGAAGCCTTCTTCCCCCCTCCCACCAACCTTCATGGGAAGAGTATACTTCCCATCTCACTAAGTTGGGTTTGGTCCTGTGACTTGCTTTGCCAATGGGGGTGAAATTGACAATGGGTCAGTTCTAAGCCTAGTTCTTAAGGGGCATGTTTCCCTGAAAGAAACCAGTCATAAAAGACCACGTATTATACACTTCCATAAATATGAGAGTCCAGAACAGGGAAATATATAGAGACAGAAAAGAGATTAGTGGTTGCTTACGGCGAGGGTGGGGATGAGGGGTGGTTGAGTGAGGTGATAGCTAAATGGTACGGAATTTCTTTTTGAGGTGATGAAAATGTTCTAAAATCAACTGTGGTGATCATTACACATATCTGTAAATATATTAAAAACCATTGGATTATACACTTTAAAGAGATGAATTGTAGCGTATATGAATTATATTTCAAGAGAGCTGTTTTAAACAAGAAGGGGGGAGGGAGATGTTTCTACTGTGCCCCTCAGTGCTTCTGACCTCTGACAAAAAAGAATATGCTCAAAGTAGCTGCTTTCCCTCCAGCCTAGGCCCCAAAATGAGACACACAGAGCACACCTGAACTTCCTACCACAGCTTCAAATACAGCCCCCACAACTAACCTCACACATGAGAAAGAACTAAATACTTGTTTGACCCTGAGATT
This sequence comes from Diceros bicornis minor, assembly GCF_020826845.1. Taxonomy (NCBI): domain Eukaryota; kingdom Metazoa; phylum Chordata; class Mammalia; order Perissodactyla; family Rhinocerotidae; genus Diceros; species Diceros bicornis. The sequence goes on from NC_080760.1 coordinate 29,297,531, forward strand.
TTGTGGCTGTGTCTAATACTGTAAGCACTTACACGCACCTGGCACGTGTATAAAATCCTATATTTAAAAATACTTTACATGCACAGTGTCATTTGATCTCATAGATAAAATAGGAATTGACAGATTTCAGTGTTCCTGATAACTAGTAATGTAAATTTACTCTGAAGTTTGTTCTAATTAGTTGCAATCAGGTATCTAAGTCATGTATGTTATTGTAAAAGCTGTAAAACACCTGCATCCTCACCTTAAAAAGCAAAATATCATACCAAACCATCCACAGAAGTCTGATATTTCACAAGGGGCGATTTATTCCTTGTTATCACACATCATTCTTTGGGCATGGCCATTTCAAAATATGCTTCTAAAAAGAATAGCTCAGAATCTAATATTTAAATAAATGAATTCATTTTATGTGTTTCCTACATGAAATAATACAATTAAACAATCTGAGTTCATTGAAGACATGAGTTAGCTCTCAACTCCATGAATAATGGTACAGGAAGGGAAACAGGACAAACATTTTTTTTCCTAGGGAATGAAACTTACTAAAGCCTATGACCTACTAGCTTCTTTCCTGCTAGGTCCTCCTTGTAAAGGAAGGCTTGTTGCTTGAGAGGACATGGTCAGAGCTCTCATGCTCATTTTTCAGCACAGACTCCTGAGCAGTATGTGAATATGAGACTTGTTGCTTCCAACTGCCAATTTAGAAACTCCATTCACATAAGTGACTGAATAGGACAGAGCGACACCATGGTGAAGCTACGGTAACTATCTCCCCATAGGAAGCAGCTCACACAACTTCCTCTTCACAGACAATTTTATAAAATATTCTAAATCTGTGCTTAAATTTAATGGGCATACTTAATTTTTCTGTTGAATTTTGTTAATATGTTGCATATGTCTTAAATAGTGGTTCCAGACAAAGATGGAATTATATTTTATCCAGATTTATTTCTCATAGCAGTGACTGTGGACAAAAAACATTTGATAAAACTAATGAAAAACTATATGCCCCCCAGACACATAAGTATTGTAAAATCTCACCAGAATCTAATAATCCTAGGTTTGACACTCTAGATTACTAAATATTTGCACTGAAGCTTTTTTTTCAAAATAAATTGCCCATAATGGTAATTTTGCTATTTTACGTGTGTATGTGTGTATATTCATAACTAGCTAAATTTAGAAAATAACCTTTTCCTGGAATTTTAATGACAAACCAAAGCACACATTTGTTACTAATCAACAGCAGACTTTTAAAGAACTATACTTACAAAGCCATCCATGGCCCAATTTTCCTCCTTCATTTTCTTCACAGAAGCATGAGTTGGTACTTTAATAAGATAGATGTGTAACATTAGGCGAGCTTCCTGGCTTTTATATATCCCTGTAAAATGTAAGGACATTTTAGTCCACCAATTTTGTAAATAGTTATAATTCATTTTATCATCTATAACCCATTAAATATATCGTGTAATATATATGATAGGAAAAGAAATAAAACAAGGCCAAATCAAGGCCAGCTTTACCCACAACACTTTTCACAAATCCTGAATATATACACACTGATCTCTCTTTCAGTTGAAATTCTCAATTTAAATCTTACTTGTGAGATTTAAATTACCTATGCTATTAAAATTAAATATTACTGTTCTTAATAACATCACTCCATGATATTGCAAACAAATGATTTCTCCCCCCAGTCAGTTTTAAAATCTTGATATGAATCAAATGTTAAAATTCCTGATATTTTCCTTAATTATGAGTTGGATGTCAACCCTGTGAAAGAGAGTATTCTAGGCACTACTGGAGCCACAAAGATGAATATATGTTGTTCCTATGTAAGATAGGATGCTTAAAAGCGTTTCCAATGAAGTAGGAAATATGTCAGGTACACAAGTAACTAAAATATGTGAGAGAATATGGTAAATAAAAGGCCAGAAGAGAGAGGGATCATTTCACACTGGAGTGATCTGGAAATGCCTATTAAGAAAAGGAGCACTTGAGCTGGGTCTCGAAAATCAAGTAGGATTTTTAGTTCAAGAAGGTAAATATAGGTAATGGCATAAAGGAGACAAACAAAAATATATACAATGATTTTTTTTCTTAAAACAGTGAGTATTCTAAGAGTAGGAATAAGCTGAAATGTAAATGTCTTTAGGGAAATAATAGGAAATAAGGTTCTAAGAAAAAATTTTGTGATTAAGTGATGGTTGAAATTTCATTCATTCACTTAATCTTTCTCCTATGTAATAAAGTATCAAAAATATGCTGGGAATACAAAGATAATGATAGTTCGACCTATGATAAAGTACAATTAACAGGGAAAAGACATAAAAGTAATCACAAACAATATTGCTGGGAAAATATTATAAGTGATTTATATGGAGACAGTGACAACAGATTAAATTAATCCACTTATGTGTTTTTTTTATATTTGTAGGAATTTGTTTTGAAATTTTTCTAGATTAGAGTAAGTATACACTTATTTTGTGCTAACTCTTTTACAGAAAATGAAGAAAAAATTGTTTATGCTTCAGAGTTAAATAAATCAGTAGTCACAATTTAAATGCATTTCTCTCATTCACATATGGATGGTCCCCAGCGGTTTGACTTCGGATTTTTCGACTTTACAATGGTGCGAAAGCAATAGGCATTCAGAAGAAACCGTACTTGGAATTTGGAATTTTGATCTTTTCCCGGGCCAGCAATACATGGTAAGATACTCTCTCATGATGCTGGGCAGTGGCAGTGAGCCGCAGCTCCCATTCAGCCACGTAATCACGAGGGTAATCAACCAATACACTCATAACCATTCTGTACCCATACAACCATTCTGGTTTTCACTTTCAGTGCAATATTCAATAAATTACATCCGATATTCAACAGCTCATTATAAAATAAGCTTTGTGTTGTATGATTTTGCCCAACTGTGGGCTAATGTAAGTGTTCTGAGTATATTTAAGGTAGGCTAGGCTAAACTCTGATGTTCAGTAGGTTAGGTGTATTAAATGCATTTTCGACAACATATTTTCAACTTACAATGGATTTATCAGGACATAACCCCACTGTAAGGTGAGGAAGATCTGTACAGCTTCTTTCAATTCTATAGTATAAAATCTCTATAGTATAGGATCATTCTATAGTATAAAATGATGCTTGATAGTTCTAAAATTTACAGAATCAATAGATATAATTTTATTTTCCATTTTATTTAGACCACAAATTATTTCATTATTAATAATTTTATAGGATATATACATAGCCAAGAAGTTTAAAAATACATATATATCATATTTGGAATATTAAACTTTTAAAAAATATTTTTAAAAACGAGAGCAGTAATTTAAATTCATTAATTTGACAATATTCATTGAGGCCTATTTTGTTCCAGATGCTTTTCTAACCTCTGAGATATAGTAATGAACTGGAAGGCAAAGGGTGGTGCTCTTAAAGCTTATATTGTTGGAATATAGACAAATAATGTCACGTCATGTCATGTAACACCATACCACACTATACTATGCTATGCTATGCTATGTTATGCTATGCTATGCTATGCTATACTATAATTTCAATTAGTGAAAAGAAGATAATGAAATAGGATAAGGCTGCCCAAGACTAAGAGTGTGTCTGACTGTGTTTGTAATGTGAAGGCTACTTTAGATAGCGTCATCAGGTGTACTGTTGACGAGATGACATTTGACAAAACATCTGCATGTCAGAAAAACCAGAGCAATCAGAGAGAGTGAGGGAATTGTGCACTAGATAGAGCAAACAGAAACTTGAGAGGGCTGAGCAGGTGGATAGGGATCTGGGTTCTTTATGCCTGTTTAAAGTACGTGTAGCTCTCCCTTTTCTGTCTTAAATTATGGTTTCAACCTAAACATTCTCATTTGAGGAAATGATTTTGTGACCATAAAATAGCTTGTAAATCACTGATCCGGTCTCTTTGCTGTTATGAGAATAAAGATTTAGTTCTATTCAAATTAAAAGTTCTGTTCTGTTTCATGACATTTCATTCTAGCTACATAAAAACATCCTTGAGGGAGCTTATTTCAGAATCACAGAGTTTTATACTTATATAGTAATATTCATGCGTCAATGCAAAAACTAGAAAGCCTTGTTTCTGAATGAATTATGAATGTCATCAAAAAAAGTAACAAATATTTCACAGCATAAAAATCACTAACAAAAATGATGAAATGATGGAAATGAAAGCACAAAGGCATTGTTTGCTGTTCTTTAATGGGATACCTGAAAGGAGCAGTTCCATGTTGCTATTGCTCAGCGTTGCATTGACTCTCCCAGTGGAAGCATTGAAACTAGTAACCGTCAAGGTCATGGGTTGTTTCTTCCCTTTGAAATTGTAAGAGCCTTTCCATATATAATTTTCGGCAAACACATCATCAGGAACTGTGAATAGATTAAATAAACACATATATTAATTTTACGATGCCCTGTAAATATAAGCATTAAATAGTAGATTAATGAATATTACTTTATTGAATAATGATATGTTGCTAAATACAGAATAACGTAGGATGTATGTCATAAAATGAACTTTTCACATAAAAGTGTTTCAATTTTTTTAGAATAAACCAAAATCATCATAACCTAGATTTGTACACGAGTCATCAATAACAGATAAGTAAATAACACCAATGAAAGACATGAGACTTATATTTAGAATCCAAATAAATATCGTTTACTTATTTTGGTTTCCTATAATAATATCTTTCTTTCAGAAGGAAAATAAAATGATTTTACTGAGCCAAGTCAGTCTATATACAAGGCCCAAAAGACCTGCTTTTTCCACACCAGTGGGAATAGATTCACATGAGGAAGAGCATAGATTTAAAGCCCCTCTTGCAGAATAGCCCTGGAAGACTGTCCAAAGGGGTGCTCCTTTGTCCTCCTTACAGAATATTGAGCTCAGTTATTCCAATAATAGATGCTCCTAAGGAAGAACAGGGATCCACCATATTGACAGCTTTGAGGTTTTGAGGTATTTTTTGAAATAAAAGAACTGTCACTAGAATTGCCTAACTCGCATGGGAGAGAGAAGAATTGTGGTAGAATCAAAGAATATTCTAATGTTATAAAACTTGCATCTAAAGAAGAAACCCTCTTTATGTTAGATACGGCCAAAAAAGACTTTATGTAAATTAGTTATGTAATTTATAGTTATACAAATTAGGTATGCCAGAGTCTGCTCAGATCCTGGGAAGAGGCTGAAAGAAGCTTCTATTAATCTATGCATCACATAAAGCACATCCCCAGAAATCAGCCATTCAAGAGAGTCATGCCTATTTGAGTGAGTGAGTGACGGACACGGATTTACGGAGAAGTCTTTTTTTCCCTAACAACTTATTGACATTTGTTACATGATCTTCTCTACACACATCATACTTCTTACGCCTCTGATCACAGAGACGGGAGTTACAAATGATGAATTCCCTGAATTCTACTCAGCAAACCAACAAAGCAGAACTACAGTAGAGGATGAATATAAAATCGCTCAAGAGTTGAGTTTTTACTGACTATTTCGACCAACATGATTTTTTTCTGTGACAATTCAAAGGCAATATAGCAGACAGATTAGAAGTGCAGGCGCTGCAGTTAGCCAGCTTGTATTTAAGTTCCTCCTCTACAATTTATAAACTGCGTAGTTTTACATAAGTTACTTAACTCTCTAAAACTGAATTTCCTTAGGATTAACATGAGATTAACCTAGAGTTGTTAGGAAGATTAAATGAGATAATGAATGTGAAGAGTATAGCTAAGTGTTAGTTGCTATGATTACTATTATTATTTTTATGCAGCTAAAATAGAGAAACTGTGGCCCTTATAGCTCATTACATAGTTGCTAATAAAATAAACGTATTTAGCAGACATGTATTTAGTATTATGATAAATCCATAGTCTTGGCTCTGTGATCTTTGCCAAGTCATCCTTCCAGTGGCCCTCCCTCTCCAAACCTCAAACTACAAAGCTATGCCCTGTATGGTTAGCAGACATTTGGTCCTGTCCAAAAGATCCATAAGACATTTGGTCCACACCAAAAGGTCCTTGACATTCGGTCCTGTCCAAAATGTCTATGAGTATATTTGGTGCATGCCAAATGATTTTGGACAGGACCAAATATCAAGGACCTCTTGTGGACCAAATGTCTTATGGACATTTTGGACAGGATCAAACGTCCTGCAAGACTCTGTATGTATAGGGGAATCTTACCAAAAAGTTTGACACAGTGTATGGATAAAAGTCTTTGATTTGGTAAACACCTGAAAGAGTTTTCAGCTTAAAAAAAGTATATCTAGAACAAGTTTGCAGGAACAAGTGACAAGTTAAATTGCCCTGTATTAGAAAGGTCAGGAATTTGGAGGTAACAGACTCTTAGTTGTAGAGTTAAGAGGACTGGCAAGGGAGAAAGATGTTCTAACAGCAGTGCCTGGCGAATAGGCAGGCAGTAGGTACTTAGTAAATAAGTGTTGCTGTCTTTCTGATTGTTTGTTTCCCCTGCCCTGTACTGTAAGTACTCTTTGCTACCCCCGAACTTTTAATGAAAATCTGCTACACCTAATGATCTTGTCTATAGCGCTTAGGGGAATTAAGGAGTGTTGGTTGAAGGAGATGAAAGAGAACCTTGGTGGCAGGAGAAAATAGCAATGGAATGAAGTAGGTACTAACAGCAGCAAAGTACATTGTATCAGGATTAATCATTGAGGTGATAGTAAATGTTTAACAACTGGATCTCCAGAAAAAATAACACAAAAACTGATTTGTAGTATTTGCTGATTTCTATGGTGTAAAATTCCCATAATGGCAGATTTCAAACTACCAACATGACATCACTGAACACAGTCTGGAATAATGCATACAATTGGTTACGATGAGCCTCTACTTGCTGGCTGTAGCACGCCACCACTACCAGCCTCCACCTTTCCCGTACATAACTGCGAAATGGAACTCATGATAGGATGGGAGAGGCAAACACTACTTGGTCATTCATATCCCAACGTACAATGGGAGTACTAATATTTCTTTCTATTGTTAAGTCTATTTTGAGATTTAAATGTGATTGTGTGTTTGGAAGTTCTCTGTAAACTCTAAAGTGTCATCCAAATATCACTGACGTGGATATCAATGAAAAGGAGGAAGACAATTATGGTCATGATCTTTTCTTTTAAGACATATTTGAATTTAAACTTTGCTTTATAGGCCTCACAGCAGTGCTAAGTAAAGTTATCATGCTCCAGACTTCGATACCATTGCCAAATTTCATTCTTGTTACTTTGGAGTAATTTAATCACTGTGTGTCATTCATTTTGAATGAAATGCTTCTAATGTCCCATTTAAGATCATGTTGCTCAAGAGTTTAATAGATACCTTACTGAGGTTAAAGAAATTCCTTTCCTTTCTAATTTATTAAGAGGTTTTTTTAAATTATAAATAGATGTTGAATCTTATAAAACATTTTCTTTGCAAGTATTATGATGATCATAATTTTTTGCGTGTTAATCTCTTAATGTGATAGATTACTTTTAAGCACTATTTAACGTGAAAATGTCCCTGCATATCTTTCATGAACCCAATTTGGTAATGATGTGTCATCTTTACTAGAAAGTTGTATTCAATTAACTAAGATTTTATGCAGGATTTTTTCATCTATGATCTTGAGTCAAACGATCCTGTAATTTTCCTTTTTTTATAACGTCTTTATCAGAGTTGTTAGAGTTATGTTGGACCCATAGAATGAGTTTTATTGACTCAAAGAGTTTTTATAAAATTGGGATGGTCTGTTCTGTTGGTAGAACTCATCGGTAGAGCCATATGGATCTGTTTTTTCTTTATGGAAATAGTTTTAACTACTACTTTATTTGTTACAGGATTATCAACTTTTCTTTTGTTAGTTCTGGTAAGATATACTTTTCTAGTAATTTGCCCATTTTGTTTAATTTTTTAAAAAAATTTGGCAGTTATTGATAGTTTTTTGTTAATATATTTCTAATTTACTTAATCTATTCTTTACGTAGTTATGTTCAAATTTCCTTTTGTTATTTATTTTTTGTTCCTTTTTTGATCAATCTTTACAGAAATTTTTCACTTTTTTTTTTCAATGAACTACATTTGGCTCTGCTGAGATTCTTCTATTGTATCTTTGGGGGTTATCTGTTCATTTTTATTACATTGATTTCTTCTTTCTTTTGTTTATTCTGCTACACTTTTTATATCAGGGACACTTCACTCATTAATTTTGAGGCTTTCTTCTTTTCTAAAGTAAGGATTTAATGTTATAAATTCCCCTTACAACTTTGCTTTTGCTTTAGTCCCCAAGTTTTGATATTTAGATTTTTCAACACAACTAAGTTCTAGTGTTATATTTTGTTTTAATTTCTTCTTTAATTCATGAATTATTCATCAGTATTAATTTTGTTCTTAATTTCCAAACATTTCAGAATTTAAAAATTTATCCAGTTTCTTATTAACTTTTAATTGCATCATGTTCAGATAAAACTAACTTTGCTTTGAAATTTGTGTAGATTTATTTATTACCTAATGTATGATCAATTGTTATAGTTGTCCCATGTGCCTTTGAGGAAAATATATATTCTATAATTATTTGATGCAGAAATCTTTATATATTTATATTGGTCAAGCTAATTAATTGTGTTTAGTTCTTCCATATTCTTTTTTACTTTTTTGTCTGTCTGATTTATTTATTGGTGACCACTGGCCATGTTTTGCCCAGGACAGTCCAGGTTTATACTTGATGGGCCACAGCTTTTATTCAGAGCACCCATCTGCTCCCATATACAGCATCTCCCTGGGAAAATTCTGTACATTGATTGTCCATTATGGTTTTCTGACTCCATTGTTAACCTTCCTCTTCTATGTTGACATATTCTTTGATTGCCTTAGTGGCATTCAGTCTGTTTTCACTGAGTGTTGAATAAATCAGTGTCTCAGAGTTTTGCGGGCGCTCCATTTTTATAGCATATACATTGTGAACCTCCGTATCCAACTAAAATTTGATCCTAACACTCACTGTTCCTGGCTCAATACACCTGGGCTAAATCTGTCTCCAAGGTAAAAGATTAGACATAGCCTTTAATCTTATCGGTAGCTTTTCATTTATATCACGTAAATAAAATACTGACTAATACTAAAAAAGCAGTTCTCATATATTGAGCCCTTACTATTGGTGAAGCACTTTGCACTTCACTTTCATGAAGCTCATTTATAATCATCTAATCACTATTTCTTTTGTACATATAAAGAAATGGAGGCTTAGATATATAAAATAACTTTTTCAAGGTCATAGGGTAGGGAGTGTATAATATGGGAATTATATCAAGGTTGTAGGACTTCAAAGCCCACATTTTTAATGACTACGCTAAGTTTTAAAATTTGTTTTTTAAATCTAATAACTGAAATTAAATTGGACAAATTCTAGAAGTTCTTGAGCTTTTACTCTCATGCCAAGTGTATTTCCTTCCTTTGTAAAAAAGAAAATCTGTATTTAAAAATGTTATATAAAGTTTCATTTTTTAGTTTAATATTTTAAGCAAAACATTGCTATTAGTTTATAGTAACTTAAAGATACTTTTGAAGGGAAGTTTTATAGAGGGAACTATAAATAATATTTTGGAATATTAATATGTCGCAGTATTATATTGCTTGAAATTCAACAGCTTATAACACAAATTATCAAATTCCAAATTCCAAATAGTCAAATGCATAGTTTTCCCATACTGATACATACTTTTCTAAATAAATGGTCACTTTGTCAAGAAAACAGTAGAACACTTTTAGACATCATGACTTCTAGAAAAACAACTGAAATTACTAACCACTTAGCTTTGGGCTGGGTGTTCCTAGTGCAGGTCTAGGATCTTTCACCAATGTTTTGGAACCAGCTATGAGAAGAAATGAAAATGTTTACAAAAAAGTTAGTATAATTAATAACACACACACAAAATGTGATGCATTGCTAATTTTATTCTCTGACATTTCATATCATTTTCTCCAAAATGTCCTGTTCATCATGGCATCTTGGTCCCCACTCAACTCTCTTCTTATAGAGTGATCAACTTCAGTAACTACTCCCATTATAGCCCAGTGGGAAAAGGGGAAGATTAGTGCTGCCATATCACTTTGGGATACTGTTTCTTATCTTTGAGGCACAAACTAACATGAAAACAGTTGATTCCAACATGGAGGCTGAGGGCTGAGAATGTGTTCCTGCTGCAAAAAGGCAGAAATCATTTGGGTAGGGTCTACATTTAAGAATCAAAACTTGTTAAGATAGCTCATGGTGTCACAAGAAATCTGATAGATTCAAAGGTGAAAACTTAAAACTAAAGTTTTAAGCCAAACTAAAGGTAGCCCAAAACCAAGGAAATCATGTAGGGTACTGGATGTGCCCGGGAAGTTGTAGGAGCTATGACAGACAGTGCTTCTAGACCATGTAAAGACTTAAATCTTTATCCTAAGGACAGTATAATGTCTTTAAAAGGCTTGAAGGGGAAGCGACTTGGGTGAACATCATTCTGGACACAAGATGGAGAACAATTTGGAAAGGAGTGGGTACTGATATGGGCAGAGAAGTTAGGAGGCTGCTGCAGTAGTCCCAGTAGAGACAATGCTGAGTTAGACTATTGTAGTAGTGATGATAAAACAGAAAAGTGGATAGATAAAAAAACCTATTGAAATCCTGGTGGATTTAATGAGATAGGAAGATGTCAAAGATGACTACTAGATTTCTATTTCCTATATGATGATGGTACCACTGAGATAGGGAACACCAAAAGAAGACTACGGTGAAGGGAAATTTATGAGTTTAGATATACATATACCGAGTATTGAAATGGTTTTGAGGAATTCAAGAAGAGATATCAAGTAAACAATGGAACACGTAAGTCTGGAGCTAAAAGAAGATAAATGAGCTAGAAATACTTATTTGTAAATAATTTCCATAGAGCAGACTGTTGAAGCCATTGGCTTGAATGAGATCATCTAGGGAGAGAATATAGCACAAAAGGAAGAGATGGCTAAGAACTGAGTCTTTAGAAAAGCTTGAGTAGAAAAGAGTAAGCTTATAAAGGAAATGGAGAGCCAGAATTATGAAGGAATAAAACATTTATTTATTCAACAAGTATTTATTGAACACTTTTCGCATACAAGGCACTAATCTAGATGTTAAAATTACAGTGGTAAATACTTTGTACAGAGTCTGCTTTTACTGAGATTGTATTCGAGTTGGGGAGGGGCAGATGAAAGGACAGGCGAGCGGAGAAAGATAATGACAAGTAAAGAAAAGGATAAGATCTCAGGTGGTAGGGATCACTATCATGAAAAATTTTTAAAAAGAAAAAAAATTCCTGAGCAATGCTCTAGCTAAGAGAAAAGAGTGAAAACATTTCAAGAAGGAAAAAGTCATTAACATTTATGAGAGCTGCAAAAGATCAAGAATTAGAAGGCCTGAAAAGAAAAGAAAAAGGAATTTATGGATGACCTTATCAAGAACTCTAGAAAAACTTCCTTTGCTCCTTCTTCTGGAAATATAACTCTTTTTCTTTTGGTAAATTCATTATGGCTTGTCCAGATGGGGATTGTCCTGATCAAGCTACAACAGCAGTGGACACTTCTTCTAGATCTGGTCAAAATATCATATCACTCTGGCCGAGTAATGGATTTCGAGATGGACTCCATTCAAAACTGTGGCAATCATACTCCTGAACAGTGCTTTCTACTCTGGTAGAGAAAAAACTCTTTCTACCAGAATTACTCCGTTGGAAGGGTATGAACCCAGGAATGCTGGCAGCAATTTTCCCTATTGTAGTGGGTTGAATAGTGTACCCCCAAAATTCGTGTTCATCAGGAACCTCAGAATATGAGATTATTTGGAAATAGGATCTTTGAAGATGTAATTAATTGGCAATCTTGAGGTGAAATAATCCTGAAATAATCTCTAAATCCAATGACTGGTGTCTTTATAAGAAAAGTAGAGGATATACACAGATACATAAGACAGAAGGCCAAATGAGGATGGAGGTAGAAATTGGAGTGAGGCAGCTATGTCCCAAGGAATGCCAAGGATAGCCAGAAGCCAAGAGGTAAGGAATGCTTCTTCCCAGAGCCTTCAGAGGACACAAGCATGGCCCTGATGACACACTGATTTTGGACTTGCGGCCTCCATAACTGTGAGAGAAGAGATTTCTGTTCTTTTTTGCCATTAGCTTCTGGTACTTTGGTATGGCAGCCCTAGGAAACTAATACACCTACCATAAATAGAGAACTAGAAGAAGAAATAAAGGCAAGAAGAAAAAAGGGAGCATGGAAAAGAAGCTAGAAAAAAACCTGAATAATATTTCTGTGCCTCTGGTCCAGAAGTATCTACGTCACTCCTACCCTTGGACTTGGCCAACAAATTTCCCTTGTTCCTAAGCTAATTTGAATTGATTTTTTTGTCTGTTGTATCTGAGGAAGTCTGAAATAGTACATCTTCTGTTAAAAGCTTTTGTAGAGAAAACTTACCTTCACACACAGGAACTTTTCCAGTCCAAGTGTTATCAGATCTACACACTCTATGTTCTGTTCCACCTGCTAAGAAGAAGCCAGGCTGGCAGGTATAAATTAGTGTATACCCATGGGATGGAAGGTCCATTCCTACTACATTTGCATGAGCAGGAGTTTCCGGTTGTTTACAGCTATGGGCTATATTAAGAAAAGAGAAGAATTTTCATTTTTTATAGACATATTAAGAAAATTTTGAGTTCGAAGTCATGAAATATTTTTGGAGGTATGTTAATGCCTTTACATAAACATGCCTTTAAGTAGTTATTCTAATGAATCAAGGAAAATGCATCAATGTAAATATAAATATTGATTTCATAGAAGACTAGCATTTCCTAAACAATCATCTGTGGAACACTGGTAGATGTTAACAGGTAAACTGAGGGGGAAAAAAGACTTACTATGAATAATTAAGCTCATAAGCATGTACTATGTCACCATTTTAGAGAGTCAAAATATATATTAGCATTTTAAAGGATTTAAAAAGTCCCATAGTAAGACACCTTTTAAAGTTTGTCAAACTCAGATTTTCTATACCAGTTTAGGAAATGTTATTTTATGATTCTTTATTTGCTATATTTATTTTAAATTTAAAAACATATTTTCTAAAGTTAAATCCAACCACAGCTCATTATGTTGCTCTGATATATTTTAATAATAATGTAACATTTTATAACTTTACAATTTAATAATTTTTTTACATATAGAATTCTCTGGCCATATTTTCGGTCCATGTGCTAGCAGTATCTTTTCATTCACTTAAATTTTTGCCTCCTTTTCTGCATGTCTCCTCCCACTCCTAATTCTCTACCTTGATTCCACTGTACCTATACTTAATGGCACTTCTTGGTCCTGCCCCCCAGTTCACCTGTTTTGTGTCTTAGAAAGATCATTCCTTTCTCAATCAGATGTAGATACTACAAGGAATTTCCCCCCCCAAACAAAACAGCAAATTTCCCAATAGAGATTTAGAAAGCTTTAAGCAATGGCTAACATTTTTAACACTATGTGAGAAACACTGTGTTACGTGGTTTATACTTAATATAATCTCATTTAATGAAATTTAATCCCCATGGGGGAAATATTGCTAAGGATAAACACAAAGAGTTTGTCTCTGTTACATTCTCAGCACCCACGTTATACACATATTGAAATTCTGAGATGCTTTGCAGTACAGATGCTGTTTAACTTCATTTAAATCATCGTATCCCAAATGTAGGTCATCAAAGAATCTTGGTTTACTATGAAATATCTAGTTACATCCCACACAGCTACTCTAAAGTACACACTCTGAGGAATTATCTTCTAAGGAATTTTGATATATTTAAATACTATAAGCAAACCAGGCATGCGACATGACTTCTCAGTGGAGTCTTCTAGTGTTTTTCAGTAAGCCATGTGACCACAGGGGCTCCCATGTTTATTTGGGTGGCTCTGAACAGTGCTAGACTATAGTCACAAGACTTATTTGAACTTGAGCAAATCCTGAAAGCTAGATAGAATTCTGATGAGTATTTCTACTTCTGCTTACTCCTTATTTTTTCCCCCAAGAAGCTCAGAATTTAAAAAGATACAGGAGAAGATAAAAAGAAGCAGTGGGAGGGAAAGAAGAGATACGTAACTCACCAGCTGAAATTTATTTCTAACTATAAGTCAGAAAAGACTGGTTAGTGTCTTTGGGCTTTGTTCTTATTTAATCTGTACAACAAGTGCTCTTAACTTAGGATCAGTGCATATTTAGAAGCTCTGGGAAATCTTGAAATAGTATTCAAGCTTTTGGACAAGGTGTTCATGCATATTTCCTTTCACGGATGTTTCTAGCTTTCCTCAGATTCTCAGAGAGTTTCACAAGTAACAAGAGATTAAGAGTCACTCCATTGGAGCCTCCTGTATCGCAGAGTACTTCAGATTCATAGGTGCAGATCTATGAATCTAAAAACTAATCATCATCTGAAATTACCAGGTGACCAAACAGAACACAAACACAAGAGCTTTTCAAAAAGAACAAAAGTGTGAGGCCGGCACAGTGGCGCAAGTGGTTAAGTCCATGCGCTCCCCTGTGGCAGCCCGGGGTTTGCTGGTTCAGATCCCAGGTGCGCACCGATGCACCGCTTGGCAAGCCATGCTGTGGCAGTGTCCCATATAAAGTGGAGGAAGATGGGCATGGATGTTAGCCCAGGGCCAGTCTTCCTCAGCAAAAAAAAAGAGGAGGATTGGCAGATGTTAGCTCAGGGCCGATCTTCCTCAAAAAAAAAAAAAAGGAACAAAAGTGTGCCTCATGTCTTCTGGCTTCTTTAGAAAGAATGCTCCCCAGTGAGCATGGGTTATGATATAGTAATAAAGTTATACACATAAATTATATTTTATAATAACCTAAAAAATCAATGTGAGACATCTGTTGTATAAATATAAATTTATTTTCACAGTTGGAAGAAAAAAATCCATATAAATTCTTACCCATGATAAGCATAATTTCTTAACAACAATACTTACGTATGCACTCCGGCTGAATTCCACTCCATGTGAGGTCAGGAAGGCAAGTACGTGTTGTAGACCCTTGGAGAAGGTGCCCTTTTTTGCAATGGAACTGTACAACACTTCCTACCTATAGAGAAAAAACAAAAGTCCCAATGCAACTTTAAATATAGCAACAGATAAAAAAAAATCTTGCACAAGAAAATGTTTTCAAAAGAAATTCTGCACAATAGAAGCTGGAAAGAAAAGAAATTGAAATATGATTTAAAATAAAATTGGAGAAAAAATAAAGAATAAAGAAAAAACTTAGATCTCTTCATGTATGTATCATTCTCAACTATTTGAGTACCCAATGTATTTATACATGCCAAACTTTTTGCCACGATAATTTGAAGAAACTACGTAGGATACCAAAAGGCCAATAAGCTATATATGAATAGCAGATAGACAGACAGATAGATAGGGAGTTAAATAAATATAGATAAATGAAGATGGATATAGAAATATATGGAAATAAAGATAACTAACAACATAAGAGGCAAATGAATATGGAAGACAGTAAAGGCAATATGAGATTAAATGCAAAGGTGTTGACTGAAGGTTGTGGTGGTAACAGAAATATACAATGGAAGAGATGCATTTTGCACTAAGTTTATAAGGATGTGAGATTTAGATAAATATATAGAATGATGTTTCTTAAAGTGTGGTGCCCAGGAACCCCAGAATCACCTAGGAATTTTTTAGAAATGCAAATTTTCAGACCTTATCCCACACCCACTGCGTCAGAAACTCCTAAGGTAGGGACCAGGAATCTGTGGTTTAACAAGCCCTCCAGGTGATTTTAGTGAACACTGAAGTTTAAGAACAACTGATATAAAAGTAGAAAAGATAAGAATATGATGACAAAAGTTATGGATATTAAAATATACATCATATATTTTGAGAAGAAAGATAGTATATTTGATTAGTTGGCATGGATAGTTTCCACAGTGAGCAGGAAAGTGGGAGTAAGTGGGAAGCAATGAGATAGAGTAAAAAAGAAACCAGACCCCAGAATAATATATGCATGGCTTTAACTTTGGATCTGATATTACTTGAATCAGGTATATCTCCTCTTTGAGACTTAACCTCCCATCTATAAATAAAGATGATAATATCATTTGTCTTGAGATTTGTTTTAAGGATTAAATGAAATAGGATATATAATCCAGTCTACACAGGGATGACATATAAGTTTTAAATAAATTCTAGCTATAATTATAAAGTCAGAGTCATGAGTAAGAATCAGTTTCTGAAGGGTCTCAAATGGCAGGCAATGACATTTGAAATCTTTTTTTAGTAAAAATATAAAGTGCAAGCAAAATTTGTGTAGAAAACAACATCTTTGGAAAATTAAACTAGCGATTGAAGGGAGAAATTATTAAACAATAAAAAGAATGATGAATAGAAATTCTAAGAATTATGTCGCTGGCACTGCCATTTTAGATTTGAGAGGATAAAAGCTGGATTAACTTGTGTCAGCAGACTTGGGAGAGAAGTCATTTACTCAAAATACATTACAAGAAAAAATCAACAAGATTTATTAAATGATTAGAAGTGGAGGACAAGAAAAGGGATATCTAGAGTCTGCCACTTCAGCCTTCCCCAGCTACTGAAGTCTGAGAATGCTCAGTAGCTATCTCAGGGCTTATCATGCAGACCCTGTTTTCTACTTTCCTTTTTAGTCCCTACTCCCATCTGCTAAAGCAACTTAAGGCTAAGCCTAATGTGACATAATTTGATACAAAATTCCATTTGGACCTTGAAACTAGCTAAATTCTATGCCTGGTGGCATAGTGGTTGGGTTCTCGTGCTCTGCTTCGGCGGCCCGGGGTTGGTGGGTTCCGATCCTGGACGCAGACCTACACATCACTCATCAAGCTATGCTGTGGTGGCATCCCACATACAAAATAAAGGAAGATTGGCACAGATGTTAGCTCAGAGACAATCCTCCTCAAGCAAAAAGAGGAGAATTGGCAACACATGTTAGCTTAGGCACAATCCTCCTCACACACACAGACAAAAATCACTTTACATTAGTCCCAATTAGCATGTTGTATGCAAATGCATTATAAAATTTTAAAATGTCTAATTAATAAACATCACCTATTATTTTATCTTTAACTCCTTATTCCCTTCTTTTAAATGTTGTACGTCAGTTCCTAAGTCATGAAGTTTAGATAGCTAAACATAGCATAATCAAAATTATGCATAAATTTAGAATATTCTAAATAAATCTATCTTCCCCTTCTGTGATATTTTATAAGAAATGACTCTTGCTTTGCTAGAATTTTCACCACTGTATTTATTTGTGTCTGATTTTTAATATTATATATTTGTTTAAGTGGAGTACCCAGCATGGTTGCTGTCAACTTTCAAATATATATATACATATGTTTAAATATATATATTTGGAAAGTTATTATATATATTTTACAGATATATAATTAAAGTTTCAAAATTTATATGCTTCATCTGTATTTTAAACAGCTATTTTATATTTGTATTTTTTCTATTATGTGTTCATATTAAACACTTTATCCAATAAAAATGAGGTAGCTTCTAATAAAAGACATACACAAATTTAGATTAATAAAATTGAAGTAGAAAGGCAGGATCATAAAAATGAAGGACTAACACATGCTTAAGACGAGATGCAAGGAGTTTTGACTGACGGAGCATCAATTCTCATCCTGAGCTTCCTGGTTTAAGAAAAATTGAATTTTAAGATATCCTATGAGTTTGTATTCAAAAATAATCATAAGATTTTAATTTTAAAATTTGGATTTTATGGTTTTTTCGTTTTAAAATTCATGTCATCTTTCATCATTTGAAGGTAATAAATCACTATGTAACATGTTTACCTCATTCAATGTACTTATGTACTAATTTTGCATATAAACCTGAAATCATACATAATCACGAGGGTTATTTTGGTAGAGTTAAATACCTTAGTGTTAAATATCTTGGAGTTAAACATCTAAGAGTCAGATTAAAAACGTTTCATATCTATAATCATTTTAATGTAACAAGCCCTAAATCCAATGTGTCTTACAAAGCCCAGAGATTAATTTACAGAGTGATACAGCAGTTAGTGAAATATATGTGCCTGGAATTTACTCCATAATTAATCTAGATTTTGTATCAATTATTTTGACAGCTACTCCTTTCACTAGCAATCTATTTTTAGCCCCAAATTGTTCCAACTTACAATATTTTGTATATGAGAAATCACGTTGAGTACTTTTGTGTTTTTTTGTTTTGTTTTTTGTTTTTTCTTTTTTGTGAGGAAGATCAGCCCTGAGCTAACATCCGTGCTAATCCTCTTCTTTTTTTTTTTGCTGAGGAAGACTGGCTCTGAGCTAACATCCATCGCCAATCCTCCTCCTTTTTCTCCCCAAAGCCCCAGTAGATACTTGTATGTCATAGTTGCACATCCTTCTAGTTGCTGTATGTGGGACTCGGCCTCAGCATGGCCAGGGAAGCGGTGCGTCGGTGCACGCCCGGGATCTGAACCTGGGCCAACAGTAGCAGAGCGTGTGCACTTAACCGCTAAGCCACGGGGCCAGCCCTTGTTGAGTGTTTTTAACACTAGAGTTTTCATCACCTCTAGAAACAGGTGATATATTCTCATACGTTAATAATTATATCTATGTCCAAAAAGCTACTATATAAATCTATATACAAAAAGAGAGTGAATGAGTGAACACATTAGAGAAAAAATTAAGAAAATGATTTGAATGCCTCTGTACTTCATAACTTGCCCCTTTTTCTTGTCTCTCCCCGAAGGGGGCTTCCTGACAGCTATGCTTTTACTTAAGAAACTACTGGTCACCTGATCAAACAAGGGGTGAATACAAAAGCTGAGACATTCCAACTCTCTCTCTGGAAATTTGGAACTGAGATTGAGACAATTAATCACTTTCTGTATATGGCTGATGAGTAAATAGAAATGATGCACCTTTGGCCACAGAGCCTATCGGCAGGGACAGAAAACAAAGTAGGTAAGCAGAGAGTAGTGGAAAAGACTGGATACTGCTGTCCAGTTCCTAGATTCTGGGCTTGATGAGTCTCACCTAGATCCCTTCTCCTGGGGTCTCCGACATATCTGCACATGGCTTGTAAAGCCTTTAGGCTTAAGCTAGCTCAAAATAGTTTCTGTTACATGCAAGCAAGAGTTTTTGTCAACTGATCAAGATGCCTTTTCCAGTTACATAAGACCATATTCATTTGGAATCTACCAATAAATTGATATTAGCTAGAATTATATAACTTAATTGTTGGCTCTTTTTTATAATTATATTTTATAATTTTATAATTATAATTTTAAAATTATATTTTATAATTATAAATAATTATTTATAATTAAAATATAATTAATATTGTATATAGATACATAGACACATACCTGCCATATGCATGTAAGAAAGTTGATGTCCCTCATTGAACATGTACATCATTTGTAATTTTAATAGAGATTAATATAATTATACATAATTAGACAATCATATTTGAAATACAGTCTATTCGTATTTATCTAGATAGAATATAATGGTCTAATATATGTTTATTAGCCAAATAATATGAATTCAGGGTTAGGTTAACTTTGTGATAACATTTTTCAATGATTATAATAGAATTCTTAAAATGCAGTTAATGATTCTATCCATTTCATTGGATAATTATTTTACACTCAATCTTACTCATTTCCATTCCCATTATCTAAAGGGTATTTACTAGAAAGGATTCAGATTCCTCAGAAAATCACCGGATTTAGTGCACAGACACTAACATCAAAATTCTGTATTCTGTCAGGATATTTGTCACTGACTTGCTCTGTGATCAAAGCCAAGTCACCTTCTGTTTCTGTTGCTTTATCTCTATGATGAGGACTAATGCCATTTAGCTAGTTGTCCATTTTTAAGGATTTAGATCAATTGATAAAACCTTTTATGGTGATACAAATCTAAAGTTTTCTGAAAACACCAATGTAAGAGAGACTGAGACACTTTTTTACACTTTTGTATTATCTAGACGAGTCTGAGGCAAACTGGAAAAATTGGAAACGCTATCAAATCAGTGTTCATACTGTGCCTGAACTGTAGATAAATGGAAACTATTTTTAGCAACAAAATATGGCACCTTTGATGAGTACTTCCTTTAAAAATGGATGTTCTTCAGGTTCACACTGAATTTCACACAAAAGAGCACAATTTAGAAGACCCTGCAACACAAGGCAATTGGGTAATGTGTAAATTAGCTATTTCCTTTTGGAATCAGCATGCACTTTGGCTCCTTAGGCCTCCGTAATGAAAAACTTGCTGAATCTCTATATAAAATTGAAATTGGAAAAGGAAAAAATAAGAAAGACAGTCACACACGACTGGGCATGCTAAAAAATTCTAATATAACAATCCAACTATGTGCTATAAAATAAAAGCTTATGGTTAAATTATTTTTTAGAAATTTCCTACATTAACGACAATGTTTAAAAAATATTTTAGCATTACATACACAATATAAGACAAAAATATTTTAGTCTTCTTGCCTTACTGAATGACCACATTTTTGTATATTTGCTAACTCTTTGTCTCAGAAGTCTCTCCCTTCACCTCTTTCGTCTTTTCTTTTCCTCACTGTCCCCACATCTTTCTGCAGAGCTTACTCATTTATTCCCTCACTTACTCTTACTTACTCTCTCTTACATACTAACTACTGCTTATGGCTTTTCCTATGTTCACGGCTATCTCTCAGTGTTTTTTTATTTTATCCTCAGGGTCAGTTAGGCTATTTTCTTGAAGTATATTTTTCTTCTCCTAATTTCCTTTTACTTCCACTCTTTTGTTGTCTGTTACCCTTCTCATACATGTTTCTGAATATAGATATAAGATTAACTTTTTTTCTGTTTGTGCCAACAGGATTATATGTGCGTGAACCAAAGAAGCCTTTTGATCTAGTTTTATACCAAATGGAAATATTTACTTAAAGTACCCACTTGAAATCCAAATGTATTGTTCTGAGATCCATGCCGTGGCACTCCTGGATTTTCACATGAGGTACGGGTGGGTTCTAAAATGAAGATGAAAAACATAATGATCCTTTAAAATTTAGAATTATATTTAAATGTATATCTCTCTCTTACAAAACAATTTTGAGTGATCTGGGGCTTAATGAAAGGGCCACAGGTAATAATAAAGAGTATAAATAATATAAAGAGTATCTCTTCCATGGAGAGAAGCCTGCTAATCTTAAAGCAGGAAATTCAGGTAGACTTCATTTTATATGAATTACACAATTCTTGAACTTCGAACCCTTCCAATATAGAAGCACTTGACATCCAACCATCTCTGTGGATAAAAAGTTAAGGAAAAATGAAGAACACACGACAGAGGAATACACGCATAAAACATTTGCTCAACGACTTTGCTAAGTTCTAATCTCAGGTAGGATAATATTACCCTCAAGAAGCAAAGGTTTTTTTCAGAAACAAGATTTAGTTATTTAGATTTTTCACTGATACTTGTAAGAGATTCAGGCATAAAAAAATGGTAGGGCTGGTAGTGTCTGAGTTGGTTAGCTTGAATAACAGGTTATTTGGTTAGTTTACCAAATGTGGCATTTAATTTTAGGATTATAGAAATGTACTTGGAGCCATTTTGAAATCAACATAACTTTTTTACATTTTTGGAGCAAGTTTAATTTCACTTGAATATGCTTTATTAATTATAAAGATCTATACAAATGTTAGTACTTAATGCTGTTAATCCGAAAGCTTTTTTCTTTTTTTACTGATAAACAAGAAAATTATTTCAAGTATTTCTTCTGGAGGTTTTAGATGCTAAAAATAACATCATATGTTTTAATAATATCTACTTTTAGTGCTTTCTAAGTTTTTCTATATTTTATATTTGTTTTTCATATTTATCCAACTATTATAGGATAAAGAAAACCATTAAATGCCACTGCTACCTAGTAATTCCAGAATAACTGAGCATATCAACCTTTAATTGATATTACCTATGCAGTGAGGTGATGAACCACTCCAAGTGCCATCTGCTTGACATATTCTGGTGCTTGATCCCACTAATATAAAAGGAGAATTGCAGCTGAATGAAACTTCTGACTGGTATATAAAGCTTTTGCCCTCTCTTTTTCCTTGGGCAGGTATGCCAGGGTCACCACAAAACTTTGCTGGAAGTGAAAAAAAGACGATTAAAGAAAAGATTTAGGATTTATCAGAGTAAACAGTCTAGGAAAAAATGAAAATAATTGGAATATTACACTAAAGTGACATGCTATCCATATTAATCTACCGCAATGATTTTTTTTAGTTTTTGTCTACATGAATAAATACTGAATGTACAACTCAGCGTTATATTAAAAAAATGTAGTCTGATTCAGATATTTTCTACCTAGTAGACTACCTTAATAACTGTAGATTTTTTTTAAGAATCAAACCACATATTTGTACACACAGATTGCAAATACCATCATAAGAACGTGATTCGAATGACATGTAGAAGTGACATGGATTTATTGCAGACAGGGATTTGGGAATAAAATTAGAGCGTTCAGTTGAAATAAACTGGACATAAATAAGAATAATTTTCCAGCAGGAGAACTAATCTCAAAAGGTCTCTATGTTGAGGAATAATTTTGAAAATAAGAAAAGCTGGCGAACAAAGCAGTTTAGCCTAAAATTTAGAGTCAGAGCAGAAGGAACATAATGATTGGATTACATGAAAAATAGCTACATCAGTAAATACTGATCTTTCATTTAATTTTAATTACGCCTTGAAAGGAGTTTGACAATCTCATATTTGTTCTAGCAAAACTTGAAAATATTCAGTAACAATTGTAATCTCAGTAAAGTAGCTCTAAGACAGTGAAAATGGGAAAATAAAATTTTAAGTACAGAAATTATACTTACGTAAACACTGTGGTACTTCTCCACTCCAGGTACCATTCCCTACACAGGTCAAAACAGCAGGAAAGGATAGTTCATAGCCTGGAGAACAGATGTAGCTAATACTAAAGCCCCAGTCGAAATTTGTTCCTTCCAACCTTCCATTAGAGATCTGGGGAGGAGCTGGGCAGGTAACAGCTGCAATTACATTAAAAGCGATTAGACACAGCTGTTGAAATATCCTGGATGTAAAAAAACATAAATATCATTAGAAGAAGCATATGTGCTAATTTAACCTTTGGAGGACAATATGCTGTGACATGTTTTATTCTCCTGGTAGTATTCCTGAAACATCCCTGGAATTAATCCCTCTAGGATGTGACTATTTCTTGGCAATGTAATGGCTACTGGTTGTCAGAGATTCTCTTCCAAAATAACAGGCTGTCTGACATCTAAGGGAAGGCAAATAGAGGGTGACCTTCTATCCAGTATACTGTAGCTGATAAATTATTGGTTTTATATAAAATTATTTTCCAATGACCTTTAGACAGACTGAAGAGCTGGGTTGTTTGGCTATATATAGTGTTAACATTGTAGCAAGGAATGTGGGAGTAATTCTGTGACATTGTTGAAAACGTAGATCGTGTATCTCATTAAAATATACAAATAGGTTCTATTAACCACTTAGATTCATATGTTAAGACTTAGTGTAGGGTTTTTAATTCATTATTAAATGATTAATTATTAAACATTCATTTTTAAAATTGTTTTAAGTTGTCCTCAAGGAAAGATGGGTTGGATAAGGGACAAAGGGGAAAAGAAGGGTACCAACTACAAAATCTAAAAATGAGGAATGATTGTATTTTGATGACTAGCAACATATATGAATAATTTTTTGGAGTTTTAGAACATTGCCATTATCAGAATCAATTAATGATGTATGAAATAACTTCTAAAATATAAAATGTCTGTTCATATATTTTTATATAGTAACTATATAATTAGAGTGATCTGATTCAGAAACTATGTAATCAAAAAGAAAAAGACATACATTGGAATTATTCTTTTTTGTTAAATTTTGTCAGGGAGATATTAAACTGTCAAATCACAGATGTTTAGAAAGATGCCTGAATGAGAAATCTCCGTTATTAAAAACCAATATTATTATAAAACAATATAAATTGTCTAACATTGCATCTACAATATTCTATAAGTAATCAAAAAATTGGCAAAAAAATTATGAAAATATTTCCAATGAAAAAAATAGCATAAAGTAGCAAATTTATGCCTATGTTGATTAAAAGATTAATTCTAGATTGTGTTCTTTAAAAAAAAACATTTTCCTTTTCTTTAAGAAAAATTGCAGATCTATAATTCAGTCTGACTGTTCTCAAATTATAGAAAGTTTTTCTCCCATCCTTGAATTACTTGACCCAAGTGGATCATCAAATTAAAGTTCTAATTCATTAAGGTTATCTTCTCTTTTAAATTTTCATCAATCATATAAATGATGATGTTGATTACATATCAGAGTACCTGATATTTTTGTTGTTTTGGTTGCATTAAAGTTTATGGTCATTACTCACAACAAGATATAATATTTTTGTTGAAATAATCACTTTTAAATCCTATATATTATTATTTCTATGGCTTAAAAATAAAACTTGCAGCAGTCTTTTTTCAGTACCGGAAAAAAAAGTGAAACAATACAAAAAACACTATTTAAATTTACTTTAAATTTGCATATTAAAAAAGTAAATATGTGGTGGTGATCACTTATAAATACTGAAGAAATCATAATCATACCTCTACAAGTTGGCATTACTCCACTCCATGTGCCATTAGTTGTACAAGTCCTGATTCTGGAACCATTCAATTCCATTATATAGCCTGGCTGGCACATGTAAGAAACATTTTGTCCAACCACATAATCATCTCCATATCTCAGTCCATTGGCTGGTATACCTGGGTCTCCACAACTGATTACTATCAGTATTGGATTAGAAGAGCAGACGGTTAGTGTGGCATGCATTTAATATATAGGAGTAGAAAGCATATGGCATACTTGACATATAAGCAGGAAAAATTAGTTATCATGCTCATTTTTAATCACAAAACATAAGCATATTTAAAGCACATACTGGCAATTCCTGATTATGATCAGGTATGTTATTACAGACTCTATACATATGGTTCAGAAACAGTCATTTAGACTCTGAAAAAGGTAGGTTAATATGCTATTATGTTGTAGGGAACTCTGATGTGGCAACCTCTTTTAACCTGTTTTATATGATCCTAGAGAAGCCATCCTATAAAATCAAGATTTCTAACATAATATTTGAAATCTGTATTCCTATACGTGTCTACTGAAATCTCTAATTTATCAGGCTTGCTGGACTGAAAGCATATTTTCTGCACAGTTTCACTCAACTGGGTATTATAACAGTTTTTAATTAAAACAATGCTATGTGCAAAAAGAATAATTTCTATTGAATAAATGAAAGAATGAATAAACTACTAAATGTGAATTTATCACAAACAGAGCAGGATCCATAATTTGTAGGCCTGGTGCAAAACAAAAACGCCACAGCTAGGGACAGAGAAACCAATTTTTCATTTCCATCAATCCATTGCCAACCCAAGTGAACGAATCACCCCCAAGAAATTGCAACCCCCCACTCTGGAATGCACTTGCTTCTTGAATTGGGGCTGAGTGAAAGGCCTCCGCCAAATGCTTGCTAAATATGCTTTGGTGTTGCCAGCCCAGGACAGGGACAGCTGCTGCCCTACTCTGCCCCAAGACTTTATGAATACGCCCGACTCTGACGTGCCCCATGCTTGCACGCAGGCCCCCACAAGAGGGTGGAGGACACGGTTGAAATGTGAGCCTCCCTCTGCTGACAATGCAATGGACCAGCTGGGCAGAGGGCATCAGTGGCCCCAGAGCAGGGGTGGGAATGGGGAGGTCAGACAGGCCCCGGGGCACCAAGTAGTGGGTAGTAAAAGGCCATAACCCCTCCTAAGAAGACAGGGAGGCAGGGAGGCCAACAGCCATAAGCAGAGGCTCCAAACCCTCAGCACATCCTCCATTGTCCCAGTGGACCTCAGTTACAAAACACAAATTCAAAGATAAAATTATTAAGAATTTTGAGATAGCAATCACAGAGCATTAAACCCTGAGCACAGGACCCTTTGGAGCATGAGGTTCTATCAATTGCACTGGTCCATAAAGCTGGCTCTGATTACATATATAATATTATCATTTATGATGCTACCCAAAAACTTTCAAAAAGACTTAAGACAGCATACAAAATAAAAATAGTTTTAAATATGGCAATTAGGAATAAGGTATAACAGAGATTATACGTAAGCCATAAGCCACAGAAGCACTTGCTGTTTTGAAGCACATGACTTAAGCATGATATAGGCAATGAGTTGTCTATAAGCTTTCTGGTGGCTAAGAGAAAAACACAAACACAGAACGTTACACTTTTCTGGAGAGAAAAAACATGTGGCATACTTGCCTTTTAGTATCTTTTTTTGCCTTTTGAATTTTTTTTTCATAAAGGGGTAAATAATTTCACCAGGTAAATCTGGGTTATACTCTTTCGTTTTTATTTTTAATTAATTCTTCCCCGTATTTTGGAGGTCTAGAGTTAAAGACTAAAAATAGATTAAGGCATGGAAGGACCTTAACAGCACCTAGTTACATTGTGTTTATTAACTCACCATTAAAATTTATGAATGTCAACATTTGTTTCATATTATTCTAATCTGTTGAGGCTAAGAAGTTTTAAGACCATGAATAATGGCATTTAAATTAAAGAACAATATTCATGGCACTCCACCTTCTAATCTTCTGAGCCCTCGAGACAGTCTGCTGATATCACACTCATTGAGTGTTTCTGTCTGACTCCTAATAAGAGTTTTGCATAGAGGATGATTTTTGTTCCTTTAATTATTGATGAGAAAAAGACTTTTTAAATTATACAACTGAGTTGGATAGAAAATCAAATCCTGCTTATGTACCAAGAAAATGTCATTTCTTTTTGCAGTTTCAAAATTTACAGCCATTTAAAAGTGAGGAGAAGTCTTCAATTTATTTTGTTTTATTTTACCCTATGTTACTTTAGATTTTTAACCGAGATTCCAGTTAAGAAGAGAAAAATTAAAGAGAATGCCTACAAATTGTTGTTATTTTCTGGGCAGTGATTTACAGATGAATCAGAATCCTGGCGAGAAAGAACAGCTAACCGGGTCGTGAGGCACCTGAGCTGAGAATCAGCCACCGCCACCGAAAGCGAGGACAGAGGGTGTATTTCACAGAGGCGCTAAGAAAGAGTTCTGCATATCGTAGCGGCGTCATGAATGAAATGCCTGACAACAGTCTCAGAAAGATTTGTTTGGTGGCTTCCTAATGAAGCAAAGGCCAGTCACAGAGGCAGTTTCCAATAGCAACAGTCTTTGTAAACAGCACCTGCTCCACAAGTCAATTCATTCATCACCAGCTTGTTTTCAGCAGCAACAAAAAAAGGCTTTCGGTGTTTCCAGGCAAAACCTTCGACTAGCTCGTTAGGGTTTTACCCTAAAAATCACAGACATCACTGCATGACAACGGGGTCCTGTGGTTATTGCAAGAAAATCTTTTCTGAGGTCACCAAAATCCCTAAGCACACAGTGCACAAGTGTGCACACACACACACAGACACACCCACACACCAATAAACTCCATGAAGATATTTTGTCTCTTTTCTACGCTGCTGTGTTCTCAGAGCCTAGGCTAGTGTATAACTCATCATAAGAGATTAAGCATTTGTTTAAAGGATAAATGAGTGAATGAGTATGTAAGGAATGATTAAATAGTCAGCTCAGATTCCGAAAAACACATAAATTGCTTTAAAGTTTGAATTTGTTTTTGTGGGAGTTTTTCTCATTAGCTTCTATCATGTAATTGATGCCCATTGGGCAATCATTTATGATAAATCTAAGTATATAACCTCTGTGCTGAAAATAAAACATAACTGTGGTAATTCTAGTCTATGCCACTTCAAAACTACTTTCTCTTCCAACTTCTTAAACGAGCACTATAAATATGCATTTTTAAATAAAATAGGATTACATTACCCACACTTTAATAACAGAATTCATCTTTTTACTCAATATCTAATGGACATTTTTGCATGTTTATAAACATAGATCCATGTAGCATTTTTAATGACATAATGTTCCCTTACATGGATATACATGCAATATAATTCACGTAACCAAACCTCTGCGGACAGATGTTTGAGCTATCCCGTTGTTTTCCTATTAAAGACAATCCAGCAATGGACGTGCTTGCCCCAGCATCATTACACATATGCTTTGCAGGTTCTAAGGCCAGAACAGAATTTTACTACAGCAGAATGAACTTCCAGAAAGGTGGTCAAACCATTTCCCTGATACCTCTTCTGATTTTACATAATCTCCCAATTCAAACGTTAGTTTGCTTTTCAGACTTCAGTAAGGTAGATTTTCTCAGCCTTAACCTTGGCACTATTGACATTTGGGACCAACTAATTCTTGATTGTGGGGGCTGCTTTATCCATTGAGAATGTTTAGCATTGACCTCTGCCTGGTAGATACTGATAGCACACTCCACTCACCTGCACTGTGACAGCCAAAAATATCTCCAGACCCGGCCAAATGTCCCCTGGGAAACATCGCCCCGGTTTGAGAACCACGGCACTGAGGGATAGCTCTCTCTCCGTAAGGAGATATATATGACATTTTAGCTTCACTTCACCCAGTTTCCTGCTGGGATAGTCCCCAGCTTTCTCTTGTGTGAGACTAGCCCCACCTCCCTGA
This sequence comes from Diceros bicornis minor, assembly GCF_020826845.1. Lineage (NCBI taxonomy): Eukaryota > Metazoa > Chordata > Mammalia > Perissodactyla > Rhinocerotidae > Diceros > Diceros bicornis. Next base: position 29,326,380 of record NC_080760.1, read on the forward strand.
CCTATCCTCCACCAAAAAAAAAGAAAATCTCTGAGAGTTCTCAGGTTGGTAACAAAGACCCAGTAAGGACCGTTTTGGTCCTGGTTATTTGGAACAAAAGCCTTGGATTCATTTATCACTGAATCTGATTGAGTATGCTGTCCCTGGCCCAAATGACAAGATCTGCCAGATGTAGGGCATTGCTCAATTTGGAAGAAGTCCTGGTAGGTTAAAAAAAAAATCCAGGAAACAAATAAACATATTTCTTTTTAGGCTTGAAAGCTAATCCTTACTCCACTTGACAAGCTCTGTCCTGGCACAGATTATATCTTCTTCCCAAACCATTAAGTGCACTCTGCACTCTAGGTACCAGAGGGGGCTCTGTCTGTTAGACATCAAAAGGGAAGGACCCAACACTATTAAAATCCCAAGGGGTTTTTGTGCTGCCAAAACAAACAAACCTGTGTTTTTGAATGAGTATTTATGTGTGGTTAATTTTCAGATCTTTTCTCTCAGTCTGAACATCACAGAAAAGAACTTCACCAAATTTTATAATTCGAGTACTGTTATGAGCTTCCCGGTAGTAGGGCAAAGATCTTTTCCTTCCAGTTTGTTTTAGTTCCATGGATGTTTCTTAACGTTTCTAATTTCTCTGCCAAAGTGTGCATGATGTCTAAATGCATGACCTTGATTTTATGATATATTCTTTTACCTACCCATGAGAAAACTAGTTATTTTGGGGAAGATTCACACTCTAGCACTCTCAGTGAGTTCCATGAGGACCTGTACAGAGTTGCAGAAGAATGGGTATAGAAAAGAGGGAAGAGTTCCTGTTTGTGAGGCATACTTTTAGAGAAAGATTAATTAAATGGGCAATTTCTCAACTCATTCGTAATCTGAAGCTGGTTGAATATTAGCAGATAGACTTCATGTGAGGAAAATTTTACCCTTTTACCAACATCTCTACAATGGCTAGATATGAGGGGGGATGGGAAGGGCATTACCATTATTATTAAATTATGTTTATTTCAAAAATGTTTCCTGAAATCATTAAAATGGACAAGGCAAATCATAGCTGTCACATCTACACATGTGATTGGACTGGGGTTTTTAAAGAACAGAAAAAGAGTGTGTGTGTGTGTGTGTGTTGTTGCTAGGCAATCAAGCAAATGAAAGGTATATTTGCAAATTAACCTGGTGGGAAATTCTCAAAGAGCAAAAATGCTTGGAATATCAAAGCTACTTCACTGGCCTATGAAATATTAGAAACCAGAGACTTTACTTACTGAACTTTTTATTCTCAGTTTCTGGCAAGGTGCCCAAAGATACTAGATTTTTGTGTAAATTATTTTTTATTAACTGAATCCGTAAGTAGTCCAATTACATTATATACCCACACTTCTCTATTTCATTTTTTTTAAATTTTTTGTTTATTGCAGTAATATTGGTTTATAACATTGTATAAACTTCAGGTGTACATCATTATACTTCTATTTCTGCATAGATTACATCATGTTCACCACCCAAATACTAATTACAACGCATCACCACATGCATGTGCCAAATTATCCCTTTCGCCCTCCTCCCTCCCCCCTTACCCTCTGGTAACCACCAAGCCAATCTCTGTCTCTATGTGTTTGTTTATTGTTGTTATTATCTACTACTTAATGAAGGAAATCATACGGTATTTGACCTTCTCCCTCTGACTTATTTCACTTTGCATAATACCCTCAATGTCCATCCATGTTGTCACAAATGGCTGGATTTCATCGTTTCTTATGGCTGAGTAGTATTCCCTTGTGTATATATACCATATCTTCTTTATCCATTCGTCCCTTGATGGGCACTTAGGTTGCTTCCAAGTCTTGGATATTGTGAATAACGCTGCAATGAACACAGGGGTGCATGTATCTTTACGCATTGGTGTTTTCAAATTCTTTGAATAAATACCCAGCAGTGGAATAGCTGGATCATATGGTAGTTCTATCTTTGATTTTTTGAGGAATCTCCATACTGTCCTCTATTTCATTTTAACTGTATTTTTAGATAAAAAAATATATTGCTATAAGTTAAAAATAAAATTATATTCTAAAATTTGGATTACTTCTCTGATTTTCACTATGTGGGAGGAACTAGTGGCCTGAGGATAACTAGCCCAGGGAAAAACACAAAAGTGACCAAATTTTTATTTTAAAAAAGTAGAAAAATATCCAAATAGAATTCACTTCTTTCTATTTTACTTTCACTACACCATTGTAAATGGATAATTTATTCAACTATATTTCAAGGGCTTTATTAATTTCCTCAAGGGTCTTTATTAATTTTTTCATATTCAAATCATCCTATATTGAAGCATCTATCATATCATCAATCTTGTTGCTTCCTCTCTTTCAACTGATATTGTCCTAATTCTAGCAGATCCCCTTTGTCAATGATTATGAATGTGATTCAACAGTACCCCAGTTCATTTCCTTTGCTTCATCATATTAAAATATTTCATCTCTTGAAAGATTTGCAGATTTATTACTGACATATATTTGCACTATATATTTGGACATTCATCTTGAGACAAACAACAAAATTATTGACAATATATATAGAGGAAAAATTATTGATAAGATATATAGAGGAAATTATGCTAAGCAGAAAGGATTGTTGAGCAAAAACAAATTTTACACGTGGTCAGCTCATTAAGAAATGATATAACTTTGCAGAACTCAAATTCGTAAATGCAGAGAAATTGGAAAAGTTTGGAGAGGAACAGGCTATAACTTAACGAAACATTTCCATATGCATTATAAGCAAGGTCCTATGTTTATATCACATCAAATATACTTGACCATTGAATGAAGTTAGAAAATAAAGCAAGAAAACAAAAACGAGCTAAAATGCAAAGGAGAGAATGAAATGAACTCAAGAACATTGCTCCTTGAGTCAAACAGACTTGGGTTAAATTCACAGATACTACATATACTAGTTGTGTCACCACAGGAAAGTGTGTTTTCTCTGCAAGTTACCATTTCTTCTAATGTGAAATAGAGAAGATAATAGTATATACTTCATAATTTTTTTAGAAATAAGTGAGAGAATTTGTGTAAAGCACTTAGCACAAATGCTAACAAATGATAAACACTCAATGACAGATATTATTCTTTATGAGTAAAAATAGTAACAATTTGAATGGAAAGAAAAAAAGGAAAGTTTAGTTCGGTTTTCCAAAAATTGCGATCAGGGCTTTGGTTTGGAAATGTAACTCAGGTACTTTAAATTTTTTCATACCTAATTTAATTCATTTCAAATTCACATTTAGGTCCTTGCACCCACACACTAGAAAAAAGAGCACCTACAAAAGGCAGTTATATTAAATCAAAATTTACTAAAAATATTTTTTACTTGAATTTAACCTTTCTGGTATGTATAAGAAATAATTAAACTGAATGGGAAATTCCATCCATTTATGTGACAGAAATAACTGTTTAGCGGTGAGCTCTGCCAGTAGTCAGTAAGTCATTAAGTGATTTGGTGCCTCAGTTTCCTGATCTATACATATGAGCTTATGACACAATCCCTTTCAGCTCCAAAATTAAACGATTCTATCAATCATATATTTAAATTAACTTCTATTGCAAATTAATGAGAAGAAATTTGAAACATTTGTGCTAATTCAATTTGATCACCACATATAAGCATTGTCAGTATGTTAGATTCTTTAATTACAGAAGTTTAGTCTATTTTAATTTCCACTGAATCTTCTCTCTGCGCTTCTTTTTTGGGAATATTTTTGTTTTTACTTTTGGTTTGGATTCCTGTTGGAGTGTTAGTACTTTTATGCCTGTGAAGTAAGTCAAGTGTTACAAATGCTCAGCTTTTGGTTTACTAGCAATTCATCATGTAAAAACTAATGCTTGAAATACCTTACTCAACACAATATTTCTCCTTGAAGAACTGACATAGTGTCTTTCTTTATATTTTTGCTATGTCGTTTGTAAACAGTCTGTCTTGAATTGAGTGATTTTTAATTTGATTTAAAATTCCTAAGGAAGAGGCCGGCCCGGTGGCGCAAGCGGTTAAGTGCACGCGCTCCACTGCCACAGCCTGGGGTTCGCAAGTTCGTGATCCCGGGTGCGCACCGATGCACCGCTTGTCAAGCCATGCTGTGGCGGCATCCCATATAAAGTGGAGGAAGATGGGCATGGATGTTAGCCCAGGGCCAGTCTTCCTCAAGAAAAACGGGGAGGATTGGCAGATGTTAGCTCAGGGCAGATCTTCCTCACACACACACAAAAAAATTTCCTAAGGAAAAATGAAGATGATTCAATAAAAAAAATTAATGTATTTTCAATCTCAAGAATTGGGGTATGTTTATTTGTTTATCTTTACTAAAATTGGAAAACATCTTAAATAAAAGACAGGTATTTATACATGATTAAATGAAATCATTTTTCATTGTGGAAATGGAAGGACATGTTACTCAGCAGATTTCTTTTACTCTGAATATACCCATTATTTCCGTCTTTTCAATAACTATATATTGAAAACATACTATCTACTAGAAACTATGTGCTACGTTATCTATAAAATTATAAGCCCTCTCTGCAAGCATTTTAAAATGGAGTGGAATGGTAAGTCTTGTATACTAAGAGCTAAAATAAAATTCATATGAGATTTTTGAGTCAGTCAACAACTATTCATTGAGTCACTCTTACGTATTAGGTATTGTGCTCTACACTAGAGGGTGACTGAGATAAACAGACCTGGTTACTGTTGCCTATGAAGTTTACCATTTAGCAGTATACATAATTTCCATAAAAGAGTTATACAGTATAGAGAGATCACTTTCTGCTAAAAGGCATGAGGAAGAAGTGTCCTGGCAAGGCTTTTGACAAATGTGTCATTTCAGCTGATACTTAAAAGGTACCAAGTAAGAGTTCTAAAAGCTCGTATAGGGTAGTGTAGTATGGAAACAGTAAAGCATATTTGTTAATTGATGGATTGTTCAGTATTGCAAAAGTGAGACATTTTCAAAATAAGTAGGAGAAACAGGGAAGAATTTAATTTCCATTTGAAACAACCAGAAAAAAGAAGGATGAAATATGACAAAAAAAAAAAACACACAACAGGTTTCATTAGGCAGCAAAGCACAGTGATCCTTGAGTAACAGAAAACAAATTAGATGAGTCCTATGATCACCCCATCTTACTGCCTTAAGAGAGTTTCCAGGCTGTGGCACAGGGAGGAAGACCCCATGCAGAGCCCAGTTGGCTCCCTGAGTTGAAAAGATGGATCTGAGAGTCAGGAGAGAATAAAGTAAATTGAATTTGAGAGACAAGAGTACCAGGGAGGACAGGGACAGAGGCAGATCTCTGGAGATCTAGCGAGAAAACTCCATGAGTATCCAGCGGAATATGGATCAGCCTATGAGGAAACTGCTCAATGTGGGGTAAAGAACTACCCAAAAGATTAGACGTAACAGTACCTGGTGCTGACACAGGGCCAAGAATATTACTTTTACTGATTCCAATGAACAACTGGAAAATGTTTGACTATTGTAGATTTGCCTAATATGTTATATTTAGTGCCTATTTCAACAGCCTCCTAGCCATAGTTTGCCTTCACCTTTGAAGAGACACAACACACACAGGATATCGCAACAGCCCTGTCATCACACACAATTTTTGCAGGCAAGATATTAACTACAACCAACTTTCTCCAGGATCATGATACGACATGACAATACTTTGATGCCATCCTCTTTTGAGTAGATTCATTTGAGCCATTCATTCAGGAAATACAAATATTCACAAAAGAGTTAAAGAAAAAAAAAAGGAAGGAGCTGGTTCATTGGCATGCACATTGCACAAGGCCTATCTTCTCAGTTAAATTTCTGGGAATTATTTAGATTAGCTGAGGGCCGTGCCACCACTGACACTGTCAGGAACAACCATTGACCTTCTCAGCACCACAATGTTAAAATAAGCCCAATACCTTTTTGGGTCCTGGAAACAACAGGTTCCTCATTTACAAATTTTACTTAAGCTCATTTATGTCATTATTCACAAATTGGCCCACTTTTAAGGAGGCTCCCTATAGCAAAAGTATCTATAATGTGTCCAAATTGCAATACACAAGGCACTCCCTCCCATTAGTCTTCCCAGAGTCTCTTTCACTATGGAAGCTTCAGCAATGTCTCATGACTGCTACAGTCTCTGAACACATCCTGAACAGCTCTCCTCTTTAAAACTTTCATGATTTACATGTCACTGCAGTTCTTGTTAATAAATATAAGCAACCATAATTTTCCAATGGATGTATTATTGTTGGTTAAATAAATTCTATTTTATTCTATACAAAGGCATTAATTCATATATAGAAATTTGAAATAAATTTTAAAAAATTCTTCAAGTAATTTCATTGTAATGCAGAATCTCTCTCTTTTATTTATTTATTTATTTTTTGTGAGGAAGATTAGCCCTGCGCTAACATCTGATGCCAATCCTCTGCTTTTTGCTGAGGAAGATTGGCCTTGGGCTAACATCCGTGCCCATCTTCCCCTACTTTGTATGAGACACCATCACAGCATGGCCTGACAAGCGGTGCATTGGTGCGCGTCCGGGATCCGAACCTGCGAACCCCGGGCCACCGAAGTGGAGTGTGAGTACTTAACTGCTACGCCACCATGCTAGCCTCTAAAATGTCATATATTTTTAACATATCAAGAGAGCAAATCAGCTACCGGGACTTCCTATAATAGTGCGAGAACCCATAAATAATCAGTATGCTTTTTTAAAAACTAAGTCGAGGGGCCAGCCCAGTGGTGTAGTGGTTCAGTTCACATGCTCTGCTTTGGTATCCTGGAGTTCGGAGGTTCAGATCCAGGGCGCTGACCTATGTACCGCTCATCAAGCCATGCTGCGGCAGCATCCTACATACAAAACAGAGGAAGATGGGACAGATGTTAGCTCAGGGCTAATCTTCCTCAGCAAAAAGAGGAAGATTGGCAACAGATGTTAGCTCAGGGGCCAATCTTCCTCATCAAAAAAACACCATGGGGCCACCCGGTGGCGCAGCGGTTAAGTGCGCGCGCTCCACTGTGGCGGCCAGGGGTTCGCAGGTTCGGATCCTGGGTGCGCACTGATGCACCGCTTGTTAAGCCATGCTGTGGTGGCGTCCCATATAAAGTAGAGGAAGATGGGCATGGATGTTAGCCCAGAGCCAGTCTTCCTCAAGAAAAACGGGGAGGATTGGCATCAGATGTTAGCTCAGGGCTAGTCCTCCTCACAAAAGACAAAAAAAAAACACCAAGTCAGTTATTGATATGTGTTAGATTGACAAAATTAAAATTGTGTTCTTTGTATTTTTAATTTTGTTTACAGCTGATAATTCATCTCTATTCTTAAAACATTATTAAATTACATTTAATAGCACTGATTTTCTGTAACCCTCTTTCCTCTGCCAATGTAGTACCTTGGTAAGCCAACTGATTCTTAAAGTCACTAGTGTACACTCTAACCATAACACTACTACCATCTTTTAATCTAACATTACAAATATTCAAAACCTTGCATGGTTTTATTAATTACAAAACAAACATATTCATATTTATATACTCAAATATTTGTCACATAACCAGTGATATAAACATATTGAGAAGAAACTTACTTACTTGTACAGTTAGGCAAAGTTCCAGACCACGTTCCATTGGCTGTGCACTGTCTAACTGAAGGCCCAGAAAGGATATATCCCTCCGTGCAGGAATAAATGACTGAACTAGAAAATGTTGTGCCATCGATCCGAAAGACTTTTCCGTTAGCTGTTGTTCCTGGGTTACCACACTGTACAGCTATAAAACAAAATGGTAAAGAGTATACATAAAAATAGTGTAATTAAAAATCCTTTCACAAAAAGTTAATGACTAAATGATTGTTTCAAATTATCCAAAGGAGATATAAAATCTCCTAAAATAATCATTAAATTATTTTACGTGGTTGAAATTCAAGGATGAATTTATATTGATTTTATTAGTTTAATTAGTGGGATGAAAATCATATAACAGCTATTCTTTTAAAAGTCTTTTGTTAGTAGCTTTGGAAAAAACTTTACAAAGTAATTACTTGAGAGTATTGTCTTTGGGTGCCACAAAATCTTTCAAAGAATGATTATAAGAGTCTCAGCCTAAAAAAGCAACTCACATAAAATTGGAAGATAGTAACATCGAGATGCAACAGAGATTGATATTAAGTATACTTCTGAGAAGATAGATATAAACAATTTAAATATTAAAGGCATCCATGTATATTTTTATTTATATAAGTATATAACTGATTTGCATTAAAACTTTATAATCTCTCTTTCCTGACCAAGGCATACAAACAATAAACCGAGTAAAAACAAAGTAACTAAATTCTAGAAATGGTTTTCAACATATCCTAAACAGGAGTCACAAACACAAATATCATATGATTAACTGTTCTGTATTATCTTTAACTATTTGCCATCAATGTCATAAGTGAATATCTTAAAAGCAAGCCTATGTCAAATGTAATACTAAATTTTGTTGTAACATAAGAAGGCATTTTAGTACTTTAGAAAAGTTAAGGCTATATTTACAAATATGAAGTGTAAATTTAGTTTCAGTAACATCTATATTGCTTGCTGCATCTTAAATATTTAATTTTGCTGTATGTAGTGGCAGTGTAGTGATGCTGTAACGATGCTGTATGTTTGTGAGTATATGTGTGTAGACAGGAAACTTACACCCCTTATACATATACAAGGTATTATAATAATACACACTTGTATCAATAGTGTTAAAGTTTGCTTGTTTTCACACATCCTCTCCAACACCATGTGCCAACATTTAAAAACCTTGTCAGTTTGTCAAAAAATGCTATATTCTTTAAATCTGTATTTTTCTATTTATTAAATTAAGATATTTTAACACATTTATTTGATATGGCTATTTTCACTTGTGTTTTATCCATCACATTCTAGGAAAGCTTTTATATTTTATTGTAAATTACTAAAGTAATATAACATTACAAAACATTTGAAATAAAGAGAAAAAAAATAGTACAAATTTCACCACTCCGTTGTACTATCATTTTTTGTGTATTGCCTTTTATACTTTCTTTCAAATGAATATCATTTCCCATGATTTTAATGAGCACATAATTTTTTAACAAAATTTTATATGATTTACATTTTCTCATATTGCTTCATGGCCTTTATTCTATATTTCATTGACTATACACTATTACATCATGTAACTATACAGTTGCTTATGTAATAATTTTCCTAGTGTTGTCAAATTATTTTCAGCTGCTGCTAGTCATAATTAGAAATAAAAAATTGCATCTTTATGATTGTGTGTTTTCTTTAATATTTTTATTTTCTTTAGGAAGATAATCCTCAAAAGTGGAGTTAATAAATCAAAAATATATACTCTAAGAATATATATGTGTTTTTGTCAAATTACTTTAAAAATATTATAACCATAAAAAACCTCTATAAATGTTTTATAGTTCTAGTTTTGCTGCACATACACCAGAATTTCATACTAAAACAGGTGCAAAATGATGCTTTGATATTTACTTATCATTGTTTAGTAGTTATGCAGAATTTTTTTCTATAGGTTGTATTTTTTGCTCTTCTGTATTGTCTGTTCATTTCTTCTGTCCATTTATCTACTAGAATGTGTTTTTCTAAATGGTTTGTATGAGCTCCATTTATGAGAAAAATATTAATTCTGTTATATTTGCTACAATTCCTAGTTATTCTTTATCTGTAATGTGTATACTAATAAAACAAAGTCAACATCAGGTTGTGTTTCATCTAAAAATATTTTGCGGTTCAGCTGAACAAAGGGATGGCTTAGATATCACTCATGTAATGGACAACATTATTATAGAGACTTTGCCATTGGAAAGTAAGTTTGAGAAACAAAGCGAACAACAGTTTAATCTTACTTACTGTCTTTTGCTCAACAACTTTGTTTCTCAACTTCTTTCCCTATAATAGCAACTGAGTTACAACTCTCTCTTAATTGAGATTATTAAATTTGGTCCACTTAAAAAAAAGATGGCTATCTTTCCTAGAATAAGGATACTAATTTTAAACATAATAAAACGTTTCTAAAATACAATCAATCAAAAAACTGTCAGGAAGTTTCTATTGGCAATTACTTCCTATTTATAAAATGAATATATTTGGTACAACATCAGGTAAGTTTTATAAATACCTTTGCAAGTTTAGTTTTGGAACTAAAATCATGTTAAAAAGAACAATTTAAATTATAGGGATAGGCCGGCCCCGTGGCTTAGCGGTTAAGTGCGCGCGCTCCGCCGCTGGCGGCCCGGGTTCGGATCCCGGGATCGCACGGACGCGCCGCTTCTCCGGCCACGCTGCTTCTCCGGCCACGCTGAGGCCACGTCCCACATACAGCAACTAGAAGGATGTGCAGCTATGACAGACAACTATCTACTGGGGCGTTGGGGGAAAAATAAATAAATAAAATCTTTAAAAAAAAAAGAAACAAAAACGTTTTCAGTAAATTATAGGGACAATTTCCCAGCAACATTTTATTTTCTAGTCAACCTTGTAAAAATTTAATTATGCTAACTCTGAGTCAGTCAGAAATTCATAATTTTACTCAAACACCACAAATTTTAAGAATTCTAGTTACTAGCAATTTTATTCTATAAATAAAAATCTCATTTATACTTAGGCATCTTTTTATATTTTTCCATTTTTTCTTCTTAGTGCTATCAAGTCTATTTCGATTCCTAGTGTCCCAGTGTATATAGCAGGGCGGAACCCTGCCCGGTCCGTTTGTGCCCTCCTCTCATCTCCAGCACTATATCAGAAAATGCTTTGCCGCTCTTCATAGGGTTTTCACGAGCAATTTTTTCAGAATTGGGTGGCCAGGTCCTTCTTCCTAGTCTGTCTTAGTCTGGAAGCTCGCTGAAACCTGTCCACCATGGGTGACCCTGCTGGTATTTGAAATACTGGTGACATAGCTTTCAGAATCACAGCAACTTGCCCCCACCACAGTATGACAATCGACAGACAGGTGGTGTGGTTCCCTCACCAGGAAACAAACCTGGGCCTCCGCAATGAGAGCTCCGAATCTTAACCATAGACCACCATTTCTACAAACCTGAAAACTAACACAGGTCTTGAGGTAATATTGATGCAAGAACAAACTATTTTTTTTCCCAATAGTGTCTACAATACAGAGCACTATGATAAACAGGGGAAAATAAACCTTTTTTAACAGATATTTTTAAGTTTTCCTATCCAGATGTTTGCTATGATATGAACAATGTTTGTAGATAAATGACCCATGAGAGATATATTTTATAACTATTACCTTACAGGTTGTGTGTCAGTGAGTTCTCTTACAGGATGGTGTCAGTGAAACTGGAATACTACTGCTTTTATTCCATGGTTGGGGGCAGAAGAACTGGCAGGAGTAACTTCGGTAGTAACGGATTGAATTTGGATACACATTAAACTCCAGAAGTTTCAATATATTTAGTTGCTGCTTGAGATTACCTTTGCATTCTGGCTGCCTTCCAGTCCAACTGCCGTTGGCTAAACATATTCTTTCTTCTGAGCCATGAAGGATATAACCAGTATCACAAGAAAAACGTACAGAACTTTTGGTTCTGAAATCGCTTTCCTGTCTAGAACCATGACCAGGAGTACCTGGATCCCCACAGGTACCAGTAGCATCACCTGCAATTCAGTACAGTTCAAGTTAATTTATTTCAACAAACATTTACTATGTTCATGATCTATTCCAGCATTCTTGGAGGCAGTTGTCTTTGTGCATACTGTTTTTAACACGATAAGTTAACTAGGTAAAATCGTAACTCATATTTCCGATCTGTCTCCAGTCATAAGAAAAAGCCTAAATGGAAAAGAAAATAGTTGTAAGAATATGATGTCATTTTCTATATCAGTAATATTTGGACCTATTAAATAGGTGAAGACATTTCATTAGTATCTCCAGAACCTGGCTAATAACCAAGTTAATAGAAAATTTATAACTGAAAGTACTATGGGCTCAAATGAAAATGGATTTATAAAACTAAAATTAAAACACAGGATTTGGTAATTTACGTTTCCTTCTCTGAATTTCCTAATTACTGAAAATCTTTTTTTGTTAGAACTGTGATGTGCTGAAAAATGTAAATGCTACAATATAGAATTTCCTGTAACATAAAATTTCATCCTCTAATTTTCTCTACCAGTGACCATTGGTCAAAGATAAATGAACTGCACACTTCTCATATATGAAAATATAAAAATAAGTTATAAACAATCAAAGACCAGAAACTCTGACTTAAGTTCCTAATAAGGATTTTATTCATGACTAGGATTTTATTCATGACACCTAGTCATGAATAAAACACTAAAACACTGATTTGAGTGTGAAGGATTTACTAAGTCCCTTTATCATTTCTTAAGTAATTCTAATCAGAGTTGCCATAGCATTAGTATATATTAAGAGAGAAAGAAAGAGAAACAGAGAGAGAAAGTTCAATACATAAGCACTGAAAATGCCCTGTCTGTCTAGATGCCTTTTTTGACATGCCCTGTGTGTTTGGAATCCCACTTCACATCTCCTCATTTTCATGTGATGTAATGTTAACCACACAAAACTTTAAGATCAATATTTTGCTTTTAAATATCTGTGTACAATTATTTTTTTTGCAATTTAGTAGCATTTCCTAATACATTGGGATGTATGTGTGTAAGTTTACGTGTTTTTATCTATAATCAGTAATCTGAGTGAGTTAATTAACTATGAGTTGCTCCAAGATAAGAGTTTTAATTCTCATTGAAATCAGTTTCATAGTCACATTAAAAAATGATGATTTTTTAAATCTATAGATTAAATTTGAAGTCCCAGGCAGTCACTTCATAGGGATTAACCACCAGTTAGAAGGAGATTCTGAAATAAGTAACCATTTTACAACTTTTACCCCTCAAGGAAAAACAATGTAAAGCAACTCCTAATAAGTCATCAGCATGATCTGCACAGAGATAAAATAATATAAAGATAATGGAGAATATATAAATAAAAGAACAGAAAAATAAGCACCGATATCTGATTGATGTGTAAAAATAAGTAGAATAAGTAGTATCAAATAGGGAGACATGACAGATTTAAAAGTTAAATGACATTTTTGAAGAAAAGCAGTAGCTTAAACAGCTCAAAAAAGACTTATCAAATACTCACTCTGTGAACAAATTGTTAATTAAAAATAACCTTAATATTCACTTATTCTACGATAATTCTATTGGGGGTATAGAGACTCAGGAATTATATGTTGCCTATTAATAACGAAGAAAGTTAGGATAGACAAATACCTTTCACAAAACTTGACTTATTTTAATTTAAAACATTTAGGACTTTATTTTAAAAGTATGCTATTAAGTAAACAATTGCTTGGAAAGTTTAATAGAACCGAACTCTAACAGAAGATCACTAAAATAACATTGCCTTCTGGGGAAAATTACATTTGGTATCTGCTAGACTGGAGTAGCTACTTAAACTTCAGTGGTTCACCATTTTAATAAACAAAAGCACTTTAAACAGAACAGCATCCTAAAACCATTTAATTTTTTACATTAGCCACAACATAGTTCAAACCATATACCTGTAATTTACTATCTACAAGATGAGTATTAATTTGCACTCTGAATTTATATTACCTTAAGAAGTATTCCAATAAATGTATAAACAATGTTATAGTTTCTCTCATGAGATTTTTAAGAGACATGTGTTATCTCTTTAGATTGTTTTGTGCATACATTCCTAATAATAATAATACTAATAATGTAATTTCCAACACACATTGTCCAATTTTCCAAGTGGTACCTGAACAATGAGGTTGTGATCCACTCCAATGGCCATTTAATTGGCAAGTCCTTGATGACTGGCCTAGAAGGGTGCGCTTTCCTGTGCAGGAATAGTGAACAGTGGACCCAAAGGTATACTTCTCACCAGACAGGACTGCATTAGGAGGAATGCCAGGGTGTCCACAGTCAATCACTACAATACATAATTATTGAATATAAAATTTTTTTATATCTCCTATCGAACAACCTGCACCACCTTTTTATAAAATAAATCAGAAGTAAATTATCTGCTCAAATATATACAACCTCCAGAAATCAAACACCTATGTGAAAGCTGACTTTTTAAAAAATAAAATGGAAGTTGTAGTTAAAGGAGCAATTCTGTTAACCCATTCACCCTGAGCATGAGTTTAACAGAAACATTCTAAGCAGTCATAAATGACTGAGTGAGTATCAGTACGTGTAGGGGTGGTGAGTGTGTGTTCATACACATATGTGCATGGGTGTGAATTACGTGTGTGCCTGAACAAGGATGCCCAAGTTAGGGAAAGGAGTAACGTGGACTGGCTAAATAAGGACATAGGATGCCGTATAGGATTCAAAATAAGCCCATACAAAAATTAAAAGGGAAGAAATTTGAGGATAAAGGAGAGGGAATGAAGATAGATCTAAGACACAAATCTAATATGTAGTCTAGAATAATTCCATCCCAGGCCATTAATGAATAAATTATGCTGTACAAAGAAAATACTCAGTGGCTTGTTAAGCAAAAAACTGCTAAGCATCGCAGAATCAGATGTCAATACCTCGTAGAATTTTCTTTATAACGTAAGGTAGTTTGAGAACTTAGTGTCCCCCCTTTTAGTTGGAACTTGAAAAATACTGAGTGCAATATGACTCTAGAGTATTAAATAGCACACAAGGGGACATGAACCTAATAAAATCCTTGAGTACTTAGCACACTACCGGAGAGTGTGATAGGAAATAAAGAAAGGTGAGGAGTGTACGAGAACTAAGAAAATCTGAAGTTCATGTTTACATGTTCTTAGTCATAGTCACACAAGGCCAAGTAAGTGAATTAGTCAAACTATTAGACCAGTCAGTCTACAAAAAGAAGTTAAATACCTTTTAAGCAAGGAATCAATGATTGCCTTAATTATTTGCTTATAATCTGAAATTTAATAGACACTGCACGAAGTTTTATTTCTTCATTAGTGTAAGAATGATGTCACAAAACTTTCAACAAATTCTACTCCCATGAACATAAAGAAAGTGTCCCTAAGTAAAATATGATTGTAAAATAATTTTATAATTTAGAGATTTAGTATAACCAAAAATAACTCGCACAATGATTTCTTGACATACTACTCCTTCGATCTATAAAGTTCTTCTCTTTCCTATCATGTCCAAGATTCATCACCTCTTTGAGACGTGGCTATTTTTAAGACCTATCAACTAACTGAATTCTTAAAATTCATGTTCAGTTCTCTATGTCCTCGCATAATTTTTATTTCTTTCTGTTAAATTATTTTCTCACTGCACATGTTAAGTATATGCATTCTGCTCTAATTTATCTTATTTATATTTTACAACTCCAACACAACATAACAAAATGTACTATTAAATGTTCAATGACTTGAAAGATGATGTATATTAACACTTAGTGCACTTGTATGTGTCTGTATATGATAAACATTTAAGATCAACAAGTTTATGTAATATTTTTGTCTATATTCTCAAGTATTCTGAAGCTGTGGTGGCTGTTTACATTAAGACTAATATTGCCTTAAATCAAATTTGAAATATTAGTACAAAAGAAAAATCATGGGATTTTTTTGCTTCTAAGGGATGGTAATATCACAGAATATGATATGAAAGACGTCTGCTTTTCATATTCTATCTGCTCTATCAAAGTTCAAAATCAAAGAATGACAGAGAGATATTTATCACATTAGCATTAATAAAAATGGCATTTGGGCATTGAATTGGCAGAATATAGGGATGTGCAGTTTCAAAACAATAAAATCAAAAATAAAATAATAATTAAAGTCATAATTAAAGACAAAATCCGTCTGATACATAGCTCTAGATATTTTATAAGATAATAAACATACATATTGCTTCCATGGCATTTTCTCAAGGAAGAATTCACATTATCTACTTACTGATACATTCTGGTAAAGGTTTGTCCCATTGTCCATTTGGTTGACATATCAAAACTGAAGATCCAAATAAGAAATATCCAGGATTGCAGTCATAGAACACCACAGTGCCATAGGTGAAATTTCCATGTTCTATTTTACTTTCTCTTTTGGAATTGGCTTGAATTCCAGGATCAGAACAGTTCACCACTAAACAAATGACAAATGATAAATTTTGAAAGGTATGTCTGGAATAATATTTATACACAAAGATTTCAATTAGAAATTTAGTTTCAAAGGCAAATTTAATCAAACAAACCAAAGATTCTAGGAATAAAATTAATACATGGGCTATCTAGACAATGAAGTAAAATCTGTGTGGTTGAAAATACAGAAAAAAGGAAAGCGTTTTTGCAAAAATTTTTTGAACACTAGCAACTCCATGAGTATTATGCTGAGTACAGATTTAAAGAATGATACCTTTCATAATGATACTTTATACCTTTAAAGGTATAGTTAACCCATAAAAAATGTAGAAAAATGATAATTTGGCTGTATTTTATCAAACAATATGATGCATATCATACTTCTTGGCAAAATGGAAAACATCAAAAATTCTTTTATCTGTTTCTGTAGAGAAAGCAATTAATAAATCCTCAATGCAGGTATCATGGCAATTCAGGCCTCAAACATAGTTTTTCCAAAAATATGAAGAAAATAAATGCCAAGGCAACTTCCATTAATTACGAAGCAAATCACAAATGAAAATGATCTCTATGACTTTTTATTTGCAGCCATAAAATAGGTACATGATAATAAAGTTAAGCAATTGAAATAAAGCCTGCCAGTTTTAACTTTTTAAAAAATAAGTTAAAAATTAAGGGAAAAAAATAGCATTGCTAATGAGACAACATCAACATTAAATCTTTTGTTTTATTAGTTGAAAACTCTATTGTTCTTCCACACTGTTTCAAATGTTACACATTACCATGCTCTAAGCTGGAATACAGTTAGACTTTTACCTTTGCATACTGGGGGAGGATGGCTCCACTGTCTGTTGGCTTGGCACTGTGCCTTTGTTGGCCCTTGCATAAGATACCCAATATTGCAAGAGAATGTTACCACATCGTTAAAGTTGAATCCATTTCCACTTGTTCTTCCGTAAATTGGACTACCAGGGTGACCACAGCTAACAGCTAATAGCAACGGTTGTGGGAGGAAGGAAGCACAAAACAGAATATTTGGTTATCAGTTATCACATGACAATGACACTTAATCATTTCAAACAATGGAGAAAGTAGACCACTTTTATGTGAAAATATATCTAAAGTACTTTTACTGATGCAAAGGAGCAATTTAGAATGCCAAATTAGTGCAATATAATAGGAATATTATTTTAGAAAATAGACAATTATTTACAATTATGATAATTTTATACAAGTCGTACAGAGATATTTAAAAGTTTCATGGTATCTTTTCATTCTCTCTATTTTTTGGGGGGAGAAGAATACTGAAATTCAAAGAAATCTGGGAAAGATTGAAGTTCATGTCACTAGTCAGTAGAAAAAACAAATGAAACAACTGATCTTCCTTTTCTAGATAAGTTTAAGAATTGAAGATGCTTGAAGGCAGTTTTTTGTATTTACTTTTTTAGTGGTTTATTTTAATATTATTTATACAAGCAATTTATATGAATAATAGATTGATAAGCAAAAGTGTACTTGAAGAATAACTTAATGTGACTACATAATATGAGCAATAAAAAATGATACATGATGCTGCATTAGAATTCTTCTTAATATCTTAAGATATCAATATTAACATTCTCTTACCAATCAACCTTACTGGTTTATTTTTTTTCACAATTGATATTTGATATTTTAGAACAATTTTTGAAATAATGGTAACAGATGAATTATTTAAATTCTTTTAGTGTTAGAGTTCTATTGGAGATTTTATGCAGTGCTGACTTTTCTCAAATACTTTGTATTTCTATGAACTGTTTTATTGCATCATCTCACTCTATTAATCAGAGCAACTCCAGTAATCATGCTTCATAATTGTGCACAGTGAAAGACCATAGTCAATTTTAGTACTTTTGAAATGACCCAAGAGCAATTATTTTTCAGCTGTATTGTTAATGTCAACCTACTCATTTGGAAATTTAACTGCATCTTATTCTTGTTAAAATTATCAATAAAGAAACCAGTTTTACCCCAAGGGCCAATTTTCATTTATAGTCTCAATTATTCAACAAGAAAAACAGTGGTATTAGTTGGCTATGCTTGAATATTAATGAAAGGGAAAAAAATCCAGGACAGACCCAAGCATAATATTGCTGTCTTTAAATCATCAGATAATCTGTGTGTGTGTGTGTGCGCGCGTGCGTGTGCACATGCACACCTTAGAAAAGCAATTTTAATTGTTAACTATATGCTCTATTACCTTATTCAATCTCAACACACTAAAGTATTTTCCATGAAACTAGAACTCCCATGAATTTCTGTTGAATGGATAAAAATTTGACAATGATGGAATTTATAAATATGGATGTAATTAGTCACAGAATAAATGAAATATTTCCTGTGAATTCACACTAAAAGTCCCATGCATTATTTATCTACAGCCTCCAAAATCTCTATCATCTGATCCTATGATGTTGCAATTACATTTTTATATTTTCTCATTTTCTAACATCAATTTTAATATAAATGTCAGTAATTGGGACTGGAAACAATTATGAGAAAAAAATAAGAAACACATTAATAATTGACTTTAAGGTCCAAAATAGGATAGATTGTGATGTGAAACATTGTGTACTGCTAGGGAATCAGCGAAGTAAGAAAAAGTAATAGAGTTACCAATATTCAACTATACTATTACTTTTGTATTATAACAGTCATAATAAATGCAAAATGGGCAAAGCTATATCATACATATAGGAACCACAAAGCACAGCAGGTATATTTAAATAAGAATAATATAAAGGTATTATTTTAAAATCCATTTTATTATTCATGTGTGAATTCATATGTAAATTAACTTAAAAGATCAGGTGGATATTTGTTGAACTCGTGAGATATTTTATTAAGACAACTCCAAAATTACATATAGTTATACAACTTTGTATGAATTTAAAAATAGTGGAAAGAGTGCTTTAAAACAAACTTTTAAATAAATTTTAAATATTTAATATAATATTTTATGACAAAATATTATAATTACATTAGCTGTGATACGTAATCTTGATGTATTTAAGAACATGATGGATTTTGAAGCTAAAACAGGCCATAACGATAAACACTTTCAACCATTCACTTTATATATAAGGGGAGTTAGAGGCTAGAGAGATTAAATGACTTGCATTAGCTCACGTAATTGGCAGTGGAACTGAAATGAGAACAATGGCTCTCCATATCATGCCTAATGATTTCTTCCCCCACTAATTATACTCCATCAGCATCTGAATTTGATGTGACAACTATACCATTATAATTATTAGAAAAAATTTATCCAAAGTACTTTTCACTATAAAAAGTTTTGTAGTATCACATCACAATAATATTGATGCTATTGCACAGTGATCTCAACAAATTAAAGTTGTTATAACTAAAAATTTGTCAAGAATATGCCTTCCATATAGGAATATGCAGTTATAAATATCATGTATTTATATTAAATACTAGAATAGCTGAATTTAATTTCTTGTCTTTATACAAAACATAAATAATAATAGACATTCTAATATTTTCTTCCATTATCATAGTGGTTGGTTTTATATGCTTCTGAACACACCCCACTTTAAAGACTAGTGCACAGCAGTATGAAAAAATGAATTATGAGAATTTAGTTTATGTCTTTCATCCTTTAATATATACATATATATATTTATACATATACATATGTGTGTGTGTAAACTTACGTTATCTTACCTAATAAAAAAATTACTGATAATTGCATGAGAACAGAGGTCTCTAATTATTTCTGCCATGCTTACTTACGCACACAGGATGGGAGCTGACCAGACCAATTGTGATCCTGTTGACATATTCTCACTGAAGAACCAATCAATCGAAAACCAGGATTACATTGATAAACAACTGTGTCTCTGTAGCCATAATTTTCTCCAATGACTTGACCATTCACAATGAGTTCCGGAATTCCACAGTGACCCGCTAAAATGGGTCAGAAGGTAATATTTTTAATACTGTGATCTAAGTTTTATTTGTGTATTTATATATATATATAACATTACTAAACTTTTAAAGTTTACTTAGAAGCATGCCACAAATAATGCAAAGATGATTATATGACATAAAGATAACTATAAGATACTCAGCAAAATGCCAAATATTGGGAACGAAAAGAAAACACATTTCTAGTAACACTCGGGTCTCTAAGAAATTAGAAAACGTTTCAATCTGTATAAAAACAAAAATATATCAAAATTTGAGAAATACAGTTAAAGCAGTGCTTTCATAGCTTTTATAGGGGAAATCTATAGCGTTAAGTGCTTTTATTAGCAAGAAAAAAAGATATATGATCAATGACCTAAGATTCCACCTTAAGAAGAGGAAAAAGAGGAGCAAAATAAAGAAGAGAAAATAAAGCCAAAGTAAGTAGATGGAAGGATATACTAACGACTGTTACAGAAATCAAGGAAACAGAAAATAGAAAAACATTACCTAAATAGAGAACATTATCTAAGCTAAAAATTCTTTCTTTAAAAATAGCGACAAAATTCTTAAACTCCTAGCTAGTCCTATCCACACACTAAAAACAGAGAACAAAATTACCCATAACAGGAACGAATGAAGCGATATCACTACAAGCTTTCAGAAATTAAATGAATAAGGAAATATGAAGAATAGCTTATGCCAATACATGTAAAAGATCAGAAGAAAAGAAGAAATTCTTTGAAAATCATATCATACCACAACACAAGATAAAATAGAAAATATGAATAGTCTTTTGTCTATTAAAGTGTTTGAATTCTTAAGCAAAAACCTTCCCACAAAAAAACACTCATGCTCAGATGTTTTCACTGGTAAATTCAATCAAACATTCAAG
Source organism: Diceros bicornis minor (assembly GCF_020826845.1). Lineage (NCBI taxonomy): Eukaryota > Metazoa > Chordata > Mammalia > Perissodactyla > Rhinocerotidae > Diceros > Diceros bicornis. The sequence continues at coordinate 29,347,439 of NC_080760.1, forward strand.
TTAAAAAAAAAAAAAAAGCACCAAATTTACACACACTCTTTTAGAAAATAGAAAAGAAAGGATTGCTTTCTAACTTGTTTTATGAGGTAATCATCACCCCAAGAGTAAACCTGGAAAAGACAGATGAAAAAACCAATGTCCTTCATGAACACAGATGCAAAACTCCTCAACAAAATTTTAGAAAATCAATCTAGAAACATATATAAATAATAATATCATGATTATCTGGGCTTTATCCAAAAATGAACAGTTGGTTTATAATGGGATATCAACCACTGTAATTTACCATAATGGCAGAGTAAAGGAGAAAAAATATATGATTATTTCAATAGGTAAAGAAAAAGTATTTGGCAAAACTCAGTACACAGTCATGACGAAAACTAACAACAAATTAGAAATTTAAGGAAACTTTTCAACTCGATAAAGACATCTGTGATATTGTAGTTCACAATAAGAAATATATAGTTGCTCGTGGTCCCCATTTCTGGCAGAGCTCCTAAAACCCTTGGAATTACCTAAGTGATTAGAGCAACAAAGGTATCTTTTGTGATGTTAATAAGGTGACTTATGGACCTCACCTAAGGAAGAGGGCTGGTTGCCAGAGGAGCCAACCAAGTGATTACAGGGTTGGAACTTTCAGTCCACCCCCCTGACCTCCAGAGAGGGGAGAGGGGCTGGAGGTTAAATTAATCTCCGCCAATGGCCAATGATTTAATCAATGGTGCCTATGTAATGAATGTAATGAAGCCTCCACAAAAACCGAAAAGGTCAGAGTTTGGAGAGCTTCCAAGTTGATGAAGACGAGGAGATTCAGGGAACAGGGAGCGCACAGAGATCTGGCTTGGAAGCTCCATGCCCTTCCCACATACCTTCCTCTATGCATCTCTTCCATTTGGCTGTTCCTGTGTTAAATTCTTTTATAATAAACTGGTGATCTAGTAAGTAAAATGTTTCTCTGAATTCTGTGAGCCACTCTAGCAAATTAATCAACCCAAGAAGGGGATCGTGGGAACCTCTGATTTATAGCCAGTCAGTCAGACGCACAGGTAACAACCTGGGCTTGGGACTGGTATCTGAAGTGAGGGCAGGGGCAGTCTTGTAGGACTGAACTCTTAATCAATCTGATGCTATCTCCAGGTAGATAGTGTCAGAATTGAGCTGAATTGTAGGACACCCAAGTGGTGTCTGACGCACTGCTTGTTGTTGGAAATTGAGTCTGAGAACACCAAAAGACAGCTAAGCAAAACCAGCTGCTAATGTCATATTTACAATGAAATATTTAGTTCTTTCCTTCTGATATAGGGAATCAGACAAGGATAACCATGCCAACCATTCTATTTAGCATTGTTTAATTGGCCCTATCCAGTGTAATACTTTAATACAAAAGAAGGAAGAAAAAGCATAAATTTGGGAAACAAAAAGTAAAACTATTTTATGCTCCGATGATATATACGTAGAAAATCTTATTTTAAGAAAATCCTAAAGCTAGTAAGTGAGTTTAGCAAGGTTGCAGATATTGTTAGATGCCCATTTCCCCCAAATGATCTACAGATTCAACACAATCCTGATCATAATCATATCGCGCTTTTTTTAAATATAAAAATGGAGAAGCCAATTCTAAAACTTATGTGAAACTGCAGAGGAGCTAGAGTATCCAAAGTTATCTTGAAAATTAAGAACAAATTGGGAAGAATTACATACAAAATTTCAAGACTTATTATAAAATCTCTTGAACTAATGCCAGATATCTTTCTGGAAAAAAAATAAATCTCAATATTACTTTATGATGCATAGAATAATAAATTAAAGATAAATCGTAGATATAAAAGTAAGACAAAAAACTATAAAACTTCTAGAAGAAAACATGACAGAAAATCTTTGTGACTTATGGCTGAGGAAAGGTTTTCTAAACAAGACAGGATCAGCAATAACCAGAAAGGAAAAAAACATGATAAGATAGACTTTACCAAAACTTAAAACTTCTGCTCATCAAAAGACACCATTAAGAAATGAATAGGCAGTGAATCCTAGAAGATAGCGGCGTAAGCAGACTCAGAACTCACCTCCTCCTCCCGTGGACACAGCCAATTTACAACTACTCGTGGAAAAATTACCCCTGAGACAGAACTGAAAACTGGATGAGAGGAACTCCTGCAACAACGGACAATCCTAACTGAGGTGGAAGAGGCAGAGACTCCCTTCTGGAGAGAAAAACGCCGCCTTCACAAGCCGCCAGCTTCACGGCCGCCGGGAGCAGCTCACAGGTACACAGCCTCCCTGGAGGCGCGGGGCCCTGAGCCGGGGAGCGCCCCCGCTGGGGGCATTTTGTGGACCCAGCACAATCGAGACCAGCGGCATAATATCTGACTTTGCCTGCTACTAAAACATTGGGAGAACCGCCAGAAAACCCAGTTCACAAAGAAACTAAAACCGACTCTTAAAGGGCCCGTGCGGAAACTCACCCGTCTCAGAAAGCATCCTAAAATCACCAGAAAGAAAGGTGCACAGTGCTGTGGTGACAAGAGGCTCACCTAATAGGCCCTGAGTGCATCTCGGTGAGGGGTGAGACCTCTCCAGGGACTGGGACATTGGCGGCGGCCATTGTTGTGGCCTGGTGTGGGCGTGCTGACACAGACACCATTGGAGTTCTCCCTGGGGCATGCTAGCCCAGGGTCTGCCCCACCTGCTAGAGCACCAATTTAATCCAGCTCAGCCAGGGCAGGCAGCCCACCCTAGAGACTGGCCCCACCCAACAACAAGCCCTCAGGCAACTTGTGGGCCTGCACAGATTGGTGACTGGATTATCTGCAGCCTGGTAACTGAGCCGACTTGAGCGGGGCAGGGTGTACACAAGGAGCTGGTGGAGAGTGTGGGGCGGTGGCGGAGTGTGTGGGGCTCCCGCCGTGGAGAGACTGGGTCCGCTTGGGGAGGTCGGGGCGCTCACAAGGGGCAGGACTGTGTTGACTGTGTGTGGACCTGTGGGCGGCAGGGCTTGTCAGCTGCAGAAGACTTGTGCTTCTCAAAGACCCACATAGGAGGTTTGCCCCACCTTCCAAAGCCTGAAACAATTGGGTGCTTCTGTGCCTGAGGCCAGCCCCACCCAGCTGCAATCCTCAGAGAGCTGACAAGAGACCTAATAGGCTAGAGGCTTACAGGAATTGTAAGGCCCTGAGCCTAACAACCTGCCATGCTGGGGGCCTACTCACTTAAAAGAAATACTGCAACACAAATGTGGTATTAGAACTTGCAGCCAACTGTGCTGGGGCTCCCCACACCTGATAAAGAGACTGAAGGGCCCACAACAACTACAAGCAGCTGAGCATTACAACAGCTGGCCAGGAGCATAACTCAGCCTCCCTGGGCGCCTACAGGGAGAGCAAACAGGCCACAACAGAAGGACACACGTAGCCCACATAAGGATCAACCCTGGAACATTGAGAACTGAGGGAAGCACAGTGGAAGCCTCCTAAGGCATCACTTACATAAGGTCACCTATCCAAGAGCAGGAGACGTAGCTGACCTACCTAATACGTAGACACAAGCACAGGGAAAGAGGCAAAATGAGGAGGCAAAAGAATACATTCCAAGTAAGGGAACAGGACAAAACCCCAGAAAAGGAACTAAGTGAAACAGAAACAAACAACCTACCTGACAGAGAGTTCAAACTAAGAGTGTTAAGGATGCTCACTGATCTGGGGAGAAGAATAGATGAACTCAGTGAGAATGTCAACAAAGAAATGGAAGATATAAAAAAGAACCAATCAGAAATGAAGAATACAATACTGGAAATGAAAAATTCATTAGAGGGACTCAAAAGCAGAGTAGAGGATACAGAAGAACGGATCTGTGAGCTGGACGAAAGACTAGAAGAAATTACCCAAGGTGAACAGGTAAAAGAGAAGAGAATTAAAAAGAGTGAGGACAATGTAAGGGACCTCGGGGACAACATCAAGCGCACTAACATCCGTGTTATAGGTGTCCCAGAAGGAAAAGAGAGAGACAAAGGGGCCAAGAATCTATTTCAAGAAATAATAGATGAAAACTTCCCCAACCTAAAGAAGGAAACAGACATCCAGGTACAGGAAGCACAGAGAGCCCCAAACAAGATAAACCCACGGAGGCCCACACCAAGACACATCATAATCAAAATGTCCAGAATTAAAGATAAAGAGAGAATCCTAAAAGCCGCAAGAGAATGTCAAGTTACATACAAAGGAAACCCCAAAAGGCTATCAGCTGACTTCTCAGCAGAAACCTTACAGGTTAGAAGAGAATGGCACGATATATTGAAAGTGCTAAAAGGAAAAAACTTACAGCCAAGAATACTCTACCCAGCAAGGTTATCATTCAAAATGGAAGGAGAGATCAAAATTTTCCCAGATAAGCAAAAATTAAAGGAGTTTGTCACCAAGAAACCAGTGCTACAAGAAATGTTAAAAGGACTGATTTAAGGGGAAAAGAGAAGAACACAAATAGGAAAAATTATCTATTTCCATGATTACAACGTAATGGATACAAATGCACAAAAAAGAGGTTAGATATGATATCAAAAACATAAAAGGAGGGAGGAGGGGAGTTAAAGGGTACAGCTTTCAGACAGAGGTCAAACTAAAGTGACCATCAATTCTGTATAGAAGAAGAAAGGAACAGAGAAGGACTACTAAAGCACTGAGGAAAAAAAGAAAAAAATTAAAAAATGGCAGTAAGTACATACTTATCAATAGCTACTTTACACGTCAATGGACTAAATGCTCCAATTAAAAGGCATAGGGTGGCTGATTGGATAAAAAAATAAGGCCCATATATATGCTGCATACAAGAGACACACTTCAGACCTAAAGACACTCACAAACTGAAAGTGAAGGGATGGAAAAAGATACTCCACGCAAATGGCAATGAAAAGAAAGCTGGGGTAGCAGTACTCATATCAGATAAAATAGACTTTAAAACAAAAACTGTAAAAAGAGACAAAGAAGGGCATTACATAATGATCAAGGGAACAATCCAACAAGAGGATATAACACTTGTAAATATCTACGCACCCAATGTAGGTGCACCTAAATATATAAAACAATTATTAACAGACATAAAAGCAGAAATAGACAGTAACACAATAATAGTAGGGGACTTGAACACTCCACTTACACCAATGGATAGATCATCCAAACAGAAGATCAATAAGGAAACATTGGCCTTAAACGACACACTAGAACAGATGGACCTAGTAGATATATACAGAGCATTCCATCCAAAAACCGAAGAATACATGTTCTTTTCAAATGCACATGGAACATTCTCCAGGATTGATCACATATTAGGCCACAAAACAAGTCTCCATAAATTTAAGAAGATTGAAATAATACCAAGCATCTTTTCTGACCACAACGGTATGAAACTAGAAATCAACTATAGAAAGAAAATCAGAAAAGCCACAAATACGTGGAGATTAAACAAAATGCTACTTAACAACGACTGGGTTAACAAAGAAATCAAAGAAGAAATCAAAAAATACCTGGAGACAAATGAAAATGAAAATACGACATGCCAGAATTTATGGGATACAGCAAAAGCGGTTCTAAGAGGGAAGTTTATAGCGATACAGGCCTATCTCAACAAACAAGAAAAATCTCAAATAAACAATCTAACAATGCACCTAAAGGAACTGGAAAAAGAAGAACAAACCAAGCCCAAAATCAGTAGAAGAAGGGAAATCGTAAAAATCAGAGCAGAAATAAATGAAATAGAGACCAAAAAAACAATAGAAAAAATTCATAAAACCAAGAGCTGGTTCTTTGAAAAGATCAACAAAATTGACAAATCTTTAGCTATACTCACCAAGAAAAAAAGAGAGAAGGCACAAATAAGTAAAATCAGAAATGAAAGAGGAGAGGTTACAACAGACACCTCAGAAATACAAAAGATTATAAGAGAATACTATGAAAAGCTATATGCCAACCAATTCGACAATCTGGAAGAAATGGATAAATTCTTAGAATCACAAAACCTCCCAAAACTGGATCAAGAAGAAGTAGAGAATTTGAATAGACCAATCACCAGTAAGGAGATCGAAATAGTAATCACAAACCTCCCCAAAAATAAAAGTCCAGGACCAGACGGCTTCCCTGGTGAATTCTACCAAACATTCAAAGAAGACTTAATACCTATCCTTCTCAAACTCTTCCAAAAAATTGAGGAGGGGGGGAAGCTCCCTAACTCATTCTACGATGCTGACATTACCCTAATACCAAAACCAGAGAAGGACAACACAAAAAAAAGAAAATTACAGGCCAATATCACTGATGAACATCGATGCAAAAATCCTCAACAAAATACTAGCAAATCGCATAATACAATACGTTAAAAAGATTATACACCATGATCAAGTGGGATTTATTCCAGGGATGCAGGGATGGTTTAACATTCGCAAATCAATCAACGTAATACACCACATTAATAAAATGAAGAATAAACATCACATGATCATCTCAATAGATGCAGAGAAAGCATTTGACAAGATCCAGCATCCATTTATGATAAAAACTCTGAATAAAATGGGTATAGAAGGAAAGTACCTCAACATAATAAAGACCATATATGAGAAACCCACAGCTAATATCATCCTCAATGGTGAAAAACTGAAAGCTATCCCTCTAAGAACAGGAACCAGACAAGGATGCCCACTGTCACCACTCCTATTTAACATAGCACTGGAAGTCCTAGCCAGAGCAATCAGGCAAGAGAAAGAAATAACAGGGATCCAAATTGGAAAGGAAGAAGTGAAACTGTCACGATTTGCAGATGACATGATTTTATATATAGAAAACCCTAAAGAATCCACCAGAAAACTTTTAGAAGTAATAAACGAATATGGTAAAGTTGCAAGATACAAAATCAACATACAAAAATCAGTTGCATTTCTGTACACTAACAACGAAGTAGCAGAAAGAGAAATTAAGAATACCATCCCATTTACAATTGCAACAAAAAGAATAAAATACCTAGGAATAAACTTAACCAAAGAGGTGAAAGATCTGTACACCGAAAACTATAAAACATTTCTGAAAGAAATTGAAGAAGACACAAAGAAATGGAAAGATATTCCGTGCTCTTGGATTGGAAGAATTAACATAGTTAAGATGTCCATACTTCCTAAAGCCATCTATAGATTCAGTGCAATCTCTGTCAAAGTTCCAACAACATTTTTCACAGAAATAGAACAAAGAATCCTAAAATTTATATGGAACAACAAAAGACCCCGAATAGCTAAAGGAATCCTGAGAAAAAAGAACAAAGCTGGAGGTATCACACTCCCTGATTTCAAAATATGCTACAAAGCTATAGTAACCAAAACAGCATGGTACTGGCACAAAAACAGACACACAGATCAATGGAATAGAATCGAAAGCCCAGAAATAAACCCACGCATCTATGGACAGCTAATCTTTGACAAAGGAGCCAAGAACATACAGTGGAGAAAAGAAAGTCTCTTCAACAAATGGTGTTGGGAAAACGGGACAGCCACATGCAAAAAAATGAAAGTAGACCCTTACCTTACACCATACACAAAAATTAACTCCAAATGGATTAAAGATTTGAATGTAAGACCTGAAACTGTGAAACTTTTAGAAGAAAACATAGGCAGTACGCTCTTCGACATCGGTCTTAGCAACATCTTTTCAAACATCACGTCTGACCGGGCAAGAGAAACAACAGAAAAAATAAACAAATGGGACTACATCAAACTAAAAATCTTCTGCACAGCAAAGGAAACCATCAACAAAACGAAAAGACCACCTAACAATTGGGAGAAGATATTTGCAAACCATACTTCTGATAAGGGCTTAATCTCCAAAATACATAAAGAACTCATGCATCTCATCAACAAAAAAACTACCAACCCAATTAAAAAATGGGCAAAAGACATGAACAGACATTTCTCCAAAGAAGATATACAGATGGCCAACAGACACATGAAAAGATGTTCAAAATCACTAACTATCACGGAAATGCAAATCAAAACTACAATGAGATATCACCTGACGCCCGTCAGAATGGCTATAATTAACAAGACAGGAAACAACATGTGTTGGAGAGCATGTGGAGAGAAGGGAACTCCCATACACTGCTGGTGGGAGTGCAAACTGGTGCAGCCACTATGGAAAACAGTATGGAGATTCCTCAAGAAATCAAGGATAGAACTACCATATGATCCAGCTATTCCACTGTTGGGTATTTATCCAAAGAACTTGAAAACACCGATTTGCAAAGGTACATGCACCCCTGTGTTCATTGCAGCGTTATTCACAATAGCCAAGACTTGGAAGCAACCTAAGTGCCCATCAAGGGACGAACGGATAAAGAAGATGTGGTATATATACACAGTGGAATACTACTCAACCATAAGAAACGATGAGATCCAGCCATTTGTGACAACATGGATGGACATTCAGAGTATAACGCAAAGTGAAATAAGTCAGAGGGAGAAGGTCAAATACCGTATGATTTCCTTCATTAAGTAGTAGATAATAACAACAATAAACAAACACATAGGGACAGAGATTGGATTGGTGGTTACCAGAGGGGAAGGGGGGAGGGAGGAGGGTGAAAGGGATAATTGGGTACATGTGTGTGGTGATGGGTTGTAATTAGTATTTTGGTGGTGGACATGATGTAATCTATGCAGAAATAGAAGTACAATGATGTACACCTGAAATTTTTACAATGTTCTAAACCAATGTTACTGCAATAAACCAAAAAAAAAAAAAAAAAGAAATGAATAAGCAAGTCACAGGCTGAGAGAAAATATTCATAAAACATATAACGATGAAGGACTTGCAACCAGAACACATAAAGAACTTCTATAGTTCATAATAAAAGGCAGTTCAATATAAAAGTTACTTCACTACTTCATAAAGTAAAATTTACAAATGGCCAATAAGCCCAAGAAACTGTACTACATCAGCAGTCATCAAGACAATGCAAATTAAAATCTTGTAAGATACCTTTATGTACCCAACAGAATGGACAAAATTAAAAGATTAGTTACACCACACGCTGGAGAAAATGTGAGACAACGAGAACTCTTCCAGGAATTTTACTCCTGAATATCCAAGAAAAATGAATGCATAAGCCCACCAAAAAAATGCATATGCCAACATGAATATTCATAGCATCTTTATTCATAATATCCCCAAACTGGACAGAGCCCAGGAGTCTATCAACAGGGATTGTTTAAAGTGTGGCATATTCATACCATGGAATTCTACTCAGCAATAAAAAAATCCAAATCACCAATATACACAACCACGTGGATGAAAGAGAATGAAAGAAACCTTACACAAAAGAGTACATAATTTAGGATTCCATTTGTATTAATTTTCTAGAACAGAGAGAACTGACATATGGTGAAAAAAATCAGAACAGTTATTGTCTCAGGGTGGAGGGGAAGGAGAGCTGCAGATTGACTGTGAAGGGCCATGAGGAATCTTTCTTAGGTAATGGTAATGTTCTATAACTACAGAGTGGTTTGAGTTACACTGGGGTACACTTTTGTCAAAACTCATCTAACAGCATATTTATGATCCGCACATTTTGTTGCTCACATATACATTTTGCCACAGTAAAAGGGCAACAAGGATGGTAAGCAAATATTGAAATCTAGCTAATGATGGGTAGGCTGAAATGTCGAGCAATGACGTATACTGGATTCTGCAACTTACTTCAAAATGCATCAAAAAATTAAACCAATTGATAGAGGCCTGGAAGGATGGATAGATACGTGATAAGCAAACATGACAAAATGCTAATTGTAGAGTCTAGATGGTGGGCATATAGGTGTTTGTTGTCGTGTCTTTCACTTGAAAAATGCATAATAATATCCTTGGGGATTAGGAATAAATGCTTTATATTTAGAGAAACAATTATAAGAACATTCTAGTGGTCATTCTAAGCCTAAAGTGTCTGGGGCTATAAGGACAAGTTGTTTTCAAATATGAGAAAAATGGATGGACTACATGAATCCTTAGGGTCAACTCCAAGCAAAAGGTTCTAGGATTTGCTCGTTTGGCAACTGCGCTTTCCTCCAATCAACATTCTTTTGCATTTATATTAGACGTCAACACCATATCCTCTACAATGGACCATGATGTTGTCCCCATAGACTGAGAGGCAATGTTTTCTTATAAATATTTCTTTTATGCCCTGTCTCTCTAGGGAACAGAATCAGGATTCTAAATAGGTGAATAAAACGACCCTCTGCATACAATAATCAGTACATAATATACCATATATAATAACAGTTCATCAGGGAATTTTTTGTTGTTGTTAGTGCCATTGAGTTGACACCAACTGCTAACGACCCTGTGTAAAGAACCCTGCCCGGTATTTTTGCGCCATCCTCTCACCTTCCAGCCCTATATCAGACAATGCTCCGCTGCTATTCATAGGGTTTTCATGGCCAATTTTTTCGGGAGTGAGTGACCACATCCTTTTTCCTAGTCTTGGTCTGGAAGACTCCGCTGAAACCTGTCCACCATGGGTAACTGTGCCGGTATTTGAAATCCTGGTGGCATAGCTTTCAGCATCACAGCAACACGCAGCCACCACAGTATGACAACCCACAGCCAGGTGGTGTGGTTCCCTGACTGGGAAACAAACCGGGACCACGACAGTGAAAGCACTGACTCTTAACCGCTAGACCACGAGGGCTGGCCCATCAGGGCATAAATGTCATAAAATATAGTATTTTAAATTTAGTTTACATGTATACTTTCAAATATATAAGTAAACTAAATAATCTGTAATTGAAATCAACATAACCAAAATCAGTTTAGGAACTATTAAGAAATATTTAATGATTTAATCCTGTATTAATACAGAAAGATTTAATTTATTTACTACTTTCTTTTTCATACTGTAGTCTTATAGCCTATTCAAATATATGTGTTCTTATAAAGAAACCACTGTTGCTAGTTTTCCAAGTATACCTATTCAAAAATATGCCTGAAAGTGGGTAAAAGAGGAATTTTAACTGAAACCTCTAGCTACACCTTTTTAAGTTTCCAATAGCGATTGTATTACCATGAATATTTTCAACCTTATTAGCAAAACAATATATTCAAATTGCCGAAGTATAGACTTTTCTGCCATGTATTGTATTATTAAACAGTAAATTTTAGAGACAAAACATTGTACAAATTTAGCAATACCCTGTTTATAGTAATCAGCAACTTTAAATTAGTAAACAAAAAGATTATGCCTTGTTCCCAACAGATAACTGAATAATTATTAGAAAAATTTTCATTATATCTAATTCAGTATTTGCTGTCATATCTTGAAATCATTTTAGAGAAAAATAAAGCATAAATCATACCATCCTCTTAATATTAAAGAAATTATTGAAGACTTTAAAAAAGAGAAAAAGCATAAATCATAATATTCTTTTAATAATAAAAGAGGAGGGGTAAGACAAACTAGCTAGTTCAGTTTCTTTTACTGAACAGTTTTTCATAATGAATTCAAAGAACCCTAAAGGGAAAACAATCCTATTTGTCTAAAATCAGGTTTGAAAAAATATAGTTTTAAAGTTTTAATAGAAAGTAATAGTAAACGTGTTGAAATCTTATGAAATAAAAAGGGAAAAAGATATTTAAATATGGAAATTGTTTTTCTTCTTCAGTCACTACCTTAAGCAAATCGGTGAAAGGAGAATTGACTATGGTTTAGAATGAATTAACTGCTACAGCGATTAATCCAGCTGAGTATGCAGACATATAATTTTCAGCAATTAGTTTTCACCTTTTTATTTTCACCATGCCTGGAAGAAAATGTGTCTCTCCTTAATGACATAAGATGCTTATTTGGAATATTAGTTGATTAAGAGTTATCATTTAATAGCTTTTCTGCCATGAAATATTTTTAAAGTTAAATATTTTCTGGCTATTTAGCATCCTTATTGAGTGAGTATAAGTTGTCATCTCATATCATGGAAAAAGGCTGCCTCCTTTCCAGAGCATAAAAAAAAGTTTGGTTAAAATGATTTAAAAATCTGTACCTAGGCACTTGGTTTCAGAACCACTCCAAAGACCCGAAGAAAGGCATTCCCGTACAGCAGAGCCCACAAGCATGAATCCAGAATCGCAGGTAAAGATGGCTGTTGAGCCATACGAAATTTGAGTTCCAATCTTATTTCCATTTGGAGGTGTAGGTAGTTCTCCACAGGAAATAACTTGAAAAAAATTAAAAAGTAAAAATGCTTAAAGACAATCAATATGTACTTGGTCAAAACCCTGCTTTTAACACTTTAAATTCCCTATGATTTGATGTATTTAAAACTGAAATTGACATCTGTAAAACACATTTGAATGAGTGTGAAAATGCAGAGAAAACAGATGACATAATTTTAAAATTTATTCCCCTTGAGTTCCCATAAAACCTTCTAAGTGACAGTGACACATAATGAAGGTATTTTCTTTGCATTTTTTGCATAGCCGACTTGGTCACTCAGCAGGTTGTAGTGAAAAAAACTCCACAACATTAAAGAAAGGATAATTCATTAGTCCAAAATCTTTCTCTGACTTATCAAGATGACGTTGGGTAATCCCTGTGACTTACCAAACTGAGCCAAAGTTTCCTCATTATTTAAAATAATGCTAAGATAGTAATTACAACTAGTTTTTGCTCAGACTATACAGTTAATAAAGAACTTTACATGCGAAATATCATTTGATTCTCACAAGAACCAGTAGATATAATCATATTTCACATTTTGTTTGCAGGCTTTAAAAAATTTTTAAAAAGATTAACTGACTTGCTAGGTCATTCAGAACCCAGCGCTTATGACTCCTTCATATTTAAAGATTACAAATGAAATGCCTTTCTAGACTAAAAACAATAATGGAAAATGTTTATTAAGTGCTTATTTCGTACCAGACTCTATTACTAGCGCTTTAACTTACATAATTCTCGAAACAACTTTATGAGGTAGGTGCAGTTGTTATCTGATTTATGTACTAGGATATGGGCACAAAGAAGTTAAGTAACTTTAATAAGTTTACACAGCCCGTATAGCTAAATCAAAACGGAAACCCAGCAGTCTAACTCCAGAACCCTTACTTAACCACTAGCCCAGAGTGTTTTATTCTGGCTCCAGCTCTGGCTTTCAGCTCTAGGCATTAGGTGGCCATTAATAAATCGAAATTTTGCAAACTTCAAATGGTTGCATATAAAATTTAAAATGTACTGATTGTTTTGAACTAATTTCCCAACAATCCTTTGAGGTAGCTATAATATTTATAAACTAATATGAATATTTATATTATTTTCATTTAAAAGATGAGTAAATCGAGGACCAGAAAAATTACTATTCTTTCTATTTTCTCAATGAATCGCAATTCTTAGATTCCTTGTCTTTCCCCCATTCTTACCTGTGGCCAGGAACCTGATCTTACATATCACCTAAACCCTTCTACATAATAGAGGATAGAGCACAAAGGAATTGGGCAAACATTTGTCGAATGTCTGATTAAATTAATGTTTCCTTTGTAGATGCTTTTTTCCTAGCTCCTTGAAACGTCCCTATTCCATGTGCCTTTTTAATGAAATTATACTGGAAGAACAACGAGACTGGAGACAGAGAAAAATCCTAGGAGAAATCCAAATGAATAGGGCAAAAATTTACAAATACAGATGCAGTATTTTTAGAATATCAAAGATAATTTAGATAACTATTTTTGAGATTTTAATTTGACATTATGATTTTCTTATAAAAAAGGGCAACCCCAAAATCCTACACTTGTATGGACATTAAGAAAATAAATTGGGAAATAAAATATTCGTAAGTAAAATAATACTAGGTACTTACTACACATAGACAATTTGCTATGTTAAATTTCTTAATTATCATAATCTTATTTAGGCTTCTGATTCTTTTATTAGTTTATTTATAAATTATGAGTGTGTATGCCATAAATGCCATAGAGTTGTTTTGGACACGAAATAAAAGGATGAATTTTCAGCCTAGCATATTTCCTGGCACAAAGTAAAAACTCAATAAACGTAGTGAAGAAAGTTCAAAGGAAGTTCAAGATATTTCATCTGAATATCCTATGTTCAGTTAGCTTATCTACATTAGACACTGGCCAATTATATTATAAGAATGCATGGAAATGGAATGACATGTTTAATTTGACTCAATAAATATTTATTGAGCTCCTGCTGTGAATCATATTCTAGCCGACATTTTCAACGTCATACGATTAAATCTTTATAATAACTATGAGATATATTATCATAATTTTCTAATTTAAGAAATTGGGGATCAGAGAAAATAAACATCATATAACATAGTGATTAAAAGCCAGGGGCTGTAGTCAGACTGCTTGGGTTAAATCCCATTTCTCCACCATTTACAGGCTCTGTGATTCATGTAAAATGATTAAATGCGGAGCTCAGGTTCCTTTTTGATAAAATGAATATAATAATATCAACTAATTTATAGAATGACAACTAAGGAATAAATGTAATAATACATGTAAAGAGCTAAAAGTAGTGCCTGTCAAGTTGTAAGTGTACAATAAACATTATCTAGCTGTTTTAAATGATAGACCTAGACTCCAGACACAGGATTTCTGAACCCAAAGCCAATGCTTTTTTCATAAGCACTTACTAATACAAAAAATAGTTAGAAAACTTAAAAACATAATGAGAATAAATGACCTTTTTTAATAATGTTGTCCCATGATTGCTCTAGCGAGTTTGGAAAAGGAAGTGATCAAGCAATTCAATCACCAACGATAGCTTATGAAATAAATTTACCAAAGTACATACTTACTTTGGCAATATGGTCTTTCATTTCTCCAACTCCAGGTACCATTAGGAAGGCATTCAATTGAAGCAGGACCTATTCCATGATAACCAGGGTCACAGCTGAAAACTACCTTAGTTTTGTATTCGTAATGGGAGCCATTCACAATTCGCCATCTTCCGTGTTCCAAGGTAAAGGAATTGATGCTTGGACATGTAACAACTATACAAAAAACCAAGACCATAAATGCTAATAAGTCAGTCATATCTATTCTACTCCCTAACTATATTTCATGTCTATTTCATCCTTTACATCATCACTGCCTTAGTTCATTCACTATTGTGCTATACAAGATCCTTTAGCATTTGTTTCTAATTTCTTTTCTATGTTAATCTTTTTCACTTGCCCCAGCTCTGTGGTACTGCTGGCAGTTCCTTGAACATGTCCTGCCATTTCACACTTCAAAGTCTCTGTACATATTATTCTATCCACCTAGAATCCTTATTACTGCCTTATCTCTACTCTCTTCTTTTTTTTTTTTGATTACTATATCCAAGTTTATTCCTTAGTACAAGAGGATATGATATGCATTTTAGTGATGAATCATTCCAATGATATAAGTTAGTTAATATTGTCTCATTTATTTGAAGCTGATTTAAAAGTATTCTTATCTCTTTTTTTCTCAGCTTTACTGAGGTATAATTGACAGGATGTGGAATAAAAGGAACCCTTGTACAAGTTGGTGAGAATGTAAACTGGTATAGCCATTATGGAATATAGCCCATTCGGAGATTCCTCAAAAATTTAAGAATAGTGGGCTGGCCCCGTGTCTTAGCGGTTGAGTGTATGTGCTCTGCTGTTGGAGGCCCGGGTTCGGATCCCAGGCACACACTGACGCGCCGCTTCTCTGGCCATGCTGGGGCCACGTCCCACGTACAGCAACTGGAAGGATGTGCAACTATGACATGCAACTCTCTACTGGGGCTTTGGGGAAAAAAAAAAGGAGGAGGACTGGCAATAGATGTTAGCTCAGGGCCGGTCTTCCTCAGCAAAAAGAGGAGGATTAGCATGGATGTTAGCTCAGGGCTGATCTTCAAAAAAAAAAAAAAAAAAAAATTAAGAATAGAACTACCGTATGATTCAGCAATCTCACTTCAGGATATATATCCAAAGGAAATGAAATCAGGATCTTGAAGAGATAGTTGCACTTTCATATTCATTGTAGCATTAGTCACAATAGGCAGATATGGAAAAAATCTACTCTCTTAGTTCTTAAGTTCTGGAATGACTATATTTTGAGGAAATTTGTTTTATTAGAATGACATTTTTATGCAAGAGTTGTGATATAACTTTGGCTAATTCAAAACTTGCTCAACATAAGTAGAAGCATTATTAGACACCTATGTTAAGATTGAAAATAATTTAACAACCTTCATTTTAAATGAAATCATGGCTAAGTTGAAATGTCAGTATTATATGAGAAGAAATAACTGAAATATAGAGAAAATTCAAATACCTTATTTAAACTAACATTTTCCAATCCTTCTGCTACCAAATATTTTATCAAAATTATTTTCTATCACCATTATATAATAGTCATTTACCTATTAAAGTAGTATTGACAGCAATGGGAAACATTCTAAATGTAAGTAACCTAAAAGCCAAAAGTAATGGATCATTTCAGAAGCATCATTTATCCTTATAAAAATCAGAGCTGAGTGTATTGAAATAAAATTTGATTAATGCAAACTTTAAAATTTTTTTCAAGGGGCTGTGTATTGAAAACACATGTTGACTGATGGATGGCTTTTTACAAAATAAATGAAACTTTGTAATGTAACATGAAAAGTCACTTTAATTTTCTGACATAAATATTCCAGAGCTTCCAAAAATGAGTAAAAAGTCCTTATACTGTCTTCCAATTCTTCATAGTATAAGACAGCTTAATTAACTTTTATTTCCCTCTTAGACATCACACTTCATTTCAGGGATTAGTTTTAAAATTTGAGCAATATATAAAATTTTAAATCATATAAGATGCCAATAGAAACACAAGTGATGAAATTTCCTTAACACACATACCAACACAGCGAGGGGTCTTGTTATGATTGCTCCAAGTTCCATCTGATTGACATACGGCAGTGGTAAGTTCCTTAGATGACAATCTATATCCATCATTACAAAAATATGTAACTCGGGTTCCTACCAAGTAGTCTGTTGTGAGTATTCCTCCATTTGTTGGAGCTTTAGGAATCCCACAGGAAATTGCTAGAATAAATACATACATATAAATTTACAGAAACAGAAAAACATTTATTAGATAAGTCTCTTAAACTGTAAAGCACATAAAACTATTTGGGATTCCTCTGAAACGATTTCAGAATACCTCCTAAGAAAGCTTTTCTGAACCATAACTTTTTGAATAATTTATTTCAAACTCCTATTGAATGTGTTTTTAAATTGGTGAATCCATACATTATTAGTGCTTTATTTCTTGGTTTCTTACTTAGTTTCTTGTCAGCATGTGCATGGTTATCAGCATTCATATAGGTTATATGAGAATGCAAGTTAGGTAAATATAGAGTGTGTCTAGTGCTAACCTATGACTGGATCATCACACAGCAAGTTTGGTCAATTCAATTTGACAGCTAATTATTAAAGATTAAAAAGGTGGTGGTAACCAATACTCATCAGGACTTTAGCCAGGAATAAAACAAACAGATTTATTTTACCTGGAAGCTGGATATTGCTTTGTCTTATGTCCAGCAAAATTCTATGTCCTTGGGCACCATTCATGAAATATCATGTGTATGGAAACATATTTAATAAATGTAGGGCTAGCCTAGTTTGGATTTTCCTGCATTTCATTGAGATGTGTTAGATGTCTTGGTTTTTATCTACAATAAACCTGATTTAGGTGAAAATTAGTTTTACCATAATGTGATAATTACAGTAAAAATGTACATTTAAATAGTTTACTGTATATAAGATATTTTCACATCTTATAAATTCAGAAGACTATACAGAAATCTTCTAAGATTGATTGTTTCCCATCTTTGCTTTACAAGTGCAAAATTTGCATCTCTAAAAAGAAAAAAAATAAGCTTTCAAATAACATATTTGGCAGCAAAACTCTAATTAAGGTAAGATTATTTGTATCTTTCACATCATATTCAAATATGTGTAAATACTCATACATATCTCTGCAGAAAGATTAGTGTATTTGAATGTGGGTGCAGCCCCAGAACCAGCGGGAGTTATTACATAATATCTGGTATATGTACTATATCACCTTTATAAAATTAGAAAATTTCTGATTCTGAAATATCTAGTCTCATAGGTTTCATAAAAGAGATTCTAAACTAGTAACTATATTTTTCTCATATCAAAAGAAATAAAGAACAGAAATACGTGAGTTTAGTTTGAATATTTACAAACGCTAAGTCCTATTTACCTATCTCCCATTTCAGCCAAAAAGTCTTTCTACTTCTCTTATAAAACCTACAATTTAGGTGTTTAATTTTATCCATGTGAATTGACTTATAAAGTGAAAAATTCTTAGTGAAATCTACATAAAATTCTTAAAACTGAAGGTCAGACTCCCTGCTGGTGAATAGTTTGATCTTTTGTATTTTGATAATCTGCAAATTATGGACAGAAAAGTAGTACGTTGACTTAATAAATTATATAAAAAATCTCATTTAATTATGTTATTACCTCTGCTATCTAATTACAGAACCTCTAAAATAATGCTGCAAATATAAATAGTTCCCTGCTGTCTGTTAAAGCAATGTTTATATTTCCACTTAGGACTTCTGAGAATTCCATTTGTAATAACCCATCTCCCTAGTGAATCCTCCCAAAGATCATGTATTTACCGATGTTTTAAAAATTAACTATACATTGTTGGCGTAGCATAGGTCGAACTAAGATCAAAGTAAAAAGGAAATATAGTTTAAATAGTATAGGTTCCCTATATGTGGTTGGTATAAAATGGCTATATTTTAGAACTGAAATAAAGACAACATACTAAAATGATAGGACAACACTGTACCTGTGGATAGCTTACAATTTAACTCCTCAGCTAAAAAAAGAAAACAAATCGAGTTCAGAGAACCATCATCACCGAGTGGTTGTAAAGAAGCTTCTCTACAGAACTCTCAAAAAAGCACAAATTAAAAGTGAGGCAGGGAATACAAAGTGACTGTTTCCACATAACACTGTACAATACTCAATTTTATAGTGGGATGAGAACAGTTCAATTTCTGAAGGGGGGGAGTCAATGAATGGTTATTTGATGTGTAGACAAAGAAAAAAAACGTCTAACAAAACCCAAATAGGGATAGCCAACTAAATTTTCTATCTTTAACTGTGCTCATTTTGTGTAACCATAGCTCAAGTAAATATATGCGAGGATGTATTGGGAAAAGACTTAAGAATGTAAAACAAATTTGGAAGAAAATAAAAAATTTGCATATGTGAATAGCTGTTCCCAATGACATTTAACCATTTCATTTTAATTAGTTATGTCCAAACAGAGATGTGTCACATACAACAAATATTTTTATAAAATAATCTTTTAAAATTGTTTCAGTGATAATAAAAGATCAATTTTGGAAATGGCTCCTGTAATTTTAAATATTTTATCATTTTACTATGCAAATACCTTCTTTTTAAACTTCATTTTGATTTACCTATTCTAATTGTAGAATAATTTTAAATTGAGAACAATGGAAAAAAATGACTCCATAGGTAAATGTCACCAGAGAAATCAATGAAACTATAGCACTGACTCAACAAAGCAATTTCAAAATTTTAGAAAGTTCAGGATATTTTTTATTTTAACCAACAGTTAATTATTTTCACTAAAGGTTTCTGAAAGATTATTATATATATAATATACATAGTAAAATACATATAAACAATCCTCACATAATCAAAATGTAATAGTTCAAAGTTCAAAGCATTTTAATGTTTATTCAAAATGCATAAGATTTGAAGGTTATTCTATATATTTTAAATTCCCATAATTCTGAAATTATAAGATCAAAGATTTTTTCCCAAACCAATTCTGGGAAATTATTTAATACTAAGAACTTGTAAATACCTCTGCTATTCATTGGTCAAAAGAAAACAGATGTTTTAATAGTTTATTAAAATATATCTATTCTGCCTGAAGTCAGCACTCTCAATGTTGGTAACCCACTAAGGTTATGATGCTTCCCCAAATTCTAATAAGTAATCAATGTTTCCTGCCAACAGAATAAGGAAACAATCGTTCTTTAATTTCTCGTTTATTTATAGATATGCTTATGACAGCTATCTTTTCGTGAATTAGAAATTGCAGTTTAATAGGTAAAAGAAGCCATTTTGAGTGTCTGATAATATTCATTCTTTGTCCATTTTAACTTGCTGTTTAATTTTAAATTTTAATTGAATTGATCTATTTTATGTTTTATTTGTTTTATATAAATTGCCTCCAACAGGTAGATTATATGGCTAATGGATAAGACCCATTATTTACAAACTGAGAGTGTTCTGCATTTTTTAATGTGAGGGTTCACAGTTGTTATATAAGTCAAATATAAAATTAAACTTCATATAGACAAAATAATGTGATATGTTAAATATCTGAAAATTTTCAAAGTCCAATGACATTAGCTTTTCTTGTGTAACTGATGTTGAACTTGTCTTTAGGACTATACCTAGCTAATAGACTCAACTTCTTTTTAAAAACAAGACCTAGTCCAAAGCTCTACAACATGCCATCGGTTGATTAAGAAGCTTGTCATGCTGTTTGCTATAGCAGGATACAATGCTTAGACAGTGCCTTGAGTTTCAACAAAATACGTATGAAAATGAAAGACATATCTCTGTTGAGTGAGCTAAACAGTGAAGAAAAACTAACGTGGTGGTTGGCTACATTTTCCTTTTTTAACTTTGTTGATCTGGAGTACATTTTTGCATACTCCGCATGAAAGTTCACTTCAGTGAACTTGCCCACTCTCATCCTTTCTTTTCTCTCCGCAGACTCCACACTAACACAATCTCCAGCTCTGGGTCAATCATTTTCTGACAACAAAATAATAGGAATGGTAGATGAATGGGTAAAGTATGATATAAATGGATAGAGTAAAGGCATAAATCACGTAATAACAAATGAAGAATAAGAAAACTCTGTGTCTCCTTCTCCTTAAGCTTTTCCTTCTGCATTTTCAAGCCTTATTTTCATGAGAGGTGTCTATATATGCCTCTGAATATTTATATTTTTGGAAGTTTCAGCGATCCAAATGAAAAAGTTAAATGGGGTTAATCTTTCATTAATGTGTTTATCCATTTTTGGAAAATATACTTCACCTTGACAAGCAGGGACCGGTGCATCCCATGCATGATACCCATAGGAAGACTTTCTGCACACAGCACTGCTTTTCCCAACAAGTCGGAATCCTCGATCACAGGCCCAGCGGACTACACTATTAAGCTGTCCACCTGTCTGACTGATAATGTATCCGTGAGGCGGGGATTCTGGTGTACTACAGTAGAAAGCTTTTCAAAAGAAAAAAAAAAATCACTGTATAATTAATGAATCAGAAATTCTTTATATCCCAGAGTTGTAAAAACCTGTAAGTGAATACTAGTACTTAAAAACAGGTCAATCGCCATCTACGTGAATTTTACTTCATATTATTTTCTATCCTCTTGCTAATCAATTGACATAACTTTTAGGAGATGTATTTCTGGGCTTTCTTCTTGTAATTCTTATCATCACTGAAGATGTCTTCTGAATCTAAATATATCATATTTTCTTAACACCCTGGTGGTTCAAAAGCCCTACAAATATTTCATTGAATTGCAGTAATTGTATTTCTCATCATTTGAAGAACCTAAATGCGACAGCCTTAGTAGCAATATTTTAGAGCATGTTGTCTACATGTCACTTTGAAGTTATCTCCAGACACCTATATCATGTTAGGTCATGCATTTCTTTTTGGTTGTTGTCTAAAACAGACCCCCCTACATTCCATAATCCTCTTTCCTAGTTTATTAAAGAGTTTCCATGCTGTCAACAGTACTTACAAATGGTGATAAAAAATGCCAATAAAATAATTTTTTTTTCATCTCCTGAAGTCTGAAATGTCAAAAGATAACGTCAAATGACTTTTTCACATATACATATACTTTGGAGACTACTCAGCCTGACAGGATCCATTTACCTTTTGAAACTTCAATGTATTCAACTGAAAAAATGAGACTTTAGGGGTAAATAGTAAGAAATAGAATGGACTTAGGATATATATATGTCATAACCTGTCATTTCTAAAAGAAAAATATACATTCAATATGTCAAGCTGTCCTTGGGGCTAAAAGTGGTGTTTTCACTATATTTATAACCAACTTTGTCATGAATATCAACCTAAATAAGGATTAGTCTATAAAACAGTCAATCTAAAGCTTATAATTTTTTGATTTGGATGGTTTCCCTTTAAGCTATTATGATATTAAAAATACAATTTAATGTGCTGACTTTTAAATGCCATATTTGCACACAACTTTAATAAAAAAAATTTACATTGTTCATATGACAGAAACAGATTTAAGTACGAAAAATCTTAAGGACAACTGGGGCATATATTTCAATTTTTTAAAAACATTTCTCCTTTGCATGCCTAATAACATTTTTTAAAATTTAATAGAAATCCATAAAGGATAAAACTTGTATACATATTAGTAGTATGACATCAGTGACGAGTTACTTCTACTATGTAAAAGGCACACTAATAAATTAAATCAAACTATCATCTCATAGTTTCAAAATCAAAGTAAATAGACAAAAAGTGTTCATTATATACACAAATTTATATAAATGAGTGAAATTTGAGAGTATATCTTTAGAACTGAAATTGAAAGCTTATTTAAGTCTATGCCTAGAATTGTTGTGTCAGAATTGTTTATAAAATATTTATGAAAGTAATTTTCAGTTGAACTGATCAGCAATGATCCATGGCTTGGGGAGACATCGTCTGAACATTGTACAGAAAGAGAAGGCTGATTGGTTCTGAAGTATTTTGTTATTGAGCACACACCCATGGCCTTTGACATGATTTAGGATGGCAAATTAAAAAAAAAGGAATATAACCTTCGTATAATGGAGAAGTAGTTATATACCCTTACTCAACAAGAAAATTTTTTGCTCAGTAGACCTTATAAACAGCAAGGCATATAGAAAAAGCTATTTTGTCTTGATAGTAAAAAGGATTTTCAGCCCACATCTTTCTAAATATTACTCAATGAAAAGCAGAAATGACAAAACAATTATTTTTTCAAAATTAAAGGTTTTTAATGATATGTTCATCATTTTCTCTTTCAATATTTAATATATTTAGCAAGTCTCATAAATATATGGAAATAACAAAAACAAAGATTTTCACCCTTGTATGTTTATCTGTGTTTAAACTTGTCATTTCAAGGAGTTATTAAATAGATCAGATATACGCAATTGAGCAATGCTATTGACATTTTGTGAGTGAAAAGAAAATAAATCTATTAAAAAAAGTATAAAAATATCAGAGTTCAATTTCTAATTAACTTATATGTCATAAATATCTTAAGTGCTTTTAATCTTTTCAAAAATTATATGAAAGATGTAGAATTATTATCATTACAATGAGGAAACTGGGACATAGAGAGGTTACATAAATGGCTCGAGAAACATCAGTGGAGGAACTGTGACTTAAATTCATGTCTAACTGAACAGTATCTGTGTCTGTACTCTTTAATCACAACCATACTGAGGATCCCAGATGAGATCTGTACTGAAGTTATAAGTAACACTTACCTATATATCTTATCCGGAAGCCTTTTTTGTTGTTGCCATGATCTGCTGACCACTGAAGAAATACTTCATGGCCATTGCTTGTTATATTAAAAGCAGATGAATAATCTCCACTGAGAGAAATAAGCACTGGACTTTGAATATTTGGTCCTTTAGGGAAAAAAAATACAATTTAGATATAACTGAATAATTATGTTCCAATTTATATTTAGTATTAAATATGGTGAAATTGCTCCACAACCAATCTACTTCATCAACCATAACTTAAAATATAATATAAAATGTTTGCTTTAAACATTTTAATTCCATAGCTAAAGAATCTCCAATTTGTAAAATATAATCAAGTTAACTACAATTTTCATACGGTATATAGGTAAATTTGGTGTTGACACCTTTTTTTTTTTATTGTGGTAACATTGGTTTATAACATTATATAGATTTGGGGTGTACCTCATTATATATTTCAATTTCTGTGTAGATTATATCATGTTCGCCACCCAAAGATTAATTACAATCCATCACCATATGCATGTACCTAATTACCCTTTTCACCCCCTGATGTTGATACTTCTGAAAATATCTATAAGATAAAATCATATAAGCAGTTGTTTATGATGAAGGCCTTCATGTGTAATTAGAGCATTTGGACTGAATTTATGAACATCCAGTAAATATAACCCATGGTTACCATCATACACCTGAAGAACATCAAATTCCTTTTCTGTCTGGAAGAATTCTACAAACATGCTGATGTTATATCCCTTTTCTACTGAAATGCTCCAGGCACACATTTGAAGATTTGGGTAACTGTCAGGATATCCAGGGCTCAAGATGACTCCTGTGGAATCCAGCCGTAATTCATTGGCAGGACAGAGCACTGTCAAAGAAAGATATCATTAACGCTAGTGTCTAGACCTAAGTGAAACTGCATTTTAAATACTGAGTACTCTGCTGTCATGTTCAATATCTATAAAGGAGACAATACCTTGAATTGTGTGTTAGAAGAGACAATTTGTATTAAGCTTGCTCTTCAAAAATGGAGGAATGACCTAAAAATTTACGGTACTGATTTCCTTTTTTTTTTTCTTCCATGGAAGATGGAAGATAGATAATGAAGATTTAAAAATGAAGCATTTATTTCCTTCTTCTTCTTTATATTCTTTCTCTACCTTTCCTCATCTTCTTATGTCCTCTTCCTTCTGCCTCTCTTGTCTATGTGTGTGCCTTGTCCTTTTCCTTCCTTACCTTTTACTCACTTTCTTCTCTCCTCAAAGTTTAACTTACTCAGGTATGTAGGGCCAGACAGGAAACTGCCCTCACTCAGAGTATTCATTCCAGGCAAAGCCACTTCTGTTCTCAGGAACGTGCTTAAGCCATGAGGATTTAACACAGTTTTGGGTCACCAGTCACCTTTCAGTTCTTTGTGCTATCTCCAGACCATTAATGCAAGACAAAGCCCAAGCCTCTTATTTCATAACAATACCTCTGCTAGACATCCCAAGAATGTATATATATATTCGTATCGATATATACACAAAAATATAGAAAATTTGTCGTATGTTGACAAAAAACATAATTATGATGTACCAGCCTTCAAAGTCTAGTAAGTTTTAATTGTTGGCATCAATAGCATTATGCATTGGGCCGAATAGTGCAAATATCTACTTAAATTTGCATTTGGAATGAGAGTGTGACCAAGATGATCAAATCTTTATCACTCAAGTGATGCCATTTCAGCCTTTTTTTTTCCTTAAGAATTTGAGGTTCTATGGTGTGGAAAGAGGATTGGAATTGCTCAGTATAGCCCACCTTGTACAGAAGTAAACCAATATTTGCCTAAAAGGATTTGGTTCAATATAATAAAGAATCTTTTACTTATCAGAACAGTGGAAGTGGCTACAGCAAAATGTCCTATGTACGTCATTGCAAAATAGTTTTTAAACTTAGGATGGACCAATTTTTGAGTGTTATTACTGGGGACATTTGAACAACTGGAGTGATGAGGGGACCAGATGACTTTTGAGGGTTTGGTGAATTGGAAATACATCCCATGCTGTTTCTTAATCCAATTCCTATGTGTCAACTTCCACCTTGGAGTTAGATAGCACTGTGTCTCAAAATAATTAGAGCACACCTTAAGTAGAATCTTTGTTTTTTAGTATGTGTTCAAATAAGCTAGGCTTGGAAACATCAAATATAGTTGCTGGAATATAGATCAATAGATGAAGGATTTAAATATTTATCATTTCCTGAGACAATGAAACGAGTTATAAAGTCTCCAACTAACGTAGGGACAGAAAAGAGCTAAGTAAAATAGTGAATTATGGCAATATATGATTGCTCTTTAATTAAGGTAACAGCTTGAAAAGAAATAACTTGAAAATAAAATTATCATAACTAATATACAAATATTTGAAAATTGACTATAGAATATCATACAGCTAAATCTAAGAGCTGTTTTCTATTTTTTGGCTTTTTACCTCTGTTTCTCTTACTTCAATCTGAGATATTTGCTTCCTGGATATGATTTTAATTATTTTAAAATAATTGAGTAAATGTTATCACATCATTCTTAGTCTAAAAAGAGAAACCTGACCTTTGCTTTTCACAAAATAAAAAGTATGTACAATAAATAAACTTGAAGGTTGGAAATGGAATGGAAAATTTGAGTTAAAGATGAAGAACATGAGTGAATATATAGCTTTGGCATACAGGAATGAAAGATACATATAACCGTATGAAAAGTTGAAGTAAGTTTTAAGGAAGGGTTTACTGAGTGTGTGCCCAGCTATCCAATACTTCTGGAATATTTAGCTAAACGAGTAACTGTTTGGGTTGCTGAGCATGTTGCTCCCTCACTAAAAACCATTCAGTAGCTTCAAAGCTTGACACAAAGCCCTCCAAGTTCACGCCTTACCTACCTCTCCAACTTTGTTTCCTGCTGGCCTTCCTCTGAAACAGAATGCTCCAAACATATTGGACAAACTACCTATAGCTTTTTGAACTCAGCACATTCATTTGTGCTGCTATTTCCCACGTCCTTCTCTTGTCTGCTGCATTTGAAGTGTTAGTGCCCTTCCAAGCCCAGATCAAGTGTCTCATCCTCTGTGAAACACTCCCTGAACCTTTCTTCCACCAACCTGAGCAGAATTGTTGACTTCCTTCTCGGTGCCTCTGTAACGGATGCTTCTATTATTGCAGATAGCGTTTTTATTATTTTATTATTCTATTATTGCAATTTTATGGTCATTTCCTTCCTTTTTGTGTCTCCCTTCCTAGGCTATGGTTATTGAAAAGCAAGTGCCATGTCTTATTTAACGTTTTGGCCCCAATGTTCTGAACTGAACAAATATTCCATATTACTTTTGAAAATCTGTTATGATCCAATTTACTGTAAATACACAAATTAATCTATTCTTATACTATCCAACATGTAGCAAGAAGTCTGACAACCATCACGAATAAGAGTAAATATTTATTGATTGTCACTTGTAAAGACACTGTTAAGCACCTTTTGTATATTATCTTACCTACTTGTCACAACAAATTTAAGAAGTGTGTACAATTTTTATACCCATTATACATATGAGGAAACTGATGCTCAGAAAGTTTAAAGTGCACAAAGTCTCACAGATTCAGCTGGATGGACCCCATGTTTTTAACCACTACACGTAATCACCTATTATATTTCATTTATATCAAACCCTTTGAAGATCACCATATTTAGAATTGCTTTCCATATCTTTAGTGTAATATAGAGAACTAAAGAGGATCTAGGGAAAAATAACAAAAATGATTCAGACATTTTTAGGAGAAGTGGGAAAAAAATCAAATAATTTAAAATAGACTAAAAACAATACAGATTAGTTCTAACAGATTCCAAACGAATGACTGCTTTAGCAAGCTTGTGAATTAATTCAATTAAATAAAAATGTAAAGTCAGCTTTTTAACTTAAGTGCCTGGTCAATTAATTAAGATAGGAACTCTGCATAGACTCATTCTGAGGAATGATTTATCAACTTTTAGCAAGTATCTAAAGTGTTATTGGGAGACAAAAATTTGTTGTCTTTTTTTGTATTCTCCACAGCAGATATAAGAAGAAGAGACGCAATCATTAATCTATAGGAAATTCCGATTTTACAAATAAGATATTGAAAGTCTGAGAGATGAGGGATTGCAAAATAACTAGCTTATCTTGATTGTTTTGTTTATTTAATTTAAAAAACTTATTGAATTGAGGTCCATATATAAAAAAAGAAGGGCTTCCCCCCAAGAGCTCACAATGTAGTTTATATATTGGGGTCAAGGAAGAAGTGCTGATATGTAATCATTTGTTCACACTTTCCTGCGTCTGCCCAAGTTATTTTCCTATGAATAATCTCCCAAAAGGCTGCGACTCTATCTTCTCCTTTCGCATGTCTAAATATCTGAATATGAATCCCAAATAATCCTAAGTGGCTAAAGACTAGTCTTATATAAAGGAGGAAGTTGAATGAATGATATTTAAATATCAGGAGTATAGGTTATGGACTTTAGAATAATCAACCAACTTCAAGATGTTCTAAACTCATTGGCTAAGAGCAAGGGAAATTCTTACATGGGCACTGGTTTGTACCTCCAGACATGTCTTTCTTTTTGCTACTGTAAAAGCCCCTTGCGAAAATCCTTCTATTTTCTTATAAAGACTCCAATGAGGTAGAAAATCAAATGTTAATTCCTACTTACAGCACATTTCGAATAATAAACAGAAGTTCTGTTTTAGGATCATTGTAACAGTTCAGATACTGCACAGAAAACAGATTTCCATCCCTCAGGAATAAACTGCAATGAAGGAAGTAATCCAAGAATATATGGGGAGGAATAACCAAGTTCAATTCAATTTTATTCAAATTAACCAATATTTATAAATAGTTACCATGTGTTAGGCACTGTTCTGTAACAATACATGATTCCTGAACATCAAAACACTACCATGTCATTCAAGGTCCATCATGATCTTGCCCTTGTAACAGAGTGAATTCCTTGAAGTCCCTACCCCAATGTCTTTGACTTCTATGTCTTTATATATACACCTGCCACTTGGACCACCCTTTCCCTATCTCTATTCCACCAGAGTAAGTCTCACTTGTCATTTGAAACCCATAACTCATGGAGCAATGCCTCCATCAAGCTTTTCCTGTCCCATAAACAGTTAAAAATTATATGATTCTATAGCCCCCTGGCCTGTTTCCTAAACACTGTATTGCTACCACCTGTATGGCTGTCATATTTCTTCATGCCATGTTGCCCTCACAGCAGGGACCATTAATAACTTGTTTGTGTTTGGTTGGCTGTTTGTTTTTTCCTCAGATCCCCATACTTAACAGGTGCTCAATAAAATTTAATGAATCCAGTGGTTAGAACAGAAACTATTTCCAAGTAAAGGTAATCAACACCGGAGCCTTTACTTAAAGTGATTTCTCTTATTTTTCACCTCCGTTTCCACCCCTCACCGTAAAAATAATTTAAATAAGTTGAACTGACTTTGAGATGATAAACTAGAAAAATTAATCCTTGCAAGGATCAAAAATGTTTAAAGTTAAATCTGAGAAATAATGGAATGAAAAATACCACATATGAGTTGTATAATTTTTAACATAATTGCCAGTTAAATATTTAATATTTATATGAAATAGATTTTTCTCAATTTTGCCATTATTGAATTAAGTACAAAACAAATATTTGGAAGTAAATAATCATAAGAATGGTACCTTGACATACTGGAGGTGCTCCATCCATCTGGAGTCGTTCTCCTAATCTGCATGTCAGAATTGCATTACCAACCAAAGTAAATCCCGGAAGACACTGATACCTAATAATATCACCTATTAAAAAAAAAAAAAAACGACAGAGGGGCCTTCAGATAAGCAACAAGATAATGGTAAAAATGAACAGATGTTTCAACTGTAAAAGCCGAATATTTTTTCTTTCAGTCTTAATCAATATAACAATCAATATAAAAATTCTGTAAGCAGAGATGGTATTCAAAATATTGAATCACCAGTACTTCACAGGCAGTGACCATTCAGAACTGAAGCCAAAAGTAAACTACGAGTAAGACTGTACTGGTGCCTACTGGTTAGATATAAGCCATAGTAGTAAGGAAATAATCTGGTTGGTACAGGAGAGTTATTCATTAAAAATATATCAAGCAGTTAAAAGGATTCCTAGTTATTGCTTTTAGATTAAGATTAGATTTACATTGGTTATTGAGATTTTTTTACATTTCTCAACCAAAATCAATATGATAATAATGATAAAAGTTTATTATGGCAACATTAAAATGTCTTCTTGTCTTATATCATTATTCAAATTGTGAGACATTATCGGGATTGAATGTCCAACAACACAGTTTTAAAGGACTTTATTTATTATCAAATTGAGCATGTAATTAACCAAACGTTTTCAAGGCTATGGAAACAAAACACGTTTTCTAATCCACCGTACATATGCTTCATTCTACGTATCAGGCTTAAGCCTGAATTCAAAGACCAGTAGTTAGAACCGCAGTGTCTAAAGGCTGTAAAAAAAATAACTTGGAAGGAAACACCAGAATACAGTTATAAGGTTCAAATTTCCATACTGTTTTCTAACTGTACATCCTGGAAATATAGACTTCTTTCTTCCTGCCTAGTACTCCCTTTCCGCTTCACAGCTGTCCATTCTTAAGAATGTGAAATAATTCCCATCAATCCAGGGAAAGAGAGTCTAAGACAGGCGGCTTCTATTCTTTCTTTTTGCTTCTTTTTAAGCAAATACCTCTGTTCACAGTATGTTTTCTTTGAAAGTAATTTAACTGACTTTACCTATTTCAAATTCATCATCTTCTGTCAAAATTTCAGCATTGGGTACGGGCGGTGGAGGCTGGCACACTCTCAGTTGATAGGCTATAAAAACAAACAATGTTTATTCCTTCTCTGAGCAGCTATATACACTCAAATATGTGAAAAAAAGAAAAGTATGCAAGCTTTATTTATAAGAATAAAAATAAATTGTAGAATGTATTGTTTTAATGATTTCTTTATTTACAAAAATACTACAACATTGAGGGAAAATAAATCATTCCTTAGATGCCAAAATGTTTTCCCTTGGTAAGAATACTTAACCTTTTAACTCCTTATTTTTTCATTTTAGTCTTTCTTGTTATGTGCTTTAGAACACCTGTTATTTTCTTGCTTGGCGTGATCACAATATGGAATTAGATATTCATGTTTGTTTATGCGCTTAAAGCCTATCTTCTCCAAGGTTCATCACAGAGTCCCCTGCACCTAGCAAAGTGCCTGGCATACAGTCATAATTGCAAACAAGTACTCAATGCTCATTCTATTGCAGGAAATACTATAAACTCTTTCCTCATGTTAACTCTATTAGTCGTCACAAAAGTTTTACTTATTTTATTACTTAATTTATGTAACTATTTCTATAATTATCCTTATTTTATAAAGGAGAAAACCTGTTAAAGAGAGATAAAGAATTTGTCCAAATTACACCACTATAAGGTGGCAGAGCTGGGGTTGGAACCTAGGTAGTCTGGCTCCAGAGCCTTCTCTCATCATGCTATATTAGTATGTTTATGAAATTTCTATTTGTTAAATTTCATATTTTTAATGATCTACATCACAGGTCATCTCATTAGATTAGATAGATTTCTATTTGGTATAATTTAGAGATTCCCCCAAAAAAGGTCTCTGTGAATCTAAGCATCATGGCTACTCGCCCTATGTGATATCTGTATCACAGTCATTCGCTCGAGTAGGGCCTTGTTCTCACTAGGAGTCTTTAAAAAGTGTAATATACTCTTAATATACTCTTGTTCATTCAAGAAGCATATTTTACGCTATTATAACATTTGAAGAAAAATATGTTTTATATACTTAATCTTATTACTTAAACTTAGGAGTTAAGTTCTTTATGTTGCTCAACATGCAGATAAAGAGAATGAGGCTTAAAAGACATGGTAACTGGTCCGAGATCATACAGCTAGTACAGGGGTTAGCCAGGACTTCAGTCCATGTCCTCTACCTTCAGACTCCATACCTCCAATATTGCCCCTATCGTGAGAGTACTGAGGAACATCAACTAGACCAGTTAAGGAACACTCCTAGAGAAGGAGATGAGATACATTTTAAAGAATAATATTTTTCCAGTTCTGAAGGATAATCATAGGCATAAGAGCATTTCAGGTGGAGGAGGAAACATAAGCAAAAAGTTTGAACACTGATTCATCATCATGTAACAAAAAGCCATTTGTGAGAGGTTAATTGGCTGATAAAATTCCAGGTTACTAAGGACAGAAAAAAGAGGAATAATTTTCAAAATGTAGACAAAGAGGGATGAATTTAAAAAAAATTGCTTCAATTTCTTGCTGTAAATTGTTGTCTGTCTCTTCAAACATCTTCCTTTCAGTACTTCAACCTGTTTATAAAAGCACTCGCTGTGCAGGGATGTTAAATTGCAAGTAAAACACTGCTCTACATAGAAGGGTTATCACTAGAGAAGAGACGACTTGCTGGGAAAGAAGCCCAGGGCAGAAAAACATAACTTGGGTTTTTGAGAAAAAGTTTAGTTGAGAGTAACATGAAGAATTTTGAAAATCATTTTCCTGAGGTTACACTTTAAAAGAGGCACAATTATCAAGGTAAAAGGTAATTGTAAGAAATGCCAAAGAGATAAGAGAAAGGAAAGAGGAAGATACAGTGAGCCCCACATGGAGAAATGCTTATAAGACTATGCTTTACAGGAGAACATTTTATCTGATCTTAAAGTAGAAGAGAGATCAATGCAGAAGTTGAGAAGTGTAGAGATGTGCATATGTGTATTAGCTTACTTTTGTTTGCCTGTAAAGTTATTTTTAATCTTTGTGCTAATCATAAATTATTTCATTATTTTAAAGAAGTATATTTTTTTATCAATGAGAAATCCATGACTATTGTCATCCATAGAACATGCTTAGAATGACCTAGACAATTAGGTTGCAGAGTTGAAAAGACCAGAGGTTGTGAATTATGATTAATGAGGAATGGGATGGCCAGAGATAATATGTTATTTTCCCAAGACCACACGGGTACTGTGAGCTAAATTCTGACTTATTCTCTGTTCTTTACCATTACCAACAGTTTTATAAACTGTGTCCCTAGAGCCAAGGGATCATCTTGGGGTCATGGAGGGTCTGAGGATTTGTAATTTCCTTACCTCCCACCTCTACCTCAATAAGCACAATTCTATTTTCATCAATTTTATAGATTTGAATTCTGAATAAACTTTCCTTTGAACAAATTTTCTACAATCTCCACCTAAGTAATTTCACTGATTCTTTTGACCTCTGGTTTGACTTCATGTCTCAGTCCCCAATTTTATATCACCAGGATAAACATCTCTTCTGAGCTCTTCACTGACTCCCTCCCCTTACCCCTTACTGTTATTTTCTCATCGCAGAACTCTGTTTTGTGGTACACATAATCATGACTTGTTTCAAAATTTCTTATTGTTCATTTATTGGCTGCCTTGTCCATTGTTTGTGTCTCCCTCTAGACTTTAAGCAACATGAGGGAGGAGACTGTTTATCTGCCTTTTTCACAATTGAGTAACTAGCTTCCATCACAATGCTTATAATCCAACAAAGATTTGCTAAATAACAGACAAAACATATAGGTTTCCTCAGGAGGAAAAGAGTCCGTAAACAAAAAGTCTTCCCTAAGATGAGTCTCAACTCTAAAATTGCAAATGGGGATGAAATAGAGACAACTGTAGGTCAGAGTGCCAGAGAACGGGATCTAAACTAGACCTGCCTGAGATGCTTTTCAGGGTCGAACTATGTAATTTTGATTACAGTGTAAAGGGAAAAGGGATAATGAAAGGAATTCCTTTCCATCTGTTTTTCTTTTGACTCTTGAAGACCAAGTACTTCAAAAGGTTAAATCATAAACGGCTTCCAACAATTCTGTTTTCAATCTTCATCAGTTTCTACTAGTTTGTTCGTTAAAATAAGTTTAAAATTTGTCCAGTGTCTTTCCATTCTCGCTGCCAACATCTCAGTGTAGACCCCTGTCATTTCACACCTGTGTACTGGGTTGAATAGTGTCCCCCTAAATTGATATCTTTCCTGGAACCTCAGAATGTTACTTGGAAATAGATTGTTGCAGATGTAGTAAGTTAAGTTGAGGTCTTATGGAATTAAGGTAGGCCCTTAAACCAGTATGACTACTGTCCTTATAAAAAGAGAAGAGGCAGAGACAGACACACAGAGAAGACATGTGATGATTGGGTCAGAGATTGCAGTGATTTATCTACAACCTAAGGAACACCCAAGTTTTCCAGCTACCACCAGAAGCTAGGACGAGGCAAGAAAGGATCCTCACCTACAGCCTTCAGAGAGAGCATGGCCCTCTTGATACATTGATTTCATACTTCTAGCCTCCAGAACTGTGAAAGAAAAAGATTTCTGTTTGCTAGTTTGCAGTACACTGTTACAGCAGCCCTAGGACACTAACACCCATGTATTATTAAATTGGCCTACAGGGTGTTCCTTGCCCTCTGTGTCTCTGGTGCAATCCTTCCTACACTCAAGTGAAGCAATGGAAGGGAATTAAGACATTATTTACATGGAATCCATTGTGTGCAAACGACTCTGCAAGGTACTTTACGTGGGTTATTTCACTTAATCACCAAATTGCTACATCAAGATATATATAAATATACCCATGTTACAAAAAAGGATACTAAATTTCAGAATGGTTGAATTATTTGCCCAGTTCACAGAGTCAGAATTTGAACCAAACTGCTTGACAACTAAGCATGTTTTCTCCCACATTTATAGACAAATCAACCTGGATTGGAGAATTATTTTGGTTCTGCCAGTTTGCTATTATCAATTTACAGCGGCTTTTCATAGCCTAGAGGTTAAATTTATTATCCTAGATAAGGCAAGTTTAATTCTCACAATCCCTCATATGAGATGTCTGCTATATTTCACCTGAATTTTACCAGTTCCCTTGTATTTGCCATGCTAATTTCCTATGCCACACTGTCATTTTTGACAACCTTGCTAGCCTGGAAATTGGCGTCATGATACTTAGCATTTAGTGTTCTCCCATCTCGAATTGCTCCGCCCTTATTCATTAACATGTTAGTTCTTGTTTCAAGTTTAGCTTTTGTGGGACTGTTGTGTACATATCTACATTTCCTATAACGTCTAGCACAGTTCACTTTGTTGTTTATTAAATATATATTATTGAGGGCCTACTATGTGCCAGACACCATATCACACGTGCTGGGAATGCAATAGTGAATAAAGCAGACACAATCCTGCCCTTATAGGCACTAATTGTTGGTGAGAAAGATATCAATCAAATAATCTCACTAATGAGTAGAATTTAACTAGTTGAAACAACGTGTGTGTGTGTGTGCGTGTGCACGTGTGTGTGTTGGGGAGAGAGACGACACAAAGATGAATAACCCAGGCAGAGGAATCAGCAAGTGTAATGCCAGCAAAGAGGAAGGCCAGGCATGCTGGGGTCAGAGTCCTGGCGAGAGTGAAAAGGGATGAGAGAGGCGTAAGCTGTGCTAAATCCGACAGGAGTTTATGGGCCGTGCTCAGGATTTGTTTTAATTTGTTTTAATCTGAGGCCAGTGGGAAGCCTGTGAAGAGTTCTAAGTCTGGGAGTAACGTGATCAGATTTCCCCTATAAAAAAATAACTCTGGGGGGCCGGCCCCGTGGCTTAGCGGTTAAGTGCGCGCGCTCCGCTGCTGGTGGCCTGGGTTCGGATCCCGGGCGTGCACCGAGGCACCGCTTCTCCAGCCATGCTGAGGTCGTGTCCCACATGCAGGAACTAGAAGGATGTGCAACTATGACATACAACTATCTACTGGGGCATTGGGGAGAAAAAAGGAAAAAAAAGGAGGAGGATTGACAATAGATGTTAGCTCAGGGCGGGTCTTCCTCAGCAAAAAGAGGAAGATTGGCATGGATGTTAGCTCAGGGCTGACCTTCCTCACAAAATAAATAAATAAATAAAAAATAACTCTGGCTATGGTAGGGAAAAAAAACACAAAGGGAAGGGGACAAAGGTGGATACACAGAGACCAGTAGAGAGCCTATATTGCAGTCAGTGTTAAAGAAACAATTGTTGATTGATTCTAAAATATTCACAAGTATTCCCAAACGACTTGACATTAAATTGTTTTGATTATGATTTCCAATGGTCTCTAACTTTGTTTAATTAACTTCAGACCCATCTAATAACCAGTTTATATTTTTAGCTTCAAATAAATGGACGGTTCCTCTCTGCCACTTAAAACTCAAGTACCCCTGATTTGTCATATCACTCACCTACGATGCCATTCTTACTCTATAAAAAACATTAAACCACATCTCTTTATTTTTCACCATAAACTTTGAAAAATCAAACCTGCCTACGATCTAACTCTTATCATAGTCTCTTCTATTCCCTATCAACATAGCTCTCAAATGGTTGATAGTGTAACATTTGATAACATGTCTAAACCTTTATGTTCTATATAATGTTATTTTTATCTATCTTGCATCCTTGAAGCCTGTCTTCCTATCTCTTTTATAACTTTGTCCTCAGACGACTAAAATAGAGACATCTTCACCGATCTTGTCACCTAGAGTTAACCTCTTGCAGTTACTCTGTTTCACATCTATTTTCCCTTTGGCAATTTTCACAATCTGTAAGGATTATTTGTCTACTGTTCATTTTCTTGCACTAGAATGTAAGCTGCGTGAGAGCAGGGACTTTTGTTTATGTTATTAACTGCTAACTCTTCAGGGCATAATACAGCACCTGACATAGCAGCGTTCAATAAATATTTGCTGAATGCCTGAATGCCAGAAAAATGAAAGAATGAATGGGTAAAAAGTATACATTAAATACAATTAAGTACGGACTTGGTCCAGATGCTCTGGGTTTAAATCTTGTTTCTACTGCTGACAAACTGGAAAATCTTGGCAAGTTACTTATCCTCTGCCTCGCTTTCCCTCATTTGTAAAATAGTAATGATAACAGTAATAATTTCATGCCACCTCAAGGGGTGATTATAAGGAACAAAATGTTTATACGTGCAAAGCATTTGGAGCAGTGCCTGTACACAGTAAGCCTCTATAAGGGTAAGCTCATATTATATCAAATTGGAATTCCATTCCTCCAAGATATTTGGTTTTCACAGATGAATAAAAACATTTGGTAAAATATTAATATTCTCTGCTTTTCCCAAGTTTTACATTTTATTCCTGAAAGACATTGTTGATTTGGCAGTTATTGAAATAAATATGAGCAAAGTTTAGGCATGTTATCTTGGTTGGGCAGGAGCAGGGTATAATCAGGCAATGGTGTGAGGTACGATGCATCAGACAAGAAGTAACTGAAGGCAATGATGAGGAATTAAACACTGCCGCTCCGCCTCTCTTTCTGAAGATGTTTCTATCAAACCAATCAACATCATTGGAAAACATATATCCTCCAATTTGTGTTGGGGAGTAATTACTTTTGTGCACAAAGCAGCCTGATCTACTATTTACTCTGGCAGCAGACAGCCTGTGTGTAAATCTCGGCTCTGCTGCTTGCTAGCCCTATGACCTTAAGCAAACTGCTAAGACTCCATGCTTCAGTTTTCTCATCTGCAAAACAAACATAGAACTAAGGTTGAGTTAATATATTGTAAAGTGTTTAGAACAGCGCCTGACATATATTATCATTTCTAAGGGAGAGTACATTCCCTGTTTGGCAAAGGTTCACACGAGCATGGCTGCTGTGATGGCAGTTGTGTTCTGAACACATATAATCTCAATCAGACATGACCTTACTCACAACCCGATGTCATTCAAAGGGCTAGTACCCACGTGACTCCCCTGAACACATCAAACTATTCACTTTGTTCCTGTTCTGATTTAAATTTGGATATATTTTGAAAATGCTGTGATTCTTTGTTTTATATCGTTTATATTATACTGTATTATAAAGTCCTGGAGTACAGCAATTCATTTTATAGTCACGTATAATATATGTTGTATGCATCTATAGTCTCAAAACTGCTAGCGCAGTGCTCTAGAAATCATATTCAATAAATACTACCTAATAACTAATTGAATTAAAACAATATCTCATCCTCTACAATGTATATACTTTGGTTACTTTGGAAGAAAATAAACAGGTCTAGGATGAATATACCCAATATTGTACGGGTTAGAATCATAGATTGTTTGAGCTGGACGTTATCTTATAAATCACCTAGTCTAATCTCTTTATTTTTGGGGGGATGGAGGGAGGAGGAGAGCTAGAGAAAGTGAAATGAGGTAGACAAGGCCATACGTTCAGTTACTGGCAAAACTGAAACTTTTAATTGTGTCATCTAAATTTTAGAGTATGAGTATATATTTTAGTCCATGCTTTTCATGAATTGTTCCATTTAGAAACAGC
The DNA here is from genome assembly GCF_020826845.1 of Diceros bicornis minor. Lineage (NCBI taxonomy): Eukaryota > Metazoa > Chordata > Mammalia > Perissodactyla > Rhinocerotidae > Diceros > Diceros bicornis. Next base: position 29,385,551 of record NC_080760.1, read on the forward strand.
TGTACAGTTATGAACATTAATGAAAAAGCTGCATGACAGATATTTACACATTTAAAATACACATTTGATCTAAATCTTCGTTCTCTTTAGAAGAATTATGTTATTTGACATGCCATTCAGCTTTAAAACACATTTTACTATTTAATAACTACATGAAGGCATCATATTCTACATGTCAGTATCTTTTGAGGATGACTCTTGTTTGCATAGTGTCCTGTTTTCATTCAAATATGTATAGATGTCTGGCTCCCGGTCTAACAAATGTGCTTATTGAATTCACTTCAGGGTTTGATTCTGGCAATATTTTTTGGTTATTTTTAATTTTCTAGTTTCTTTATAATGAAACATCCAACCCAATTCCAGAAAAGAATCCTGCATTTATCTATTTCAGTTCAACTGAGCTATTAAAGGCTTCTTAAAAAAAACAAAAAAGAACGCTGGCAAATTGCCATTCTTTCTCTAAACCAGAAAAGCACAAGCACACAACCTTTCTGCCGAGTGAGGACACAGTATTTTTTAGAGGAAAAAACCCCCACAATGTTCTACGTTCCCTTATAAACTCTAAGCTCTCTGTAACCACTAGTGTACTTCTGTGATGACCTGGATGAGTTCAAATATGATAACTTCATCATTTGAGGAAGATCTGGAGGAGGAAAAGCGTTAATAATTACATGTTCAGTTAAGTAATTTTGGCAACGTTGTTTCAAAAGTTATATAAAATAAGTTTAAGCAGCTCCACTTGAAAGCAGAGTTAGGAGTATTTAAATAAATGTTCTTTCAGTTCAAACGAAGAGGGAAAAATAATACATATTTTTTTTCCATTTTCAAGAAAATCCGCTAGTGATTTGACATAAACGACATAAGGTAAGTTTCAGCAGTGCTTAAATTACTTACAAATATCACTCTTGCTTTGTTAATATTTTATAATCAGTTTCTTTCTCTGCCTATATGAGGGAGGATCTTAGAAACCAAGAGAAAATGCTCATCCCTGGATTTAGAAATAAGAGGAGGAAAGTCTCTATCATGAGGAATGGACCAACAAGAAGTCACTATTGGTATTTCCCTAGGGATGGAGTTAATGGAAGTATAGTAAATAAAGCTATTGGGAAATGTCCTGAATTATCCATAAGATAATTCCAATATCTGTTGCATGAATTGACGTCCCCATAGTCGGGTAGCCAATTGAAAGTATCCTGCCTTAGTACTGAGCCCATTGGAATCTGTGTGCCAATGGTCTCTTCTCTACATGGTTGAGTTACCTGACGCATTAGTAGATATCAGAGTAGATATTAGCAGTGACAATTTGATCTTTGTCAGTCTCTTGTTTTCCTCTCCCTGTTCAATACCATAGTTTGGTTTGCTTTTGGCTGTGAAGGAACATGTTACAGCTATCTTTAACTATCACTTTGAACTATTCTGCATATTGAAAAGCAAACAAAACAAAACACAGCTCCTGTGTGCTGTTAGCTTGGAGCTGGCCTGGCTCTAGCTGATGAACTATGGTTTTCTACTGTTGACCATAAACAATGTCACTAATAACTAACATCAGACATGATAACTTTTTGACCTTGTTGGAACAAGACAAAAACAAGGCCTCTCCATAATCTTATCCGAGCACAGAAAAAAACAAGAACACTATCCAAACTACCAAAATGACCAAGATTTTTTCATCTCAGCTAGGATGAGCAAATGTTACTTCCATACCAACTATAGATTTAGGTGTGTTCCATTCCTTCCACCTTCTAGAAAAAAAGTATTAATATAATTATAGAACAGCTCCAACTTTCTGACAGCACACAATCCGGAGGAAAAGCATGCTTCCTTAAACATTTCCAGAACCATCATGCACAACCCAAATCCTATAACAAGCCTCTCCTAATACCCTCTTACTGAGATGCTGCAGGCTCCCTCATGGTGTGTTGTCTTACTCGTTACAAGGAGCCAATAAACCCAACTTTGTTTAACTAAAGGTGTGTTCCTAAAATGGACTCGCTGGAGGGGACTGACAGTAAGATATAGCAGAAAATAAATATCATAACTTATCAATGGATGTGCACATAGAGCAACATGTCAAAATATAGTAAGAAATTTTGACATGACTTAGTCATTTAAGTAATCACTAAGTAGTCATTTAAGTAATAGTAAACAGCATTATCTTTTCCTCATTACTGTTTCACCAGTTTGGTTTTCTAGTTTCACCACTTCATACACATATACATAATTGTATGATGTCCATACTCCCTGTGCTCTCTGGACATCAAACAACAAAAGGAGGTGAGGTCTTCAGGTTATGTGAGGTGGAGGGGTCACGTGGTTCAAAGCAAGGGTGATTTATGTTTTATATAAAATGTATCCTTATGTTTGCAGCAGTCTCCTTTAGGATGAGACTTTGTGGAGTTAAATATACTTGTCCCCAAATACAGCATTTATTGTAAAGGCAGCATAACCTTAAAAGATGACCTAAAAGACAGTACAGACTTTTTAAATATATTTCTTAAAAATGATCTGAGGGGACCAGCCCCGTGGCTTAGCGGTTGAGTGCTCGTGCTCCGCTGCTGGTGGCTCGGGTTCGGATCCCGGGCAGGCACCGACGCACCACTTGTCCAGCCATGCTGAGGTGGCATCCCACATACAGCAACTAGAAGGATGTGCAACTATGACATGCAACTATCTACTGGGGCTTTGGGGAGACAAAGGGGGAAAAAAAAGAACAAGGAGGAAGATTGGCAATAGATGTTAGCTCAGGGCTGGTCTTCCTCAGCAACAAGAGGAGGATTAGCACGGATGTTAGCTCAGGTCTGATCTTCCTCATACACACACAAAAAATAATCTGAAAGTCAATTCAATTCATTCTTTCACAGATGTACCAATAATAGAAAACAATAAATAATATAAATCTTTAAATCATATTGCGCTCACTAAAAAAATCTTCTGTATGTAAATTGAGGTTCCCTAATACTTTGATATTAGAAAAAGAGGTGCCCTGGATAATGGATTTAAACATTAAAATGATACCTTCTGTTCTAAATAAATATATATTCTGGCTATACTTAGTCTCCTACTTGTTTCGGATGGCATAGTCAGACCTCCAGTAAAACTTATTTTCTCTTCATACAGTGACCATAGCACATTTTGAAAACTATAAAGAAGAATATACTAAGTTGTTATAAACATACTAACATACTGTTGTTAGCTTGTAGGTACTCGGGAAGAGAAGTACTAAAAAGTTTGAAGCTCCAAGTTGTAATTAGGAGGGGTATATTCTAGAAAATGACATGACCTATCATCTTGCTAAAAATGAAAATCACTTTTGCTGAATTTTTAGAGAAAAATCAGGTTTACATACCATTAAATATAATCAATGCATGAAATAATACCAGCTTAGGATATCGCCTGGTACTCAGTAAGAACTCAGTGTATTTTAGCTTTTATTATTATTGCTGTTGTCATTATTTAAAAAGAGGTTATTATTTGGAGTCAGATAGATCTATTTTGAATTCCAGGCAGCCTTTCTACTTACTTCTCCTCTAGCTTTATATAAGTTACAAATTTTTTGTTCAGTTCTTTCATTATTAAAATGGAGATAATAATACTTATTTTGCAGAGTTATTACAAAAATTAGCAATAATACATGGAAAGCATCTAGCATAGTGCCCAACATATTAAGTTTTCAGTAAATGGTAGCTATTGCTATTATAGCAACTATTATACAAAGTCAGTGTCTGCAAAAACATGCAGTTAAAACAGGTTTTGTGTAATTCTACTTTCAGGGAGTAATTGATTAGGACTGCATATTATTATTTATTATAAGCCAACCCTATCTTGACTCTATGGCAGATATCAAGAAAATTCAGCTTTTACTTTAGGGAATTATAATTATGGCTATGCAGAGAGAGACAAAAACATTTCCTCAGATGAAGAACAAATATGATATTTGAGAGAAAGTGCCTCAACATTTACGCCTGTCCCATTTTTTCATTGCACGGAACGTTCATTTTGCAAAGCTTTTTATGAATGTTTTTTTGATCATGAAAGGCTTTATGAAGGTGATGTTTTATAAAAGACAGATGGCTGGCTCAGATGATGGATTTCATAAAAGAAGTCAGGTTATAGAGGAAAAAAACCTTTTTTCTTTTTTCAAACATATTAAAAATATATTAATAAATAAAACCTAAATGGTCAATGTAACCTTAATAAAACATTTGAAAAGACTGATCTGTCAAATTTATAAAATAAATATACAAGTTCTAAGAAAACCACTTCTGACTTATAGGGTAGGACATAACAGATGAAGCCGTTAAATCAATAAGAGAATTTAAAGAAAACTGAGTGGGAGAGTAAACCATTCCAAGCTTAGGTATTCTCGGTTGACTTAAAATACATGTTAGATAGTGAATTATCTCCCTGGTTTACTTACTAAAAAACACCAAATGACTTGACCAATTTTTTTACCATTATGAGAGCTCATTTTGGCACTAACCTATAGCTACTGAATATGGGCCCAAGATACGGATATTATTTTTAGTTGCTTTAAATTATATTAATTGTATTAATACTAATTTGAAAATAGGCATCTTTTCCGTTTCTGTGAAGGGAGATGGGCCTATATCTACATAATTGTATAATGATCTTTTTAAAACTTGTCACTAATACAGCTCAAATAAACTCAATTAAACAACTTTAAAAAGAATCTGAACACATACTTTCCACTATAAGACTAAAATATAATTAGTCAGTCCATCAGTCAATAATAAAAATAAAAAAGGGTTAGGGAGCAGAAATGTGATCTGTGTCCTCAAAAAAGCACTCACTATTATTCAACTCAAAAGGCTTATTAAACAATACACCATACTGTAATTAAGTTTTCAAAAGTTTGGTGAAAAGAATAGGTGCACTCATGGAGGAGACGGTAGTGATTCCTATGAGTTTCAATCATCAAGAAATGGAGGAAATGGCGCCTAAGATGGTGAGAAGAAGAAGGAAGATGACAAAAAAAAAAAACATTTAAGAATGGAAATTCAGGAGGCAGCGAGAGAACAGATTTGACTGGAGTCAGAGTAGGCGCTGGGGAGTAAGAGTCAGTGTACCGGATTATAGGGCAGTTTTAGTTGATTTAATGCAGGCATCATGCTTTCTTGAAATGCTGAGTCAGCGTGAAACCAGGGCTTTAGGAAAATTATCCTACTAGGTAGGGTTGTTAAAAATTTGTCAATTTTTAATGTGAGCCCTGGCCACATCCTCAAATTTCAAGATTATTTTAAGGTTTGGGTAAAATTCCCAGAGATATTGACTCAAATGTTAGGATTCTCTAGGCTCTGGCAATTGTGCCTTATTATGAAATTTAAAGTATAAACATAAAAAAAAATGCTCTATTAGAAAATTTAAAATGTGAGAGGAGACACGGTAAGAAGAGGAACATTTACTGAACATCTACTCTGCCAGGCACTATGCGAACTGCGTATTATCCATTGTCTCCAATTCTCATACCATCTCTGCAATGTAATGCTGATAATAGTAATAACAACAGCACTTACTTGGGTCGAGCTATACAAAACTGCCAAGATTCAGCATTTTTTTTGACCAACAACTTCATGTGGTTCAACCTAATATATGATAGTAATTGGAGTAATTTCTATATATACAGCATCTCATTAATCCTCTCAGCAATCTTACCATACTGTTTTATAGCTGAAGAAAATGGAGACCAAAGGGTAACTTGTCCAAAGTTAACTGGAAAACAAAGTGCTAAACCAATATTTGATCATCTTTATTCCTATACTAATTCTAATTTTATTATACATGACTCAAAACCTAGTTACAAAAATCAGGTGAAATGTACTTTGGAATGAGAATATGTATCTATATATATATATTCACTTAAGTGGCTATGTAAATCCATATTCATATTTTATGTATGTATACATACATTCTGTCATCCTTATATTTTCTATATGAGTACACACACACACACACAATGACATCCTTTCATCTGAAAATATTTCCCCTTTGAAATGTCTCCTAAGTTTTATAAGAATTTTATACTCCCTATAAGGTTATCATATGGATATTTATAGCCATCAGTGAATAGTTCCTTCTTTATCACTTGTTCAGGAAGGACACAAAATAATAAAAATTTATGCAGGGATCCATGAAGAGAGAAAATGTACAAAATACAGTTCAGCAACTATTTCATCTTTTGACCTTAAACTATTATTTAATTTATTGTTTCCTGAGTTATAATTTTCTATCAAAGTAATAAAGCTATTGTTGGAGCCTTAGACTGTATCTATATACTGCCAGCATCAATGACCTATTTAGTAAAAAAGGCAAATGAGTAATTAAAAAATAAACAGCCTGAATAAAAGTTATCTGACTGAATGCCTCACTTTCTAATTGGCTGTCCTGAAGTGTACATGGAGTTCTGGCAGCTGTGGGCCACTACAGAAGCATAAATTGGGTTCCATCTACTGGCTGACAAGTGCTGAAATTAAGCAAATCAAATATTTTCTGATCTATTGTCTGACTATTTCTAGACCCAATGTGCTTTAAATGTCTTGGAACATAACTGTATTTGACTTACAATATTTCATGGAATATAAGCTTTGAGTATCAAAGATATCCTTACTTTGAGTTAACAAAGATGAAAACATTAAACTGTATATTAATGTAATAGACAAAGTACATGTTCATCTTGCAAATTTTCATATAACTTTTGCAAATTTAATTTAGAGCTTATTGATCCCGTGAAATACTCATGGAATTGGTCTGACAAAGTCATATAAAGCTGAATGTGTTTTATGGAATTATGGTCATAGCAGATAAAAGGATATAATCATTAAAAATAAACACTTTCTTATTTATAAGGGAATATTAACCAATTTGAGATAAAAGGAAAATTTTTTAAAACTCTGTGAAACCATCTGAACATTCTCTCAAAAAGTCAATGTTATGAAGAGAGGCGCCAGAATAATTCTATACAAAGAATTAAAATTGAAACTCTTCATAAATTATTCCACAGGAGTAAAAGCTATGAACTTAATAGTCTGGAACAGCCACTTACAACTGTAAGATTCTAGAACAGATACAGTTTTGAAACAAGAGTATAAATGAATGAGTAATAGGATCCAAAGCATAAAGATATTGGATGCTAATTTTAGAAAGACTCACAGCAAGTTGAATAGATTAAACATTTTGTGTTGAAAAATCTATTGATGTCTCAAAATTACATGCAATAAAATATGAACAGCTGGTTCTCTTTTATTGGTTTCCATGCAAAAATGATTATTTTCTACTCGGTAATTACTGACTGATTTATGTCCTATTTCCTTTTACTCGCATTTTAATCTCCCTAAACGCTTCAAAGGGGTCATTCTTTGCAAGCAAATGTATTTGAAATGATTTTAAAAAGTGTCAAATTTTAATACCTTTTCAATCATTGTTTAAATATATATTACATTCAATTTTTCCAGGATAATCTTAAACACTGCCTAATGAAATAGAAACTCTCAGCTAATACCAACCATGATAACTGAGCACGAAAAAACCACTTGTTGTGAAATCACTGTGGAATTTGATTAGAATCTGATTTGAAGTGCTGTAGACTGATTCCAGAGCAGTATTGCCACTGAATTGCCCAATCTGAGGTGAGTTTTGATCCGGTCCATCCCTATTAGAGAGAGACAGAGGGGAAAAAGAGAGATTGAGATCAATTTTTTTTGGAGAGTTTTGCACCAAGTTTAATGAAAGTATTACATGCAACATGATAAAGCTGTGGCAGATGAAATAACCAATGAGTGCCAAATCATATTGGTATATTTTATGTTTATTTAGGTGATAACATTTTAAAATAAGTGTAAAAATAGATCACACTTTTACCTAAATGAAATGCACCTATATTCGTTGTAATCAATGACACTGTCTTTGGTTTCCTGACCACAACCCACATTCTCCCAAAGGCTTGAAATTTGCCCTTCTTTTATTTTCTTCAAAACAATCTTGAGAATCATAGACTGTTAAATTTAAAAGGAATCTTAGCACCTATACAGCAATTAACCAATTGTCAATAATTGTATTCAGAGATTTTCTTTATAACATATTTTTAAATAAAGATGTTTCATTTAACAGGATAATAATAATGTAGATATACTATTTTACAAAAAATTATGACTGAAATTTAATAGTTATATTAAATAATTGCGATTTGAACATATGCTTTTAAATTTCACTGGTTTTGTAAATAGAGAACTTTCTTACCTTAAACTTACTCTGATATGAATTCCATGTTTTTGCACATTAATTTAATAATAAATTTAAATCTTTTTTTAGCCATAAAATTTTTGTTCTAAGTGTTTAGCTATCTCATGGGCAAATAAGCCAAAACCTATTTATTTCTCTTGTTTGTCTCATTCTACAACACGCATACTGTCACCCTCAGGTACTCACACCAATTCAAATATCAAATGGCAATTTGTACAGAGGATTGTGATATATTTTCTTTCCTGCCTTGTTTCACCATTATATACAGCAGAATCAATCAATAACAATGGTCCTGACTTACCATACAGTAATGAAATCATAGATTGGTTCTGTTTGAAGGACAGTAAAATTGATATAGATTCCATTCCCAGGGGGTACTCTTACAAGCCAAAAACAGTCTTGAAAGTTTGGATATTCATCAGGATACCCAGGAGAGTAAATAGTGCCATTCATTGCAGTTATATTCCCTCCACAAAGAGCTACAGAAAAGATACATAACAAAATGTTAAAATAAAATAACAATAAACTGATTATAGAGAAGACAAACATTTCATACCTCTTAAGCAGTATTAAATACATCTAGGTTATGTTTTTATCTCAGTTAAGTATGTAAAATGAAGTTGGCAACCAAGAACAAAATATAGTCAGCTTTTATTTTTCAATGTGAGGTATGCTATATAGTTATTATTAACTATCACTAGATTAGTAAATTACAGTGTCTTCTCTTTTTTCCAAATACTTGATCAATACATACACTGTTCAACTTTCATTTGTCTTATATCATGTATACATGTAAGGCCTTATAAGCGATTCAAGAGCTTTTTATTTAAAAGGGATTTTTTTGAGGAAATGAGTATAAATTCAATAGCAGTATCTGAGTAATTGGTGTATATAAGAATGATCGGTTTATCTAAGAATGATTATTAAACACAGGCACAAACACCCACACAGATACACACAGAGGAGAAGCTCTAAAGTGTTAATCAACTCTATTTTCACTTCCCATGGGGAAGGTCAGGACTCTTGCCAATCACGATAAAATCAGTTATTCATTACGGAGCCTTAAGGGCTTTGATCTGGGTACTAACTATAACTCTTCAATTGAAAGATAGACTGTATATTTAGCATGCTATTTGAAGAGGAAGACAAAAAAGAGTGCCAAAAAAAGAATTATTAAACATAGATGATATCACCTAAAAGATAGCTTCAAGTTAGAAACATACCTTCACACCTTGGTAGTGGATGATTCCAATTACGACTCACTCCATGAAGGCAAGTGAGAGCTGAATTTCCAATTAGCGTGTATCCAGGGAAACATTCAAATGAAATGGTTTGACCCACAGTAAAATCATTGCCAATTACAAAACCATTTCGAAATGGGCGTGGATCGGGGCAGCTTTGCAACTGATAGGCTGGAAAAGGGAAAAAGAAAGATGTTTTTCATTTCTAAATTTTGGAAGACCACAGATGAATACTATTTGCAACTTGCAAAACAAATGCAGTGCTGCTTATAGTTGGTTATAAATAGTAATTCAGATTTATCATAAATGATGTTAATGACAGTGTGATATAAATTTCTTCTCATGTCTATGATTTTCATATTTAAAATGTAAGTACAATTCATAAAAATGCATTCATTTTCTTCACCCACTCATGCAATCTATCTAAATTATAAGTTTTAATGAAAATCTAAACTACTCTTACAGCCACAGTTTTAATCAAATATATTCTGACTCCTTTATATTGAATGCAATTGCTTCCTGGTTACATTGCATGTACATAGAATAAAAGAAACATCTGTAAGGTTAATTCTGAGCCTTTCTGAATTTTTTTTCACTAATTTTTCTGTAAAAGAAACAAAAAACAACATCCCTCTATTGAGTTCCTCCAAAGAAGTTATTTAATAACATAAAGTACTAGGAAACAAATTTCCTTCTAATGTACATTTTTTGCAGTTCAGTTATCATGATATTTTTGGCACTGTAGTATAACTGCATGTTTATTTATTCATACTTCTCTTGTTCCATAGTCTATATGAGATCACAGTCCTGTTAGTTTTGTTTATCGTTGTATCCTAAAGGCCTTGCCCATTGCCTTTCTTATAGTAGGTGCTTAACAAATATCGTGGAATAAATTTTGAACCTATAAACAATGTATACACTCATATATTATTAATATTTGGGACTTTATTTTTAAGAAGTTCAAAATTGTGTTAAATTAATAAAATTTAAATTACCAGCAATCAGAAGCTATTTTGCTACCAACCGTTCAATTCTAAATTCCCCAAATATTTGAAGTTGAATAAGCTACCCTAAGTTGTTTACTAAAATGAACTCCAATTTTTAAAGTAGAGATTTCAGAATTAATGAACAATCCTTTTAAGATATTAAGCGCCTTTATTCTTAGTTTACCTTTTTCAGTTAAATTAATATTCCACACACAAAAAAATCAAAACCAAAAGAGGTATTCCAATTTAAGACAGATGTGTATCATTTGATCACTAGAAGTTGGAATATATTATTCTATTAAATAAACCCTTTCAATTTTCACTCAAATTTAAGTTATTTTTTTCCATTTTTATTGAGATATAATTGACATACAGCTCTGCATGAGTTTAAGGTGTACAGGATGATTTGACTTACATATATTATGAAATGATTACCACAATAAGATAAGTAGATAATTTTGACTAGGATAAGATTCATAGACAAATGTGTGATCCTGCGATAATTTATACTGTGTTTACCTTTCTGTGTTTTTTATTTTAATGAAGAAGTATAAGAAATAGATTTTAAATGTTCAGGAGAAATGTTCCCATCCTAATATCATATACAATACAGGGCTTAACAAACCTGATAAATGTTGCCAGTAATAACATTAATTTTGGAACTAAGTTCTTCAGTAGAAGGATAAGATTAATTGTACACTACACGTTTTTCTAAAATTCAGACAGTTCTTAAAGTCTAATCATAAAAATAATCCAAAAATAACACTGATTCTGTGAATCTGTATAAATTAACCTATTTCTCAAAAATGCCATTAGCTCAATGATACAAATGCAGTATAAGAAGAGATAGTTCTAAAATTCAATGTAATTCACAAATAATATCTAATGACCCTTGTAACACATTATGGCTCGTGTCAATAATATTAATATTATGTCAATAACAGTAACAAATTCTATATCTTTTATGCTTTCATGTAAGTAATAGATCTTTTTTCAAGAACATGTTGACTGAAAAATGCAGTAAAGTTCAAATTCTAGTTTTATATCATTCAAATAAAAACATTATTTTGAGAGAGAGAGGGAAAATAGGGGCAAGGAGAAAGAAGATAGAGCCAGGTTTAAGGTAACTAGCAAAGTGCTTGGCATAAGGCCCTGTACACTTGCTAGAGATAAAGACCACGAATATAGCTCTGAGTCTTCTAGTAGCAAAAAAGAAACTCAATCAATTGCCCAGTTGTTTTTGAAATAATTAAATTCCTCGGGAACATGGTTAATTCTGTACCTAGAGGTGGTAGAAATGACTCCTGTTTTATGTAAAGGATGATGTGCGATGCTCTCATATGTATGCAAGCATAATACAAATTGCAATTGTTTTAGACCCATGTAGTTGGATGTTACGATGTCTATTTTAACTACTTTTAATTCCTTTTGAGTATATACTTTTATTCAGCAAATATTTATTGTGCTTTTACTGTTCTAGGCCCTTCAGGTACATCAACAAACAACACAAAGATCCCTGTTCTCCTGGAGTTCACATACAAAAGTATCACATACTCATGAAATCGTTTAATAATTAGGGCAGAGATGTAATTAAATTTTAAGTTATTTTGATTCAAAATTGCAGTCATTGGAACTACAGTGCTTGTGTAAAATATCATCATAACTTTAAATATTTAATTTAAATCTTAGACTTTTAAGATCTGAAATAAAAACAGCTAAAATGCACTAAATAATTACTAATGATATACATCATGGTATATATTTTACTTTCATTTTATCATATAAAGTTCAAACAACTTATCTGGAAAGTACTATTACTAACTGCATCATGCAAATGAGGAAATGGAGTGGAGCCTTAGGCCTCTTTAGATTGAACAGGGAGAGTTAACATTTGAGCCTAGATCTACTCGAGTCCAAACTCTTTATTCAAAAGGGATAAAAATCATGCTCAACGTCATGCAGCAGTTTCATATTAGAAATAGGCCTAATATAATTTGATTGACAAAGTATTTATTTCATATTCTCGTGGTACTAGAATGAAATCAAGGAACATCATATTCTTCTATCATTACAAAGTAAAAGAAAATAAGTTTACATATAATACACGAGTACTACAAAATATCTTCTTAATACACTCGTTTTGACATAAAAGCAAAGATAAATCTTTGACATCCAGCTTGCCTTGCTTAACTGTCTTACTTAATTTGATTGTGTATTAAGACTAATTCAATCCCTATTTCATGGTTAGGATTTTTTAAGACCTCAGAAAGACATCATTCTTCCTACATAGTTGCCTAAAAATTGCATTATTAAAAAAATCTTCCTAATTGAAGCTTGCTTTGGTTTAGGCTCCTTTCTCTCTCTCTCTTTTTTTTTTTTTGTGAGGAAGATCAGCCCTGAGCTAACATCCATGCTAATCCTCCTCTTTTTGCTGAGGAAGACTGGCTCTGAGCTAACATCTATTGCCAATCCTCCTCCTTTTTTTTGTCCCCCCAAAGACCCAGTAGATAGTTGTATGTCATAGTTGCACATCCTTCTAGTTGCTGTATGTGGGACTCGGCTTCAGCATGGCCGGACAAGCGGTGCGTCAGTGCGCGCCTGGGATCCGAACCCGGGCCGCCAGCAGCAGAGCGCCCGCTTTTATCCACTAAGCCACGGGGCTGGCCCCTCCTTTCTCTTTCTAATACAGGAAATTGAAAATACTTAGAGTTGGTCAGATTGCTAAGAGCTGATTTGGTGCTAAATCAGCTTTCACTTTTTATTATTCCTCTCACCTTGGTATACAATGTGGAACCCTTGTTTGTTTTGTGAATAGTCACTGTGAAAATACAAGCTGGTTTCATGGGTTGTGCTAAATAGGGAAGATGGTATTTGAGGACCACTAAGTCGGCCAATAACGGTACTAGTTTCTGAGGATCCACTTCTTACTTCCAAATAATCATGTATGGTTTCTGTAGAAAAATTTACAAACTGGAGATGTACACCTAAAGAAGAAAAACAAACATAACATGACTTTATTTTTTTTAACCAAATTTAATACACACACACAAACACACACTCACTTGAACATACTTAGATACATTTCCATTTAGGTAGAGAGGCATACTCTCAAGATCTGGGCCATGGGTTTGCTGTCTGCCCAGGACAATTAGCTTTGCTATAGTTCAAAGGACCAGAATAGTGCTCTCAAATGCCCACTATTTGTCACATGGGATAATCTCTCATTTTACTACAATGTCACTATAGCAAAACTAATGAAGATGTGGCTTTCTTGCTCTTTAATACCATTTAAAATTGTTATCAACCAATTTTCAAAGGTAAAAAGCCACTCAGTAATTTGTATTTTGTATAAGGCCAATTTGAGGCCAAAATATGATTGCAAAGTTTTTATATATTAACTTAGATTCCACAATTTCATTAGAAATTAGTCATTTATCTATAGGGGATAAATTAACTTCAAAATATCATTTAGAGGCATGTAATTTATCAGTGTGCTCTTTTAATATTTTGCTTATCAGAAGATAATGCTCCATTTGATATAACAGTCTCAATAAAATCTAGTGATCATTGTTATATCCTGTCATATTGCAATACAGTCTCAATAAAAACATTACTAAAATATGACAGTGAAATTTCTCTGGGATGGAAAAAATAAAAGCCTCATTGAATTATGTTTGCCTAATCAATTAATATTTAATTTTAGTGAATTTGATGTTTTTCTTACAGCTACCATTCTCCAAATTGCTAATAATAAAATCTGACATGTATTGAGTGTTTTCTTTTTACTAGGCATTGTTTTAAGTTGTTTATATATGCTTATCTAATGCTCACAGATACTCATGAGAACGAGGAAACTGAGGCACACAGAAGCTGAACAATGTGCAAGTTTACACAATGACCTAAAAGAGCGGAAATTCAAACTCAGACACTCTGTTACTTCAACTTTTGCTCTTAATAACTACATGGGGTTCTCAAGTAAAGTAATATTTTGTTACTGGAAAAAGAGTTACATAGAAACTCTTTGTTACATGGAAAAAGAGTTCCATGGACAGACAAATTTGGGAAATATTAAAAATATGCTTTAAAATATTAAACAAGTTTCTGTATAATCAGACAAATTTCTTGAACTTTCAACATGCTAACCATAAAATGCGAGGCTCCAGGATATAGATATTTTTTCTAAAATTTTCCCCTGAGCTCCCTTTTCACAAATTATTTTGTTGATAAATATTTCATGGACATGAGAAAATACGTTTTTAACTGTTGATACATATTCAATTTTATTTAAAAAATACAAATTACTTGTTCAAATATATTAGAATATTTGATTTAACCTAAACTCGAAAACAGTGGGATTATTTCAATGTAATAAAATCAGAAAGTCTTTTATATTTTCATTTCTAAAATAGAGATGTGTATTCTTTTTAATTTTTAATGAACTTGGTTTTTAAAATCAAGGAAGCATTAGTACGAAGTTGAAGATGATATAATGACACTATTGAAAACATGTTTAATAATTTATTTTAAAACAATTCATTTAGCTCCATAAGCGACATAGGCTGAGCCCTCTGAAGAGGCTAGTAAGGGACATAAGAATAACCATACTGGTTATTCTCTTTCAATCAATAGATCTAAAATTTGACTACAACTTCAAACTAAGGGTGTTTCCATGTTACAGCCAGAACAATCCTCATTAGAATGTCCCCCAGCATCTTTCTTTCAGTGGCTTCCTGTTCTCCCAAAGCCTCAGGCCAGTCACACGGTGTTCAGACTTCTTTTTTGTGTGTGTGTGAGGAAAATTGGCCCTGAGCTAACATCTGCCAATGGGACGCCGCCACAGCATGTCCTGACAAGCGGTACAGAGGTGCGCGCCTGGGATCCGAACCTGCGAACCCCGGGGCCACCGCAGCAGAGGGCGCGCGCTTAACCACTTGTGCCACCAGGCCGGCCCCCAGACTTCTTAAACTTCTTTAGCTTTCTCGTCTGTGTCTTTCCATATGTCACTATGTTTACCTAGAATCTCTTTCCCATTCCCCACAGAATGACCCTCTTTTTTGGGCTGACTCTTACTTATCTTAATGCCACAGTTCAGGCATCACTTCCTCTGGCAAGATTTTCTGTATTTCCTGGACTAGGCTGGATGTCCCTACTAAGTACAATCCTGTACTCTTTATTATACTTTATTGAAATATCATATTTGACTGTCTCCTCATTGTACCTGTAACTTACCTGGGGAAATGTACAAAGTCTGTTTTACTATGCATTTTATCCCCAGCACTTAGCACATTACCTGGAGTATAATATGTATTCAGTAAAGAATTATCAAAACTATGTTTTCTGTAAATTTATGTAAAACATTTAAATATGAATTTGCATTCTGAGGCTGGAGATGCTTTTGGGTAATGAGGTACCCAAATTCAGCCCTCACTAAGTGAGATAGTACAGAATTTCTTAATTGCTCTAAATCTACCAGGTTTATACTTCAAGGAGTATCTACTCATCCTAGTCTTCTGTGATTTAATGAACAACTCTGTCCTCAATCTAGTACTTCTATTTATGCATTTACAGACTTATGGGATATGAAGAAGCTGCAAGAGAATATATTAGTTATATAAGAGTGAGGAAAAATCATTAAATGCAACGTATATAATACAATATATCCAAAACACTGGGAATTATATTATTAGAATTAGAAAGGTATTACATCTATGTGGGTATTTAAACTTAACATTACAACATTTATACTCCTTTTCAAATGTAAAATCTTATTTATTTACAATGAATTCAACAGATAACCAGAAAATAATTTATCTATGTATTACTTTGTTACAACAAGAAAATAGTTACAAAAACAATTATACATGAAAATCATATTGAATTTATCATTGCCACATACATCTAATGCAAGCTATATCCATACATATAAATGGGAAAATATCATAAAGTTATCTACCACCTATCTATCTCCAAAATTAGAAAATGCCCATATTCCTCCAATTATCCAAGTACTCCAGGTGAAATATATTTGGCTTAAGCAAAATTATCCAAATTTCACTTCTCAATTTACACAGCTGTATGTCATCCCGAAGTAAACTATAATTTGTGAATATTTCATAAGTTCTTATTAGACATTGATATTTCTTTTTAAGGATGCACTAATGATATTGAATACTCTTTCACGTGTTTTTAATATACATACCAAAACCTATGGGTAGCTTTATTGTCCACGTGCAATCTAAGCTGCTGGGATAGTTTCCAGGAAATCCAGGGCTCAGGATTACCCCACTGAAATCTGACATAGCACCACCACACTGAGCTGCAAGATAACAGTGGTCCCACGTGAGCCAGAATAGGAGAATACTTTACTGTATTAAAAACAGATTAAAATCATTTCAAGTCTTAATCAACTCTCTGAGTTAAAACTGTTTGATATAAATTTGAATATTGTCAACTCTCATTCACCACACACTAGTAATCAAATATAATCAATTGACAATCATTTTCTAAAATAGCATAAAAAGACAATATATTTCCTTTCTCTGCAATAAAAGCAAGCTAAATCAATTATTGCACAGCAAGGAGTAGCTCATGTGCAGTAAATATAATCAAACAAGGAGCACGTGCCCTTTTCCACAGCAAGCACTTTATTTTTCATCCTTAAGTACTTCTAGTAATGTTTTGATTCATTCCACAGATGATAGAATTCAGAATTAAATCAAGCCAACAATATCTGTTCTAAGTACAATATTCAAGAGGGAACCATTTTCACAACATTCCCACCTTTTCCTCCTTTTGTGAGGAGGCTAAATATAAAATTTTAAGAAAAATATTGGTTTCTATTGGTTATATGTGAGGAATTCACATATCACACATGGGATATGGCCTCATTGTGTCCTAAAAGAATCTAGACAAAGAATAGGGAAGTACAAAACAAGTAAAAAGATGCACCCAAGTTTGAGAATTGAGATATAATTTATAAAGGTGCTTGTTTTGGAATCCCTATTATACTGATTTATTATTGACAAGCTAAGTAAAAATTATAAGAACAGATAACTACCCAAGTTTTAATTTTTACATGATTTTAGAGAACTATTTAACGTGTATTAAAAGAGGAATTACATTTTAGAAACCAACTCTTTCCTCTAAATGCACATTTTTATCATTTCATCATAGAAGGACTAAAATACACATCTGTTAATTGTGGTTTGAAGAATAAAAGTTCATGACTGCACATCAAGTTAGAATATCTGTACAGAACACTTAACCTGCAATTGCACTCATTTATTTCTTGTTAAGAATAGCAACACAGAGATACTCAAACTTCAGGTTATATATCCTAAAGGCAAAATCAGTACAAATTTTATCAGTGTTCTGTATGATATCAATAACTAGTTTGACAGTTATCTTTAACTATGTAAACTGAGTAAAGTATGTATCAAGCAGGTTTTACTAGGGATATATATATAAAATCTTTTTTTTATTGCAGTAACATTGGTTTATAACATTGTATAAATTTCAGGTGTACATCATTATTCTTCTAGTTCTGCATAGATTACATTATGTTCACCACCCAAATACTAATAACAATCCATCAGCACACACATGTGCCTAATCTATATATATATATATAATCTTGTAGTCAATCTGCATATAAACCTTTCTTTCAAACTTGTGATCACAATTGAGATCTAAAGATACACCTCATACTTTTCCATCGTTCTGAAATCTCAGTTCATTCATCCTTAAACCAGAGTAATTTTCAACATATAGATACCATTAATGTTCACCAATTCATTATTCTAAAATTTGATTGTCCACATATATTCATCACATAATCTGATAAGTAATGAGTGGTAGAGAAAATATTTTGGCCAATCAAAAATATTTTGAAAGTCTCTGGTGAGACTGCACTTGTAGGTTTGTTTTGCTTTATTCTGAACTTTGAGTAAAAGAACACAAGGACTATCTTTTGCTTTCTTGCTTTCACAACCTCAAGTCTTTGAGCTGCTCATTGTCCTTCTAATTTTGCTACTTTCCATCTCTTTAGATATGATCTGGAAATCCTGTCCTCTGCATTCCCCACCTTTATAGAGTATAAACCTCAAAATCAGAGGAAAAAGAAGGAAAGGGAATAAAGAGTAAGCAGATAATGAGGAGAAAAAAAAAAAAAGAATGACAAATCATGAAAGGCATATGAAGAAGAATCATAAAAATGCATCTGCCTTCAGCTCTGCATTCATGTCTATTTTCTCAGTGCTCTGCAATCTCACACACTCCAAGCCTTTAATGACAATTCTGGGTGTTTTACCAGGGCTTTGCAGCAGACTCTTTTGTGCCCCATTACACACTTTTTGTTAAGGACACAACCACAGCATAGTCCTCCAAGATAAAATCATCTTTGATTCTTCCTTCTGATTGGTCTCTATTACCTGAAAATCTTAAGTGACTTTTTCTTCCTTCCACCAAAATATCTGGCAGATTGTTTATTTTCCAGTTCATGAGGCTGTAACCTTATTACCTGATGACTAGAGTTTTAAGACAGTCCTTGAATCAACATCCTGCCTTTGGTTTCTCCCTATAATATGACCGTGATGTCACTTCAAATACTTTGTCTACCAAATATAGTATAAGCTTATTGTCCAAAATCTTTAAAATATAATAAAATGAGTAGAAAAGAAAGAAAAATGCACTCTAATTCCACTGCCCACAGATAATTTGTTTATTTTCATATTCTTTTTTTCTCTGCAGAAAAATATGTATGTATGTATGTATGTGTGTTTATATGTGTATGTATATAATGAAAGCAGGATCATATTGTGAATCATTTTAAGCCTTTTTATACTTAATTATATTTTGTAAACTCTGTCCATGTCATTAAATATTCCATTATAATGTTCACCTCCTTTTTTTTTTTAAGTCTATCCCCCATTATTGGACCCTTAAGTTACTGCCTATTTTTCACTACCGTAGCTACCACTCTGAATGCCTTGTGTCTTACAGGTCCAGTGCTAAATACTTTAAACACTTTCTCTCACTTAATTCTCGAAATAGGCCTGTGAGGTGGACATTATTATCCCATTTAACAGGTGAGCAAACAAAAGCTCAAGGAATTATACACTTGCCATACATAGCTACCATACCTTCGCTGAAATTTGAACACAGATATATGGGACATCAAAATCTGGTAAGTATTCCATACAGTTGCATACCAATTTATGCTATGTAAAAAAATTTAAGCTTTCTAATTTAATTTTATTAAAATATCACTTACATCTAATACGTTCCTTGTTAACTATATACAATGGAAAAAAATTAGCAATTTGTTGAGTAATCATTGGTGCTAGTAACATAGCAAGATGGAAATTGTCATATAATACTGAGATGGTATTTAAATTGATACAACCTTCTGAAAGCAATTTGGCAATATTTATCAAAGCTTTTAAACAGTTATATGCAATGACATAATCAATCTACTTAGGTAAAATCCTAAGTAAATAATTAGAGGTGTGCATGAAGGTATGTGAAAAAGACATAAATGCATATCAAACAGACAAAAAACTAAACTGTAACAAAAAGAAAATAACTATGCAAATTAGACTACGTATATGCCATAAAGCCATTTTAAAAATCAAAACTTTGAGAGATAGGAAGTCAAGATGGTGTCATAGGCAGAATCTGAACTCACCTCCTCCCGCGGACACAGATGATTTACAACTACTCGTGGAAAAATTACCCCTGAGACAGAACTGAAAACTGGATGAGAGGAACTCCTGCAACAACGGACAATCCTAACTGAGGTGGAAGAGGCAGAAACTCCCTTCTGGAGAGAAAAAACGCCGCCTTCACAAGCCGCCAGCTTCACGGCCGCCAGGAGCAGCGCACAGGTACGCAGCCCTCCCTGGAGGCGCGGGGCCCTGAGTCGGGAGCGCACCCGCTGTGGGCGTTATGTGGAACCAGCACAATTGAGATGAGTGGCAGAATATCTGACTTTGCCTGCTACTAAAACATTGGGGAGCACCCCCAGAAAAGCTGGTTCACAAAAAAATTAAAACCGGCTCTTAAAGGGCCCACGCGCAAACTCACCCGTTTCAGAAAGCAACCTAAAATCACCAGAAAGAAAGGTGCACAGTGCTTTGGTGAAAAGAGACTCACCTAATGGACCCTGAGTGCATCTGGGTGAGAAGTGAGACCTCTCCAGGGACTGGGACATTGGCGGTGGCCATTGTTGTGGCCTGGTGAGGGTGTGCTGACACAGACGCCATTGGAGTTCTCCCTGGGGCCTGCTAGCCCAGGGTCTGCCCCACCAACTAGAACACCAATTTAATCCAGCTCAGCCAGGGCAGGCAGCCCACCCTAGAGACTGGCCTCACCCCACAACAAGCCCTCAGGCAATGTGCGGTCCTGCATAGATTGGTGACTGGATTCTCTGCAGCCTGGTGACTGAGCCAACTTCAGTGGGGCAGGGCTTGCACAAGGAGCTGGTGGAGAGTGTGGGGCGGTGGTGGACTGTGTGGGGCTCCCGCCATGGAGGGACTTGGTCTGCTTTGGGAGGTCGGGGCGAGCACACAGGGCAGGACTGTGTTGACTGTGTGTGTGGACCTGTGGGCTCAGGGCTTGTCAGCTGCAGAAGACTTGTGCTTCTCAAAGACCCACATAGGGGGTTTGCCCCACCTTCCAAAGCCTGAAACAATTGGGTGCTCCTGTGCCTGAGGCCAGCCACACCCAGCTGCAATCCTCAGAGAGGTGACAAGAGACCTAAAGGCTGGAGGCTTATAGCAATTGTAAGGCCCTGAGCCTAGCAACCTGCCACGCTGGGGGCCTACTCACTTAAAAGAAATACTGCAACACAAACGTGGTGTTAGAATTTGCAGCCAACAGTGCTGGGGCTCCCCACACCTGATAAAGAGACTGAAGGGCCCACAACAACTACAAGCAGCTGAGCATTACAACAGCTGGCCAGGAGCATAACTCGGCCTCCCTGGGTGCCTACAGGGAGAGCAAACAGGCCACAACAGAAGGACACACATAGCCCACATAGGCGTCACCCCTGGAATATTGAGAACTGAGGGAAGCACACCGGAAGCCTCCTAAGGCATCACTTACATAAGGTCACCTATCCAAGAACAGGAGACGTAGGTGAACTACCTAATACGTAGACACAAGCACAGGGAAAGAGGCAAAATGAGGAGACAAAGGAATACATTCCAAGTAAGGGAACAGTTCAAAACCTCAGAAAAGGAACTAAGTGAAACAGAAATGAGCAACCTACCCGACAGAGAGTTCAAAAAAAGAGTGTTAAGGATGCTCACTGATCTGGGGAGAAGAATAGATGATCTCATTGAGAATGTCAACAAAGAAATGGAAGATATAAAAAAGAACCAATCAGAAATGAAGAATACAATACTGGAAATGAAAAATTCCCTAGAGGGACTCAAAAGCAGAGTAGAGGATACAGAAGAACGGATCTGTGAGCTGGACGAAAGATTAGAAGAAATTATCCAAGCTGAACAGGTAAAAGAGAAGAGAATTAAAAAGAGTGAGGACAGTCTAGGGGACCTCTGGGTCAACATCAAGCACACTAACATCCATGTTATAGGTGTCCCAGAAGGAGAAGAGGGAGACAAAGGGGCAGATAATCTATTTCAAGAAATAATAGATGAAAAATTCCCTAACCTAAGGAAGGAAACAGACATCCAGATACAGGAAGCACAGAGAGCCCCAAACAAGATAAACCCAAAGAAGCCCACACCAAGACACATGATAATCAAAATGTCCAGAATTAAAGATAAAGAGAGAATCCTAAACGCCGCAAGAGAAAGTCAAGTTATATACAAAGGAAACTCCATAAGGCTATCAGCTGACTTCTCAGCAGAAACCTTACAGGCTAGAAGAGAATGGCACGATATACTTAAAGTGCTAAAAGGAAAAAACTTACAGCCAAGAATACTCTACCCAGCAAGGTTATCATTCAAAATGGAAGGAGAGATCAAAAATTTCCCAGACAAGCAAAAATTAAAGGAGTTTGTCACCAAGAAACCAGTGCTAAAGAAATGTTAAAGGGACTGATTTAAGGGGAAAAGAGAAGACCACAAATGGGAAAAATTATCTATTTCCATGATAAGAGGGTAATGGATACAAATGCACAAAAAAGAGGTTAGATATGATATCAAAAACATAAAAGGAGGGAGGAGAGGAGTTAAAGAGTAGAACTTTCAGACAGAGGTCAAACTAAAGAGATCATCAATTCTGTATACGAGAAGAAAGGAACAGAGAAAGACTACTAAAACACTGAGAAAAAAAAAAGTTAAAAAATGGCAGTAAGTACATACTTATCAATAGCTACTTTAAACGTCAATGGACTAAATGCTCCAATTAAAAGGCACAGGGTGGCTGATTGGATAAAAAAACAAGATTCATATATATGCTGCTTACAAGAGACACACTTAAGACCTAAAGACACTCACAAACTGAAAGTGAAGGGATGGAAAAAGATACTCCACGCAAATGGCAATGAAAAGAAAGCTGGGGTAGCAGTACTCATATCAGACAAAATAGACTTTAAAACAAAAACTGCAAAAAGAGACAAAGAAGGGCATTACATAATGATCAAGGGAACAATCCAACAGGAGGATATAACACTTGTAAATATCTACGCACCCAATGTAGGTGCACCTAAATATATAAAGCAATTATTAACAGACATAAAAACAGAAATAGACAGTAACACAATAATAGTAGGGGACTTGAACACTCCACTTACACCAATGAATAGATCATCCAAACAGAAGATCAATAAGGAAACATTGGCCTTAAATGACACACTAGAACAGATGGACCTAGTAGATATACACAGAGCATTCCATCCAAAAACCAAAGAATACACGTTCTTTTCAAATGCACGTGGAACATTCTCCAGGATTGATCACATATTAGGCCACAAAACAAGTGTCCATAAATTTAAGAAGATTGAAACAATACCAAGCATCTTTTCTGACCACAACGGTATGAAACTAGAAATCAACTATGGAAGAAAATCATAAAAGCCACAAATACGTGGAAATTAAACAAAATGCTACTGAACAATGACTGGGTCAACGAAGAAATCAAAGAAGAAATCAAAAAATACCTGGAGACAAATGAAAATGAAAATACGACATGCCAGAATTTATAGGATGCAGCAAAAGCGGTTCTAAGAGGGAAGTTTATAGCAATACAGGCCTATCTCAACAAACAAGAAAAATCTCGAATAAACAATCTAACAAGGCACCTAAAGGAACTGGAGAAAGAATAACAAACCAAGCCCAAAATCAGTAGAAGAAGGGAAATCATAAAAATCAGAGCAGAAATAAATGAAATAGAGACCAAAAAAAAATAGAAAAAATTAATAAAACCAAAAGATCAACAAAATTGACAAACCTTTAGCTAGACTCACCAAGAAAAAAAGAGAGAAGGCACAAATAAGCAAAATCAGAAATGAAAGAGGAGAAATTACAACAGACACCTCAGAAATACAAAAGATTATAAGAGAATACTATGAAAAGCTATATGCCAACCAATTCGACAATCCAGAAGAAATGAGTAAATTCTTAGAATCACACAACCTTCCAAAACCGAATCAAGAAGAAGTAGAGAATTTGAATAGACCAATCACCAGTAAGGAGATCAAAACAGTAATTACAAACCTCCCCAAAAACAAAAGTCCAGGACCAGACGGCTTCCCTGGTGAATTCTACCAAACATTCAAAGAAGACTTAATACCTATCCTTCTCAAACTCTTCCAAAAAATTGAGGAGGGGGGGAAGCTCCCTAACTCATTCTACGAAGCCGACATTACCCTGACACCAAAACCAGACAAGGACAGCACAAAAAAAGAAAACTCCAGGCCAATATCACTGATGAACATCGATGCAAAAATCCTCAACAAAATACTAGCCATTGCATACAACAATACATTAAAAAGATTATACACCATGATCAAGTGGGATTTATTCCAGGTATGCAGGGACGGTTCAACATTCGCAAATCAATCAATCGACATAATACACCACATTAATAAAATGAAGAATAAAAATCACATGATCATCTCAATAGATGCAGAGAAAGCATTTGACAAGATACAGCATCCATTTATGATAAAAACTCTGAATAAAATGGGTATAGAAGGAAAGTACCTCAACGTAATAAAGGCCATATATGACAAACCCACAGCTAATATCATCCTCAATGGTGAAAAACTGAAAGCTATCCCTCTAAGAACAGGAATCAGACAAGGATGCCCACTGTCACCACTGCTATTTAACATAGCACTGGAAGTCCTAGCCAGAGCAATCAGGCAAGAAAAAGAAATAAAAGGGATCCAAATTGGAATGGAAGAAGTGAAACTGTCACTATTTGCTGATGACATGATTTTATATATAGAAAACCCTAAAGAATCCACCAGAAAACTTTTAGAAGTAATAAACGAATATGGTAAAGTTGCAGGATACAAAATCAACATACAAAAATCAGTTGCATTTCTATACACTAACAACAAAGTAGCAGGGAGAGAAATCAAGAATACCATCCCATTTACAATTGCAACAAAAAGAATAAAATACCTAGGAATAAACTTAACCAAAGAGGTGAAAGATCTGTACACTGAAAACTATAAAACATTGCTGAAAGAAATTGAAGAAGACACAAAGAAATGGAAAGATATTCCGTGCTCTTGGATTGAAAGAATTAACATAGTTAAGATGTCCATACTTCCTAAAGCAATCTATAGATTCAATGCAATCTCTATCAAAGTTCCAAAAACGTTTTTCACAGAAATAGAACAAAGAATCCTAAAATTTATATGGAACAACAAAAGAGCCCGAATAGCTAAAGGAATCCTGAGCGAAAAGAGCAAAGCTGGAGGTATCACACTCCCTGATTTCAAAATATACTGCAAAGCTATAGTAACCAAAACAGCATGGTACTGGCACAAAAACAGACACACAGATCAATGGAATAGAATCGAAAGCCCAGAAATAAACCCATACATCTATGGATAGCTAATCTTTGACAAAGGAGCCAAGAACATACAATGGAGAAAAGAAAGTCTCTTCAACAAATGGTGTTGGGAAAACTGGATAGCCACATGCAAAAAAATGAAAGTAGACCCTTACCTTACACCATACACAAAAATTAACTCCAAATGGATTAAAGACTTGAATGTAAGACCATGAAACTTCTAGAAGAAAACATAGGCAGTACGCTCTTCGACATCAGTCTTAGCAACATATTTTCAAGCACCTTGTCTGACCGGGCAAGAGAAACAACAGAAAAAATAAACAAATGGGGCTACATCAAACTAAAAAGCTTCTGCACAGCAAAGGAAACCATCAACAAAATAAAAAGACAACCTAACAATTGGGAGAAGATATTTGCAAACCATACATCTGATAAGGGGTTAATTTCCAAAATATGCAAAGAACTCATGCATCTCAACAACAAAAAAACTACCAACCCAATTAAAAAATGGGCAAAAGACCTGAACAGACATTTCTCCAAAGAAGATATGCAGATGGCCAACAGACACATGAAAAGATGTTCAAAATCACTATCAGGGAAATATAAATCAAAACTACAATGAGATATCACCTGACGCCCGTCAGAATGGCTATAATTAACAAGACAGGAAACAACATGTGTTGGAGAGGATGTGGAGAGAAGGGAACTCTCATACACTGCTGGTGGGAGTGCAAACTGGTGCAGCCACTATGGAAAATAATGTGGAGATTCCTCAAAAAATCAAGGATAGAACTACCATATGATCCAGCTATTCCACTGCTGGGTATTTATCCAAAGAACTTGAAAACACCAATGTGTAAAGAAGCATGCACCCCTGTGTTCATTGCAGCATTATTCACAATAGCCAAGACTTGGAAGCAACCTAAGTGCTCATCAAGGGACGAATGGATAAAGAAGATGTGGTATATATACAAAATGGAATACTACTCAGCCATAAGAAACAATGAAATCCAGCCATTTGTGACAACATGGATGGACATTGAGGGTATTATGCAAAGTGAAATAAGTCAGAGGGAGAAGGTCAAATACTGTATGATTTCCTTCATTAATTAGTATATAATAACTACAGTAAACAAACACATAGAGACAGAGATTGGAATGGTGGTTACCAGAGGGGAAGGGGGGAGGAGGGAGGAGGGTGAAAGGGATAATTTGGCACATGTGTGTGGTGATGGGTTGTAATTAGTATTTGGGTGGTGAACATGATGTAATCTATGCAGAAATAGAAGTATAACGATGTACACCTGAAATTTACACAATGTTATAAACCAATGTTACTGCAATAAACAAAAAATTAAAAAAAAATAAAAATAAAAATTTTGAAAACATGTTATGTTATGGGAAATTTAGTGTCAAGAAGGAAAATATTACTAAAAAAATGCATACTGTAGAATCCCAAAACTTTATATTAGTTTGTTTATTAAACAATATTTATTGGAAGCCTACCTAAGACGAGAACTGTTTTAGGCACTGGGGATATGATAACGAACAAAAGACCTAACCTCTCTGCTCTCATATCAGCAGAATATATAAACTATTTATTTCATTCTTTGCACTCTTTTTATTGCCAGTTTTTATACTCAATTGGTTAGAAACACACATACATACCCCCCACATACAACACACACATATAATTGGCATTACCTATATATATAAATTTTTACAGTAGGCATTATGTGTGTGTATATATATATATATTTAATTTCATAGTTGGCATTATATGCATTTATAAATTATTTATAATACCTAAAGAAATATGTTCTTTAAAAAATATCATCCAATCTCAAGTTTGAATGCTTTCAATATCTTTTGCCAATTAAACACATCCTTACTCTTATTTTCCAGCACTCTCTAACAAGAATTGTATACATGGGACATTGGCATTACAGACTGTATTGTGTCTCCTCAATATTCATATGTTAAAACCCTAACCCCCCATGTGACTGTATTTGGAGATATGGCCTTTAAGGGGGTATTTAAGGTTAAATGATGTCATAAGGCTAGAGCCCTAATCTAATAGTTCTGATGTCCTTATAAGAAGAATAATAGGACCAGCCCCATGGCCTACTGGTTAAGTTCAGCATGCTCTGCTTCAGCAGCCCAGGTTCAGTTCCCGGGTGCAGACCTACACCACTTGTCGGTGACCCCGCTGTGGCAGCGACCCACAAACAAAATAGAGGAAGATTGGCACAGATGTTAGCTCAGGGCGAATCTTCCTCAAGCAAAAAAAAAAGAAGAAGAGATACCAAGTGTGCTTCCTCACAGAGGGAAGACCATGTGAAGACACAGGGAGAAGACGGCCACCCACAAGCCAAGGAGAGAGGCCTCAGAAGAAAACAACCCTGCTAGCACCTTGATCTTGGACTTTAGAACTGTGAGAAAACAAATTCCTGTTATCTAAGCCGTCCAGTCTGTGGTGTTCTGTTATGGCAGCCCAAGGGAACTCATACAACATAGGCTTGGTCATTTTACAGAAGTAGGTCATACAAGCCATGCCAATTCTTTTGCTTTTGCCCGTCTTCTTACTCAGAAAGTGCTGTCCTCCTCCTTCATCTATCTTAATCACACTTATCATCCAAAACTCTGTGTAAATTTCACAGGCTAAGATATGTTTCCCAACGACTTAAGTCAACACCAGTATCATCTGTCTGAAATTCCATCGTGTAGTTAATGGTATAACTTAACACTAAATTACTCTCTTATTTCATTTCTTTTACCTCTACCACTCTAAATGGTAAACAAATGTTTTAAAGATAGGGGTCATCATACTTCACATTTCTTTTTCATACTCTGTAGAGCCCAGTATAGTAATGGTTGCATACAGATGTCAGAAATGAGTAAGAGAAAAAAAATTAAAGAGTGCATAGAAATAATTGGAAGCAGCATAAAGTTAGGGCAAACATTTGGCCCCATACTTTCAAAGCCTCCAGTGCCATTTTGATATATTCCATATCTCAATTGCCTGTCACCACTGAAGACATCTCATGGGGTGTCATGCTCCCTCTGGTAGACCCCAGATTCCTCACCTATCCTGGTTAAATTGTAAGCAATAGGACATATACTTATTTTTATGATGTATAGGCACTTCTATCATATCACACCTAGAAAACTCTCTAGGGATCAAAAGACCTAATATCTTTTCTCAATTTCTACAGGTTCAAGTCATTCATTGATATTAAAGTTTGGTATAAAAAAATTGTAAAAATTTAAATTTAAAAAATAAAAAAAAAAGATGTGAAACATTTATCTCAAAATATCATTTCCATAAAACCTGACAAAAGGCAAAGTATATGTTTGAACAACATTATATAAAGGGTGTATCTTTAAAATCCGATAAAGCTTATAAATGATTTATAGTTCTTTAACCTACCCAAACAAATTGGGATTGGGTAATTCCATCTTCTTACAGGTCCAGGCATACATGTAATGTGAGAATGACCCTATATAAACAAGACAATGCAGTTCAGTACACATTTTTAAAAGTCTAAATTAAACATAACATAGTGAATGATTATTATGAAGACAAGATTAAATATATATTGTCATTTATAGATTTTTTAGACTTTTACTGGAAATCTTAGTATGACTTAAGATAAAAAAGATAATTATATAACTTTGTGATAAAATGTGAAAAATCACAAAGTCCTAGTAGAAAAATTAAGACTCCATATCACGTTAGAATTGTGGTTTTAACGTTTTTCTATCAAAATATGTTCTACTAAAATACTGCAATGATTATATAAGTGAAATGGTCATATACATAGTTGTTTACAATAAATTGCTGTAATATCCAAAGTGTGATAAGTTAAAGAATAATTATAAAATTCTTTCATAAAAATATTAAAATTATAAAATATTATAATATTATATATAATTTATATAATATATATAATTTATATATATAATTTATATATAATATAAAAATATTAAAATATACCTCAAGTCAATAAAGGTATATTAAATTCTAAATTGAAATATAAAGTCCAGAAAGATTCAATTGCACTTCTGAGACTAATAATTTGTGATACAACTTTAAAGACTATAAATTATTAATTTTTAATTTTGCTTCCTCTAAGGAATTTGTTTACTTAATATGTGAAATAGTTTCTGCCTCAATTTTTTTCTTAATTTCTTAATGGGTCTATCCTTTAGGGAGATTTTTATGAGACCATAAATTTGAGACCTTCCAAAAAACCTACAAAAGAAGATCAATTTAACACATAAAATCAGAATATATATTGCAAATTCACTTTTTTAGCAAAATATATTTGTAGCTGATTTTCAGTAATTTGGGGAATTTATTATCATAGAAGTTTCATTTAATGCTTTAAGTAGTACTTCATTCATGTTTTCAAATTCTAAAGGGCCAGAAGTTCAGTTGTCACATCCTATGTGAACAGAGGAAAAAGTGAAGTAAAGATTAATTTTGATTCCAAAATCATTTTTGGTTACTTGATAACAAAAAAAAATTAGCCCATTCCAGCAATTTCTATCGCGAATATATTTTATTGATAAACTGAATACCTTTTCACTTAAAGCTAAACTATGCAGCCTGAGATCAATATTGTTTTAAACTTGTAGATTGTAAATCATTGGTCTGTTAACATATTCTGAAACAGCAATTAAAATCAAAACTATAATTTTAAAATATACTTACCTGAAGAGAATAGCCTTGATCACACTGAAAGGATACCACATCACCAACCATATATCTGTCTCCAATTTTAATTCCACTGCTAGGAGTTTGTGGTTCGGGACAGGAATCCAAACCAATTGCTAAGAATATTTAATGATAATAATATAAGTAACTTTCAAATGATGAATGCTTAAATCATGCATACTAAGTTACCAAAATTGAATACTGGTGTCATTAAAATTAGATTTTACATTGAAACATTAAGAATATTCTGTGATTAACAGGGTGGCAACAGTACAGAATGCCCTGGGAACACCTGGGCCGTGCTTGATCCAGTTCCAGCCAGTCTGCCAAAGTCAGCCAGCACACTTAGCCTACACAGGAGATGCTCCTACATAAGGTTACTTCCTCAGAACTGGGAAGGTAGCTGTATTGTCTAATTCATAGAAACAAACACAGAGAGTCAAGCAAAATGAAGAGATAAAGGAATATGTTCCAAATGAAAGAGCAAGATAAAACTCCAGGGAAAAAAATCCTAATGAAACAGAGATAAGTAATTTACCCAATAAAGAGTTCAAAGAAATAGTCATAAAAATGATCACTGAACTTGGGGGAAGAATGGAGGAAGAAAATGAGAATTTCAACAAAAGAGTCAGAAAGTATAAGACAGAACCCATCAGAGCTGAAGAATACAATAACTGAAATGAAAAATACAATACAGGGAATCAACAGCAGATTAGATGACATGGAGGGACAAATCAGTGATCTGGAAGACAAAATAGTAGAAATCACTCAATCATAAAAGCAAAAAGAAAAAAGAATTTTAAAAAATGAGGATAATTTAAGGGAACTCTGGGATAACATCAGGTGTACTAACATTTGCATTATAGGTGTCCCAGAAGGAGAAGAGGGAGAGAAAGGGACAGAAAGCTGATTTGAAGAAATAATAGCTGAAAACTTCCCCAACCTGGGGAAGGAAACAGATATCCAGGACCTGGAAGCACAGAGAGTCCCAAATAAGATGAACTCAAAGAGATCCACACCAAGACGTATTATAATTAAAATGACAAAAGTTAAAGATAAAGAGAGAATCTTAAAAGCAACAAGAGAAAAACAACTAGTCACATACAAGGGAATCCCCCCCATAAGACCATCAGCTGATTTTTCAGCAGAAACTTTGCAGGGCAGAGGGAGTAGCAGGATATATTTAGAGTGCTGAAAAGGAAAAACTTCCAACCAAGTTTTGTAACAAGAACTTACAAAACTTGTACCCAGCAAGGTTATCATTTAGAATGGAAGGAGAGAGAAAACAACTTCCTAGACAGGAAAAAACTAAAGGAGTTCATCACCACTAAACTGGCCTTACAAAAAATGTTGAAATGTCTTCTCTAAGTGAAAAAGAAAAGGTCATAACTAGAAATAAGAAAATACATAAAAGAAAAAAATTTCATTGGTAAAGGCAAATACATAATAAAAGTACTAGATCAGCCACTTAAAAGCTAACATTAAGGTTAGAAGACAAAATAGTTAAATCAACTATAACTACAATAATTAGGTTAGGGATACACAAAATAAAAGATGTAAAATATGATGTCAAAAACATAAAACATGAGGTCAGGGATTAAAAATGTAGTGCTTTTAGAATACGTTCAAACTTAAGCAACTATCATCTTAAAATAGACTGCTATATATATAGGTGTATATATATGAACCTCATAGTAAGCACAAACCAAAAACCTACGATAGATATACAAAAAATAAAGAGAAAGGAACCAAACGTAACACTAAAAAAATCATCAAATCACAAAGTAAGGGACCAAGAGAAGAAAAAAGGAACAGAGAAGAACTACAAAAACAATCAGAAAACAATCAACAAAATGGGAATAAATACATACCTATCAATAATTACCTTAAATGTAAATGGACTAAATGCTCCAATCAAAAGGTATAGGGTGGCTGAATGGATAAAAAATAAGTCCCATCCGTATGCTGCCTGCAAGAGACTCACTTTAGATTTAAAGACAAACACAGACTGAAAGTGAAGGGATGCATGAAGATTTTCCACGCAAACAAAAATGAAAATAAAACTAGGGTAGGAATACTCATATCAGACAAAATAGACTTTAAGACAAAGACAGTAACAAAAGACAAAGGAGGACATTAGATAATAATAGAGTCAATCCAAGAAGAAGATATAACAATTGCAAATATTTATGCACCCCACATAGGATCACCTAAATATATAAAGCAAATATCAAAAGACATATAGGGAGAAATTGACAGTAATATAGTAATAAGCAAGCTACTTTAATAACCCACTTACATCAATAGATAGAGTATTGTGATAGAAAATCAATAAGGAAATATTGGCTTTAATATAGACATATTAGCCCAGATGGTCTTAATAGATATATACAGAACATTCCATCCAAAAACTGCAGAATAAACATTCTTTTCAAGTGTATAATGGAACATTCCCCAGGATAGCCCACATGTTAGGCCACAGAACAAGTCACCATAAATTTAAGAAGATTGAAATCAATCAAGCATTTTTTCTGACCACATCAGTATGAAACTAGAAATCAATTACAAGAAGAAAACTGGAAAAAACCACAAACACATGGATACTAAAGAACATGCTACTAAACAACCAATGAGTCAGCAAAGAAATCAAAGAGAGAGTAGAAAAGTACCTCAAGACAAATGAAAATGAAAACAACTTTCTGAAATTTATGGGATGCAGCAAAAATAGTTCTAAGAGGGAAGTTCATAGTGATAAAGGCCTACGTCAAAAAACAAGAAAAATCTCAAATAAACAATCTAACTTTATACTTAAAGGAACTAGAAAAAGAACAAAGCCCAAAGTTTGTAGAACAAAGAAAATAACAAAAATCATAGCAGAAATAAATGAAACAGAGACCAAAGAAAAAAAAAAAAAAAAAAAACAATTGAAAAGATCAGAGATGCTAAGAACTGGTTCTTTGAAAAGATAAACAAAATTGATAAACAGCCAGACTTATCAAGACAAAAAGAGATAGGGCCTAAATAAATAAAATCAGAAATGAAAAGAGAGAAGTTACAACTGATACCACATAAGTATTTGAATCATAAAAGACTACTATGAACAATTATATGTCAACAAATTGCACAACCTAGAAGAAATGGATAAATTCCTAGAAACATACAATCTTCCAAGACTGAACCAGAAAGAAACAGAAAATCTGAACAGGCCAGTCACTAGTAATGAAATTGCATCAGTAATCAAAACACTCCCAACAAAGAAAAATCCAGGCAAGATGGCTTCACAGGTGAATTCTACCAAAAATTTAAAGAAGAGTTAATATCTATCCTTCACAAACTATTTTTAAAAATTGAAGAGCAAGAATGCTTCCAAACTCATCCTACAAGGCCAGCATTACCCTCATACCCAAACGAGACAAAAACACTATAAAAAAAGAAAATTACGGGTCAATATCCCTGATGAACAAAGATGCAAAAATCCTCAACAAAATATTAGCAAAGTGAATTCAACAATACATTAAAAGGATCATATGCCATAATCAAGTGAGATTTATTCCAAGGACACAAGGATGGTTCAATATCTGCAAATCAATCAACATGATACACCGCATTAACAGAATAAAGAAAAAAAATCACATAATCACCTCAATAGATGCAGAAAAAGCATTTGACAAAATTCAACACCCATCTATGATAAAAATTCTCAACAAAGTGAGTATAGAGGGAACATACCTCAACATAACAAAGGCCATATATGACAAACCTATAGCTAATATCACACTCAATGGTGAAAAGCTGAAAGCTTTTTCTCTAAGATCAGGAACAAGACAAGGATGCTCACTCTGGCCACTTTTATTCAACATAGTACTGGAATTCCTAGCCACAGCAATCAGACAAGAAAAAGAAACAACAGGTATTCAAACTGGAAAGGAAGAAGTAAAACCATCCCTATTTGCAGATGACATGATACTATATATAGGAAACCCTAAAGACTCCACCAAAAAAACTATTAGAACTAATAAATGAATTCAGTAAAGTTTCTGGATACAAAATTAATATGCCAAAATCTGTGGTATTTCTATACACTCATAATGAACTATCACAAAGAGAAGTTAAGAAAGCAATCCCATTTACAACTGCATCATAAAGAATAAAATACCTAGGAATAAATTTGACCAAGGAGGTGAAAGATCTATACTCGGAAAACTATAAGACGCTGATGAAAGAAGCTGAAGATGACACAAACAAATGGAAAGATACATCGTGTTCATGGATTGGAAGAATTAATATTATTAAAATGTCCATACTACCCAAAGTAATTTATAGATTCAATGCAATCCCTATCAAATTACCTATGGTGTTTTTCACAGAACTAGAACAAAATAATTTCTAAAATTTGTATGGAATCACAAAAGAACCCAAATAGCCAAAGCAATCTTGAGAAAGAATAACAAAGCTGGAGATATCATGCTCCCTGATTTCCAACTATACTGCAAAGCTACAGTAATCAAAATAGTATGGGACTGGCACAAAAACAGACACATAAATCAATGGAACAGAATAGAGAGCCCAGAAATGAACCCACGCCTATATGGTCAATTAATCTATGACAAAGGAGGCAAGAATACAATGGTGAAATTCTTCAATAAAAGGTATTAGGAAAACTGGACAGCCATAAGCAAAAGAATGAAACTGGACCGCTTTCTTACACCATATACAAAAATAAATTCAAAATGGATTAAAGACTTAAATGTAAGACCTGAAACCATAAAACTCCTGGAATAAAACATAGGTAGTAAACTCTTTAACATCAGTCTTAGCAATAATTTTTTTAGATACGTCTCCTCAGGCAAGGGCAACAAAAGCAAAAATAAACAAATTGGACTACATCAAACTAAAAAGGTTTTTCACAGCAAAGGAAACATCAGCAAAACCAAAATGCAACCTACTGAATGGGAGAAGATATTTGCAAACGATATATCCAATGAGGGGTTGATATCCAAAACATGTAATGAACTGATACAACTCTATATCAAAAAAACCCCAATTCAATTAAAAAATGGACAGAGGACCTGAATAGACAATTTTCTAAAGAAGACATACAGATGGCCACCAGGCCCATGAAAAGATGCTCACATCACTAATCATCAGGAAATGCAAATCAGAACCACAATGAAATACTACCTCTCACCCATCAGAAGGGCTATTACCAAATAGACAAGAAATAACAAGTGTTGGCAAGGATGTGGAGAAAACGAAACTCTCATGCACTCTTGGTGGGAACGTAAATTGGTGCAACCACTATGAAAAACATAACGGAGTTTCCTCAAAAAATTAAAAAGAGAACTACCATACAATCCAGCAATTTCACTTCTGAATATTTATCTGAAGAAAATGAAAACACTAATTCACAGAGATATGTGCACCCCTGTGTTCACTGCAGTATTATTTCCAATAGCCAAGATACAGTAGCAACGTAAGTGCCTATTGATAGATGAATGGGTAAAGAAGATAGTGTGTATATATATATATATATATATACACACAATAGAATACTACTTAGCCATAAAAAAGAATGAAATCTTGCCATTTCCAACAACATGAGTGGACCTGGAGGGTATTATACTAAGTGAAATAAGTCAGACAAAGAAAAATACCATACGATTTCACTTATATATGGAATCTAAAAAACAAAACAAATCAAAACAGAAATAGACTCATAGTTACAGAGAACAAACTGGTGGTTGGCAGAGGGGAATGTGGTGAGGGGATGGGCAAAATAGGGGAAGCAGATCAAGAGGTAAAAACTTCCAGTTATAACGTAAATAAGTCATGAGAATGTAATGTACACCATGGGGAATATAGCAATAATATTGTAATAAGGTTGTATGATGACAGTAAGTAGACTTAGATGATCATTTTGTAATGTATAAAAATATCAAATCAAATGTTGTACACATGAAACAAATTAATATTATATGCAATTATACTTCAATAAAAAATAGAGATAAAAATAAATAAATAAAAGAATAAAACTCTCTTTCTTCCTAACATTTCTTCTCATTTTCTTAGAGTGAAGGAGTGAAGGAGATGATAGTCACAGTGTGTGCTTATCCTTGTGGTGAATGTGTTTTTGTACACACAGAATGGCAAAGCATATAATTATAACTGTATCACCTTCAAAAGCAACAAAATGGGGTTTATTAAGAAAAAAAAGAATGTTCAGTGAACAAGATTTAACTTTAGACATTAAGAGCAATGTGCTTTGGAACTCTACCATAAAACCATTTCTTTTGAAATTTCATGGCACCAACCATTAAATTTATTGTTAGTACCATGGAGTCAATTCTGACTCCTAGTGACCCTGTGCATGGCAGAGCAGAGCCCTGCTCGGTCTTTTTGCACCATCCTCTCCCCTTTGCACCTTGCAGTGCTGCATCAGACAGTGCTCTGCTGCTATGCAGGGGTTTTCATCACCAACTTTTTCAAAAGTGGGTGGCCAAGTCCTTCTTCAGTCTGTCTAGCCTGGAAGCTCTACTGAAATCTCTCCACCATGGGTGACCCTGCTGGTATTTGAAATACTGGTGGCATAGCTTTCAGCATCACAGCAACACCCAGCCACCACAGTATGACAACCAACAGATGGATGGTGAGGTTCCCTAACTGAGACACGAACTTGGGCCAGGGCAATGAGAGCCCGGAATATTAACCACTAGACCACCAGGGCAGGCTAACTATTAAATAGCTCTGTGATTATACTTACATTCTTTTTTAACTCCCAGACTAAATGTCTTCTACTGTAAATCAAACAAAAAAAAAATCCTAAAAAGAAAATTCCTAAATAAAAAAAATAATAATTTATTGTGAGAATAAAATGAAATTATATTTGTAAAACATTCTTAGCAAAACAACTAAAAAACTATTTGCCACTTCATCCATATCACCTAGTTCCTTCTTCCTTCATACAGAATGGGTTTCTTAATTCATAGATAAATTTTGATGTAATTATTAAACATAACATTTGAAAAATATAATTATGAGTTAGATTTGTTGTCCAAACATACTATAAGAAGAAAGGAGAAAAAAATGTAGCTCTTGAGACCTAAAAAGTATTATGTACCATTTGAAATCAATTATTTCTAAGAGGGAGATAACAATTTAATTCAAAACACTTCCAGTATTTTTACATTAACAATCTATTTTTCAACATAAATGACATACTAAATGCAGCAGGTTTACCTAAAATGATTCATTTAAAGGTTTAAAAAAATTGTTTGATTTTTTTTTTTGCCAAAACATTTTTTCAAACATGTGAATATATTCCTATTAAAACCTTTTTATCTTCAATAAAAGCCAATGTTTATTATCCATTTCTTTGTAATTCACATTTTGAAGCTAATCTAATGCATATTTAAATAGATGGGAGGAAGTAGTCAGCACTCCAAAATCATTATATATATATATTCATTTAATAAAAAACATTAAAAACTAAATCCTAAAGTAAGACAGTATCTCATATTTTCCTTCACTACTTGACCACGTGATTTCCCTCTGATACAAGTTCTCATAGCACCACCCTCTACATTTCCTTTGTGGCACTTAACGTAAACTAATAATAAGCAAATAACTGTGTAATTAGTTGTTCAATATTTATCTCCTCTCTGAGAATGGAAGCTCTGGAAAGGCAGCTTAGAGCACAGCATCTTAAGGAAGCACTCGATAAACATTGGTTGCATGAATGAATGAACAGTATAAAAAAGAAAGTGAATCCCTATTTTGATTATTTCTTAATAAACACAAATGTCTGTCTCTGCAAATGGAAGATAGTTTATCTAATAACACTGTGGTCACAGTAGTTAAAAATCATGCCAAATTTGGTGACATTTAAAGATAGATAATGACATAAAAGCAGTAACTTGATAGAGTTATGATTAGATCAGAAAGCAAGGCAGTGAAGAGGAGTAAATCAGTCATTTGGGAAGGCATTTGAGACAGTCCTAAAGGAGATTAGGGGAGTCTGTGGATTGGAATTCCAATGCCAGTTACCTCAATTAGTTAGGTTTCTAAACATATGCTGTGTTCCATATTTCTTGATTTTTTGACATCTTGAATTTATAAACTTAAGAAAGATAAGTTACAATTAAATTGTGATCTACTTTTAAAATTTTAAGGGTTAATTTAACGTCTTTCTTCCCCAACTAGATTTTGACATCCAAGAATAGACAGAAACCATCTTACATTTGTTTTACCATTACATTTAATTTGTTTTACCATCTTACATTTAATACCATTAATGGGTATTAAATGTGGACATTAAATTCATCTGATTTCATAGAGCCCTTTTCAGGAATTGCTAAATACAAAAAAAAATGTAAGTTATGATATAGACATATATGTCTTATCAATATCATTTCACCTTTCTTTGGTACAATTTTAGTTTCTTGGGAGCCCTGAAGAGTTCATTTACTACTCTTCACCGTTAAAGTCATTCTCGCAGTCTCTTATTGTGAAGGCCAAATTTTGCACACATTCATTTCTCTTTTCTTTCTATTAAGTACTCCGTTCAGGGTCACATACACAGAACACTATTAACATCCAGAAGTGGTGATTTCCTTCTCTGGGAGGAGGATAAACAAAACTATGGTATGGTGATGCTACAGAATATTGAAACACTAGCTTTTAAGTGAGGGTTTTACATAATGTATACAGACATAGTAAAATATTTATGAAAGAGTTTTAACTTAAAAAATGTGATACAAAACTCTATAAACATGTAACAGCAATTTTGTAAGTTAAAAATTCTCATATGCATATAATCACAGAGAAAAACAACCAAAAAGAAATATGCCAAAAATTAGCAGTGGTTATGATTCTTGATTGTGAAATTACTGGTGATTTGTATGTCCTTACTTGTATTTTCCTGCATTTACAAAAATTTTATAATGAACATGAAACATGTTTGTAAATAATAAAGTCACTTATCCATTAGATGAATTAGTACTAGCAGAGAATTGGTGGGGACAAGAACATGCTCCCTTTTATTTTTCTAGAAAAGTTTCAGTTGGACCAGCTAATCTGTTGAAAATGATTGTTTCAGGGAAGAAAGTAATGTGATGAGGTAATCAGATAAGCAGGTGAAGTCATATATTCAATACATCTCATTTTTTTGCAGCCAATTATTTTATGTGCATTAAAGAAAATAAAAGAAATATCTGAAAATTTTGCAGTTCATATTTTACAGTCCTTTTTTAATTTACACAAATAAACCTCTGAGTGATTAAATAGTAATTTACAAAGATCTTCTTTAAGAATTATTTTTCACTTCTTTATAAGTGACAAAATCAATAGGTCATTTGTAGGAATCAACAAAGAAAAAGAGAATTTTTGTATAAATGTTGCAAAGGATTCTCTCTTGCTTAACCAAGGCAAACAAAATATTGAGTCACTCTCAACAACAAGAGTGTAAATTTTGTAAAATTATGTCCTTGGCAAGCAAAGATGCTGCTGGGTAAAATTTTTTAATGGAAATTGGATCAATTAATCTGCTGTTGCAGCCAAAAACAAACAGAAATGAATCCAGGGACAAATCCATGTCAAAATTGCATAGAATTATATTTGCTGTCAAAATACTGTAGACACCCTGGCTGAAAGCATTAATACCTCAGTTCTTCACATCTCCAACATTTATTTATAACCAAAAATTATTCTTGTCAATTCTGTTCACAAGGGAATCAATCTGTAGAAAATAATGTTAATTATATCATTTATATCTGATCATTCTGATTATATATATATATTTACTTATTTATGTAATACTTCCTAGTATTCCATAATGATTTTAATGAATCTTTAATGCATTGAGAGAAGGAAACAGGGAGGGAAAGAAAGCTTAATTACTGCTAAGGCTCCCAGTAACAGTGTTTTGTAAAAGGAAAAACTCCATCATGAATTTGACATGACAACCCATGTATAAATTTATTGAAAATGATGACCAAAAATATTGGAGTTGAATTCAGGTGAGAAAGGACCAGCAATCGAATCATGTGTCTTTGTATAAGAGGTTGTATTCAGTGATAGTGAAGATCTTGTTATTTTAAATATATTACATGTCCCTCAATTTTAAATTAATTAATCTACTAAACAAATATGTGTCAAACACCTATTATGTAACACGTAACTTGAATGTTTGTGGATAAGTTTTTTTAGAAAGAACAATTCTGACTTAACAGTCACTGATAGCAGTAGTGGTTTAGGAACATGCTGTGGTGTAGGCTTCGCTCACATTTACCTTGATCATTAACTTTTTATTTACTTACTTTATGTATGTTTACCTTAATTAATGTTTAACTTAGCATTACTCTGAATAACTAATTGAATATTCAGTGTTAGATACTTATCAAATTTTAGCGTATCTAATAATGCTAAGTTAAATGATAAAATGTTAAATAGAATCTGAAATGTAGGTACCATTCATCCATTAAATAAGTAATTACTGAACACCTATTGTGTATACTGTATCATAATAAATGCTGGAAATGCAAAGACTGATAAGCAACATAAGTTATCATGCTCTGAAGAAACTCGTGGTGGAGCAGGAGAGGGGGTTGGTTTAAAAAATGATTACGTTGTAGCGGAACAATCAAAATTAATGAAGGTCATCCTTTGTTTAAAGAATTATTTCATAAGGAATAACCTATGTGAGTACTAAAAAATGATAGATTTTACCAATTCATGACAATGAGGGGAAAGGCGAGTGTGATGCCCTGGCAAAGAGGTATGTTAAATGAATGGAGTTTTAAGTGATTTTTCCTTCTTTTATGGAAAAGAAGGGGAGTGTTTTGGGAAATGTAGCAAAAAAGGAAGCTGAAAAGGAAGACAGGATATAGATTGTGAACAGTCTTATAGTCTTAACCAATGTAGGGACTTGTATTTTCCTTCCGTAGATAATGGAGGGAAAATTCAGAGTTACGAAGAACCACGTCTGTGTGCAGCCTAGCTTCTCTAGTTTCTTCCTGTTTTTTGTAAAGTCTGAGACGATTTCTGTGCCTCACTTCCCTCATCTATAAAATGGAATGCAAAAATTCCAACTTCAAAGGAACATTGTGATGATTAAAGAAAACAATACATGCTTAATACTTAGAATAGTGCCAGGGACATAGTCAGTTTTCATCAAATGTTAACATTATTATTGAACGGTTTTAAGCATGGAAGTGAAGTTGTCAGCTTGCATTTTAGGTAAGGGATATCTTTTTGTGTTATGAGAGTATATTTACATCTATATGTTTAAGATCAATAGATTTCACATAAATACTCTAGGAATATAAAGAAAATATGTAAAGATTTACATAAAAGTGCCAAGAACATAAGCACCTTGTGTTTTGTGATTGACTCAAGTGAAGAGCTTCTATGCACAGCTAAAATGTTATTGGCTTTACTGGGAGAAAATGCAGGAGACCAGAAGCAGTGTTATTAGCTCAAGATATAACTAAAGAAAAGTTTAGGAATACGAAAACACAATGTTTCTGGGATTCAGAAACTTAGGCTAAAACCATCTCCAAGTCAACACCACAAAGAGGTGAAAAGTCAATTAGATGAACATGAAATAAATTTTGATTAAAAGAAAAGAGGAAACAAACTATGATAAAACTGTAATGGCCTTATAGGGCTAAGAAAGGAAATGTGTTTATAAACATCAATTAAACTTATTTGTATGTAATACATTCTGCTTTAATAGCAACTTAAACTAGAAATGATAAATATTAACAATTTAATTTAGGCAGGAGGTATTTCTACAATTGACATTTTATGAGATGATGTGCATAAACTAGTTAGAACAAGAAAATTAGTTAAAGCAAAAATATAATTAATCTTAAAAATAACTATTTTTCTCAATCAATTATCTAGTTAGCTCAAGGGAGCAAACCATATCTAGTGATTATAAAAATAAACTCATTAAGACCTAATGTATTCTCTCTTAAGCATATTGCTCAAGGATGAAAAGCAGTAAAATAAATATTGTGTTGAATTGAGTATTTTGTTATTTATAAGCTAGAGTTAAATGGATACATTTCCGGGCATTTACTATTTTGTGATTATTTTTATGCTTTTGGGTATTTAGACAAGCCCTCCAACTATTGCACGGGATGGAAAGATGTTTTCAGACTTCCTTGAGTTTCCCCAGGATTTACAGCAAAATTATTAATTGCATGAGTACTCTCAGGTGTGGGAGGAGAGAACTCTATTTATTATGGCAACATGTACCTTTGCCTTCCTTGGAGACTATGTCCTGAGATCTTTGAGCACTCTTAAATTTGCAAATACCATTACTGAAAGTGGTTTCCCCTTTTAAAACATGCACAGTTTATAACTACGAAACCAAAAACTGCTCATCGATTTACAGATGTTTCACTGTCCCTCCAGGATTTTCCATTAGTGAGATTTAAATGTGTACCTTAACAAATTTAAGGAAATATTAATAAAATTACATATGCATATTACAATCAAACTGTTAATGATGAGGCTCTACCAGCATCCAAGTGGCAGGGAAACTAGAAATTATAAGTTCTTTTTGTGGAAGCCTACCTACAATTGATATATTTAATGGCATTTCATGCACTAGAAACATTTTCCCTAGCAAGAAATATGTTTATGGGAGATATACAATTACATATGTTAAAACACACATACACACAAATTGTCAATTTAAGAGTTGAATCCCATCTCCAGTGCTCTTGTGGATCAGGAAACAGAAAAATTTGATACTTTAATTAAGAAAAATGTTGGAAAAAATATATTAACTCAGAGGAGCTACATCTATTCACATGACTACTAAACCAGCACACAATTCC
The DNA here is from genome assembly GCF_020826845.1 of Diceros bicornis minor. Classification (NCBI taxonomy): domain Eukaryota; kingdom Metazoa; phylum Chordata; class Mammalia; order Perissodactyla; family Rhinocerotidae; genus Diceros; species Diceros bicornis. Next base: position 29,428,593 of record NC_080760.1, read on the forward strand.
CAACACAAAGAATGATGTAGCTTCATGTCAATTTATAATAACTTATATTAGAAAATAGGAAAATACTAATCAGACTCTCTTAACCAATGTTTCAGCTTCTCTTTATTGAGCGGCAAGAAATGTCTTCTCCGAACTCTGAAACTCTGGTATATTTGCCTTAGTTTTCCTTCTGTCTCCCAAAGTTGCTAGGCAAATATATCTTCTTCCATTCTGTCTGTCTTCTTTCTCTTCAATATTCAATCTCTTTTGTTATTAACAGAAAGCAAAATTGCCTTTTCTTCTTAATCTTTCCATTAATATTGGATACCAATTTATATAACAGGTAATTTGTTAGAACTTGTTAGCCTAAAATCGGTAGAAGACATCAAAGTTTCAGAGAAAAGTAATTGGAGTAAATTTCCAAATTTATATTTATTACCTCGCTTTGTGTGTCTATAATTTAGAAAAATTGCCCTGATTCTATTTATTCATGGAACAACTATAACCCCCAAGATTGTATTGTTTGAGCAGCATGACTATAAATATTAAAAATATATATGCACATAATAAATGTGGTATCCATTTGTCATTTTTTCTTTCTTTGCAAGTTGTACCATATGCATCTTCCATACAAGTTTCACTCTTGAAAGCATATACCTATACCGGCATTATCCTTAGTTAAGTTAGAAAACACTTTGGTTCCTAGATCCTACTGCAAGGTATAAGGTCTAATTATTAGACATAAATAAAAGTGCTTATGTTGATCTTGATTTATTTAATTCAATATCTAACATCTAAAAATCAAAGAAAAAGTCTAAAGAATTGAAAGGCCAGCTTTCCAATAGAATAAAGCAAAACTGTGATCATATAAAAAGTGACATGATCTAAAGTAAAAAACCAAACCGGAAGATCAGAAACCTAAGAACCATCCTCTATACTTGCTTCTCTCATCTCCAACATCTAACTGACCATAAGCCCTTTCAACTTTACCTCATTATCTCCAGAATCTGTTGACATTTCCTTTACACAAGCACAATAACCACCTTCAGATTTTCTCATTTAAACCACTGCAAATCCTTTCCTTGGGCCGATTCTCTTCCTGCAGTGCATTCTCCACTTTCCAAAATAAAAAAGCCTTTCAAAAATTCAAAACTGATCATGTTATTCCCCAAACTGAAACTCTTCAATGAGTCTCCTCTTTCTGAAAAGAAAGTGTCTGCCACCTCCTTAATCTAATCTATTTTAAAATACATTTGACAATGCCAGCCATGTGGGTTCATCTCACAACAGTAAAGGATGATATTTATTGAGGGTTTACTACGTAACTGGCACTATGATAAACATTTTACTTGGATGATCTCATTTAATTCCGAAACAATCTTTCAAGTTAGATGCTAGTATTATTCTATATTACAGTTGAGGAAACTGGGTTTTTAGGGAATCTTAGGAATTGCCCAGTGTCACTTGGCTATCGAATGGCAGTGCCAAGACAGAAACCTGAGTCTGATTCCAGAATAAGTGCTCTTACATCCACCCACATTCTAGGAAGTCCCTCCAAAGTACTAAGCTGTTTGTATATCTACACTTCAATTCTTATCTGCCAAAAGAACTTCTATTCGTCCTTTGGTGAAGTCTCCCGTGACTCCACCACCAGTAACTCCTAACAGATGTGATCACTACCTTCTTTGTGTCATCACCCAAATTGCACAAGACGTCCTCATACTTTGGTCATTATGAGAATAATCTTGGGAGATTGGTTAAAGCATAAATGCTTGGCTGAATCTCAGGAACACTGACATGATCTTCTGGGGTGGGGTCTTGTCAGCTAGATTTTTAACAAGACTTCAAGATGACTTAATGCATAATTATCTGAGACGTAGCGACTTACATAAACAATAATCATGGCGTTTACACTGCAATTTTGCAATTACATGTTTGCATGACTTTACTTCCAATTAGTCTAAAGGTTTTTTAGGGTTAGGCCTTATGCAAATTTGTAGCACTTACACCTAGCATTTAGTAGGTACTCAACAAATATTTGATGCATAAACAAGTGGGCTTGTTCTTATATTTGGGAAGCAATCTGTAGATGTAAAATTATGGGAGGAAATGAATTGCTGCCTTACTATAGTAGGTAACAGGAAAACAATGATATGAAATGATCAAAATGGGCATCTAGAAATATTAATGAGACCAAGACATGGGAAAGATAGACTGGGTAGAAGGAACATCAGATTAATAATAATAATAATAATAATAATAATAATAGTCAGGCATTCCAAAGTTAAAATGTCAAGATTTCAAGTTCAAGAAGGAAAAGAGCACTGTATGATAAAAACTGTCCTATTTGTCAGCATTTCCTTTTTAAGTAAATAAAAATCAAGGCATATCTGTTTAGTAAGTGTGCCATCAGATAAACTAGATTTTTTTTTTTTCTGAAAACCTCATGAGTGAGTAGGAAAATCAAATGGAGAATATACTCACTTGCTGAAAGGAATCTCAGCCAATTTCCATTTCCCAAGACAGAACACCTGCCATGTTTCCTGAAACCTTTACTATTTAAAATATTCCTTTAGGAATATGAAAATGAGTCTACTTTCTGTTAAAAAAATTTTAAAAAAACATGAAATCTGTCCCTTTTATAGCAAACCTTAATGTCTTCTGCATCTGTTGCTGGTATTTGTAGTGTAATTATGAGACTGTTATTTCCCAGTTGTGATTCTTTCCTTATGTTACCCTGTGGGCAGAACTGTTATCTCAGAGACTGTCACAAATGAAATACCAAAGATGCGCAGTGAAATAGGTGTCTTCTCACTGGAGAAAAGTTAATATAACTACCTTGTTTTTAACACACGTACACACACAATTATTATTCCCAGTACCCACTGCCTCAGCATTTTGCTTTTTCTAAGTAACAAAACTTAGATTCTTTAAAAAAACTTTTCTTATACTCCTTGTTTATATTCATTAAAAAATACAGTTTTCTCTTACAGAGGCTATTGTGTTTTTACATCTCAACCAGTAATTTGGGGGGCTTCTGAATACATACAAAAGTTCTTTAAAATTTTAATGTCTAGTTAATATAACCTGCCTCCACAAGTGGACAGATTCTTACATTACCACAAAACAGATGTTTCTCCACTAAGGGAAGATTAACATTTTGAAACCCGACAGAAATTAAGGTGCCCTTTCCACAAACAAAACGGATTATTTATAAAAAAGCTACTGTGCTTGGGTGTATTCTTCAGAGTTCCCGCAAGTGATGTACTGGAGTCTACACTGAATGATCAGACAGCCTTTGAAGTTTGCCCTGCTGGACACTGTACCAAAACCACAGCTGCTCTACGAAGCAGTTTATCCACCAAATGCATTGTAACTGCTTTTCAATTTGTTATTAACAAAGCAGCCAGAAATGCTGCTATAGCTTGTTTTATAAATTTGTCCTTGAAGACTAGAGCAGAAATTATTAGTCATTTTAATTCTGTAAAGCTGTACTTAAATTTCCTTGTTCAACCTCTCCCCACTCTCTTGCATGTCCACAATACTTTGCAAAACTATGTTAATGTCCTTACTGATTAGATAATAGAGTTGTAAACACGAAGAATATTTCAAAATGTTTTTAATTAATTAAAAGAACATTAGGCATCCTCTAGCACTGATTTCACTCTGTCCACTAAAAGTATTATTTTCTCTTTTCTTTTCTCTCTTTATGTGTTCCTCTGTCCTATTTGTCCCTCTTTTTCAATACTCTGTACCTCTTTTTCTCATCTCTTTCTCTATACTTCATTTTTCTATTTATAATTCCTATGTTAATTTAGATTCACTGACTTGTTTAAAAACAGGACATGCAACTGAAGTATTTTTAAGTGACAATATTACCAAGTGTAACTGCCTCGTGAGGCATTTATTTAATTTCTCCAAAAAGAAAGATCTTTTTTCACCTGGAGAATATTTTAACTTCTTCTATTAAGTTATGATTTGATAAAAATTAATGTTTTAATATACCTTTATAGGCTTTTTGTAGTACTTTAATCCCAGAAGATTTTTAGAATTTTGTTCCAATTAAAAGTGAGCACTCAGCAAATGTTTTGATGTCTCATTTAAGGCCCTACCACATAATGTTTAAAAAATTTGGTGATCACCTTATCATCTTCTATTAGGATTCCACCTTGTGGTTTTTGAAAAATACGGTTCTTAGATTGCCTAAATACAGTTCCTGGTTTTTCGTTTGTTTTTCTCTCCCATGGAGAATCCAGAGATCTAATAATTCTTTAATAGTATCTGGGGATCAATTTGAACTCAAAGCATCATTTTGTGAACATTTACTTTAGATTATGTGAATTCAAAGCTGACAAATTAAATGCCATTTCCTGTAAGTAGCCTCTAGACCATTAGGAGAGTTGGTGGTCTTATCACGTAAAGCAACTGCTCATAAAATACATTGATACATCATTTGTTGTTATGCTCATTCATTACCAGTGGTAAGTTTTTCCCACGTTCTTGAATTCAGATAACCAATTTAGAAAATATTAGCCTTCCTTGATGGCTCATTTTATAAAAATAACTAGTTGTAACACAGTTGGATAAATAATCACAAATAAAGGGAAAAACATTTCACATAATAAAGTTTACACTTGATTAGGAGAGAGATTTACCTCCTTCATCTTCCAATCCCTTTACAGTTCCAATCAGACTTTCTCATAGTTAGGTACCGTACCTTACTTTTTAAATCAAAGATCATGATTAAAGACGCTTAAATTATATTTCTCGTATGCTTTTTTGTCAAAGATGTTGGTTTCCAAGACCTAAAATTTCAAGATCTAGAATTTAAATCCACTAGTCATAGTTTTACCTTAGGAAGAGTAGTCAAACTTTCAATTCTTTGTTCTAAGAGGTAAGCTACTATGTATTATTAATAACTATTCTTCGTTGATTAGGATATGGCTCAATTTCTTTCATTTATTGAACATAATTAAGAGTTTCTAACCAAAATAACAGTTTGAAAAATATTACAGATAATTGGATAAATAATCCCATTAAATATTAATGATATTATTTATCTTATACAAATAAAGGACATTTTTGGCATTCAACAAAATGTTTTAGAAACACAAGAGTTGTACACAATGGGCTTTAAAAAAGTTTCTTCAATTTCTTTGTGATTATGACAATTTAATGGTCTGTATCATGAATAACTATCAAACATATGCTGCTTTTGAACTGCATCATCCATAATGAAGTCAAATTTCTGATTATGACACTCTATACCCTTTAGGAGTGGTCTTGCCTATATAGGCAGTCTTGGTTCCTGATGCTGCCTCAAACCTTATGCACCAGCAATACTGAATTAGTTGCAATTCTCCTAATGTGCCATGTATCATAGCTCTGTCTGAACATGAAGTTTTCATGCTAAAGGTATCCACTCCTTCTTGTCTGACTATAAAACTCATGCTTATTTGTTAAGACTCAGCCAAAGTGTCATCTGCAGTTTAAAGCATTTCCTGAAGTTCCTAAATGGAGCTGAATTAATTATTGATTTAGTGCACTCAACCATCAAGATCTCTATTCCTGTATTCATAGCACTGTATTATTGCTTTATCTCTCTGTCTCTTCTACTAGATTGTGATATTCTCAAAGAAAGATACTATAACATTTATTTTTGCATTTCCATGTTGACCACAGTGCCTAACATACAGTAGGTGTTCAAAATATTTATTGATTGAATGAAAAATGAATGAATGAATCTTCTTTTACTGATTTGTCATCTATTACAATGATACATTTACTGTATCTGAGGTTAGCAATAGCAAGAAAGTGAACTTCAAAATAAAACCCAAAAAATTGTCAAAAATCAATTAACTAGAATTTATTTAGTACGTGCCTATCATTTTAGCATCTATTCTCTCCCACAGGGAGTTTCTTTTCTATCAGAACTTCCTGTGGAGGTAATACTGTTACAGTGGTGGGTCAAGTGGCCTGAACAAAGTGATGTTGAGATAATCCTCAGTGGGATATCTTCAGGAAGCAGAAGCCAACACAATTACAAAATGTGTACAGACCAACGTGCTAAATGTCTTTATGAACACCAGCATCAATGTAGGTATACTGATGTTAATGATTTATGACAATATTACATATTTGTTATCTTCTATTTCCAGGTGTTGTGTCACTCATTCTTTATTCAGCCAACAAATGCATTTTGAATGCCTAATAAGATTCCAAGACTGGACTCAGTGAGAGAGACAAAAGGATATCTTAAATGGACATGGTCTTGTACTATGGTATATCCTGTCTTCCTGGTGCTTACATTTCAGGGAGATGGTAAGTAAACTCAAATTACCCAAATAACCACCCAATTACACTTGTGATAATTTTATGTAGCAAAAACCACATTATCTCATATGTGTATTTAACTAGGGTACATAAGTCTTTTTTGTGTCTAAAATTTTTCTAGGAAGTTGGGAGAGTAATATATATTTCCTCTGATAACAAGAAAAGCCACTTACTCTAATTTCAGTTTTAGAATTTCTATAGAATCCAGTTCCTTTTTTCACCATTGGGAAATGCTTGTAATGAGAGAGGAGACATTACAACTGATACCACAGAAATACAAAGAATCATAAGAGACTACTATGAACAATTATACACCAACAAATTGGATAACCTAGAAGAAATGGGTAGATTCCTAGAAACATACAACCTACTAAGACTGAATTATGAATAAATAGAAAATCTGAATAGACTAATAAAGAGTAAGGAGATTGAATCAGTAACTGAAAACCTCCCAGCAAAGAAAAGCCCAGGACCAGACGACTTCATGGGTGAATTCTACCAAACATTTAAAGAATTAACATAGATCCTTCTCAAACTCTTCCAAAATATTGAAGAAGAGGGAACAGTTCCAAATTCATTTTATGAAGTCAGCATTACCCTAATACCATAGCCAAAGACACTACAAGAAAAAAAATTCTATCGTACAGTATGCCTGATAAACACAGGTGCAAAAATCCACAGCAAAATACTAGCAAACCATATTAAACAGCACATTAAAAGGATGATACACAATGACCAAGTGAAATTTATTCCCGGAATGCAAGGATGGTTAAACATACACAAATCAATAAACATGATATGCCACATTAGCAGAATGAAGGATAAAAATCATACGATCATCTCAATAAATACAGAAAAAGCATTTGTCAAAATACAACATCATTTCATAAAAAAAACTCAACAAATTAGACATAGAAGAAATGTTCTTCAAAATAATACAGGCCATATATGAAAAGCCCACAGCTATCATTATATTCAATAGTGAAAAACTGAAAGCTCATCATCAAAGATCAGGAGGAAAGCAAAAATGCTGACTCTCGCCACTTCTATTCAACATAGCTCAATAATCTCCTTTTATCTGTGGGGGATAACTTCCAAGACCCCCAATAGATGCCTGAAACCACAGACAGTACCAAACCCTATATATACTACATTTTTTCCTATACATTTCTATGATAAAGTTTAATTTACAAATTAGGCACAGTAAGAGATTAACAACAATAACTAACAATAAAATAAAACAATTATACCAATATACAGTAATAAAAGTTACTGTAGATCTTAGCAACCTCTGCATATGAATTTTTTTCTTTCCTTATTAAGTTGAGAACTTTTCACTGAAGGAAGCACTTGACAGCTTCCCTTTGGCATATCTGAATTGCCAGCATTACTACTCTTGCACTTTGGGGCCATTATAAAGTAAAGTAAGTGTTACTTGAACACAAGCACTCAATACCATGACGGTCAATCTGACAACTGAGACAGCTACTAAGTGACTAATAAACAGGTAGTGTATACAGAGTGGATACAGTGGACAAAGGGATGACTCATATCCTGGGCGAGATGGAGCAAGATGGCATGGTATTTCATCATGCTACTCAGAACAGCATGCAATTTAAAACTTATGGATTGCTTATTTCTGAAATTTTTCATTTAATATTTTCAGACTGTGGTTGACCAGGGGTAACTGAAAGCATAGAAAGAGAAACTGCAGATAAGAGAGGACAACTGTATTGGAATCCTAGTCAGAGAAATTAAACAAGAAAAAGAAATAAAAGGCATTCAAATCAGAAAGGAAGAATTAAAGGTATCTCTGTTTGAAGATGACATGATTTTGTATGTAGAAAACCCTAACTCCACAGGAACACTATTAGAACTAATAAAAGAATTCTGTAAAGTTGATGGATACAAAATCAACAATGAGAAATCAGTTGTAATTCTATACAGTAACACAAAAGTATCTGAAAAGGAAATTTAAAAAACATACCCATATACAATAGCATCAAAAAGAATAAAATAGTAATAAACTTAATCAAGGAGGTGAAAGACTTATACACTGAAAATTATAAAACATTGATGAAAGAAATTTAAAAAGATATATAAATGGAAAGATATTCCATGTTCACGGATTAGAAGATTTAATATTGTTAAAATGTCCATACTGCCTAAAGTGATCTACAGATTCAATGCAATCACTATCTAAATCTCAATTATATTTTTTACCAAATTATATAAACAAACCTAAAATTCATATGAAACTTCGAAGACCCAAAATAACCAAATCAATCTTGAGAAAGAAGAACAAAGCTGGAGACATCACACTTCCTGATATCAAAATATATTATAAAGCTACAATAATTAAAACAGTATGGTACTGGCAAAAGATAGACATATAGATGAAAGGAACAGAATAGAGTCCAGAAATAAACCCATACATAAATAGTCAACTTATCTTTGACAGGGTGCCAAAATATACAACGGGGAGTGGATAATTTCTTCAACAAATGATGCTGGGAAAACTGGATATCCACAAGCAAAAGAATGAAATTAGACCTTTATATCATATATAAAAATTAACTCAAAATTGATTAAAGACTTGAGTGACGTCAGCATCATGGCGGAGTGAGCTCTCCCGTGAATTCTTCCCCCACAAGATACAACAAAAGCAACAGCCACAGACCAACAACGGAATCCCAGACAGTGAAAACCTAGAGCGGAGGGATCCACACTGCCGCACATCTGAGAGCGGAACGTGCTGGGCCCCCGGAGGAAGTGGGGAGAGGTAAGGAGAACTCCGCTCCCTCCCCATCAGATCAGCGATCCCGGTCCGCGCGGCTCCCAGGGGGGGGGGCGGCCCTCGGCGGGAAACTGTAGCTCTTCGGGCTCTCTCAGCCAGTGGGAAACTCCCGCGCAGAGGAGCCACAGGGCTACCATCAACATCTGAGCACCCCAGAGAGCGGATAAAGAGGGGCAAACGAGAAGCCTCCCACGTCAGGGACCCAGAGGACAAAAGAGAGAGCTCCCCCCTCCCCGCAACCCGGAGTCGGCAGCTCGACCAGACCTAGCGATCCGAGGCAGACCTGAACAAACTGGACTGGACCCGTGGATCGCAGTGGGGAAAAAAAAAAAAACAAAAAAAACTGCGGATCGCAGCAGAAAAACTGGGGCAGAGCGCAGGGGGCTTAGACTACACAGCCCTTTACCACCAGACAGTGGCGGCAGGTGGAAATTGCAACCAGAGACTTCCAGGATGAGGAAAATCAAAACCAACACAGGAACCACAATGCAAAAATATATGAAATCACCAGACCAGAAACAAAATGACAAGCACCCAGAAATCAACCCCGAAGACACAGAAATCCATAAACTAAATGACAGAGATTTCAAAATAGCTATCATAAAAACACTCAACAAAATACGAGACAACACAGACAAACAATTAAATGAGATTAGGAGTTTCTTCACAAAAGAGATTGAAATCATAAAGAAAAACCAATCAGTGCTGATGGAGATGAAGAACACAATGGAGGAGATAAAGGAGAATCTGGAATCTTTGAAGAACAGAGCTGACAATATGGAGGAAAGAATTAGTACTTTAGAGGATAGGAATACAGATATACTCCAGATGGAAGAAGAGAGAGAACTAAGACTAAAAAGAAATGAAGAAAGACTCCGAGAAATATCTGACTCTATTAGAAAATGTAACATAAGAATTATAGGTATTCCTGAGAGAGAGGAGAGGGAAAGAGGAACAGAGAGCCTATTCAAGGAAATAATAGCTGAAAATTTCCCAAATCTGGGGAAGGAGCAGGAAATACCAGTAAGTGAAGCCAACAGGACGCCTATACATATTAACAGACAAAGGCCTTCACCACGACACCTAGTGGTAAGGCTAGCCAGGGTCAACGACAAAGAAACAATATTAAGGGCAGCTAGACAAAAACAAAAAATAACGTACAAAGGAACTCCCATCAGGCTCTCAGCGGATTTCTCAACAGAAACTTTTCAGGCTAGAAGAGACTGGAATGATATATTCAAAATACTGAAAGACAAAAACTTTCAGCCAAGAATACTCTATCCAGCAAAAATATCCTTCAAATATGATGGAGAAATAGTAACTCTCCCAGATAAACAAAAGCTAAGGGAGTTCATGGCCACGAGACCCCCACTACAAGAAATACTCAAGACGGCCCTCAGGCATGAAAAAAAGAAGAGAAAGGGAACACAAAGCTTGGAGTAAGGAGAAAAGTAGGTAGACAAAATCAGAGAAATAGTAGATCTTTACCGGAATAGGTTAGCAACCACTTAAATACTAAACTCAAAGATCAAAGGAAGAAATTCACCAAAAATAAATTTAACCTCATCACTGTAAACACACAGCCACAACACAAGATAGAATAAGGTATAACAAGAGCAACTTAGAAGGGGAAGAGGAAAGTGACTGAATTGACTTAGTATAAGGAAATAGGAGGCTATCAGATAATGGACTATCTCATACACAAGATTTTTTGCCCAAACCTCAAGGTAACCACTAAACAAATAATCAAATTAAAACCACATATGATAAACAAAGAGAAAACTAGAAGAATCATAAGACAGAACAACCAAACTGAGTTGGCAGTCCAAAACAAATGGGACAAGAAACAAAGGAAATGCAAAAGAACCAGAAAATAAGTGACAAAACAGCAACATTCAGCCCTCATATTTCAATAATTACCCTAAATGTAAATGGATTGAACTCTCCAATCAAAAGATACAGAGTGGCAGGATGGATTAAAAAGCAAGACCCAACAATATGCTGCCTTCAGGAAACACATCTTAGCACTAAAGACAAGCACAGGCTCAGAGTGAAAGGATGGAAGACAATACTCCAAGCTAATGGCAAACAAAAGAAAGCAGGTGTTGCCATACTCATATCAGACAAAGTAGACTTCAAGATAAAACAGGTTAAGAAAGACAAAGAAGGGAAATATATAATGATAAAAGGGACACTCCATCAAGAAGACATATCACTTATAAATATATATGCACCCAACATAGGAGCACCAATGTACATAAAACAAGTATTAACAAACCTAAAAGGAGAAATCAACAACAACACAATAATAGTAGGGGATCTTAACACCCCACTTACAGCAATGGATAGAGCATCCAGACAAAAAGTTAATAAAGAAATATTAGACTTAAATGAAAAACTGGACGAGATGGACCTAGTAGACATATACAGAGCACTCCACCCAAAAACAGCTGACTACACATTCTTCTCAAGCGCGCATGGAACATTCTCTAGGATAGACCATATGTTGGGAAACAAAGCAAGCCTCAATAAATTTAAGAAGATTGAAATCATAACAAGTATCTTTTCAGACCATAAGGCTATGAAACTGGAAATGAACCAGGAAAAAAAAACTGGGAAAGTGACAAAAATGTGGAGATTAAACAACATGCTACTGAACAACCAATGGATCATTGATGAAATTAAAGGAGAAATCAAAAACTATCTGGAAACAAACGAAAATGATAACATGCCATATCAAACCATATGGGATGCAGCAAAAGCGGTCCTGAGAGGGAAACTCATAGCGATACAAGCCCACCTTAACAAACAAGAAAAAGCCCTAATAGGCAACCTTAAATTACACCTAACAGAACTAGAAAAAGAAGAACAAACAAAGCCCAAAGCCAGCAGAAGAAGAGAAATAATAAAAATCAGAGCAGAAATAAATGATATTGAGACCAAAAAAACAGTAGAAAGGATTAATGAAACAAAGAGTTGGTTCTTCGAGAAGACAAACAAAATAGACAAACCCTTAGCCAGGCTTACTAAGAAAAAAAGAGAAAAGGCTCAAGTAAATAAAATTAGAAATGAAAGAGGAGAAATTACAATGGATACTATGGAAATACAGAGGATTATAAGAGAATACTATGAGAAATTATATGCCAACAAATTGGACAATCTAGAAGAAATGGATAAATTCTTAGACTTATACAACCTCCCAAAATTGAACCAAGAAGAAATGGAGAATCTGAATAGACCAATAACAAGAGATTGAAATAGTAATCAAAAACCTCCCAAAAAATAAAAGTCCAGGACCAGATGGCTTCTCCAGTAAATTTTACCAAACATTCAAAGAAGATTTAATACCCATCCTCCTCAAACTATTCCAAAAAATAGAGGAAGATGGAACACTTCCTGAATCATTCTATGAGGCCAACATCACCCTGATACCAAAACTAGACAAAGACAATACAAAGAAAGAAAATTACAGGCCAATATCGCTGATGAACATTGATGCAAAAATCCTTAACAAAATATTGGCAAACAGAATACAACAATATATTAAAAAGATCATACACCATGATCAAGTGGGATTTATACCAGAGACGCAGGGATGGTTCAACATCCGCAAATCAATCAACGTGATACATCACATCAACAAAACAAAGAATAAAAACCACATGATCGTCTCAATAGACGCAGAGAAGGCATTTGACAAGATACAACATCCATTTATGATAAAAACTCTCAATAAAATGGGAATAGAAGGAAAGTACCTCAACATAATAAAGGCCATATATGACAAACCCACAGCTAACATCATACTCAACGGGGAAAGACTGAAAGCCATTCCTCTGAGAACAGGAACGAGGCAGGGCTGCCCACTCTCACCACTCCTGTTCAACATAGTACTGGAGGTTTTGGCCAGAGCAATTAGGCAAGAAAAAGGAATAAAAGGAATCCAAATAGGTAACGAAGAAGTGAAACTCTCACTATTTGCAGATGACATGATTGTATATATAGAAAACCCTAAAGAATCTGTTGGAAAGCTGTTAGAAACAATCAACAACTACAGCAAAGTTGCAGGGTACAAAATCAATCTACAAAAATCAGTTGCATTTCTATATGCTAATAATGAACTAACAGAAAGAGAGCTCAAAAAGATAATACCATTTACAATTGCATCAAAAAGAATAAAATACCTAGGAATAAATCTTACCAAGGAGGTGAAGGACCTATACAATGAGAACTACAAGACATTATTGAGGGAAATCCACGATGACATAAAGAAATGGAAAGATATCCCATGCACGTGGATTGGAAGAATAAACATAGTTAAAATGTCTATATTACCTAAAGCAATCTACAGATTCAATGCAATCCCAATCAGAATCCCAATGACATTCTTCACAGAAATAGAAAAAAGAATACTAAAATTTATATGGGGCAACAAAAGACCCCGAATAGATAAAGAAATCCTAAAGAAAAAGAACAAAGCAGGAGGCATCACAATTCCTGACTTCAAAACATACTACAAAGCAATAGTAATCAAAACAGCATGGTACTGGTACAAAAACAGACACACAGATCAATGGAACAGAATTGAAAGCCCAGAAATAAAACCACACATATACGGACAGCTAATTTTCGACAAAGGTGCTAAGAACATGCAATGGAGAAAGGAAAGTCTCTTCAATAAATGGTGTTGGGAAAACTGGACAGCCACATGCAAAAGAATGAAAGCGGACCATGTGCTATCGCCATTCACAAAAATTAACTCAAAATGGATCAAAGACCTGAAGGTGAGACCTGAAACTATAAAACTCATAGAAGAAAATATAGGCAACACACTATTTGACATTGGTTTTAAAGGAATCTTTTCGGATGACATGCCTACCCAGACTAGGGAAACTAAGGAAAAAATAAACAAGTGGGACTTTATCAGATTAAAGAGCTTTTATAAGACAAATGAAACCAGAATCAAGATGAACAGACAACCAACCAGCTGGGAGAGAATATTTGCAAAACATACATCTGACAAGGGGTTGATCTCCATAATATATAAAGAACTCACACAATTGAACAACAAAAAAACAAACAACCAGGTCAAAAAATGGGCAGAGGAAATGAACAGACACTTCTCCAAGGAAGATATACAGATGGCCAATAGGCACATGAAAAGATGCTCAACATCACTAATCATCAGGGAAATGCAAATCAAAACAACACTAAGATACCACCTCACGCCCGTTAGAATGGCTATAATCACCAAGACAAAAAACAACAAATGTTGGAGAGGATGTGGAGAAACAGGAACCCTCATACACAGCTGGTGGGAATGCAAATTGGTGCAGCCTCTATGGAAAACGGTATGGAGATTCCTCAAAGAATTAAAAATAGAGATGCCCTATGATCCAGCCATCCCACTACTGGGAATCTATCCAACGCACCTGAAATCAACAATCCAAAGAGGCTTATGCACCCCTATGTTCATTGCAGCATTATTCACCATAGCCAAGAAGTGGAAGCAACCTAAGTGTCCCTCGACTGACGATTGGATTAAGAAAATGTGGTATATATATACAATGGAATACTACTCAGCCATAAAAAAAGACAAAATCGTCCCATTTGCAACAACATGGATGGGCCTGGAGCGTATTATGTTAAGTGAAATAAGCCAGAAAGAGAAAGACAAACACTGTATGATCTCACTCATATGTGGAATATAAACCAACACATGGACAGAGAAAACTGGACTGTGGTTACCCGGGCAGTGGGGGTGGGGGGTGGGCACAAGGAGTGAAGGGAGTCATATATGGGGTGATGGACAAACAAAAATGTACAACCCAAAATTTCACAATGTTAGAAACCATTAAAACATCAATAAAAAAAAAAAAAAGAAAAAAGAAAAAAAAATTGATTAAAGACTTAAACATAAGACCTGAAAATGTAAAATTCCTAGAAAAATACATACTGGAAAAGTGTCATGACATTGGTCTTGGCAATGATTTCCTGGATATGGCAACAAAAGCAAAAATAGACAAGTGGGGCAACATCCAACTAGAAACCTTCTGCAGAGCATAGGAAACAATCAACAGAGTGAAAAGGCAACATAAAGACTGGGAAAAATATTTGCAAATCATATATCTAATACAGAGTTAATACCCAAAATATACAAGGAACTCCTAAAAGTTAATAACAAAAATAAATAACCTGATTAATAAATGGGCCAAGGACTTTAATAGACATTTCTCCAAAGATGACATACAAATGGCCAACAGAGATATGAAAAGACGTTCAACATTTCTAATCATCAGGGAAATGCAAATCAAAACCACAAGGAGATATCACCTCACTCCTATTAAGATGGCTAGTACCAAAAAAAAAAAAAAGATAGAGGAATGATGTCAGCAAGATGGCCAAATAAGATGTGCCTCATTCATATCTTCCCCTCAGCAACAACAATTAGGCAGCCATCCATGGACAAAAGTGCCTTTGTGGGAGATATAGGATCCAGGTAGGAGATTCTGAAAGCTCAGTGTAGTCCAAGAACGAAGAGAGCCATATTGAGAAGACA
The DNA here is from genome assembly GCF_020826845.1 of Diceros bicornis minor. Classification (NCBI taxonomy): domain Eukaryota; kingdom Metazoa; phylum Chordata; class Mammalia; order Perissodactyla; family Rhinocerotidae; genus Diceros; species Diceros bicornis. The sequence continues at coordinate 29,444,261 of NC_080760.1, forward strand.
GGCCCACATCAAGGTGGCTGACTCAGAAACAGTTCCATAGCCCTGAGCACTTGGTAACAGCCCCATATGGTTCTGTTACCAGTACACTAAGAGACCCAAGAGGGGTCTCACCCATCTGTGTGTTGGGTAATAGGCATACAGACCTTGGTCCTAGCTGTGGACCCTGAAGTGCCCCTTGAACCAGCTCCCAACCCTCCCAGCTGTGGTCTGGGAGTCTAGAGCACCCTGAGTTATACAATCACCCATGGATGAGATACTCTTTGTAGAAGTCTAGGAGTCTAGCAGAGAAGTTCCAGGACACCGCTGGAGCCAAAAACACTGAGATTGGACACATTGCACAGGATAAGTGGAACAGTTTGAATTTATGTGCATCACCCTTTCCCCAAAGGAGCAGAGCTCAGTGCCAAGAGATCCATTACTGACCCATAATTTCTCCTATAGTGGAAAGTGGGAGTGTGTGAGTGAGTGCTTGACTTCCCCAGCTGTGCAGGATGCTGCCAAAGCAGAAAGAGGTACCTTTTTTTCTCACTCCATCCAGAGTACTGAGTCATGACATGTACAACTAAGTGAGGGTGAGTAGCTGGGAAAAAAGAAACCAGGGCTCATAGAGGAACATATCACGAGGATGTGAACCCTACTAGCTGAGTCAGGGAATCCATCAGGAGGCCCATCTATGAGCCAATGAGTATGCCTCACCTGTGGATCCCTCCAGCTGGCCCACAGGCACCCATCATGCTCTGGCACCTCAGCCACACACCCCACCACCCCATGGCTGACTCCCTGTGTGTGCTCTTGAAGACAACAAGAGTGAGCTTTTGCAGACAGCTAGTGAACATGTGCAGAAAGGTGGCCCAAACCTGTGGATCTGGAAGAGACCACAAACTTGAGCATTTAGCACTGCCCTTGGGAAAGCAAAATGGAGGCTTTCAGCACACAGCCTGGCTCTGCAGGATCAAGAGAAGGCATATAAGCTTAAGAATTCTGTCACAAAAGAAAGCAAGAACTGCAGAGCATGCATATCCATAGAAGGTCTGAGAAAACCTCAGAATCCCTAGGAGGACTGAGGAAGGTATTTCTTTCCTGAAGTCAATCAGTAAAGACTAGAGAAGGTGATTATTATTTTAAATGCAAAGACAGCAACAAAACACTTCATGGAACATGAAAAATCCAGGAAATGACGGTATCAAAAGAATACAATTTTCTAGTAACTAACTCCAAAGACATGGAGATTTGCAATTTATCCAGTAAAGAACTCAAAATAGCTGTTTTAAGGAAGGCCAATGAGCTACATGAAAACACAGAAAAATAATTCAATAAAATAAGGAAAACAATATATGATCAAAATGAGAGTTTAACAAAGAAATAGAAATCATAAAAAAGAATCAATCAGAAATTCTTGAGCTGAAGAATACAGTGCTTAAAATGAAAAATGCAACAGAGAGCTCAACAATAGAATGCATCAAGCAGAAGAAAGAATCTGTGAATTAGAAGACAGGACTTTGAAATTATCCAATCAGAGGAGAAAATAAGAAAAAGAATAAAAAGGGGCCAGCCAGGTGGCGCAAGCAGTTGGGTGCACGCGCTCCGCTGTGGTGGTCTGGGGTTCCCCAGTTGGGATCCCAGGCACGCACTGCTAGGCGAGCCATGCTGTGGCGATGTCACATATAAAATGGAGGAAGATGGGCATGGATATTAGCCCAGGGCCAGTCTTTCTCAGCAAAAAAGAGGAGGACTGGCAGATGTTAGCACAGGGCTGATCTCCTCACACACACACACACACAAAAAAGAATAAAAAGAGTGAAGAAAGCATACATGACCTATGGGATATAATCAAAAGAAATAATCTGAATTATTGGAGTCCCAGAAGGAGAAGAGAGAGAGAAGGGGGTATACAAAGCCTATTTAAGGAATAATGGCTGAGAACTTCCCAAATCTAGGGAGAGATTTGGACATCCAAGTTCATGAAAGTCATAGGTCCCCAAACAATCTCAACTTAAAAAGATCTTCTCCAACATGAATTATAATAAGATGGTCAAAAATCAAAGACAAATAGATAATCTTAAAAGCAGCAACAGAAAGAGAGATTGTAACTTATAAGGGAAACTGCATAATGCTATCAGCAACTTTCTCAGGAGAAACCTTACAGAATAGGGCAGAGAGGGATGTTATATTCAAAGTTCTGAAATAATAAAACTATAAAATGGCCAAACAAGAAGCAAGAATGCTTTATACAGCAAAGTAATCCTTCAGAGGATTTCAGAGGAAGGAGAGATAAAGACACTCCCAGACATCTTAAACAAAAGCTGAGGGAGTTCATCATCTCTAGACCTGCTTTACCAAAAAATGCTAAAAGGAGGCTCTCACGTTGAAATGAAAGAATGCTAATTAGTAACATGAAAACATAGAAAATAAACAACACACTGGTAAAGGTAAGTATATATTCAAATTCAGAACTCTCTAATACTGCAATTTGGTGGTGTGGTAACCACTTAACTCTAGCACAAAAGTTAAGAACAAAAGTTTTAAATATAACTATAGCTACAATAATTTGTTAATAAACACAAAATATAAAAGAGGTGAATTGTGACATAAACTGTGACATAAGTTTTTTTATGTGATTGAAGTTGTTAGTGTACAATAGACAGGTGTATCTATAAGATGTTTTATGTAAGTCTCCTGGTAACCACAAAGCAAAAACTTCTCTCACTTTAGCTTCAAAAACACACATAGGCTCACAGTGAAAGGATGAGAAAAGATATTCTATGCAAGTGGAAACCAAAAAAGAGCACGGATAGCTGTGCTTATATCCAACAAAATAGACTTTAACTCAAAAGCTATAACAAGAGATAAAGAAGGCCATTATATAATGATAAAGGGGTCAATAAGAGGATATAACAATCATAAATATATATGCACCTAACATCAGAACACCCAAATATATTAAGCAAATATTAGCATCTCAATATAAATCTCAATGAGCTGGGCAAAATAAAACTTTTGCATCACATTCATAAAACAGGTTGGTTTGTAGTTTTATACTGAGACAAGTATGGCAACCTATGGTACACTCCACATAAAGCCAATGGAATAATTTCAGTAGCATTAGGATTACCTAGTCTTTAAAGGTTTGATAATATTTCTGTGTGAAGCCATTTGGACCTGGTATTTTTTTTCGGGGTGATTTTTAATAACTATATTCTATATTGCTCCTATAATAATTGGTCTATTTAGAATTTCTGTTCTACTAGTGTCAATTTTGGTAAATTTCATGATGCATTTTTGTTTGTTTCTCCTTATATTTATTGCTGATTTGCTTTAAGAATACTGCTGCTATGTTATTTGGTGCATAAATACTCAAAATTGGAGTTTTGGTTATGATTTGTACTCCTTGTGGTAACTATAAAATGCTCTTATTTTTCTAAAAAAAAATTAGCGTTGGTGAGGATATGGAGAAATTGGAACCCTAAACAATACTGTTGGAAATGTGAAATGGTGTAGACGCTATGGAAAACAGTATGGAGTTTTCTCAAAAAAATTAAATATGATCTAGCAATCCTACTTCTGGGTATATTTTCAAAAGAATTGAAAGCAGAATCTCAAAGAGATATCCATACTCCCATGTTCACTGCAGCACTATTCACAACAGCCAAGATATGGAAATAACCTAAAAGTCCACTGAGGGATGAATGGATAAAGGAAATATGATATATATACATACAATGGAATATTATTCAGTCTTAAAAAAAGGAAGGAAATTCTGCCATATGAGACAACATGGAAAAACTTGGTGGACATTATGCTAAGTGAAATAAGCCAGACACAGAAGGACAAATACTACATGACACCACTTATATGAAGTATCTAAAATAGTCAAACTCATCGAAATGGAGAGTAGAATGTTGGTTTCCACAGAGTGGGGTAGAGAGAAATGGGGAGTGGCTGTTCAACAAGTATGAAATTTCAGTTATGCAAGATGAATAAGTTCTAGAGATCGGCTGCACAACATCGTGCCTGTAGTTAACACTACTATATTGTGCACTTAAAAAGTTTACTAAGAGGGTAGATCTCATGCTAAGTGTTTTTACAATAAAAAAAGAAAAAAATATACTTGTAAATTCTGATGAAAATCATTAAAACTTTATATATATAATTTTGTAACTGAAATAAAGAAATTTCAAAATCTTAAGAAAATAAGATTGGATGTTTTCTTTTGACAAAGTCCATTTAATTTCTATATTCAGAAAAGTAATATTTAAAAAATTAATATAAACTTATTCTTAACTTTCCTGAATATCACATAATATTATAGTTACCTGTGTATTCAAGGTGAAATCCTGCAGCAGAAACGCTGATGTCTGATTGAAAATTCAGATATAGATTATTAGATGTACTATTCAAAAGATGGGGTATTGTTGTTCCTGAAATGATAATTGAAAAGGCAAGTAAATGATCACATAATAAATACTACACTAAAACTAAGTTAACTGTTACTCAGCCAATAGATTATCACCGAAATTATGTATTAGTCAAGTGTTTTTTCAAGAATTTTTTAATAAAAATATTTCTCTTTCATTTTACTATTCTAATCATCTCCAAGGAGATACATCTTTGAGATCAATTTAGATTGCGCCCTAAAAATAGGTAGGAGCAAAGAGAGCCGAGGAAAGTCAAAGCAGTAAATTTTACAGGTCACCTAAAATAAATGTTTTCAATTTCCTGTGGATTTCAATATTCCATGCACAAGCTAATAATAAACTTAATTTTAAAGTTTGCATGTGATTTTTATGGTTTGGTAACTTAAGATTTTGTAAGGTTTCAGAGGATATATTCATTTATTGTCCTTTTTTATATTTTAAATATATCTACATATAGCTATAGAGACATGCATATGTTCTTCTATACCAAGTCAAGTACCTTAATGTTTCTTATACTCTGACAGCTGGTAGTTAGCATTCAAGAAAATCCCAATTGTAAACTAGTGTTAGCTTTATCTCTCAGCAAATGCATATGAAAATATGAAATATCTGCTTGAACCAATTATTTCTTGACTATTTGACATTGAGTAATAGTTCAAGATCCTTAAGATCTCAACTCAAGCAGTTTCATATGACAGGCATAAAAACAACTGCTTCAATTATGTTTTAAGATAAAATTCCACAAGCATATGAGTTGATAGAGTTGTAAACATTTTTTTGTAAGTACCTAGTTACTTTACACAACTCTGTGGAGCTTAACCATCGATTCTTCTACAAAAGAAATCAGGATGAATTCATTACAGAACACACTATTGCTTTTTTCCCCCTGAACTTGCTCTCTGTCCGCAGTGTCCTAACTAAATCACTGAAGACAGAAGTAAACAGAAACTCAAAGCTCACTCAACTGCCTTTAGGATCTTAGTGATTCAGAGCTCTGGCTCTGGAGTCATACCAGGTGGGTCCCAGTCTCATTCCAACATTAGCTGTACAACCTCAGGCAACGTAATCTCTCTCAGCTTCAATCATCTACCAGGACTGCCAGAGAGATCAAATGAGGAAACATACGACAAGCCTCACACAGAGCTGGCACTCAGTAATCAATAGCTGTTATTTATCACTTTTATCATCTTCATTGTTGTGTTTATTATTAAGAAAGTATTACACTTAATCTATTATAAATAAATATATACTCAAAATTTTATGAGATCTTTTTCCAAAAAAGGTTTCTATCTAAATCTATATCTACAATATTTTTTATGCCTAAACCAAATCACTCCTACTTTAGATATTTCTTCTTTCCTTTCCTGAATGGTGATGCTAAAAATTGATTATCATACTCCATTTAAAAATCTATGAAAAACTTAAAACCATTCAAACTTATTTCAGTAAATCTGAAACGTGTAAGTGAATAGTTTAGCTATGTTCATATTCCTAGAGTTAAAAAGTATAATTAAAATTAACGTAAAACTTCATTTCACCTTTTATGTTGTGAAAGAAATGTTAGATTACTGTATAAACCACCTTTAAAAACCTTAACAATTTTTAAAACCTTCTGGTCTTGTTATATGTGTATATATTAATTTTATATAATTTTATTCATTTCATAAAAATAATTTTGTGTTCTCTTTATTCTCACTCAACAGTACCTGGTAGCATTTACCACGTTGTTTTGCAATCTCTATAATAATTTTAATAGCTGCATACATTGTATTGAGTGGATATACCGTAATTACTAAGCATTGTCTAATTTTTAACTATTATTGCTCATCCTTTTTTATTTTTTAAGGGAAAGGGAGACACGTACTATTCCTGAACCACTGCTCAGCTGAAAATATTGCCATTAACATAAAAGTATCAATAAATAATTTTACAAATACAGTAAGAACATAGTAAGGTTTTAAACAGCAATTTCATTACCTTTAAAGCCTTTCAAACTTCTAACCTTGTAATTTAGTTCATTGTATATAGTTTATAAAAAGCAAATTAAAACCAAGTCAGAGTTCTAAGGAGCTCTTTAAAAAAAAAGAGAGATTTTTGTATTCCTAATTATAATGTATTTTAATTAAGCTCAGCTCTCTTATTTACCTGAGTAACTTCCAAGTCTTGGAGCATTGTTGTCTCCCCCATCATAAAAGTCCAAAGAATCCCAATTATGTTCTGTAGCAAAGCTGACAACTTGCACCTGTAAAATAATAATTACCTCTAAGAACACATATTTCTAGCAAGATAAATATACTGTTGTCCACTTATCCCCCCTAGAAGAGAGAGCTCAAAGCCTGGACCATATATCATTGTCGCCCCTCATAGAAGGATTTTAATAGAACAGATCTTTGCCATTACGACATCGGCCTATATGAGCTGACTTTTATAAGAAAAGCCTATGGGGCACCTAGCAGTGTTCACTATGGCTATAAATTGAGGACGTCTGTCACCATCTCAGACCATTCTCTTTATTAAAAGCTTTGGGTTAATCTAATGTCACGGTGCCAGGAATCTGAATGCACGTTCCAAAAAATTGGATAACTTTTATGTTTTGGAGTGTTAGATTCTTGTCACTGGTTGAGTTTTCTCATTTGCTTTAGCTGTTAGCAAATAAACAGATTTGTGGTCCACAAGCACATAGGACCTTATAATATACATTTTTTAGAAACTAGGTTTATCCTGGGTGCATTTTATTTTTCCTTTATCTGCATAACTTTTGCTCAATTTCCTGTCTTTCTTTTATTTAAAAAAAATTTGAGTATTATTATCCCTTATACACATTTTTAATAGGTCTCAATATGGATGACCAAAAGTGATACTTTGTAACTGATCTGGGTACATCTTTTAAAGGTTATTTTTATGAATGGAGCGTAATAACCAAATCAATGTGAAGGTCCCTAAAGTTGATAAAGGAAATAATACTGGAGTATAATTCTCTCACCTCTATTAAATTTTATTTAAAGAAAGAGGCATGTGTTACTTTGTTGTACTTCACTTGGCACAGCTTGCGCCTTTGCAAGAACCCACAGGCCCCTCACAATTGTGGATCTTATCTATTTTTCTCTTTGTTTATTACATATTTTATAGTTTTGGAGAAGGGAAAGGAATAACTTTATTAAAATAAATTTATTTTACTTAGGTAAATTCTGTTATAAATGTAAGCACTTTACTCATTCACTAAATAATTATCACAATTGCATTCATTAAAAATGTCTTATCCACAAAATAGTCCATCATCAGTCTTCCACTCAAGCGAATGCTGGTGTCTCTTTTCCAGGGGTGAGTGCCACATGGCAAGAGATACCCTGCCTGTGTGACAGGCATTATGCCCAATGGCAATGTTCCAGGACAGGAAGACCGGAATTAAAGCTGTATGATTGTAATATAACCACCACCTCCTTAGACAATGATCAATTCTCTCGTCATATCTGAATTTCCTTCCCCTCAATTCAGTGAAAGAAAAAGATCACATTCAGCTAAAAAAAAAATGTAAGGATTCACACAAGAGTTGACGTTTGAGATAAACTAAATGTATTGAGAGGTTTTCCACAGAAAGAAATTATTGAGTTAGTAAAAATGCAGGGGAGGCAAGCCTGAGGTGGATTTAGTGAACCATCAGTAATCCAATTTAGCCACAGTGGAGGGTATTTACATAAGAAGAAATATGCAAGCAAAGTTAGAAAAGCAGAGAAAAGTTAGAAAGAGCAGAGCTTAGTGCATAAATACAAGAGACATTAGAGTTAGAATGCCTGGGTTTGAACTTCCTGGCTCCCTCTACTCACTGGCATGTAACCCTAGAAGAGATGTTAATATCTCTATGCTTGTAATATAGGTATCTAATTCATAGATTTGCTGTAAAAATTAAATTAATTTCAGCTTAGAGTAGTGCCCAGTGTGCATTAAGGATTTAATGTATCTTAGCTAAGAGAGAGATTGAGATAGAGACTATAAAGACTGAACACCACCATAATAATTACACAATTGAGGAGTATTCCACTGAAGGTTCGAGGGGGAGGGTAAAAGGAGCATAATCAGGACTGTGCTTTAAGCACAGTACTGCATTGGGTGAAGAAAACAAAAGTGAAAAGGCAATTTTAATGTCTATTGCAGTAGCCCGTGTGAGAATCAATGAAAGACTAAAGTAGGTTCGAGGCAGAAATGGCAGAAATGGATACCCAGATGTCATGTGTGTTATAAAGAGATATTCAGATGTCACGTGTGTTGCTATAGGGGAAGTTACTGGATTTCACATGACTTGAATAGGAGAAGGAAGTGAGAGGCAAGATTTAAGAAAAATTTATCTTTTCTTCCTGAGTTATTGAGATTAGAGGGATGGTAAGAACAAAAATGTAGACATCTGCAGGAAAACCTATTACCTTAGTAGCAGGAAGAAAATCTGTTTAATTCTGGATACATATGTATAGCCCACTGAATAATGGCTCCCAAAGATATCAGGTCCTAATCTCTGGAGCCTGTAAATATTGCCTTATGTGGAAAAAGGTCTTTCAAATGTGATTAAACTAAGAATCTTGAGATAGAGAGATTATCCTGGATTATTCAAGTGGGCCCTAAATGTAATCATAAATGCTCTTATAAGAAAGATGCCAAGGGAGATTTGACAGAGACAGAAGAGAAGGCAATGTGACCATGGAGGCGGAAATCAGAGTGATATGGCCAGACACCAAGGATTGCTGGCAGCCACCAGAAGTTGGAAGAGGCAAAGAAAGGATTCTCTTCAAGAGCCTGGGCAGGGGAGAGAGTGGAGGATGGGAGCATAGCCTTGTCAGCACCTCAGTTTCGGCGCAGTAAAACTGACTTGGGAATTCTGGCCTCCAGTACTGTGAGAGAAGAAATTTCTGTTATTTTAAGCTATGAAATTCATGGCAATTTGTTACAGCAGCCACAGAAAACTATTACAATTTGCCATTAGGACTTTGGGCAAACTGTGAATGTAGTTTAGCATAATAAAGACATACATGATGTAAGAGACTCAAGATTGAGAACCAATTATGAGAAAAAGCCAAATGAGACACAAGGAAAAGATTTAAAAAGAAGTAGCTACTGACGCAGTGTTCAGAAAAACTCTTCGTTAGATGGAGTTGTCCATCATGGCAAGGGGATAGCTGTATGAGGTAAGGAATTTCCAATCATTAAAACCAGGTATCCTTCATACAGGCATTCAAATCCCACTTACTTTGTTTGGAAGATTATATTAACTCATGATCATCATTTTATAAATTGATGCAATTAAGTAACCAACAGTTTTTTTCCCTATGATTCATCACATAAAGATTACTCTTTGCTTTATAACTTTGTTAATGTTGAATATAACCCTTTGGAATTCTCCCTGCAACTTACTTTGCTAAAAGAAACAGGCAAACAAATGAATACGTTCCTCCCTGCAAACTTCTCATGTAATAATAATAATGTGAAAAACTGATCTATTTGCTGAGGTTATTTCCAAAGAATGCTCAATCATTCTATATTATTTGTAACTTTTATAGCATTCCAAATGTTTCTTCTTCCCTTCTTTCCACCAATAGTTATCCCATTTCATCTCACATATGATTTATTGGATATTCATATAATTCTTTATTCACACACATATTCAGCCCAACAGAGTAAAATAAAATAAGCATTGCTTTAAACCTGGTATACTAGCCATGGAGCTTTTAGGTGAAGTTAGCGAAATTTCAAATATAAGTCATATATTACATACGTATGTGTGTGTTATAGAATTTCCTATGATTTAGTGATATGTCTAAAATTAGCATACATATAAGAGGTTAATTAGAAAAGAGTGCTTGTAGTTCTTTAGTGTATTTAAAATTAAAAGCCCAATATGCTTCACACTCTATATTTTGATAAATGCTCTGCTAAACTCAAATTCTGTTTTCTAAAGTACAATCATTAAACAAAATACTTCCTCAGTGAAAGATTTTATGGTGTCACTGATATAAGTGTCCAGTTTTGAATAGTGTTTGGCTAGTACAAGTGATATACAACATATATCTTCTGAGATGTCTTCTTAGTTCATCATGCTGTGTTAACTCCTTAAAATCCAGTCATGCGCTGCATAATGATGCTTCAGTCAGCAATGAACCACAAATATAACGATGGTTGCATAAGATTAGTACCATATAGTTTAGGTATATAGTAGGCTATACCATCTAGGTTTGTGTAAATACACTCTTGTGATGTTCGCATAACAACAAAATCACCTAACGATGTATTTCTCAGAACATATCCCTGTCGTTAAATGATGCATGACTAGACCAAAACTTCACTGCTAGTGGAGGTATTCACTGATTCATTTAAAAAATATTTACTGAGCATATACTGCCAGGCACTGTGCTAGCTGCAGGAACAGACGTAGTTACTGCCCTCATGAGCTTACAGATAATTAAGTAATAACAGTAAAATGTGATGGGTGTTATGATAATGAAATTACAGGGATCTATGAGAACACATAACACAGGGACTTAACCTTGTCTCAAGTTCATGGAAGGTCTTCCACAAGAACTGTTTTTAAGTTGAGACAAAGATCAGTAAGAATAAGCCAAATAAAGGGAGACCATGGAGAGCGTTGCAGGCAGAGGGAACATGTACAAAGGCCCAGAGGCAAGAGAGAGCTAGGCTTTTATAAAGAACTAAACTAGTGTGAATAAAAGAGGCAAGAAATGAGGACAAAGCACAAAAACGTAATTAACTGTGTCAGGGAGTTAAGGATATAGGGGAAAAATGAGGTATCGTAAGCAGGAAAGTGATAGTATTAGATTTTTATTTTTAGAAGTTTACTCTCTTTGCCTTAAGAGGCAGAGAGGATTGGAGGAGAATAAGATCCTGGGACAGGAATGATGACCACCTAATCCTGAGTCATAAAAATGTAGATGGAGAGAAATAGACTTATTTGAGAGATTTGTGAAAGACAGACCTGACGTATTTTGTGGTTCAGAGTAGACGAGAAAGAAAAACCATCAAGATTTCTGGCTTGTGCGACTGAACGAATGAGTTCATTCTGAGACAGAGCTTACCGGGGAAGATCCAAAATTTTGCGAAAAAATCACGAAGTGCGTTTTTAACAGATTGGATTTGAGATGTCAGCAAGAAGTTTAGTTGGATATAGGGCACACAGCTCAGGTGAAAGGGCTGGATTAGATATTTAGGTTTAGAAATCATCATCTGTTCAGTCATTTATTTAGAAAGCATGGTTGCTGGTCATCTATTATGATTTAGGTCCTGGGCATCATCAGCACCAAATGGTAGCCGAAGCCATGGAAGTTGACAAGGCAGCAGAGAGATTGGTGTAAGGTAAAATGAAAAAAGGCCACAGAATCTTGCGAACACCATGAGTTGAAGAGGCAGAGGAGACCGTGTTCCTAGATGTACAGGCAGAAGCCACAGATGTAGAATAGGAAAGAGAACAAAGTCTAAGAGAATATTAGTGCCATAGAACTAAGGATGGAAAACATGTTTTAAGAGTGAGGGGAGAATGGGCAGGACAGAATGTTACTGACAGAATAAGCAGGATGAGCAACACGATGGATTTAATGACTATGAGTCCTCAGTGATCGCTAAGAGAGTGAATGCTAAAGTTACATTACAGGGGGTCAAAAACAGAGGATGAGAATTAGAGGGAAAATACCAGGGTTTTTATTATTTTAAGATGAGATGGAAATGGACAAGCTGATGTCAATATATAGATGCTCTAGGATAACCTTCATAAACTTATAACCACAGGAGATAGCAATTGTTCTCTGAAGATTCCAAAGGTATCGTCTCATTTCAGACCTCTGTACAACCTGGAACCTGGACAATCCTAAAATCCTTGTTAATTCCTCCAATAATAAGATATGATTAATTGGTTGTCTCCAAATTTTACAAGATGGCCATAAAATGATAGTCCAGCTAGCCAGAATGTAAGAGTAGATCTATAGATCTACAGTCTTTTGATTTTTAATGTCTTTAAAACACTGAAAATGTATGTTTCATGTTTTCTCATTGGTTGATTGACCTATTTTACTCCTGGCACCAGTCGAGTAATTTTGTGAATTTTTTGAAAAATTATAAACTCAAAAAGCGGTTTTTTGTTTTTTTTTTTACTGAAAATTATACTTCTATCTAATGTCAGTTTTTGTTTTTGTTTTTGCAGAGGAAGGTTTGCTCTGAGCTAACATCTGTTGCCAATCTTCCTCTTTTTTATTTTATGTGAGCTGCTACCACAGCATGGCCACTGACAGACGAGTGGTGTGGTCCCACATCCAGGAATTGAACCCAGGCCGCTGAAGTGGAGCATACCAAACTTTAACCACTAGGCCATCGGGGCTAGCCTCTAATTTCAGTTTTAGTGAATGATGTCTTGGCTACTGTTTCCATAACTGACATACATCTCAAGTTTCTAAAGGAAAATCTTATGACTCAATTGGAGAAGTAATCAGGTTATTTTTATGAAACATAGACTACGTAACATTTTGTGAAGCATAATTACCTTCCATAGAATATACACAGGCTCAGAGTAAAATACTATCGGTTTATCCAGAAATGTCCTTGTAAAACAGAATAACTGGTCAAATTGCTCCCCTAAAAATGGTCACAATTGAAATAATATGGTAGACTGTTTACAGAATAGCATCCCTCTTCCTTACTAATAGAGAACTTGTTTTGTTCAATTAAATGAGAACTGTGTACATCAGAGGAGGATGAACCCTTTGCTTGATCCAGGTACTTAATATTGATTTGTTTGACTCAAATCATAGTAAATCTTTTGCCATTGCCCAGTGTATGGCTTAGGAATGGATATACTGCAAACTTAGTTAATAGGACAGGAGGGAAATTCTGCTGGAAGGTTTCTTGACAAGTTCTCTTAACTATCGTAAAAGATCATAAGATAGAGACATTCCATTTTGGCTATTGGCCATTGCTGTATAAGGCTGTTATGCCTAAAGCTTTTGCAGCCATCTCAACGTGAAAAAGGAATCCCAAGAACTAAGCCAACATACTAAGAATGGCAGAGCAAAAAGTTAGGAAAAACCTGGGTCAGGAATCACACAACTGACCCTCTGAAACAAACAGCCCTTGAATCATGTTACCCCAATATTCCATGTTATTTGGAGCAACACATTTTTCTTATTGCTTATGGCATCTTGAATTGGCTTTCTGTTACTTGCAGGTAAAAAAATTAATGTGTCTTTCTATTAAATTCAACCACGTCAGTCAAAAGCACTGGCTAAACTTTTAGAAATAAAGTGAATCCTGTCATCGCTGAAAAGATTAACTTCAAACATACAATGAAAAGAAGAAAAATTTAAATATCTTTACTTGAATGCCAGCTCCCTCAGGCACTGTGATCTTCCATACACAATTCAGATTGTTGTCATAAGGCTCAGGGTATCCAGGAGACAAAATAGTCCCTTTGCGCTTAGTTAAAATTCCACCACAGGGCACTAAAAGTAAAGCAATCCAAGAGAGAGAGTTAATTCTAATGCAAAGGATTAAAATAAGAGAAAAGATCAGAGATAACATCTTAGACAGATACTAGACTTGCAAACACAAACAAATCATGCTATTTTTTAAAACTCATAAAAACAAAGAAAATTGTCTTCCTATACCATTGTTTTTATGGTGCCTATGGTACCTATGGTACCCATACCATTATTTTAAAAATAATTAGACAACATTAATGGATAACCCTACAATGGCATATCTAAAATCATACTATAATTAATTCAGTAATAGCATATCATTTGTATTATATGACTAAAAAAGTGCATTGACAAATTTGCATTAAAAATTGCTCATATTGGGGCCGGCCCCGTGGCTTAGTGGTTAAGTGCGCGTGCTCCGCTGCTGGCGGCCCGGGTTCGGATCCCGGGCGCGCACCAACGCACCGCTTCTCCGGCCATGCTGAGGCCGCATCCCACATACAGCAACTAGAAGGATGTGCAGCTATAACATACAACTATCTACTGGGGCTTTGGGGGCAAAGAAATTAAAAAAAAAAAAAACTTCTTAAAAAAAAAATTTGCTCATATCTAAATATAGAATTTTTTGAAGAATTGTTTTATATTTGTTACTTTTCTCTTTACCCATCCTTTGAGGAATAATAGAATCCTTTGAGGAGTAATGATAATGATGCTAACAATTATGTTATGATGATAACATTTATATAGAGCCTATTTGCCAGGCACACTTCTAAGTTCTTTACATATTTTAACCCACAAAGCCTCCCAACAATCCAATAAGATATGAATAAGTATACTCCTCATTTTACAGCTGAGGAAATGGAGTCACTAAGAGATTAAATAACTTGCCCAAGATCACATAGCTAGTAAGAGATGGAGATGGGATTTGAATACAGTAGTTTGGCTCCAGAGTCCATGTTCTTCAGTGGAAGGAAAATACTCAATATGGTGCCAGTTTGGTTATTGCCAAAACAACTACTATAAGAAAGAATAAGTATGTAGACCTGCTCTGAAGTCACTAAAGGCTTCTATCAATTTTAAAAGGTACTAATCTTAAAGTAAAATTCTCATACCACTAATAGTACCAGCTTGGTTCTGGGCATGACCTAACTTACAATTTTAAATACTGTGTGATGTTGGACCCGTTCCTTAAACACTCTGATACTCAGATACCTTGTCTGTGAAAGGGTAATGCAATTGTTTCCAAAGAGCTTTTGTGAAAAATACATAGATAGGATAATGTACATAAAGAAGCTGGCACATTGCTTGGAAAACAGTAAGAAGTCAATAAAATTGTATTTCTTTTTCCTGCAACTGTTGTTATTTTAGGCGCCAGTCGCACTATGATCCTTGGGCATTTGTCCTAGTGTGGCTATAACAGTGAGATATAAGGATATATCATTTGTAATAATAATTTTTAAAAAGTTTATAATACAGTTTTTTACTACTTCCAAAACCAAATGCAAAAACCTAGGGCAATTTAGAGAAAATCACTTTGCTGTATTTTCTTATACATCTACGTTATTGGGTTATATATAAATTCAGGTTTAAATCGGTCAGCAAGAATTTAGTTCCTATAAAGAATACCAACAGTTTTGCGTGATTTGAGAATGGCATGCCAGGAGCGCAGAAAAAATTGTAAAATAGAGATTCACCCCAAAAATAGGAGGGAAAAAAGTGATTGATGAGTGCTGACCCTGAGATGAAAGAAAATACTTTACAGATGTTCTTCCACTCCGTCTTCACGTCACCAGCCTACCTCACTCTCATTTTTTTTCTAGGTTGCTACATTAATCACATCAACAGACCTCCGGCTATGGCTGGTACACTTTCCATGTAACGTAGTCTCCACATTACTGTTAAAACTATCTTTTTAAAATTAAAGTTTGACCATGTTACCTCACTGCTGAAAGTCCTTCAAAAATCTCCCCTTTGCCTTTATTCTGCAGATAAATATAGTTAATTGTGTTAGTCTCTAAAAACATCTCCAGGCTTATATGCACCCATAATTTCCTAATACTTCATCATCCCAATCCCCTATCCCAGTCCAGCCTACTAAACTATATACTCTCTTAATGCTGTGACTTGGTACGACCTACTCTCACCTAGCTAACACCTACCATCCATGGACATTCAATCTACCTCTTTAACTCTTTAGCTATCTCTTTAACTCTTTGCTGACTCCATTGTGTGTTAAGTGACCCATAGTTTCCCATAGCACCATGTGCTTTCCTGTACAGCTCTATCCTCGTATAGCTCACACTGTTTTCATTTTTTTTTAATTGAAGTATAATTGACATACAATATTATATTAGTTTCAGGTGTACATCATAGTAATTTGATATTTTTATACA
This sequence comes from Diceros bicornis minor, assembly GCF_020826845.1. NCBI lineage: Eukaryota > Metazoa > Chordata > Mammalia > Perissodactyla > Rhinocerotidae > Diceros > Diceros bicornis. The sequence goes on from NC_080760.1 coordinate 29,460,533, forward strand.
TTATGAAATGATCATCATGATAAGTCTAGTTACCATATGTCACCATACAAAGTAATTACAATATTATTGACCATATTCTCTATGCTGTATACTACATCCCCATGACATTTATTTTATAACTACAAGTTTGTACCTCTTAATCTCCTTCACTTATTTCACCCACCTCCAACCCCCTGCCCTCTGGCAATCACCAATTTGTTTTCCGTATCTATGAGTCTGTTTCTGTTTTGCTTTGTTTGTTTTCTTTTTATATTTTCATTGCTTCCAACAGACTGAAGTCTGAGAAGATGAGGTAATCAACTTTTTTCTGGAACTCTGCTTGCTGTGGTGCCAAGATTCTAACTCTTTTACCCTTTGCATTCTAGGATTTCCTTCCATGCTGCTGCAATGACAAGCTATCCCCTCTTCCTCATTTCCATTCTCTCCTCCATCCATTCCATCAGGCTTTTGTCCACTCCACTCTATTGAAATGACTATGTCAAAGTCACCAGAATATTCTTGTTGTGATGTGATATTCAATTCTTAATTTGTATTTTATTCAGTCTATGAGTAATTATCTCCCACCTTGAGCCTTTCTTTCCTTGGCCATCAGGACACCACACTCTCCTGCCTTTCTTCAATACTACTGGTTACACTCACAATTTTTTTTTGTAGCTTATCCTCCTCTTTCTGATCTTTTAAATGTTGTAACACTTTATGACTTGATCCTAGGCCATCGTCTCTTCTCTTCCTAACCACCACCCCTCAGTGATGGCATCAATTTTCATGCTATCTACATACTATGACTACTCAATGTTTATCTCTAGTTTATCTCTAGCCATGACTTCTGTCCAGAGTTTTGCAATAAAATGTCTCATAAGTATCTCAAAATTAACATGTCCAAAACAATTATTTTGAAATTCTCCCCCACGCTATTCCCTTTCTCAACAAATGTCACCACCATTCACCCAGGTCTTAGGCCAAAAATCTAGGACTCACCCCAATTTCTCTGTCTTACATTGGAGCTCACATTTACATCTACATTCAGTCTATCAGTAAACTTCATCAGCTCTATCTTAACACTATATCCCGAAGCTAACCAATTCTCATCATTGATCATGACCTTCCTGTCTAAATCACCATTACCTTTCCTTCCCATCATTGCAATAGGCTTCTACTCATTCTTACTGCTTCTACTCCACCCCTCCTTACACTTGCCACAGTGATTTTTCAGAAACTAAGATCATATCACTCACTAGCTCAATGAATTCCCACACTACTAAGAGAAGATTCAAACTCTCCACAGCCTTTTAGGCTCCATATGACTTGGCCTCTGCTCTGCCTCTCCAAAGTCTTCTCCTATCGCTCTAGCCGACACTGACTGTGTTCCAGACACCTGGTATTCTTGCTGTAGCTTGGACATGTCAAATCTCTCTCCCCCTCACAGTCTATCCACTTGCTCGCCTCCCAAACTTTGATATAACCCCCTCAATTCATTTCATTTGGGTATAAAACAGCAGCATGCCCTGGATGTCTTCCTCTAGCCTTCAGCCTCTGCTTTACTTTTCCCCATAGCATTTACCACTATCTGAAAGATGAGAATATATTTAGTGATGTGTTCTATCTCCCTCCAGTAAAATGTAAACTCCACAAGAGCAATGATCTTATCTTCTTATTCAAAGCTATGTTGTCAGTGCCCAGAATAGTGCCTGACACTTAGTAAGCACTCAGTAAATGCTTATTGAATAAATTGTTGAATGACTGATTGTATATCTGTGTATATCTTGTGGTTACAAGTTACCTCTTTACCTCTTTATTCCTGCATCATTCCTTTCTCTTAGTATTTTCCTAAACAAGCCGTATTTGTTTAATTCTACTTCAATCACTCTTATTTTTTTTCAACAAAATATACTATAAAAGTATTCCCAGACATGCATTACCACATATATAATGTTTTACAGAGTTTCACTTCCCATATAAATTATTTAACCTAACATTTGTTTCCTATTTTAAAAAGGATATATTATAAATTTCCCTTCTAATCAGTATTACACAATGTAACATATGGATTAAGAGAACAGCTTTAAGAATCAAGTGCCTGAGTTCAAATCCTAATTCTGCTTTGGTCTCTAAACCATAGATGTTTTACTATCTATAAAAGAGAAATAATAATCTTATCTACCTCCTGGTGTTGGTGTCAATGTTAAATGAGATAATGCTTAATAGTGCTTCATACAAATGCTAATAAATGCTCTTCATTATTATATTTAATAACTTTTTCATGGATGAATGGATGGATGAATAGATGAATCAATGAATGAGAGTTCAGATCCTGTATATATTTCTTCATCTATTTCTTCCCCACTCTAAGAAAAGATGACACAGGCAGGCATTGCTTTGGAGCCAATACAAGCAAAAGCATTTCTTTCTGAGTCTCTAAAGGACTTGGAGAAAACAAACCCAGACAGGGGTAATGGGATAAGCAGTAATTAAAGACTTTTTGCCTAAGGGGAATAAGAGGCAGGTTCAGGGGCTTTTCAAAGGAGACCACCCACTGACAAAAGTACTTATGCCTAAGGCTATACATTGTCAGAGCTATTAATAGCTGCAGGGGGTTATTTGAATCACAGAGTCTGAGAGGGAGAAGAGCTTGGGGTTTTACGAGATGAAAATTTTAAGAAATTGTGAAGTGTAACAAGGCCAAATTTGGAAGATGAAAACTCAGTCTTCAGCATAATTTTGTTTTACATTTATTCCAAGTCCAATGTTTTTATCAAAATATTATTGTAGTTTACTGTAATTTACCTAAGAATGGGTTGATACAACAGATTTGAACAAGATTATTAAATATTATTTACGTCCTGGTTATTTAAATTTTTGGATCCCCTAACTTGATATTTGATCATTTTAACTATGAGCACCTAAAAGCACAACTCACATATCATGTCTAATGGGGCTACTTTCCAGTGAACAATTTAATTTCAGCATGTCAGTTTTTGCAAAATTACTGAACATTTTATTGTGTTTTACTACTACAGAAAATAAATGAAAGTGTTGACAGCAGTAAACAATACAATTGAGATAGAAATCATTAAGAAGGTAGAAAGCTGTCTTCTTTTGGTTTCAATTGGATGCTCACTTGGCTTAAGCTGTTAACTGAGCATTCACTGCAGGGTGAAGGCAGAGAAAATAAAATCATTATGTGTAAAATCCTGTAAATAGATTGTCAAAGATTATAACTAAACAGTAAAGTATAAATAATTTATTCTCTCTCAGAATAAAATTACCCATTTAATATGTAAATCTATTGTTTGTGTTTTACCTATGTATCTTTCCTACAGATTCTCAGAGAAGTCTGAAACTTGAGATGACTTGTAAAGGCGCAAGCAAACAAAGGAAGCAAGAGCATCACCATGTGGTTAAAGACTGAAATTGAAAACGCATGGGTCCTGGACTTGGGAATTGGGCCAAGGTGTTCGACTTCTACAAAAATTCAGGAAATTATCACAGTTATTTGCTAAAATCCATTCGCTTAACCAATTTTTACTGAGTACGAATTATGTGCCAGGTCCTCTTTTGGTTGAGCATAAAAACAAACAGGGAAGAGGAGGGCAAAAAGAATAAGAAATTAAAAAAAAAAACTATATATAATATGGTGGGTGGTTGCTTAAAAGAAAAGCAGGGTAAGGGTGTAGAGAACCAATACAGGATCGGTGGCAGAAAATTATTTTATATAGGATGCCAAAGAAGATAATCAAGTGGAGACTTGAATGAAGCGATACAGTAAGTCCAAAAGATATCTCAGGGATGCGTAATCCAAACAGAAGGAATAGAAAGTTCAAAGGCCTTGAGGCAGTTAACATTTTATCCAGGTAACAGATACTGGAAATGAGCACAAATTGAAGATAATGCTTTGATATCAACCTGAGATAACTCTGCATTTGACTCTCATATTTGAGTTTTTAAGACATCAAGCCTTTTCTTTTTTTGAATATTTTAAAACACAATCATTTTTATTCAGAACATTTTGAAGCTAAAAATATTTGTAGTTAAAAATAGAAATGCAACTTATATTTTCATTTATGTAAAGATTAGCAGTAGGAGCAAATGGTAAAACCTAAACTGAGCTATCATCCGTGTCATTTAGAATCATCACCTTTCTCTTTCTTGTCTCACACAGATCCCATATGTCTTTCTGTTACATATTCAATTTTCTAGATTTATACCTGTTCTACAAGGTATACATTATTTTTTAAAAGGTATAAAGTAATATGTCCTTTTCTTTCTTGGCAGGAAAGAGAAGTCATCTGATACAATTTTCTGTCTCTAGTTATGTACTTTCAAACTAATGCAAAATAGAAGGTAGTCTGTTCTATCTTTAAGGACTCTTCATAGATGCAGTGACAAGTTTCTCAAAAAGCCCAGGGACCTACAGATAAATGGGTTTTGACAGAAAGATTGTAATGGTTCCTGGGTACCTCATCTTTCGCCCTTAAAGTAGAAAGTGAGGCTGAATCCATTCAGGCTGAGGACAGTACACTAGCATGTACTCTTGAAGCTGAATGTCAGCCATGGACAGGGCACAGTCTGAAAGTCTTTCACAGGCTTTAGTGGCCCATAGGAGCTCCTGTCCTCGCTAAGATAAATCCATTACCCAATGGCATGACCTTCCTTTATTTACATGGATTTCTATTTCTGATGGCAAAAACACTGGGAGTAACCAACTGACACATCTGACATATGAAAAAGCTTTGTAATAATCATGTAGAATAGAGGCTTTTGCTTTAACCAAAAATGGCTTATGTTTATAGTTCAGAGTTCTTATTCTCTACTCTCCATCTCATAAAATATTCTCTTTTTTTTCTCTCATTTCCCTTTTTCTCTTCCTAAAATGTTCTTTCATTTTTCTTTTTTTCACCTTTTTTTAATGTCAGCTCATTTCTCCTCTTTATCTCTTTCCTTTTTCTAACCTTGTCTCATCTTTATATCTTCATGGACAAAGGAAATTTCTTTGGATAACGTAACGTTTGAATTTTTCAGGGTCAGAAGAAAACGCAGAGTGCAAACCTTGGTTAAATACATTTTTTCAAGGCCAATTAGAATTGTAATAATCGTTTTAATTTTAACTTTACTTTTATTTTGTATCCTTGCAAACAATGAAAACAAACCAAATGAAGAATATATGTCTATTGTTTTAAGTCTCCCCTCTTTAACCCTTTGTTCTTAACGGACAATGCATCAATTGTCCATCAATGCATAAATTGATAGAAAGAAATTTCACAGTCCCCCTAAACAGCATATTCTAATAAATAATTGCTATTATTCTCAAGGAAATTGTCATTATACTTCCTAAAGCCTTTCTTAAAAATTTTAAGTGCAAAGAAAAATCTTGAATTCAAGAAACCCTAAATCAGAACTGAAAAGAATGACAGGAGATCATGTTTTTAGCCTTTTCCAAGATGCAAAAATCTTCTGTGGAAGATAATTTTTACATATAATAACTTCAAAGTGTTATTAAAACAACATATTAACAAAGGAAAATCAATAATATCAAACCCTTTCTCAGCTCTGCATGCAGGTTCTGTATTCTAGAAACAATTTTTAGAATTGAAGTTTTCTCCCCTGATTCTATGGTGGCGGATTTGGCAACAACAAAAGCAGCTTAATTTTTGAATATTTACTAGGTTCCAAGAACTATGCCAAGGGTTTAAATCATTTAATAGCCACAATAAACCTGTGAAGATGTTCTCTTATTTTCCTGTTTTATTGATATGGGAATTGAGAATCAGAGATTATGCAAATTTTCTAGGATCATGTAGTAACTCACCACAATTTAGTGTTAAGATCAAAGCCCAAGACTATTACCCAAGACTCAACTAACCCTTATGCTGAAAACCTACTACAATTCCCAGCTATGAAGAGTTTATTCAGTTTTACATGATTCTTTATAACTTTTCCCCATTAATTAGGACAGTAACATGACAAATATACAAACAAAACCTTTAAGGAGTAATTCATAGATTTACACATCCAGTGTTTTGCATACGTAGGTTCTTGGGACACTCTAGAGGAATAGATGGATTTTTTCAATGATATTTAAAGATTAACGGGCTCGTTTATGAGTTTCCATATGTCATCATATCACTGTATTTTTATAATAGATGATTATCTTGAAGGAATTTTCATCATACATATGAAACTAAATGAAGACAACTACTTATCTAGTTACCCTCTATTATGTGCCATTGACATTTTCTATCAAGATCTACATAAATAAAGTGACACAGAAATTACATAAATAATTACTGGGAAAAGTAAGGCAGAAATAATGAATAATGCCTAATATTCATAGAGAAATATTTAAAAATCCATTGTGAAGCTGGAGAGATTTATTATTAACATGTGTCTGTCTTCAATCATTAAGCTGATGTAAAGCAATGTAATTTCCGATTTATGCATATTGCATGGCTAATTCTGGCACAGCCATAGAGGAGCATTTCTCTCATCTCATGGTTCCTTTAGTTTGGATAATTTATTTACTATGATTTTCTAAGAGTATGAAGTCAACATATATTGTGGCTTAGAAGGAGGAACATTATCTGCTTCCTCTTTACAAGAATACAAAAGCATGTAAAGGGGAAGATCTGTTTGTTCTATTAACCCTAGCTCTAGGCTAGGCACAAAATAGGAGGAACATCAAGTCCAAATGATTTACTCTCTTTTACTTGTTGATTGCCAAAAATGTATTTTAATAGGGTAAGAAATTCCCCCTTATAAATAAGATGTAGAAATCGAATTAGGACAGAATTAGCCTATAAGTCAAAACAGAAAGAGAAGCAGTCCTCCATCATTTAGGTTGACATTTGGAGTCAGAAAACTTAGTTTCAAATCCTGCCCCAACTCTACCCCTTACTATGTTATGTCACTTTAAAAAGAACTGTTTCACCTCTCTAAGACTCAATTTATTCATCTGTAAATTCTGAGAGTAACTTCTCCATAGGTTTGCTGGGAGAATTAAAATAAATATATATTTTAAATTACTGAGCATGGAACCTGCCAAATAGAAAGCATTAAGTAAATGGTAATCATATCAGAAATTGGGGTTATTTAGCTGAAAGATGAGAATGCTGAAGAGTCATTTACAGTCTTCCAGTGTTTTAAATTATCTATTGTAGGTGGTTTTCAACAAATAAAAGAATAGTCCCCATTCTATTTTTTGTAGTGGGCAGAATTAAAATATTGGTTGTAACAGAAATGCTCCGTGAAATATGCTAGATATATCTGTTTTGGGTTGTGGAGGTACAATGTTCGTAGAGAGAGCGTGTAACCATCTATCCTTCCTTTTTTTTTTTTTAATCATTCTTGGTTCATGCCATTTTCCCAGCACAATAATTAATAATGCCCTGATTTGAACGGTAAAAGATATTTTACCTAGTTAGAGCAGATTTGTCCTATACAAATTACATATTCTATGAATGCATAGCAACAGACTTTATCTTGACTCTTTCCTCAGTAGAAATGAGTATACTTTCCATATGGTTTCACAATTTAAAAATATATTTTATTTTAATGAACCATAAGCTAAAATTATGTTAAATATGTGTTAAAATACACTAAAAGGTGTTTTTAAAAGTTAAAAATAAAAACTATTGATACATGTAATTTCTTTTCATGTATAGGTATGGCAAAATGAGTCATTAAAAATAAATTTTATATATTATAAGTGTATATGTTATATGTGTGCATATACACACTCATGTCTTCTCTATCAAAAAATTGAGAATTGAGATTATTAAAATAAAAACAAAATTTTGCTTATCTTTTATTTTAAGAAAACTTTCCTCTTATTTTCCAAATCACATACCAATAAAACTTTAAGGAAAAAACCTCAACTCGTTAGAACTATTTCTTGACCGGAGATTAAGTTTTACTATCCTTTTTTTAATTTAATACTATGAAATTAAAAAAAATTAATTTCCAGTTAGGCTCTTGGGACAGAGAAGAAAGCAACTTCCCAAGCTTCTACATTTTCTTCATCTGTGGAACTCTATAAGAACCAAAAGTCATTGTAATGATCCTGGAATAATAGAAGATTTTAAACTTTTTTTGTGTGTGTGGTTTAGAGAATATTTTAATCTGTTTCGTATAATTTAGCAGGGCTAGGGGCCCATAACTTTAGAAAGTATATTTTCTATTTATCAATTAAAATTAGATGTAGGATTGCAAAAATAAAGGTTGGAATAATGAGATTTCTGCCTAACCCTATGCATTCTACTAATTCAAAGCATTACCATTTATACTTGTAAAAGACTGGGAAAATCTCTGATTTTATATTTTTTATACATATCTATAACTAGTAGAGAAAAGAAAAAACAGCTTTATCTACTAATGCATATTCTCTAATTTTTTTGAAGCCAAAGTAAAATACGTTCAAAAAAATCAGAGTCTGTGATCCTTAAAACATATGTAAACTCTTTACATACTGGCATAGAAATCTTTGTATAAACTTTTAAAAATAAAAAATGATATTTATTTCAATAATTAGTAGCATTAAATTTCTCTGTTATTGGAAATATGTAAGTATATTTTCAGCCATATAAATCAATAAATGAGAAAACAGCTAATGAGAATGCAGCTAATTCCACACAAAATATTCCTCATTGATTGCATCACGCCTCAATTGCATCAAATATACACTCTAATTTGCATATTTAGGTATATCATAACGAATAAAGTATTTAAAAGTTAATGCATAACTATTAGATCTAAAATAGAAATATTGAAAGATGTAAGACAACTGATTTTCATATAAAATACGTACAATCACAAAGCATACAAATTGACGCACTCACCAATACAGGTAGGTAAGGAATCATTCCATTGGGCCAAAGAATTGGGCACTGTATCACACCTAATTGCTATGGATCCGTAGAGAACATATCCTGGATTACACTCAAAAAGAACCAATGAACCGACTGCAAATTCGTTGCCAATTCTTCTTCCAAATCTTGGTTCAGGCACAGAACTGCATTGTGTGGAACTTGTTCTAGGAACAGCTGCGTACAAATAATTATTGATTTTAATTTCATATCTGGCAGAGAAATATTTCAAACTATTTAAACAAATTTCAAAGAAATCTCAATTTTTTATCAGAACTTGAATTAACAATTTAAATATATTTCTAAAAGTTTTAAGATTCATACAGAATAAAATACAATTTAAAATAAATACTGCTATTGTCATCAAGATTTTTTATTCAAAAAACATTTTACTTTTGATCCTTTAAACAACATCAACTAAGTTTTTTCTCTATTTTTTGTTTTACCAAACTCTTCATTAATATAACAAAGTAGTCTGAGTTAGATATTTCAATTTATAGGATGATAACTGAAAAATATATTTTTTTCTTTTTAAATTGGGATACCAAGTTCAAAAAATATGTGTCAGGTTACATGAGGTAATGTTAACAATTTTTTTGTCAGTAGTTGGTCCTTAAAAACATAAATTTGAAAAAACAAATATAATACTTTATTAATTTCATAGCATATTCACAGACTTAGTTGTTCAGAACATGTTTATTTTGATGAAGACAATATCTACGTTCAGGCTAAGTAGAATAGAAGTCAGACAGATTAACAACAATAGAAGTTTTTGTTTTAATAATGGTACAATATCAAATTTGAAATTGCTTTTATGTTTTATAGGTATGTCTTTCAATTGTGACTTTTTTTCGGTTTAGTAAAATAGAATGATAACAGGATGTTTTTTCTTTTTAAAACACATACAGATGGCATTAAAGAGGTTGACAACAGCCCAAAAAATGATATGATGAATTTCAAATAGACTGATTCCTCTTATGTGACTTGAGTAAAACAACTCAATTTGTAATAGTGCCTTTTTAAATTCATAATGCCACATGTTGTTTACAGAGGGAATACTATTAAAACTGAGACAATATAATATTATAGCCAATATTATAAATGGGATTAGAGGGTTTAATAAGAATATCAAATCACAGATGTTTAAAAGTTTCTTAGGAATAAAGTTCAAGATACATTTGGGAACAACTACTACATGCTCATAGATAATTAAAACAAAATATTTCAAATGATAGCTCTTAATTTAGTTTAATGATAATGTGGAAGGATGTCTATAAAAGGTGAGAAAAGACTGTGTAAACTGACTTTCAATTACACAAAAATATTTAGTAGCCATGAAGAAAGTTTGAATTCTGAGAGAATGAGAAACTAAAATTTTAGAATGGAGAAATGATTTCCTTGGCATGTCTAGTATATCAGCACAAAATGTTGTACATTTTTAATTTAGAGTGCTAGAGTACGAGGAAAACAATACGTAGAGAGTGAAGAATTGTCAGAAAAAAATAGATGTGCTGAAAACAATATGTTGGAAGGAAGGAAAATCATACAATTAACTTGATGATGATGGAAGCAATAGGTCTTTTTTGACTTTGGTCAAAATAACAGTGCTCTAGTGATGGAGGAGGGGACAGGGCAAAACTGTCAAAAAAACCCCACACAACTTTTATCTCTCCTATGTGGTTAATAGGATCTCATCATTCAATAACTCTGAACAAAGCATGGAAACTAATATCATTCCTTAGTGTGTTTCTAGGCTACAGGGTCACTTACCTTGATAAACAAAGTGAAATCCCTTAGCTGTTATTGGTCCAACTGAAGTAAATCGAATTGTGATCTGATTACCTGAACTCAGTGGAAGTGATTCTCCTACTCAACAAAACAAACACTAAGATATCATAAATAATTTCATTCAGTGAACCTAACAAATTATATTAATTTACACTGTCATTTGAAAATGTCAATCTATGTTCTACCAAGTTACTTTAATATACCCTACCACTGACAACATATTTTCTTTGGGTTCAACTTCAATTGCAACACTTTTACCGGTAGGCTTTAATTACATCTTGATACAAATTGCCTCATTCTTTAAAGTATCCTTAAATATTTTATATTACATTAAACACCACAGACTAACTGACTAAATATTATATTTACTTGATTACAATCCCAGAAAATAGTTGGTTATATTTTTCTCAAGAGTTTGAGTTACTATTAATTGAGCTTCTATTCTTTTTTTTTTAAAATAGAGTGATTCTATTTTCAGTTTACTTTATTTTTAATATGGATGACATCAATCTCAACTGTCACTACAATACCAATCAAAGTCAGTCTTTAATCAATAACTGATGCACGGCAGTTCTATTAAAGGATACCTGAATGGGATCCTGAGAGGGAAGATAACAGAGAAGATTGCTGAGTTGGCCCATCATACACCTCAACAACATCGTGGAGTGATGTCTGGAAAAATACAAACTGGCCAAACACCACTGATCAACAGGAACCAGGAGAAGCAAACAAATCACCAACCATCCAAAAACGAAAACAAAAAACAAAAGAAAAATAGAAAGAGGAGGAGAGAGAGAACAAAGTATTACAATATAATAGTCATCTTTTTTTCTACCTTTAAAAGAGGATAGGTGCCAATTGGTTGATATGCCTGACACGTGTATTTCAGGTCATAAAGGTAATGGCCATGGCCTAAAAGCAATAAAATTTTAAGAAGACTATTTTTAAAAATTTAATTAAATGAGTATAACATTTAATTTAGATCAGTAATCATAAGGTTGGTGATTAATACTTTATAATAACTCCATTTTGATTTTCCCATTGGTTGTTTGATTCTTTTCACTTTGTGACTCTCTTCTCTTTTTCTAATTTTTTTCTCCTCGTTTATATGAGATAGACAAACTTTTAAATTAGGGGATTTTTTTTTAAGATTGCTTTTAAAATGCTACTCCATTATGAATAATAGTATCACTGGAAAAATATCAGCAAGATATTTTCCAGGTATAGTGTTTAATTCACATTCTAAGTTAAAAAAGATTCCTAAATATTAATTGTTAATTTCCTGCCAAAATAAAGAAATATTATTTATGATTCCTCAGCAATTGAGATGTTATAAAACTTTACAAAATGATCATTTTTTCATGGTAAGTACAGATCTGAAGTAACTTACCAAGAAGGCTTTTAAACATCTCTTTTTTACTTCATTTTGTACTTTTTCTTTAATTAAACACTAACTTTAGATGCAGAAACTATCCAAACTGTAACCTAAAAGAAAGATCCTGTTCCAGATTTGAAATCAGCTTGTGTTTTGTATTTTATAAAAATGAAATGGATAATAAGAATTATCCTTAAAACATTTTATGGAATAGAATAATTGTGGGGTTTAAAAGAGTACGATTTTTTTTCAGTTTAATAATGTAAAAGCAAGGTAACTTCTATGAATTCAAAATCACATTACTGTAATTAAACTATACATTGCATGAATGTGTGTGTATATATATATATTTTAATAGTTCCTCATATTTTACACCTTAAATCAAGGTTATGGTCATTATTTGGTGGCCCTATGAAGACAAGCTAGTGCATTGGAAACATGCTGAATTTTGCATATGAACACATACACATAATGTTATAAACAAAGCTACACTTATTTTTTTGGCCTGCTAAAATAAGCTGGTATCTCAGTCCAGTTCTTTGGGGCGTAAAAGAAAATAAACACAGATACAGGGTTGTTTCTTTGAACAATTCCTGAACATTGAAGTGCTAAATTTCACAAAAAATCCTCCTTAAAACATTTCCTAGAAGTCATGAAAACACATTGATGTTTCTACCAAATCAGAAACATGTAGTCAATTATTTTAAAGGTTTAGATGTCATCTGAAAAATTTCCGGTTCAGACTTTTTTAAAAGATTCATATTTTGGTCTACCAACTCCCAAACTATTTCATAAATACTCCAAAAAATATTAAGAAAGTTTTTGTTTTCTGTTTTTGCATTGTTTAGATTGGTGTTTGGATGATCTGTTTTCAATGCGTCTTTAAATGGTTCTATTATAATGTAAATGTTGCCACTGCCTTTCCAAGTGCCCCTATCAGTCTCCCAAAATCACATCAGTCTTGCCACAGGAACTTTGCTTAATCAAGTACACTGTGCAACAAGGTTCTTGACAGATAATTTATTTTTTCTCTATATCTTTTTGGAAAGTCATTAGGAAAAACATTAAAACTCAAGATCCTTTAACTAACTCTTTCTGCCTAAATGTCGCACCTATTCCAGTAGAAAACATGTCCAATTTCCAAGCAAACCACTACATTTACAAACAACATCTAAAGCAACCAAAATACACAGTCATCCAAGAGCTTTTTCTAAGGAAAAAAAAAAAAAAACTCCCTCTTTTTTCTTGTTTTTAGGCTTCTTGCTCTCAATTGTTAGTTCTCTACAGACAGACCAGCTTTGTGTCACCTGTAAATTGGGTATATCAAGATTATATCTTATAAGGATATAGCCATTAGCACCGTATATTTGTATCATATTAAGTAAAGAAAACTGAGGGTAGGCACTTTAAAGTGTTGTTAGTAACTTCTGCTTGTACTTTGTTGTAGTAATTCTGAGGTGAGGGTGGGGGGAATTGAGAAGGGAAGGGGGTTGGGGAGCGGAGTGTTCAATCTGGCCTTATTAAGCAATCAGTAAGCTAATTCTCTTCAACTGTGTCCTAACTTTGCATTAACAAGGTCAATGGAAATTTTAAATTAAAAATAACTTTTATTAGAAAAAAAGTTACTCAGAGGATACTGAATCATGACATCAAAGATAAAATTTTAACGTACATGTTTAATAAGTTTGTTGTAGCATGAAGAATCAAGAACACTTGCATAGTAATCTGATTTCCTACACATTATCAGGTTAACTATTGTCTCTTTAAATTGGTAAGTTATAATTCTGAACCAAATCGCCCCTTCTCAGCCAGAAATCTCAAGAATTAAATGGAAACCCTTGTGTTTGCTTCCCCATTCTGTCTGTAAATGTCTTAACTTACTTATTTTTCTTATGTTCAGACAGCAGTAGGTCTCCTGCTTTTAAAATGTTCTGAATGACCAATTGCACCCTTTGCATGGTTGAGACTAATGTAGGGAAAAATTGTGAATGATCTTAAGGTGGACCAAAAGACAACTGGAAGTTGTGTTTTGGTAAGCAAGATATTTTCCAGCACATTCTTCTGAGTCACCTAGGCTTATGGAGGCTGTGGATTATTAATATTATTATATATTATATATTGCAGTGGATTATTATCCAATGAACAGACCTGTTTTGCATCTATTTGTAAATTCATTTCAGTATTCCTTCTATCTATCCATCCATCTATCTATCTATCTATCTATCTATCTATCTATCTATCTATCTATCTATCTTATCCACCTACCTATCTGTCTATCTATCATCTTCAGTTATTTGAATTCTCTTTCGAACCAATGTAACATCCTTCATTAATTCATGAGTTAAATAAAATTTTTAATATATGCTTATTTTATATTTGTATGGGAGTCATGATCATGCTCTCTTTTTTCACAAAAACAAAAAAAAACACCTAACACTGATCTAGATTCTGATAACTCGACCTAATGGCTGGACACACTTTTATTTCTAGGACTACGATTAATCCCCAAAGTCTGATTGTGCTTTCTGGAATGATTAGAAAGCCTTCTATCTTCTTTTTCTTAGTTTCCAACAGATATACAGAATTCTCTGCATCTCAGCTCCAAGCTTCTTTCCCTTTCTCTGGAGATCTGCATCTAGATATCAAAAACACTTTGCTCTCAGGCTCTTAGAGCAGGCTGTAAACACTAAGCTGCTTCTTAAGTGAAATACCACTTTAAGTGAATTTTTTTTCCTTCTTCGAGCATAACAGATGTTAAAAATAATGTTTTTAACTCTTGTTAAAAATACGTTTTTATAATGCTATATGTATTACTGTAAGCTAGAAAAATGAAGAAAAGGGAAGCCTAGTAAGGTACAAAATACATATGTAAAATATCCCTACAAGTAAGCTTATGCAAATAATCTATTTTATGCCTGAAACTATTTCTGTCTCTTATTTTCCACATATTTTATCCTAGAATACAGCTTATTAATTCAACTAATATTTATTGATTCTATTCTTGATGTAACAGGAACTGAGCTAAATGCTGGGGTTAAAAAGATGACCAATACACCGAGGGTCCCTGCACTGAGACCCCATTAATTATATTTTTGGTCATTCAGGGCAACTTCCCTTTTTCTACCTATCAAAAGATGTTACACGGCCAATTAAATTAATTATAACCCAACGACAGGGCACTTTGGACACATTTTTCCATGCCAATCATAGCTGTGCTAATCATTTAATCCATTCTTCAAAGGAAGTCCTTCACCAACGTCTAATGGACAATATTTGGCGGGGATCCCAGGCTGCATTTTAAAGAAATCTATATTTAGATTTTTAAAAATCAGTTAAATAGTCTGCTTAAATCACTTAAATAGAGGAAACCTCCAATTTAGACCATACTAGTAGGATGTTTATCCCAACTTTAAAATTTGTCCTAGTTCATTTGCTCCCCATGAGCAAATAAATTCAGAATGAGGCAAGGCATAGTGTCTATCTAGTCTTCTTTGTAGATAAAGCAAAGTATTTGTCATCTAATTTTTATAGTAGAATATCCAACTGAGACACAGAGGCAGGGTTCCGTTTACTGAGAAGATTTGTATGGTATAAGTGTTCATTTAACTAGTTTCAAAGAATATATGTTTCCTCTTCTACACCAAACTCTGTCAAATCCTTTCTCCTTTGGTCACATTCATTTAACTCTTGAAACTTTGTCCATTCTACTTAATTTAGCCATCTCAAATGTAAGTCAATAAATGACAAGAGAGTGCCTGGGATGGCATAAAGAAATTCCTGAGCATTAGTATGACTTAACTGTTAGAATACTCAGTGCAGACCAACAGCCACTCTGAAAGTATCATTATGGAGAACAGGACAGTGGGTGTCCGGGGAGTGACATAATGCATAAAATGGTTTAGCGCCCAGAGGGGTGTGCATTTGTTTAGAATATGAATAAGTAGAACAAAGAAGTTAAAGTCTCCTTTTCCACCCTAACTCTACTCTGGATTATTACTGAAATGTTCCACCATTGCCTAAGCAAGTCTGAAACTTTTGGAATTTACATTTAATTCTCGTGCCATCAAAATAACTAGTTGCTACATTGTACAGAAGCTCGCTGATTTACCCATTCATTAACTTTAAATGAGGATAATAAAACAAACATGGTCATGATTACTGTTATTCAGTGATCAGAATTGAAATTACTGAATTAAAAATGAAAATTGAGTTTATGCAAATAAAGAAGGGTTTCAATTTTGTTTTTCTCTCAGAAGGGAATAATTCACAGAATCCCAATGGCAGGTTAGTGTGAGAAGGAAAAAACTCAAAATCAGACTGGGCTATGGCTAAGAGAACAGATCTAACCACTCTGTGGAAGGTGGTGAATAGTTGAAATCAGAATGTCTAAGAGGTCGTGGTAAATTCAGGTCTGATCCAAACTTGCTTTGATGTAAAATGGTTCAAATTTGGTGGAGGAAAACAGGGCAGTAGGACTCTGTGGGTAGTAGTAGTTCTAGTGGTCAGATGGGTGGTACCTTACTAATTATGGCGCCAAGTTAATAACATGACAAGGTTGCTTTTCCCCAGGAAAGAATGGATAAAGCAGCTTAAAGATTGTCAGCATCTGCAGCTGAGCAGATTTAGGATTAATGTTTTCAAATGACTAGTCTGTTGGTCTGAAATGCCCTACTATTATTTATTTGAGACAGCTGCCTACTGAAGAATTAAGGATTCAGATTCTGGAATCAGACTCTCCAGGATGAACCACACTGGAAAGTTATTTCACCTTTTCATGCCTTGATTTCCTCATCTGTAAAATAGGATAATGAAAGTACCTAAATTCATCACATTGATGTGAATATTACATAAATTGATACTTGTAAAACACTGAACAGTGCCTGAAACGGTAATAAATATTAGTTACTATTACTAATAACTCAGCTTTGTAAATATATATGCTACTAATTCAATGTGAAAATTTACTAATAGGCAATTTAATTGACCTTTTATGTTACATAGCACATCTTTTCCCATTCTCTGCTTTCCATACATGCATTTAGAACAAATGATAGAATTGATTGGGTTAGGAGAGAATTCCAACTATTTTAACCAAGGTTCATTTGTCTTATAATTTCAAAATGGCTATGCACTTCTCTAACTACTGGGTTTTGTATTGTATCCTTTTGAGTGGAATATGAAAATGTAATTAGCAGCTTTCCATATGAGTTAAGAAAAGGGGAGCAAGGTGAAAGAGCATTCTACTTTTATTTTGTTTACTTCCTTCACTTTAAGTCTACGTCCCTCTGTTGCAAAGGCATTGAAACTCCATCGCAAAAGAAATAGTTCCACATAGAAGGGAGTCTGGGCAGAAAAACGAATTCACGTTATAAATTCCTGTTAGATATCACCTTGATTCTCCATATGCCCGTTCCTCCTTTTGCAAGATCTACACCTTCCTTTGTATTCTAGAGTTCATTTTGATTTTATCAGGCATTCAGCTGGTTGGTTGCTCTTATAAAAATTTTTGAAGAAGTCACTCTTGTTTTGCTCAGCTTGCATTTTATTCACCAACAGAATACAGAAGAAAACACACATGTGCACCCACACTACTTACAGAACAAAAATAATGAAGACTCAAATCAAAAATGTGTTTGGAACTGTACTTGATAATGTGTGAAAGCATAAAAAATTACTGTTGGTGACATGGCTATCCAAAAGTTTGGCTAGCTTTATATGAATTTCACCTCATATTTTCATTTCATATGAATATTCCAAGACAATCTTGTGGAAATGTCCATGTGTGCAAAAGGGTTCCTTTTTATTTTATTTTTTTATTTTTATTTTTTTTAATTTTATTTATGCATTTATTTTTTCCCCCAAAGCCCCAGTAGATAGTTGTATGTCATAGCTGCACATCCTTCTAGTTGCTGTATGTGGGACGTGGCCTCAGCATGGCCGAAGAAGCGGTGCGTCGGTGCGCGCCCGGGATCCGGCCCGGGGCCACCAGCAGTGCAGCACATGCACTTAACGGCTAAGCCACGGGGCCGGCCCCTCAAAAGGGTTCCTTTTTAATTAGTAACATACACAGAACTCTCTGCTCTCTATACCCTTTGACTGTAAAACCACTTTTTATGTAAATAGCTCCAAGGTTGCATTTTGAGATCATCACACCACATGGATACCTCCTGGTTTTAAAGCCTTTCTCATTTAAAGATGACTGCAGGGGTGGGCCTGGTGGCGCAAGCAGTTAAGCGCTCGCACTTCACTTCGTTGGCCCGGGGTTCGCCAGTTCGGATCCCAGGCGCACACCGACGCACCACTTGTCAGGCCATGCTGTGGCAGTGTCCCATATAAAGTAGAGCAAGACGGGCACAGACGTTAGCCCAGGGCCAGTCTTCCTCAGCAAAAAGAGGAGGATTGGCAGATGTTAGCTCAGGGCTGACCTCACAAAAAAAAAAAATAAATAAATAAATAAAATAAAGATGACTACAAGGTATCCAATTAAAACTTCAATTTTATGAAAAATATATATTAATAAAAGTTAAATATTATGAGCATTTACTCTCAAAAACACCAAGGCAGAACTTTTAAAATCAGTCCCATATCAAATCAGTGTGCTACTTATTTTTAAAACGTCATCTGTCACTGGAAAAGTTTGGGTAGAAATTGCATTAATTGATATAATAAGTCAGTTTCATCAGTATTTTGGAAACTTTTATATTTTCTACATATCATATTCCAGATACTCACGGTTATTATCATAGTACAATAGCAGTAAACTATTAACTCACAATGAGGTGCTTTATACTAATACAGCATTTTAGTTAAGGTGAGTCATGCGAATCATATACTAATTATCTGGGGAGCTATTAAAATCTCCACACAAAAGCTTGGTTCCACTATAGACGCTGAGGCCAATCCTGCCCTAGAGCAAATAATCTAGAAGTGCTAGGTTAGCAGCTCACAGAGTACAGTGAGATCTTTCCGACTCTAAAAATAAATATACCAAAACTTTAATATTGTTATTTTATAATAATTAGGAAATAAAAGATATTACTTAAAAAAAATTCATGGCTCTGACCATGACACTCCATTATCCAGTAACTTAGTAGCTCCAGAATTCTAGTCCTGCTCTGAACTCATAACAGTAAACAGAATCCTAATTTATTTTCCTCTTAGCAATTTCTTGTGTGATATTTCTGTCAGTCCATAAACTAAATTTACTAACTAAATCCATAATAATTACTTTTAGGCTTCTCTAAAGCTGGCTTTCTGTCTATGCTGTGACCATTTGCTTACCACGAAAATTTCAAAACCGCCTATTTGACATATTTTAAACATACAGGCATTGTAAAAAACCCTCTTATAGCAAATACAGTTCAATTTTCTTTAATTATTCCCGGAGCAAATGTCTATTCAACTGCAAGCCAGCAGCTTATCTGCAATTTGGCAGTTGTAACATTTCCCAACAGCTGAAAATTAATTTGGTGTTTAAAAAGCAATGAAATCAAGAAAAACACAATAAGCAATTACATTGCATGTTTAAAAGAATTAAAACAGGAAAGCAAAATTAAAAGTTTAAAGTGTTAGAATATTTTATTAACACTTTTATTTTTAACTCAATTTCAATTTGGATGAATGTTTTTCTTTAATCATCTCTTAAGATTTTTTTTCCTACACATTTGGCAGAATATGTCTGCCAAATCCCAAGTAGGCCAGACAGATTTAGGTCAGGAAAATATTCTCACATGGACTACAACATAAACTCGTGGGATTTTTTTTTTATTACGGAAAGTTCTAAATATATACAAAGTAGAGAGAATAGTAAAACACTCATGAACCCATTATCCAGTTTCAACACTTACCAACATTTGCCAGTTTCGTTTCATTTGTCATCTCTCATGCCCTCTCTATCCTCAACCTGGGAGTACTTTAAAGCAACTCCCAATATCATATCCTTTTTCCATAAATGCTTCAGTGTTCATCTCTAACAGATAAAGACTTTTAAAAAAAACCACAATCTAATTCCACATCTAACAAAAATAACAATTTCCTTCTATCATCTAATAATCAATTCTTGATCCCATTTCCCCGATTTTCTAAAAAAAAAAAATGCAGTATTTTTACATTTGCCTTGATCAAATCAGGACCCAAACAAAATCCATACATTTCATTTAGTTGCTGTGTCACTAAAGTCTCTTTTAATGTATAAAATCCCCGACCCTCATCTTATTTTTAACGTCATATATTTATGGAAAAATATGAGTCTTTTAAAGGCAGAGAGACTAAAATAGGGTAAAACTCAACTGATCAAAATTTTACTGTCATCTTGTTTTTGTTGAGAGTTAATTTTATGAAGTTACCATAAGCAAGCATTTTCTCTGGAGGACACCACTGGAGATGAGAGGGCTTCTATGTGAACACGGTTCCTGATTTCTCTAAGGTCCATTTCAATCAGAGCAGCTTTGTCTCTCTCTGTTTTATTTATGGGACTTTTACATTTGATTCAACATTGTCTGGATTAAATTCTTGCTTTTACACAATTCTTTAACTACACTCTACATATTGTCTCCAACACATGTCACGCCATTCTGCAGGCGCAGCACCCTGAACCCCTCAACTTTCAAAGTTCCATTGCCTAAGAGCTCTTTAATTGGCAGAATTTACATCGATTTTAGGATGACAGATGGAGGAATACATCATAGAGCAACATTTTTAGAGTTTTATGTTTTCCAAAAAATCATCACTAGTCATCTCTTTAACACGGGTCCTAGCCTCACCATGTTGAGAGTCATGCTTGTACATTTCCATAACATAAGGAATTCCAAGCTTGCGTGGTCTTATTATAGATATAATTCTGCCATGTTCTGAGACTTATTTTCCAGAACCAGAGTGCATTAGAAATGCCCAATTAAAGGAAGAAAATTTGCTGCTGCTAGAAATTTAGAAAACGTAATATCTGGTATATTCATTTATTTACTAAATAAACAAAAGATTATATTAAAAAATAAAAAGGCATAATATCAACTAGTTACCATTCATTGAGCCCTTACTATATGTAAGGATCTGTGATAAGTTCTTTACATATATAGCTAGACTGATCCTCAAAACAACTTTTGAGGTAGGCACTATTATCTCCATTTCAAATATTAAAAAACTGAAACTTAAATAAGACGACTATCAAAAATTCTAAAGCCAGCAGGGGGAAGAGCTAAGATTTGAATTCATGGGATATGCCTCTATCTTGAGCCTGGGCTCTTACCACTACACTATAGAGCAAAGCAGTCTGGAGTCTATAGTGAACAAACAGCCTTGAAAGTCATTGAGGAAATCTAACTACAGCAAAATCTGACAAATAATTAAGATCTATGATAAAGATGCTGAACTAAAAGGAAAAAGCAAAATATTTTTGGGGGGGAATATTTTGTTAAGACAGGTGGGGAAGATATTTTATAATATATTTATAAATGCATTTGTCCTAAATGCCCAAATAATTATTTAATATCATTAATAATAGAGGAGTAAATTTCTGTTATCTTGAAAATACATTCATAGTATTTATATAAAAATATATTCTTAATAAATAAGATGTTATATGTTCTGTAGACAGGATTTTTTAGGCATAGATTTTAGAATTAAGAACACTGGCAGGTCTATTAACTAACTTTTGTTCTCATAATTATTACAAAATGAAATGTTAGTCCTAAAGAGCCTGGAATTTGCAGTCTTATAAACCTAGATTTGACCAGCTTTGCTACTTACTCTTGTGTGACCTTGACCAAGCTATTAAACCTTTCTGAATCTTTGTCCTAATCTGCAAAATAATACCCACTCCATAAAATTGTTATAAAGATTAATCTGTAAAGCATCCTGCCCAGCAAGTGTTTCATAAATACATCAGTCACACACACACAAATACACACCATACTCTGCAACCTTTCTAATCTCTTCTTTTACAAATTTTAAAATCAATACATGATTTTATAAATAAATGATATTAACCATTTATTTTTTAACTCTGCCAAATGTGACGTTCAGTAGTAATAGCAGTAACTTTAACAATGGAAACAAATAAGAATAACAGAATGTCCATTTTGGAAGAGACTTTGTCGGTCGTCTAGTCTAAATCATCAGATGTTATAAATATTCTTCTAGTCCTTTAACCTTCCCCAGAGAGTACATACACACATAATAAAGTATAAAGGAGTTACTGAAATATATCTGCAGAACATGTATCGTTCAAGAAACACCATGAAATATACTAGGGGAGAAATGGTCTTATTTATTGATTCAGTTCCCTAAAAGACTTTTCTTCTACAGTTATTTTTATTTTTATATCCATATAAATATGGATATATTTCAGATTTTCATATAAATATATACTTTTGACTTATTTGAAATCATTTAGGTACACAGATATGGCTGAAAGAAATTTGAGACAATTTTTTATCCTTTAGCTGGTACACATGTATTTGGATTAGTAACACTAGTTGATAAACAATGAACCTATCGATGTTTGAGTCTCTGCCTCTTGACCCAAAACTTTTGCACATATAGATCAATTTAATTCCTTTTAAGAAAATTGATAGATATATTTTGTTAAAACAAACCAACTCTCCATTAAACTAATAAAATCCCATATTTGAGAGGTAGTCTTTCATTAACAAAGAACTAGATCATGGAAAATTAGTGATACAAGGGCCAGTGGTGATTAATAACCTGTCTCTACTCTCATATTAAACCAATCTATAACCTATGAATGGGTTGTGTTTGAAAGATATTACCAGCAGCCTGTTAAGATATTAAAATGTACGTTCTCATGGAAACAATTTAAAAATGACAGGTGCCCAGATTAACTCACAATATCAATGTGACCTGAAATCAGTGAAGTTCATGGAAATAATAGAAAATTTTAACTGTACAAGAGATTTAACGATCACTTGGTTCAATTCTTTGTTTTACAAATGACGTAACCGAAGTACAAAAAGATTGAATGATTTGCAACACCAAGCCTATAGGAAAATGCATTTTAAGCTCCAATTAGAATAGCAAGAAATATATCCCAGTAGGATTTGGGCTTCACTGGGAGAAGAGAGATTCAAGTTCCTAGACGTGCATAATTTACTATACCTGCATGGAAAACACTGCTTAATCTTATTATAGCTGTACCACTATACTCTAAGGCACTAAGGAGGAGAAATGGGAAAAAGTTAAGTGCTTATACTGAAGTGTAGTATTTTCAAATTGGAATATGCATATGTGTAACCTGAGAATCACTGTAATCTTTTTCTTAATTTAAATTAATAATTTACTTTTTAGGTCCCTTTCTTTGACTCATTCTCATCAGATTTGTGTCTTTTTTTTTTTTTTTCCTGCTGTCAGAGAGTGAAAGCCCTTGTACTGCTGTGTGATGAAGTATTCAAGGTCCTTGTATTGTCTAGATATGTCAGAAGCTGTGAAGTGTAAATCATTCTAAATATTCTAAATTACTTAATAAGCTATAATTCCAGTGGAAATATCCCATATTACATTATAAAGAAGCTTTTTACTTATACGTGCAAAATTTATTTATAGAACTGTATAAGGCATTTAGCTTTTAAAGAAACTGTGTGAAAATTGTGTTCTGGGTTGTCTTCAATGGAAAAATAGTTGAAAATTAATCATTTTGCATCTGAATGCAAAAGGAGCTAAAATAGTATCACCTCTACGTTTTTAACTTACTTGTAGGAATAGTTAACTGTTCAAAGCACTGATCAACGGTAAACAGAGAAAGATAATTAAAAAATGATTTCAAAAAAAAACTCATCTATTCACTAATGTGTTTCTAGTTACTATATCAAAGATAAGAATAATTAATAATAAATTTAAACTGAATATTTCAAAATTAATTTATAATCACATTATCATTATTAATTAAGAACCTGTAAGGAACAGAAATTATTTGTGCATGTGACTCACTTTGTGTTATGTGTTGGTTAAATGGTTTACAAAGCCATTGTAACTAGCTTCAAAACACAAATGGGACATTCTTTTTTTTTTTTTTCAATGAAAGAAACCTTATTTTTAGTGGAGTCTTTAAGATTCCCCCTAGAGATCAAGGATACAATATGTAATTCCATAAAATTACTCAACTTCCCCCAAGTATGTCTGACCTTGATCCAAATTACCATCAGAGAATTTTTACTTCTTTTCACATTTCCGTTCTTCTTTATTTAATAAGAATTTTGTTGCTAAATGTTTCTTGTATAACAGTTATTCTGAATAAGTAACTAAATTTTATTTCTTAATTGTTAGTTGTTAGAGATGCTTTGCATTTAAATGATTCTCAGCCCTAATTAGCAATAACCATAAAGCAAAAGATCATCTGTAAAGTGAAACTATTATAATTTATTTGACATAATATGATATTCCAGAATAAATAAAAGACCCTGAAAACCTTTGGACACTATGCTGTAAAGGGTCACATGTGACTTACAAGTAAAGTTTTGAAAATCAGAACTACATATTAGAAATCTTACACTAAATTCTATTTTTATGCATTTGTTTTCATATTTAGGGATGTTAAGTGCAGTGTGTTAAGTAATATTCTGACTTCAATTTGTGAACTGCAAATATTCTTTCAGATTAATTTGGACTTAATTTATGGATTCAATAATTCACTTAAATTCAGTGGAGGGTGAAGAGAGGCCACAAGAAAAAATCCAAAGGGAGCCTATTGTCATTCTTTCACAGCCACATTTGCTGCACTTACTGTGCTGCCAGGAGTTTGTTCTGTATTGTCTCAGGTTTTTCTTATGATGACGTGGGCAGTAGGTATTACTATCACTGTTTTGAAGATGAGGGAACCTAGGCCCCAAAGCCACCCCAAGGGAAACTTGTGCAGCTGAGATTCACATCCAGGGCCTCTTGAACTAACACCCACTTTTAACCACTGTAGTAGACAATAGCGTATCAAGCGTATGCGACACTCAGAGTGGACTGTTTTTAACATTCCTTCCTTCATATAGTAAAACTATTTTCACTAATAATCAGAAAATGAATAAATAATAATGGCCAGAAAAGAAATACAGACAGCGAAAAAGTTTCTTTTATTGAACTCTGTAATATATATATATATAATTATGTTATTATATTATTATATGTATAATAATATGTATAATATATGTTTAATTGTACGGTTATATAATTATGTATAATTATATATTACAGTAGTAAAAATTTCAAAATAAGAAAATAAATATTATGGTACAAGAAGGAAAGATGTAATGGAGTAATGTTTTAATTATATAAATGCAATTTTGAAAAATATGGAAAAGCAAAATTTTACTGAAGTTTGGACTCTATTCCAGTCTTTTAAATTTTAAGCAGAAATAAAAATTCCAAGTGTCTACATAGGATGGCTTAACCGAAATAAGTCAAGTTCTATTTCTTTGTCTTATAACCACTGCTCTATCATGTTGATATTGTTTAAACGAAGGAATATATAGTTCAATGGGTTTGGAGACATGAACCAAAGTGAGCTGGAATGATTCCAAATCATTAAAAACATACTCTAAAAAATGACTGTGTTCACTTAATTGCAGTGGGTGAAGGACAAAGAAAAAGTAAAATAAATAACACTGGTGAATTGGTGTGTGTGTGTGTCGGGGGGGAGAGGTGAAAATATTTTAAAAAATTAATTGGACATTTCAATAGATGGTTTGTATTGATTGAGAACTTTCTATAATACTTTTAGAAACAATTCTTTTTCATCAAATGAACTAAATAGAATCACATGTCCTGTTTAATTTTTTTTTTCATTTTATTAGGTAAAAACCTGAAAAAACCTGAATTATTCCATTCAATGAGTGGTTCCTGGACACTCTGTGGCCCCTTTTTCCTATACCTCATGAAGCCAGGCTTCACAGGCCGATGCCTCCACTTGCATCTCCTAAAATTGTTATGTGCTCTCCCAGCTTCTCTGACTGTGTGTCTAGACTCTGTCTCATTTTCTTAGCTAATGTCTAGTCATCTTGGAAGACTCAGCTCAGAGAAGCTGTTACTGAGTACTGCCTATCATTACCTCAGAATTTATTGGATTAAAGGTTGCTTAACTATGCTTATATAGTATCCACTGCTAATTCTTGTTGTACACTTAAAACAGTATTTTGAAATTTTGATTTAAATATCTTTTTCCTCCACTACTTGAGATTACTTATTTGTGTATCCCAGTACCTACTTCCATGGCACTCACCATATATTTGTGCAATGAACGTAGAAACTCCAATTATGTACAAAAAAAAAAAAAGAAAGAAAGAAACGCTGAGACAATGTTTTCACTCTTTTCAGGTAATCACAATACCTTGCAATCATTTCAAATACCAGGTGTTAGAAGAGATTGTGTCAGCATGACTCTCCTTTTTCATTTTGTTTTGTCTCACAAACAATCAATATTATTTAAGCAATTATCAATCATCTCTGACAGAGCTTCCTTTAATGTAAATTGAGTCGCTATAAGTTGCTTAAAAATGATAACAGAAATGACATATTTAGTTCAGTTCAATCGAGATTGATGGTCTTGTTTCCTTAAGGAAGCAACACAGAGTGCTAGCAGTCAACTACAAACAAGCTGCCTGTCCTGTGCCAAATCTTTCCCAACTTGAGGAAAGATATCTGCTCAGTCACTCGACCCATTTAACAATATTTATGATGACCTATTCTGCATCTATGCTAGGCCCTGAGGTACAGGGTCCCTGGAGCTGCTCCCTTGAGTACTTCCTTCTGACAACCTCATACATAGAAGCACACAAGTCATTACTTTCTTTCTTCTAAATGTATCTTGAATCTAATTGACTACCTCCTCTCCCCTCCATTCCCATTAATGCATTCTCGATTCAGGCCCACGTATCTCTAACCTCCTGTGTGACGTCCCTGTGTATAAATCTGGAGCAACTCCACTTTCCACGCCTTTATGGAAGCGCTTAATCTAAAATGCAAATCTGATCACACCACTGCCCTAGACAGTTTTGCTGTGGAATTGAGCAGATGGGTTGCATGAATAGTTTGATATTTTCATCTTCTTTTCCCCCCAACTGTTTCCCTGGTATTTAATTTCTAAAGCTTATCCAGATCCCTGCCCACCACCACCACAACTACTATTTCAGAAAAATACTTATGGACACTCTTTCACTTTCTGATATAAACTCTAGATCATTACACCTTATTAGTGATTTATTAATGTCCATTAAACAACAGCAACTGTTTTGCAATTTTTAAAGTCTTGATCTGTAATTTAGTCTCTGGACAAGTGATTTGAAGGTACTAAAAGCCAAGCTGAAATTGGAGTATTAAGAATTTAAGCACACACAAAAATTATTCTTAAAAGAGAGATATAAAATAATTTCATCAGAGAATGTAAAAAGTTGGATATACTAAGCAACCAAGTAGAGATTGGATCTAGAAAAAGGAAGAAAAAAACCCAATAACCTGAAAACTTGGCCTCAAGTTCACGGCCAGATTAGAAGTCAGGTTAATATTCATTTATTCAACAAATATTTATTGAGTGCTGCTGATGCATAAATAAATATTCTTGGAGCTGAGAATATACAGTCCCCATCCTCAAGGATCTCACAAGCTAGTGGAGGAGATAACAAATTAGCATATATTTAC
Organism: Diceros bicornis minor; assembly: GCF_020826845.1. Lineage (NCBI taxonomy): Eukaryota > Metazoa > Chordata > Mammalia > Perissodactyla > Rhinocerotidae > Diceros > Diceros bicornis. The sequence goes on from NC_080760.1 coordinate 29,488,184, forward strand.
CACCCTGTATGGTAAATTCAGTGGTGGAGATTCTTTCTTTAGTGTTCTGTTCATGCTACTCCTTACTTGGAATGCCTTCTCTCTTTACCTCTAACCGTATGACATCTACCACTTGCCAACAGAAAAAAAAAGCCTCATCTCCTCCATGAATCTTCTGTGAATTCCCATTATTCAACCCCTCAAATTTTAACCCACTTGAACTCCTGGGTATTAATACCCACACCACCCATTCTGATATGCATATGTCGCCATCAGTTCTTAGTTAAAGGTAATCCTTGATGGTAGGCACTCATGCTGCACCAGGCATTGGGGACACAAGGGTAAAAAAGATAGGCACAGTTCCAGGTCTCATGGAACTGACAATCCAGCATAGAAGACAAACAGTAAGTACTGAATTAGAGGTGTATGAAATGAGCACTATGACCTCAGGTTGTGATAGGATAACATAAAGATACAACAATATTTTTGCATTTCAAGTGTAAAAAGATATAAGAATGGCTTCATATGGCACCTCCTACATGGATTTCTTCTTAGGCAGAGTTTCAAAAGAAATTGTGGTTAATCATCAAAAACTGTGGGAAACCTAACCCCAAATCACATTAAACTTTACTAATATATATAGACAATTGATAATTGAAAACATTCAGGACCAAAATCTCCAAAGCAACAAATTAATTTACAACATGAAAGTATGCAACTTCTGTGGGAATAGGTCACCAGGGACTTTTTCTCTTTTTTATAAAGAACTTACAATTTAGAAATTATCAGTGATTTGTCAGTAAACAACATTCACTGAGAAACCATTATCCTGTGGACTTTATAGAGATATAACAAATTAGATGTCAAAGTTTCTGTACTTCAGCAACAGATGGAATTAAAAAAAAAATGTCTGGTGTCCTGAGTAGGTTAAGACAACACAAATTAACAATCTAATTCTAAGCAATAACCATACATTTCTATTGTCAATGAAATAGCAATCATATTTGGAAACCGAGGCCAGTGTCCTTCTTGACCCCTAGTAATTTTTGCATAAAATCTTCTTACAAATGCCTTTTAGAATGTCTTTAAGTTTTGTCCCACAAGTCTGAGGCAGGGAGGAGAGCAAACATAAGTTTACTGAATGGGAGTACTTGTACTATAGACATCAAGGCAGGAAGCTTTCAAAATCAGTTATCCTGCTCCAATTCTCTATTTCCCCCCTCATTAGCCTCTTCTCCAAACAAATTCAAAGATTAGCTACAAAATGATTCAATAGAAGAGTGACAGAGGTGAGATTAAGCGGGAAGAGGAGAAAGCAGTTATCAGCAACTCCCATCGCCTCCTTCTACAACTCTTCCTAAAATAGATACATTACCCTGTGAAAAAATGTTACGTGATTAAATTCACTCATTTACGTAATCAATTGTATTAATCACTATCTACACTAGGTACTCAAAGTCGGTTTGAAGCATGTGGTCGTCTTCAGTTTGCTGATACTTTGTTGCTCCTTCAAACCAATATTCTTTAATTATTTACTGTGATTAGAAATTATATAAATCTTATGCTCAACATATGAGATTTATTATGTGAATACGAATTTATAAAAGTATTTATGAACAAGACAACACATATCTTAGAAGACATAGTAAACTGTTCACCAAAATCACCTGATAAACAACCCTATGCCAAGCATTGATAAGTTTCAGAATTTCAATTGATGATAACTGCTGATTTCGGATTATACTCAGTTCACTAGTCGAGAGATTGATGGTACAGATTATAAACTGTAATGTGGAATTTACATTAGCGTGTCCCAAATGTACTAGAGAGAGTGAGATTAACAGAGGGAAAAACGGATTTAATTTACTTGTTGGGTGTGTGTGTGTGTGTGTGTGTGAGTGTGAGTGTGTGTATATTTTTTTACTTCCACTTGAGGTAATTAGATGAGGATTCTGGTGGGGATGGCATAAATTTTTATTTCTTTGGATTGATGCCTATGCAGCTGCCTAAGTTCTGCCAGCCCCAAGATCAGGCTCTGAAGATAATTCAGGCATTATTATCATCAAGACAATCAATACCCTCACAGATATTAAGGTTAATAAACTTCATTGGAATATAGGCCATTGAAAGACAACTGGAAGAGAGTAAAACTGAAAGAAGGCTGCACTACCTCTGGATATCAGCCACCTGATGTCTCCTTTCAGTTCTGATGTTTTAAAGACACGTTCTATTACTAAGTAGAAAAATTAATTTTCAATTTTATCATTTAAAAAAATCCATATTTTTTAAAACTTATTTTTGTTTAAAGCTGATTGATAATATAAAGCAGAGGTGACAACTTCTTTAAGAATAATTTCATGAAAGGACAGTTTCTCATTGTATATTTAGTTTTTACATGAAACATACAAGAGGTCACTTTAAGTTGCCGAATGTTAGTAATGACTTAGAGAAAAGGACAGTAAGAAAAATGAACGGTGATGAGGTATGGCATGTGTCTATTGTTCAATTTCTTGAGAGAGGCAGAGCCTGAACAACAGGAAAATGATGGATGATTGCTGTAGACTGCACTACTCAATAAACATATGAAGGCCACCTTGAGCTGTGAAATCTACTCTCTCTACAAAGTGAAAATCTTTTGAGCTGACCCACGCTTGTCATCCTAAATGTGAAACTTGCTATACGTTATAGCTAGGTGTTACTTTTAAGGGATTGCCTGGTTATGTGGTAAGCATTACTGAGGGTCTACGTTTTGAGCAATATTCACCATAAGTACGAATGTACCAAAAATGGGGTAGACTGGAGATAATGCTTAGTAACACCATTTTTCCTTTCCAAACAAACTTCTCCTCCCCCGTGCCCAGCTTGTAGGACTTTTCTCCTCTCTCTTAGAGAATCCCCCTCCCTTAGGTCCAGTCCTAAACTTTGCACCTCAGTTTATCCTTTCCTTTCATCTCTCTAGTTCTGGCTCCCTCTCTCCCTTCTCTTGATTCTACCTTACACAACTCTACTGAATCATACGAAAACTTGCAAATACCTCTCTCAGGGAAAAAAAGAAGTGAACAAAGCAATAATCCAAAGCAAGGAAAGGAGTAAGGCAAGCACACTCATACATTAATAAATATTTTCCTATCATACAGGAGTTAGAAAAACATGCCTATTACATCTTGTATTGTCCTTCACTATGTACTCAAGGTTTTAGAAAAATGTTTTCACACTGAAGGTCAAGACTAGTATTTTATAAAATCACCTTATTAGATCAGAACAAGCATTATATCTTTAATGAATTAGAGTAGTACGCAATAGAGTAGAATAGAACAGAACAGAGGAGAACAGAATAGATCCGAAACATCTCAGGAAGAAAGGGAAAATAAGTATGAATTGTATTGAGAGGCAAAACACTTCTTGATGTGGGTCTCAGTCAAAAAGTTTGAAAGTTTGTAATGATATTAGGTGTTAAACTATTTAATTTCTACATGTAAACAAAAACTTAATCCTAAAGAGTATTTACTTTAACGCTTTGTTAGAACTATTAACTGAGATCCAACCACATTTTGGCATGAATTACAGGGACAGAAAAGTAACTGTGGCCCCAATTACATTCTTTTTTCAAAAGTACAGGCTGATCAGTTCAAACAGAAGTTTGTGTGAGAGCAGTGCTATCACTGTTTATTTAGAAATAAATTTAGAGTGTAAACTCATATTCCAAGAAGACAAAATAACTCAGTACTGTGGACAGCTACCTCCCAAGGGCAAAAATGATCTACATCAGGGAAAGAATGAAGAATGTTCCTTTTATGTATTTTACCAGCTGTGTGGAACAGAATAAAAGGTCTTGTGGGCAGAGAAGTCTAGGAACATATTTATGTGTAATTGTCACCTTAAAGACAATCTAGCTGAATAATAAGTTTTTGAATAATAGTTTTGAATAATAAGCTGATCATAAGTTTTTGCTTTACAAATGACTATAGAAGTACTTTTTATTCAAGTTAATAATTAACTTTTGGAGTTGGTGAGTTAAAAATAAGGTAGTAAATCATCTATTTCAGTGGTGAATTCTTTGTACTAGGATCACTTATTTCTTGCATTTATTGTATGAATCTCTATTATGGTAATTGTACTGAGTTTACTTGCAAGGTCCCATTAGTGTGTACATATGGGGCTAGTAACTATTTTGTTTCTTAAATAGGGTATAGGGGATAAAGCTACCAGGGAATTGGATTGATTTTTAAATATACTAACTCTAGAGTATTTCCATTTTCTGACAGAATAAACTTATAGATCTTCACCCATGCCCAAGCATTCTTGAGAAGTTGTTCAAGGCAGTGTTAAGTGGTACTTATGAGACAACTCTGATAGACTTGAGCTGCAAACCCATCACTAAGACTCACTAACAAAAGGACTTTAGCCAAGTTAATGAAATAAGCCCATATTATTCCACTGTTATAAAGATTAAATGAGATGATAATGCAAACCCCTAGCATAATGTTTGGCATATGATCCTCACGATTGCATTTATTTTTATACAATATACGTGGCAGAGTTGAGATTTAGTAGCAGGCTGGTTGTTTAACTTGTAGATGCAACTTCCAATCCACTCTACTAATTTATTAACAGCATCCTCATTGTTGTAGGTCCATTTTTAAGCACGTTTGTTGTACTCTCCTCCTCCAAACAGCTACAAGTATTCTTCTCTCTTTTTCATGGACTCTTTAGTACTTAAATCTATGCCACATAACACTGTCTAAAATGCTGTATTTTATTATTACTATTTGTGTTTTCATAACGGAGTTTTCTTTTCCCCAGAATGATATCACAAACTTCTCAAAAGAGAGGAAAACATTATCCCTTAATTCCTCTTGGCAGATGTAAATTTACCATGACGTTAACAAAGCTCCTGCCTTGTACAAGCTCCTTCCAAGACCCTAGAAGTGGACCATCAATGCGTTCACATGGATACATGGTTTGGCAAAATTTGCAAAAGCAACATATTATTTTTCTTCAAGAGGGCTCCCCAAACTAGATCAGCTTCAGGCCACACAAAACCTGTGTCCATTCTCACCTCTGGGCATGAACTCAAAGACAGAGTTCATTTATTTGTCAAGTTGCCTCCAACTTGAAAATCCTTGACACTCTAATTTTTTTGAAACAAAATCAATGACTAGCTCACTAGAGTAGGTCTTCAGTTCACAGTTCATCTTGACTAACTGCTTACTTTCAGCAAGCATGGAGATGCACACTGCTTTATCTGCTCCTAATACTGAAGAACAGCTGTTCTTGGAGTTGACAATCAAAGTAGCACATAGATTTTGGAGGAGTAAGTGAAACTAGAGATTTTGGGGACTGTCAGCTTTGGGACAATGTTTTTTAAATAAGCATAAGTTTGATTCAGGAAATACAAGGTGTCAATCTAGGAAAAACTACTACAGTTTAAACATCAGATATTTATTTGGGCTATTAGAATTGCAATTCGGGAGACACAGATTCAGGAAGAAACCTCAAACGTGTTCCTCTAGGGAGTAAAAATCAGGGGCTTTTAAAGGTAAAGAAGGGAGGTTGTATTACAAAGATTTTTAATTGGAGTTGAGGCAGAGAGTTAGTCTTGGCCAAACATTGATTGACTATTAATTCTATCTTCAGTAAGTTCACAATCCTCAGGCTTTGTAATCAGGATGTCTTGTTTTCCTGCTGACTTCTCAAACAATTGCTTGTAAAACAATTGCCATTCTGGCCCAGTCCAAAGGTTTAGCCTAATCCAAGGTTCAAGAGAGCTAAGCAGTTTCTCTGGAAAGGTAGCTCCAACTCCATTTTAAAATGGCTCCACTATTGTCAATTTTGACAAATGTATGGAAAGGTAATGAACAAGTAGTTATTTTTTCTTAAAAATAGAGAATATTTTTTGGAGGTAGGAGAGATAGCATTGAATCCTCTAGCACGCCAAGAATAATAATAATAACAACAATAAAATAATATCAACAATCAGCAGAGAGCTAAATGCTTTATAAACATTATCTCTAAACCCTAAACAATTCTGTGAGGCAGGTATTAATATTCCTGTTTCATAGATGAGGTAATTGACAAGGATTAAATAATTGCACATGATCATACAGCTAGTAAAAGACAAGCTAGTAGCAGAACCTAGACAGCTTGACTTTTAACCATCGCACTTCTTGTGCATATGGTATACGCCAAAATTGAAAATCTTGGCTTTTAAAAGTAGGAAAGTAGTTGGAAAACGTTTATGCATCATGAGCTCATTTCTAAGGTCAAATTTCTTAGCTGCGTTTCAATGAAGTAAGATTCAGGTTCTGGAAACTAATAAAACTTGGATTTGTGATGTAACAACTTAAAATATTTTTTGTTAAGTAATCACTTTTCACAGCAGTTAGTAGACTGCTTACTAAGACAAAACAATAGATGGGGCACATTTTTTAACTTCGGCACTTTTCAAGATAGCTTAAAAAATGATTTATGACTTATATCTCAGAATTGTGCCTGATATGCAATGCACTAAAAACAATGTGCATTTTTCCTCTGTATATTTTTTCATCGTGTTGTCACTGTTAATTGGTGGATATACTATCTTGGCCATCTTTCACTCTGCAAGGATCTTTATTTTTTTATTTTTGGATATTTATGAGCATAATGCATTTTCTATAGATATGAAATGAAGAAAATCATTTTAATCCAATTAAACTTAAAAATCATTTGTGGCAATGCCTTGAGTGCCAGAGGATAAAGATAGATCAGACATGACACATTCTCTTAAGTGGTTTCTAATCTAGCTCAATGGTTGTCAAATAGAGTGTACGTGGGAATCATCTTGGATGCTTTTGAAATTTGTGGAGGAGCTGCCCCCAGAGAACCTTAGTTATAATGTTGAATAAAGAATCTACATTTTTAAGAACTCATCCACTGATTATTATATGGCCTGTTCTCATCTTGAGAAACCAATCTAATAAAAAAGACAGACATGTATATAAATAATTGCAATATAAAATATATTAAAATATACATAATAAAGAAAGTCATAAGAAAGAAAAGATTATATCTTTTCTGTTTTTTTTTTTTAGATTTTTAAAAAAATCACTTTTATAGTCATTCTCCATTCACGAAGAGAAACATTAAGACAAAGACAGGAGCATCTGGAAAAAGGCCCCATTCTTTTACTCATATATAAAATTATTTACAGTACTATATACTACATCCCATACTACTGACTAGAATATACTGATCCCAGCTACAGAAGTAGTTTTTCTGTTTTAAAAAAATTCTGAGGGGGCTGGCCCGGTGGCGTAGTGGTTAAGTTTGCATGCTCTGCTTTGGCAGTCTGAGGTTCACAGGTTCAGAGACCGGGTGTAGACCTACACACGGCTCATCAAGCCATGCTGTGGTGGCACGCCACATACAAAATAGAGGAAGATTGGCACAGATGTTAGCTCAGCGACAATCTTCCTCAAGCAAAAAGAGGAAGATTGCAATAGATGTTAGCTCAGAGCCAATCTTCCTCACCAAAAAATAAAAAATAAAATAAATAAAAAATTCTGAGGACAAGTTTTATTTTATTATATATACATAGACACATTTTCCCCTTACCTGCATTGTTATTCAGTAATAATTGCTTCTTCCTAAGTTCTGTCTGGATATTTTATGCTAGTGTAATAGGATTCTACTGAAACTCTGGTATTTTAAATATAGTATTAGAAATGAAATCAGTATATCAATAAAATGAAACGTGTTACAAATCTACACAAAGCAGAGACATATGGCATTTGAATGAGTGAAAATGCCATTATGAGTAGTCAACTGTGGATGCTCAGTGGGAAATCCTCACGGTTTTATGTCTAGTCTTTATCCAATGTGGACTTGACACTTGGCTGAATGACAGGCTCTTATTCGAGCACAGCTAGAGACTGATTAAGTTAGGTTCTGCCTACACTGTAATGAAATTCACTGGATTTATATAATCTTTAGTACCTGAATCCAAAGGGATATGAAGAGTTATATAAACCTTAGAATGTTGAAAAGAAATAGCTTTTGGAGTAAAATCAACAGTTGAAATCAGTTGAAACATCAGATTTAATTATTTCCAACATGTTCCATGTATTTTTTCCAACAAGCAAACAAACTGCTATATTTCATTCATTTTAAATATCCCATAAAAGGGAAAATAAAACTGTAGTTTAGAGTATACTTATTTAAAGGAAGAGTTTATCTATAATTTGAATATGCTCTTTCAGAAGAACAGATTGCAAACACCTCAGATTAGGAGTCATCTTTGACACGCCTTTGGCATGATGTGGAGCTCAGCGTATATTCACTGAACAGATGAATAAAAGAATCCCTGGATTCAGGAATAAATATGTCAATAAAATATAGACATCCCATAAGACCTTATTTTCCCTTCTTTGGAGGCTTTTTTGGGCTATGTATCCATGCAGATATGAACTATATAAATGATATAATTTGGATATGGAAAGTTTTTCTTGTAGGGAAGAACATACACTTTTTTTGTTGTTGTTGTTGGATTTTAGTGTTTTTTTATAATAGTCAAAGTCGGTGCCTTTCTAGGATTTTTATTAAAGTTAATTCTTACAAAAATGTCACAAGCATGGTAAATACAGTAGCATTATTAAGAGCAAAAAAATTATTTTTCCAAGCTCTTTAACTACATAAATCCAAAAGAGCTTCTCTAGCTTCCACAAACATACCTTCAATTACTCAGATTTCAGTGATCTCTCTCTCTTTCCTTCCTATGTTATTCAAGGCTCATTCTATATACTACTTAGCACCTGAAAATATATTTTCCGTTTTGTTTTCTATTTGCAATGTAAGCGAAAACTGATGCATTTAAATTTAAGAGCCTGAGATCAGCTGTTGCCATTTTAGAAGTGGACTCTTGGTGAAAAGAGCTCATCAAGAGGTAGAACTTCTTGGAGGCAGATTTTGATTTCTGATTACAAAACCGAACCTGTTACAGAATGCTCACCATTCAGATTTCTGCTGGAGTCACCAAGGAGGTATTTTGTTGAGTTCACAGTCAACTTCTCTATTTAAGTGACTGAGTTAATCTCATTGATATCTCATACTGTTGTGAATTTTCAGAATGCTGTCACCAGTATTAAATTCAGCATTTCTTTTAAAAAAAAATTTCTCTTGGGCCCGCCCCATGGCATAGCGATTAAGTGTGTGCGCTCCGCTGCTGGCAGCCTGAGTTTGGATCCCGGGGGCGCACCAACGCACCGCTTGTCAGGCCATGCTGCGGCGTCATCCCATATAAAGTGGAGGAAGATCGGCATGGATGTTAGCTCAGGGCTGATCTTTCTCACAAAAAAAAAAATTTCTCTTAAATCTGTTCTTGAATTTTCCACTTGAAATCTGAAGTAATTGGGTATAGCAGAGTAACAGTTAATTGGGAAAAAAAAAAGGAAAAGGAGAAAAAAAACTCAATTGCTTTTTAAAATTTTTTCTTTTATAAAAACCTACCAAATAAATCAAAGGGAATCCCTAGTTTTCTCTAGGCAGTGTTAAATTGGCCAAAGGGGTCATAGATTCCATCTTATTCATCTTGGTATAGCTAGGGCCCAACAGCACAGACTCAGAAAGGGTGAGTCAGACTTCAGTTAAATAAATTTAAAAAGAATTGTAACCCAAGATAGTAAATCCTTGACTCAGGATATTTGCAATATAGTCTTTTACACTGCAGTTCTAATGAGTTTTTAAATAAATTTTCTGAATCTTTTTCAAAATAGGCACTGAATTCTGAGAAAGGATGAAAAGGAATAGATTCTAGTTCTGGCTGATAGTCACTGTCTTGTACTCAGGCTGAATTTACAAGACATTGAACCTCGCTAAATTTTCACACACGTAAAATCGTAATAGTCTTACTTTATCTGCAGTCTTCACAGGTATTGTGGTGAATAAAATGAGATTCTGTATCCATAAACACTTTGAAAAATACAGTGCAGGGTAATATAATTTTAAAATGATAATTCCATTTTGGAGACTGGAACAATTATCTCAATAACGATAGCATAAATGTACATAATATGTAGAAATATTTTTAGATAAACAGTGTTTATTTTATATGCAAATAACATCTGGAGGCATGAGACGTAGTAGGAAGAGTACAGGGCTTGGGAACATCATCATCAGCATTGCACTACCTGAATTTACATCTCAGCTCTGGCACTTAGTAAGTGTAGGATCACAGGTAAATTTCTTAACTCTCTGAGCCTCAATATCTCCATCTAAAATTTACATGATTTTGATACATCTCAGAAAGATGTTTTTTTCCTTCACCTTTACCTCTTTTCTCTTCTCCCTTGTAGCTGAGACAACTCAGTGTTCCCTAGTATCCATTCTTCCCTTTTCCTTTTAGTTTTTAGTAAGGCACACGGCCACCCAGCTGGAAATTCACTCTCTGGGCTCCCCTCAGCCTAATGTAGTTCTGTGACTAAGCGCTCACAACAGACTATGAGCAGAAGTGATGGGTACAACTTCCATTTAAAAGGAAGTTTTAAAAGGAAATGACCTGCCTGCATTTCATCCATTTCACCTTTTCCATAAATAGTAGTGTGAATATGATGCAGGTGAGTCAGATTCGACCAAGCAGACAAGGCTAACGGCCTGGCCTTAGGCATGTCAGAGCAGAGTACCCCACGGGCTCTGTCTGCCCTGGCACTGTTAGACAAGAGAGAAATAAACTTCTATTTTGTTCAAGCCACTATATTTGGGGGTCTCTCTGATGCATTATGTTAGTCTCTATCCTAATAATATAATCCTCCTTTCCTTTTTTCTTTGCCCTTCACTTTCTAATCTTACTTATTGAGTGGTGCCAGGCATTTATGTATGGATTTATTTAGAAAAGCTATGTAAAGTGCTTAGCAGGTTTAGGACAGTGATACTAAGCAAATGCTCTTCTTCCCTCACTAAATGCCGGAGGCTATGGTGACCACAGGAGACATAAAATGAATAGGCCTGACCCTTACTCATGACCCTTAGAGGAAGTAACTAGACATGCAGTAGCAAGCAATTATTTTGAAATAACTTATCCCATGATTATTTAACTGCAATTTGGCCAAAGTCCAAATATGGAGAAAAGAGCGAATGATACCATTAAAATCTGAGAAATATGAATTTTTGTGGATAAAAAGGCATAGTTCCACAAGATCAAATTTCTAAGATATAATCAGGTAAAATACATCTTGTCAACAGTTTGTAAAATGTCCGTGGGGAAATAGTAAAATATTAATCACTACATGAGGTGCTACTCATACAATTTCTTGATCAAATATAGTATGTACATAGGTTTTTTCTTTCTTTTTTTGTTTTTTGGCTCATCTGTTTTCAGATGAATGGGGAAAAAAGCTAAAGATGAGGGGGGGAAACGCTCTAGTTACATCTATCTTTATATTTAAAGTCAGCTACATTAATTTCAACGAGAATAAGCTTCTTGAAGGACAAATAACATCTTTTTTTGTTAACCATTCTTCTCTCAATCGCTAACAAAATGTCTGGCCCTTAAGAATAATGGTTTCAATAGTATTTATTAATTACACTGTTATTATTAATAAATAGTATTAATACTGCTATTGAATGCTTACTATGTGCCAGACCCAGTCCTGAGCACTTTATACATGTCGATTCATTTAACCCTCAGAACAGCCTTATGAGGTAGGTACAATACTTATCCCCATTTTGCAGAAAAAGGAAAGGAGGACAAAGAGATTAAACAACTTTCTCAAAATTATACTTCATCACAATGTAGTAGAGCTGAATAAATAAATTCTGAATGTATAAATTCCACATAGTTTTGGTGATTCATTCATTTGAATTATTGCTTCCAGTTTATATAAGAATTAGGGAAAAAAGCTTTAAAGTGAAGTGTACACACCAAACAGAACGGCTGGAATTAAAAAGATTGATAATATTGGTGAGCACGTAGAGCAAATCTAATACGCGTACATGGTTGGCTAGAGTGTAAAATGGTAAACTACTTTGAAAAGCTATTTGGCAACTTTTATGAAGTTTAACATACACCCAACTTGTGATCCAGCAATTCCATTAATAGGTGTTGACCCAAAAGTAATAAAGACATATGGCTACAAAATGATTTGAACAACAATGTTCATAGCAACTTCATTTATAATAGGCCCAAACTGGAAATAACCCAAATGTCCATCAAGAGGAGAACAGATAAATGCCTTGTGGTTCATACAATGGAATACTACTCAGCAATTAAAAAAAACAGAACAAATTACTGATGCACACAATAATATGGATGAATTTCAAAAACTTTATGTAGAACAAAAAAGCCAGACATAAAAAGAGTACGTATAGTAATATGTCATTTATATTTCATTCCAGAAAAGACCAAACTAATCTACAGTAATGAAAATCACAACAGTGGTTCCTGGGGGAGAGAGAGGAGAGTTACAGTATTGATAGCAAAGGAGCAGAAGGGAACTTTCTTGGGTAATAAAAATGTTCTTTATATTGATCTGGGTGATGGTTACAAAAGTGTATACACTTGTCAAAAGTCATCAAGCTGTACACTTAAGATCACTGTATTTTACTACATGTAAATTATACTCAACAATGTATGACTAAAATAAAAAAGAAACATATGATATTAAAATTAGCTCTAAGAAAGAAAACTGTTCAACACTAGACATTGCTAAGAAAGGAGGAGAAAAAAACCCTTTCTGAAGAAATACACATTTAGTTATTTTTCTGTGATGACATGTGGTACAGTCTAAAGGCAGTTGACCATACGATGATACTATTTTTTATGAAATTATGTTCCAAAACCAAGTGTAAATTTCATAAGCTAATGCTGATCAATATAATTCCTTGTTTCATGTAATGGAGACTACAAAACTGCACTTAAAGAATCAAATAAAGTTTTTGATCATGGAGAAGCAACGATTTTAATTTCAGCATTGGTTAGATCTTTTGTAACAGAAGGTATATTATTAAAAGCTTTTCTAAACAAATACTGCATGATTCCACATATATGTGCTATCTAAAAGAGGCAAATTCATAGAAACAGAATAGAAAGGTGGTTGCCAGTGGTTGCAGGAGGGGGAAATGCGGAGTTGCTGTTTAACGGATATAAAATTTCAGTTTTGCAAGATGAGTAAGTTCTAGAGATCTGCTGAACAACACTGTGCCTATAGTAAACAATACTGTATTGTGCACTTAAAATTTTGTTGAGAGTAGATTTCATGTTAAGTGTTCTTACCACCACTACCACAGCAAAACCTTTTCTTAAACAGTTCTAGGAAGAGGTAAACACATATTTTGTTCCCCAAGGAGATGCTATAAAACTTAGAATTGAATGTTTTTCTATATTTCACTCTTGAGGTCAACTGAGACTCAAAGAGATCACTGAACTTTCCTCAGAGCATAAAGCTAAGAAGTGTTGGGGCCAGAATCTAAAGACACAACTTGCACTCAACTCATTAGGTTATCCTGTGTCCCCTGATTATAGTGTGTCTGCTGATCTATACATGCTCAGCAACTAACTGTCTTACTTAAACAAGCATAAATATTTTCACAAAACATCAAAAATATTATTAAATATGGCAAGAAATCTAGCATAGTGGCCCACTAATATTGACAACATTTGGGGGTGCCAAGAATCAAACACATGGGTATAGGATTTATAAATCAGGAGACCCTCAAACTTTAGTGTGTATAAGAATGTTCATTTTAATTCAGCACCCCAAATAATTCTCATACAGGTTGTTCACACTTTGAGACATGCTGTTAAAGACATATTAAAATTTATATGTAAGAACAGATGACATTTGCGTCTTATTTACGACATTAATTAAAATAGAGTTGTTCATCTGTTTTCTACCTAGGGATGGCATCAAGGCTTCAGAATCAAAAGCTTTTATAGATTTGTTGATTTTTATAGTTTTTAGATTTTATTCTGTGGTTATTTTGCAAAGTTTTTACAAATTCTTTTTCAACAGAAAGAGTGCTAACATTTATTATAATACGTGAAATTTCTCCCTTTTACTTTTTTACTTATTTCTAATATTTTTAACTTCCATTCAAAAAATTCAACAAATATTTTTGAGAACCTATAAAAGGCAGAAATAGTTTAACTTGAACAACTTAATTCCATAAGTGAACAAATAGATATGAAAATTGTAATTATCAAATTTTAATTGACTTCATATTGGCACTAAATTTTTTCAAAGTGTTTGAAAGAATTTAAAATTATAAACCCAGAGTAAAGTTAAGTGGGGTAGATAGTCAAGTGTTCTTTGTTAGGAACTGAAAGGGATCTTTGGGATGAGGAATCTCTATGTGGAGTGGATTTGTTTTTTTTGTTTGATACTCGAGATCCATTCACATTTAGTCTTTTAAAGTATATCTTGATTTTTTTTTTTTGTCCCTGCATTACTAACCTCTTTCTCAACCCATGTGATTTGAGTGGGACTGGTTCTACACCCAGCCTGGGAATAACCACAGCTGGTTTAAGAGAATCAATATTTACCATTCATTGGCTTTAATGGGCAGTTCAGGGATTGAAATGTAACCCAATCAGAGCCCTTGAGATATCAGGAAGTATTTTGGGGAGATTCGTGGAAGAAAAAAGAAAGCTTCCTTTCCCTTTTGTGTTTGAAAAAAAAATTGGAAGAGACTCTTGCCCTTCTAATGATGTGGTATAAAATGATGAAGTTTAGAACTGTCAAAGCCATTTTACCTTTAAGAAGGAAGAGCCTTGAGCTGTAGTGTGGAGGAGAGAGATTGGGGACAGGGACACAGAGCACTGAGAGGAGTCTGATGATGAAGGTGACACTGTGAAAAGCTGAGTGCAGAGACAGAGAAGAATCAGGTATTGGGTGCCATGGTTTTATCTGCTGCATCAAGCATCCCCTGAGGCCAACGCCCTCTGGAAATTCCAATTGTGTAAACCAATGTATATTGTTTATTAAATCAATAATAACAGTATATTTTTCAGGCTGAATCATCTGGAATTTATTTTGGAAGATTGACCTATTTGTCTTGAGACTTTAGACATTTTTTAACAGAAATAAAGAATGGCTAATATTTCTATTTTAAAACACTATAACTGAAGGGATTTAACAGTTCAGTTTTTGTCTATTATCTGAAAATAATAATTTTTCTTAAAAATCAGAAAAACTAGAAAAGCATAATAAGAAATGAAATATGGCATCAAAGTTTATAGATTATATAATATTAGAGGTAGATATCAGAAGTTTCACAGCACTTAAGCAAAACAGGACTCTAAGAATACTTGGGTACGGACTGATACTATCTCCTTTTGTTTCAATTATTTCATATAGTTTTAACATTCACTGAGCTGAACTATGTCAGCAAAATATAACCCAAATACAGGACTTGTATTTTTTGGACACTGACATAAGATAGCAATCTCATGTTATAGATAGCCCATAATAAATGTATATACACCGATATAAAGATGCTTCAAAGAAAAAGAAGTCAGTCTCTGAAAATGTTCTGTAAAAATTGATATTTAAAAGCAAATAATTAAAATGAGAGGAGTGCTTTGAAGTACAAAACACTTATCTAAAATACTTCTTCCTGGTATCCTTTTCCACTTAAAAATGTAGAGAAAGAACCATAACAGTGAAATAGACCACAGGAAGCATCAGGTCAACCTCCCAAATCATGCAGGTACCCATTTAAAATCTCCACTTAAACATTTTGAGTGATGGAGACCCCATGGTGTGGTAAGGAAATTCATTTCTTAGTAGAAAAATCTAGCTTTTCTCTAACTATAAGAAACCATCCTTTCTTATACTATGCCAAAATCTGCCTCCCTAAATTTTCTTACCATTCATTCACATTATTTCCTACGAAGCTCCCTTGCCAGGAAGCCTTCCTTAAAATGTTCCCCATCCTTTAATTATTCCTTACATAATTTGGTTTCCAGAAATTTCACCATCCTTGTCAATTTTCTATTGGGGAAAAAAATCTTATTTTTTTGCAATTGTATTAAAGTTCCTGACCTACAACATTTTTGCTTTTTCTTTTTTTAAACCTTTGGACTGTCTTCCTAGGGTCGTCTGAGCATGGAAGATATTATGTACCATTCAAATCCCAGGCCAACATCTCCCATGTTTTCAGCTCCCATTGCATCCAATGTGGTATCCTTCACAGGGTGCTTAGCACTTTCTATCAGTTATATGTACGATACATATTTATATATATATATATATATATATTTTTTTTTTTTTTTTGGTGAGGAACATTGGCCCTGAGTTAACATCTGTTGCCAATCTTCCTCTTTTTGCTTGAGGAAGATTACCACTGAGCTAACATATGTGCCAATCTTCCTCTATTTTGTATGTGGGACACTGCCACAGCATGGCTTGCTGAAGGCCCAGGATCCAAACCTGCGAACCTTGGGCCCCAGAAGTGGAGCACGTGAACTTAACCACTATGCCACCAGGCTGGCCCCTATGTATGATATATTTTATCTGTTAATCTACATTGAAACCTCCATAAGGACAGTTAATCAGCATTTGTTGAAAAGAAAAAAAAAGCTAATCATTTGACATGCTGTAATTAATTCATAAGCACCAGAGCTTGAGAATTTAGCTTTAAATAAAGCCTTAATGACTCAGAGATTTTGGAAATCTTTTACTCAAAAGCTTCTTATGAAATCATGTTAATACTAATCTGTTTTAACTATATTTCTTTCTGATTATTATTGTGATAGAGGAAAGCCAATGCATATTTATCTTTTATTTAGTCAGTTTTATTATCTTTTAAAAGCTTCATTCGATTTCTTTGAATTTTCTAATGTGTAATTGTATCATTTGCTAGTAATGATATTTTGCCACTTTGTTCAATATTCATACACCTGTCTAATATCTTATGACATTTCTAAAATAAGATTAAATAATAATGCCTACAGGTGTCTTTGTTTTGTTCTGAAGTTCTAACAGGAATATTCTCCAGATTTACCAATTAGTAATATATTCCTACCTCTCTAAGAATACATTTGGTAAATTAAGAATAGATATAAACTTTAAAAATACATAATTCTCTTTAAATTCTAAATTTTTTCAAAATTAAAGAAAGAAAGTCTTCAGGAAACTGAACTAAGAGGTTGGTTTGTATATTAGAAATCCCAACACTACAGAGAGATTCTGAAATAACATTATGTTTCTGAATGCTTGTCTTACATATCGTTTGTTTCTAAAAGTACATGAAACCCTCTTAAATTGTTGAAGATGTTTTTATCAAGCATATGGGAAAAGATAGACTTGATCATTTCTATTATGTGGTAATAAAAGTAATCATAGTTAAAGCTTACTGAGCATTTTCTACATTCTGGGCACTTGTATATAATTACTTTATATGGAAAATCCTTCCAACAACTCTATAACATTATTATCTTCATCTTACAGATGAGGAATCTGAGGTCTAGAGAGGTTAAGAAATGTCATATTTTTATTAAGATCAGAAGGCAGATTTAAAAATTAGACTGTCTGCAAATTTAAGAACCACACTATCAAAGGTTGATGTGATCTCTGAAAAGTGTAATGTAAGACTAATTGCATTTTCTTACGTTGTAATTAGTATACAGAATGGTGCATATCGCAAATAGTTTGAACCACCAGAATATGGAAGCTTTAAAAATTTCACTTCTGCAATGGAAAGCTGATAAGAAGAAAAACAACCTAAAGAAGTTGAGATGGTTGTAAACATTTAGCTATAAGCTGTTTTTGTAATTCTGCTGATGAGAGCACAATGATTTCAAAACACTAACCTAATGAAAATTGACATAATACAGTTTTACAAATTGATAGATGTCCAAACTAAGATGCCATAAGGGAAAGGTGATACCTAGTTTGCAGTGTAGAAAATAAAAGTCAAAGAACAGTTACTTGTTGGTCAAGCAACGTAAGGATATAATCTACAGCAAAGAAATATGTCTTAGGTTATCATAGTCTGAAAATATAGCTTCTTCTTATCAATGAATTATTTTATAAAATGATTCTGTACTAAAAAGTAATCTTCAGATTTTAGTTTCCTAAGAAGACTTTCCAGTCAGAGAGAGAATGTATTGACTTGCTAAAATTAGTATTCTGGCCTATTTGGCACATATATTTCTCTGTGTAAATTAACAAAATGTCATCTGATTTATGAATCAGTATCTTCTAAGTGTGGTTCAAGAGCTTGAGTCCCTAGAGACCTTTTCAAACCTTGGTTGGGAAACAGCAAAGCTGAGGACTGAAGTTGGTGAGTTCATCTGGGTATGAGCATCCCATGAGGCTCCTACTGAATGTCTATTTTCTGGACATTTTAATTGTGAGAAGTGCATTTGAATTTGTAGTTGACTGACCTTCTATCTAAATGCCATAAGCTTTGTTTCAAAAGAGCAATTGAATTCAATGATCTAGGCAATTTCTTATACTTTTTGGTGGGATTGTAAACTGGCTAAACCTTTCCAGAAAGCAATTTAGAAATATGTATCATCGAGATCTTCAAAAAAGTTCAGGCCCTCTGATTTAGCAATTCCTATTCTAGGACTCTAATCTAGAAACAAATCAGAGATGTAGCCAAAGACTTATATTCAAACATGTTTATTACAATGATTATTTGTAAAGGAAAAAAAAGGGAGACAGGGAGACAATCTGAATGTCTAGTCTTATAGAAATGGTTAAATAAACTTTAGTACAAATATATGATAGAATAAACATTATACAGCTATTAAAAATCATGATGTTGAAGAATATTCAGTAGCATAAGAAAACATTGAAAATATGGTTGGCTAAAAAATTGAGTAGAAAACTATATATATTCAATGTTTACTATGTCATTAAAACTAAATGTAAAATACTAGAAAGAAAAAAGCTTAAATGTTTACAGTAATTATTTCTAGATAAGTAAAGTTATAAATGGTTTAAAGTAAACTCTTTATGTTTTCTATTTTTTCCTACAATTAGTATAAAAATATTTAAAATACGCCAAAAAATAAGTCCTTTTAAACGATGGTAGAAGCATTATTCTTGAAGGTTTTAAAAAGCATTCAATATGATTTAAAAGTAAAACCACTTTTTTTAACTGTACTTTCCTTTTTTTTGTTTGATTAATTATATGGCCTTTTAATATCGTTAGTGAATCAAATTAACAATTATTTATAAGTATAAACAATCTTTTAAAACATAGTTTTTAAATTTAGATTTTAATGGTGTTTCTATTTTATTGGATGTAAAGACATTCATTACTTAGAAATATTTTTTTAAACAAAGCTTGGGATAATTTATCATCTTGCTTGGATACTAATTTTCCCCATGGCATCTGCTCATTTGGCTTACATTTCTGCCACTGAACCAGTGACTGAAATCTACCCAGCTGTGATTTATGATCTGTTTACATACAATCTGCCAGACCACACTGCCGTAAAGCCTGCAAGATCCTCAGGTAAGAGCAAAGTGAGGATATATAGCCTATTCCAGACTTCCCTATGTTATACTGTTTAGATCTTAGCAAACTACAAAATTATCCTTGGATGCAGAAAAATCAGAATAGTTGTAAAACAAATCCATATCTGGGGTTTTTGAAATATATTTTATTCTTCAGTGCTGGACTCAGGTTTTTAATATGTTGTTGGTTGAGGCAAATTTAAAATATGTACATCATACTAACACACTCAGCTTCCTGAAAACATGAGGATCTTTAACTGAAGAATAAAAGAGCTGATGTGAAAAAATAGTTATTTCCTAAGAATGTTTTACATCATTTCTGAAAATGCATGCGTGTGGTTTAAAGAATTCAGAGTAGACAAAACTGAAACCATGTTTTCTAGGCTAGTGATTTAATTTTGTTTAAAATTTTTTAAACAGGGACATGACTACTTAATCTAAGACATTTTACTTTCTTTTATCAAAGATGTAAAATACTGAGTTGACAGACAAGATTTTATTGAGGTTTTAAGACATTTTCAATGATAGCTTTAACTCTTTATGAGACTCTTTTTAGTGCTTCCACATAGAAATGTACTGTCTGGTAATTATATGGCACACATGTTGCTTGTTTAAATAATGCTTTTTTTTTTCTTTAATTACTGGCTTGAGCAAATAACTAACTTATGCGCATCTATCATCATTCTATGTTACGCCAGGACGTGACTGCTCTGGTCCTATCACCATATATATTGAGTCAGTTCACTTGAGTACTAAAATCAGATATACGCCTTTACTTATCATGGCATCAGTGTAAACAAATGACATATACTGATAAGGTGACACACAACGTAGATCAATCAAAAGAAATGATTTTCTGTATTTTAAATCTACTTTTCAATGACTATTATTTGGTTAATTTTATCACTGCAACATAAATGATAAAAATCTACTTCCTGAAATGTTTTGTACAATACCATTTCCTGTCTTCTGAACCATGAACTATGAAATACAGTGAATAGGAAAAAAAAATTACACGCAGTTAAGACAAAAAATAATGGCCTATGAGAGGTGATGTTATTGCAAATATTAGTTAAAATTAACTGAGCATTTTGTACATGCCATGTACTATGCTAAATGATCTAAATAAATTATTTCTCACCAGATTCCTGATTCTCACTAGAAAGCCATTAGTTTGGAACAGTTATTTCCTCAGAGGAAGAATCTTAAGTAACTTGATCAAATGAACGAGCAAGTAAATGCCGGAACTGGGATGAAAATACACCGCTACTAACCTCCAGAATAGTCAGGAGAAATAGAACATAATAAATAGGTCAACACATAATCAGAGTACAAAAAAAATTCAGTGAAAGATGTCCCTAGAAATATTTTTTTCAATGCCCTCGTCTTAAAGATGAGGAAACTGAGACCCAAAGATATTAAACGACTCATCCAGCTTCACATAGCTCATTAACTGACCGAGGGCTAAGACTTGGTCTTTTAGTCTCTAAAAAGATATCATAGCTACTTAAATCTAAGTTATAAGAGAATAGGTAACCTATACAACATCACACAGCATGTTGCTTCAGTGGAAAATCTATCCCAGGCAATTCCTCAATCAACTCTTGGTGATGGCAAGTTGGGAATTAAAAAAAATTAAAGGTATAGATTTTATATTTATTTTTTATCCTAGTCTCTCTTTTTAAGAATGCTAGTGAAAGATCAATTGATTTTTGAAAACATTTTTATATAGAAAAATTTAAATTATCTACTCATGAACAGTCTAGTTTCATTTATAAAAACCATCGCAGACCCAGACTCTGAGATTATTTGGTAGCAAATCCCAGATAGCATATCATTTCCTAAGTAAATATCAAACAAAATTTTAAAGCAGAAAAAATGAGGAGGATGATTATCTTTTAAACGTTGTGAAGACAAATGAGTGGTAGAGAGCTGAAAGAAAATGTCTAATGATATGCTTTATAAGTCGGTAAGAACTGTGAATGTGGACTTTATTTTTCAAACAAGAAATCCACAGAACAATTAGCAGAAACCAGCAAAAAGGCAGACAAAGTGGCAAATTTTAGAAGAATTTAGAAATTGGTGTGGAGGGCAATCATCAGATAGACGAAGCTTAGTGTCAGCAGCTTGTGAAGCTCAAATTTATTAAATAAAGGATTCTGATATAGTCAGGGTTGCTTCTCAAGTGCAGTAAGCCCTGAGAACAGATAACTGGTTTTATGATGAAACATGTATGTACTTCCCAGGGTGAAGGAGAGTCCATTATCTGAAGAAAATAATTGGAACCAAACACTTGTTCAGTAATCAAAATATATTTAAAATAGAATTCTAAAATGTTATATTTCTTAAAAGTAACCAATGAGCAAACAGAACACTGAAAAGATTATAACTAACCTTTACGTGGCGCCTTACAACTTACAACATGAGCCTGCATGCACACAGCCACACAGACACACACATACACATACACACACATATACATTTATTGTTTTCTGCTTATAAAAATCTTATGGATTAGGGTGGAGGTGATATAATTACCCCTATTTTATACGAGATCATCTCAAAGAGGATAAATTATTTGCCGGAGGTCATAGTAGTGATAACGCAGAGAGCCAAGACTGGAACCCAGCTCACACAGCTATAAAGTTTGTCCTCTTACAGCAGCGGGTATGTTTTAGGTTCAAATTGATATGGCTAGACACAAACCCTCATTAAAGATGAATGTAAGGTCAAAACATGATGTAAAAAAACCCAAAAGAGCTATTAAAGAAAAACAACACAAATATTAATCTATTAGTCAATTATAAGTTATAAAATAGATGTGATCCTGAGAAATTATAAGCAAAACTAAGCATCATACATGAATCTTTATTATAAAATTTATTTATATAATGCAAGAACATATTTTGTGATATTTATTAATGTTTTCTCCCACCACCCACAGAAGCTGTACGTTGCACGCTTCTCTCAGTATAGGATACTAGTTCTAGTCCTTCTACCATGCCTTAGGAGATGGATGACATGACAGAAAAGAAATAACAGTCAAATTCATGTCTTTTCAAAGGTGAAGTCTGGGTATCAAAAGAAAAAGTATTTGGAAATTTGCTTGGCTAGTCAGATGGAGTTATTCCTCTGCCCTATTTATCCTGTACCACCAATATCCTGGGTAGAAGCTTCCCTACACTGGGAAGGGAGAGAGGAGAGTCCACAGGCAAGAATGCAAACTACTCACTGCTGAGAATCTCTGAGGTGAGTGTCTGCACACAATCCTCTCCAGGCCAAATCCTGGGAGGAAACTTTGAGTGGGATAAGGAGCTCCTTTTTTTGCCTTGGTTCTTGGAAGAAATTCAGGTGAGCATCCATCTTTGACATAGTCATACACACCTAGGCATTCAGATGCATGTGCGTGAAATTAGGTGAAGGAGGCACCTTGTAGCCAAGATAAGGATAGAGCAGTGCGTTCTCTAAGGCACTCCAATCAGAAAGGAATTAGGATGCCTCAGTGGATACTACAGGACTAAATGCTGCATCTTAACCTTTCCCCAGTTCCTTTTTACCTTTGCCCTGCTCCCAAACTCCCCATCTTTACTCTGGCCTGGCATTTTCCAAACTTTAGACGCGTCGATAAAACTCTAGATAAGATGGGAAGTTACATTTCTTGAACACTTGAATCTGTGACATGAGAATTGTATCGTTTCCTATATTATAAGGGTGTCACAGAATACTTCTCTATAGAATTAACTGAAATATTTCAGCAGGAAATATGGGTCACAGAACATGCTGTCTGATTCTAGCAGCACTATGCCTTTCTAGAATTTCAGTTTAGGCTAGAAATTCTCAATAAAATTGTACAGGCTCACTATTTCCAACCAATCTAAAGGCAGATAACACTATTGCCAATAAAAACAAGATTTTTATAACTTTAAAAATTCACCTACAATTTAACAAATGTTATTTCTATAATTTAAAAAATTATGATTTTTGAGTGCCAGGCTTACTTATAATACTTGTGTTTTAAATTTTTTAGTTGGTAGCCAAAGGTATATCAGTAAAATAAGTTAGAATCGTAACAACATAACATAATGTGAGTTGTCTGAAAAAATAATGAATTATAGAAATTTCCTTAAGAAATTAGGTGTAGCCTAATTTCATGAGTATTAAAATGGAATTATCAATTAAGCAAGCAATTGGTTGATTGAAACATGAGTATACTAATCTTTTGGTTACTAAAAACGGTAGACAAGAATCTAGAAAAAAATAAGAATGTGCCATTCCCATCTAGGACAAAGGGTTATTTGATGCATTTATTAGTCCAATTAGTCACACAGTCAATAAATATATATTGAGCTTTTTAAAAATGTGCCAAAGATTGTCAAACTCTTGGAATTCAATAATACACGAAATACAGTCTCTGACCACAAAGAACTTACACATTAGTGCAATATTGTCATTGGGCTGCAACTTTAAAGAAAGAGCCTCAACCAAATATATATGAATATATGTACACACACACATACACACACACGGATAATATGCACGTTGGCATATTAAGTATTCTGAGAAGGCTTAGAGGAAGTAAACCAAAAACTCTTTCAAACTTTTTTACCCCAGTGTTTACAAACTTTTTTGAGGTTACAAACCTGTCCGCCTAACTCTTTGTGTTAATGTATTAATGTTCCCTCCCGATAATTTGGGAAAGGTTGGCGTAATGAATTCTAAAGAAAGAAATTCCTTTCCCTAGTGTAGGTAAGAATATTTCATCCAGCTACAGTAGTTTGAGATAAATTACCTATAAGTACATCAATCTCCCCTTCTGATGTCCTAAACATTCAATAAGCTTGTGATCTATACTTTGATAAATAATTATATTCATTTGTCCAAGGAGTAGATTTATTCACCAAAATTAACTATTCCAGGCAAATGGCCAGGACTGATAAGCTTGCTGGATATTCTCTCACAATAAATTGGCTAATTGGCATTGTGATTTATAAATTAGTCTCCTCTGGGTTTGGTGAGTGGGAATCAATGTGAACCAATCTCCTAAAGTTTGACAACATTGAATTTCTGAACCTGCAAAGCTTATGACTGGATTCTGCACTTGGTTCAAGTCCAGACACCAGGAAGGGCTTTGGCTCCAGATCTCATTGCCTCTGTGACATCACTTGGCCCTTTACACTCAGATGCCTGCTTCCATCATTTTCTCTCTTGAGACCGTGATTTACTCTAGAATACTCACTATGTATATTTTGTTCATCTCTAATATCCCTACAAACAATGAGTTTTTCCTCCCTTCTCCTACTGCCTAAATTAGTCCCCTTATTGTCTCTCACCTGGTCCTCTCAGCCACTCTTCCCCTGCCACCAACAATATACCTAAAATGTCCACCAGCTGTGTTATTCTCCCGCTTAAATAGCTTCATTAGTTTCTACCGCATATACGACACATTTCAACCTCGTGCTAATCCTTTAATTTATAGGATATTACAATCTTCACCAATCTCCCTAATCTAAATTTGATCCTTATGTTTCTCTCTCTTATAGTACCCTGTTTTTTTCCTTTCTCTTAATTCCCATTAGCAGAATTTGAGGTCATAATTGTGTATGTGTGTGTTTAAGTGTATTCAGTTATATTTACAGGATGACTCTCAAAATATATAATCAATAAAACATGAGCACAGACCAGTCAGAATTGATGCTAGGCAGGTATTACTCCTTTAGTTGCTGAGTGGAAGGGTGAGGGGAAGGGATAGGTGGCCAGAGAAATGTGGAATCATTCAGAGAACTGCCAACAGCTTGGAAATATTTCAACATTCTAACAAGTGAAATGGCTGCACCAGTATGTACCAGGTGAATATTACCCCTAGATTGTCCATCTATTTAACTAGAGTTATATGCTAATGAGACCAATTCAGCATTTCTGTTTCATTGGGCATCATATATCCTCAGCCTAGAAAATGTCTCTCTGAAGCAGAGTAGGAACTTAATAAGTATTTTTTGAATTGATTTAAACATGGCATACAAAGCCTGCCATTATCTGGTTTCTGCTCCTTCTCCAGTTTCAAGTATATTAGATTCTGAGTAGTGCTTTGCTCTTCAACCAGAGAGATAAATATGTAGTTCCTTTCAGAACCGTGTACCATATGTTTATGCCTTTGCCTGTGTTCTCTCTGGCTGGAACATTGTTCAAGTGGCTAACAACTGTACATTCTCTGACACCCAGGTCACGCACCATCTCATCCGGAAAGTGTTTCTAATGTTGTGACTCCTATCTCCAAACCTGCTGCCAGTCTACCTCAGGTGTTCCTCTTCTGCTTTTCCTTAGCACCCTCACAAACATCTATTATAGCAGTTTCCACATTCTTTTTAAATAAACTGTTCCGTTATCTAATTCCTCTCCTACGATCTCCTGAAGGGCAGGAACCATTGTTTACATAACCATATACTCAGATTCCAGCTCCAGGCTGAGTGTATACATACTGTTTAAATAAATAATTGACCCGGTTAGTGAATAACTGCGACTTACAAGCAATATGATATAGATCTCTACCTATGAGGTTAGAATTAATAGTAGCATATTTCTATGAATTTAGAGATGGTGGAGAGGAGCAAAAGGATGAAGAAAAAAGAAAGGAAGTCATTAAGTTTCCACACCTCTAAACGAAGCAAACATATTAGATTGAAAGTCAAATTCATTCCACAGACTAGTTTTGTTTGGGTCTTACTGTGTTTTAAACATTTTGGAATTTAACTGCTTTTCAAGAAGGCATGGATCTTTAGTTTACCATTTCTTACTGATTATGCCCAAATTCTGATCTCATTTATGTCATCTGCCATTGTCAACGTTTTTAATTTGAATTTTAACTGGCAACTCCTGTTACAATAAAATAAATATTATACTAGATTAAAAAAACATAGGTTATATAAAATGTTGCTAACAGAAGTGATATGACAGATGAAACTCTGATATTTAGTTTGGTATTTTAGTGGATAACATAGCCTTAGTGAATTTGGAAAATATTCTACTTATATATCTGTTTTGAAGTTTCTCCTTCTTAGCAAAAGCAGCTAGGTTGAAATATGAAGAGTTTATATAAACTGTGAGAGAATACTAGTTAAATTCCTCAACTCAGGGACTGAAACAATACTTCTATAGTGTGCCATATGCACCGTGTGTTTGTATACGAACCATAAAATAAACACTGTCAATCTCTAACTTATTTGAAATACAATTTATTGAATTTCAAAATAATGAATTATTTCCAATTTCTAACTGTTTTGTTAGGGATAAAGCAGATAAATTAAATCATATGAGTCACCAAAACAGAAAAAAAAAATAAACATCTGTATTTTAATTGTAATCAGCACTGGATTGCAGTGTTAAACAATTAGAGATCATTATACCATCCTGAAAGATCAGTGGGAGAGTGTCAAAAATGATGAGTATTCCATGTTTACAAAAGACTGTGTCTGTGGCATGCTGTGAGCTTCTGTGAATCATTTATCTTCTAGCTTTAATCTGTCATAGTATGAAATATTACAAATGTCATTCTGCATGACAGAATAATGAAAAACTAAAAAAGCCTGTATTTAATGACTTCTCCATAAAAACTTTTCCAGAAAAAGTTATGCATACATATAGTGATCTGCATTGCTTTTTTCTCTTCATTACTTCATATATTTTCCCATATCAAGTTCTTAAGGGAAGACCGCCAATTTTACAGTGAAATGTTGCAGGTAATGTTTTCTCCCTGTATATGCACATTCAAGTTCATCCAAGGAATTATTTTGTACCTAAATACCCATAGAGAAAAAGAGTAGAAAATTAATCTTCTAACATTCGTAGTGAACGAAAAATGAAAAGGGCCCACAAAAGTACTCATGGAACTTGGATAATAGAGGAGACAAAGGTGAAGATAACCATCAAGAATACTCTGATGCGTTAAAAAACAGAAAAGAAGAAAAAGAGAGAAAGAAAATGAAAAAAAAGAATGTAGCATATCATTGTTACATATCTTACTTTTGCAGGAACATAAGAGATTCATAATTTATGTTAAAATTTTAGTCATCTTTGGAATGAACTGAAATTACATAAATCCATGTGATTCTATGAGCAGACTCTTGAATTTCAGAAAGATTGGTATTACCTTTCCATACCTTACTTTTCTAACTGCCAGTAGCATACTCTTTGAATCTAAAAGTAGATTTCACATATTTTTTGAACTGGGAAGGTTCTTGGAGACCATTGAATCAAAGCTTTTCATCTTAGAGATCAAGAAAATGAGGCCCAGAAACCTTAAGTAACTTGCTCAAGGTCATATGGCCAATTAGAGAGAGATGAAGGACTATAATCCAGACCTTTGGACTTCCAGTTCAGTTTATTTTCCACTATTCCACAATAATTTTCTAATCTTCTTCCTCAATCAGTTTATCATTATTACCACCATTGACTTTATGACTTGGAACCTTCAAAATAATCTGCAGCAACCTTATGCCAAGTAATAAACAGCCTGATGGGCCAACCACTGAACTTACCGTCTTGGTAAAACAAAGCAAAAAATAAAAGCAAACGTGGATGGGAAAAATACCGATATGGTGAAATATCTTAATCACCATTTAAACAATTGTTGTAAAGTGTCTACTTTGGTGTTATTGCACCACATTTTCCAAAGTTTTCTTTTGAATTATTAGGCATAATTTATTTCCTATAAATGATTTAAAAAATGAGAGAAATGTGTAACATCAACATTGACATCCATTACACAATGAATGCAAACATACATTTATCATAATAACCTAACAGATCATTTGACAGTTATTTTGAAAATTCAGCAAATGCCATTCTAGGGCATATTATAGTCATTTTTTTGGAGGCTGAAAGGAAATAATTTTGCTTAAAGTGGAAAGAAAATATACTAGCAATAGAAAGTTATAAAGTTTTAATACATAATATATAATCAATATATATTATACAATTTATAAATTGCAGCTTTATAAATTGCAGCGTGTATCGCAGAGTCTGAAACCATGTTTTGATGTTTGGCTGCTGACAGCTTTCAAGAACCACCACCCTCCATCCCTTTCTGCCCCACATCTGGGCAAGCTGATTAGAAAACCTGAGTTCTCCCTCCTTTGACGCTAGTGGGAAGTTCAAACCACGCAAGCACTGACCTGAACTCAGGAACCCTCACCCCACTACCACCCCATAATCACAAAAAAACTCTAAAGCCAATCTCCTTTCCTTGCTCTCTCACGCCACTTTGGACCCGTTTGGGACCCTGCTCTGCTCTCCTCAGAAAGCCTTATTATGTGAGTAACAAAAATTTTCCTACTCCCTTGGTGCTTGCGTGGTACCATCAGTCTCAAAATCCAAACCAACAATAGAGTAACCACGACAACTGATGCTGTGAGGAGGATGTTTAGGTGATGACCACCATGACCGAGGGGCTTTCTTCTCTTGCTTTGGCTTAGTAACCGGCTCTGTTACCTGCCAACAATCTTGCACTTTGAACTGTGTTGTTTGTGCTGTATTTGGTGAGTTTTACCATAATTTTATCATAGATTTAATCAACCTACATAAGAAATTTTGATAACTGGCATTTGGAAACAAGAGACAGGGCCCTCCTTAAAGTGACTCTGGGTTGTGTGTCTGAGCCTGGCTCTACCTTTGTGTCTCAGGTTGAATTGTACGTCTTGATTCCAGCACAAACTGTGACTAATGCTAGGTTCAGAGCTATGACTCTTACTTTGCAACTTTTGGTTGTTAGTCTCAACCATGCATTGGCTCTTCTTCTACAGAGTTCTCAGAAAAAATCCTGATACCCTGTGCAATATATGGGCCCACTAGGTGGCCAGTTGTGTGGAAGAGTGGGTACCACGTGGCATGCTGAGGTCTACACTCCCAAAAGCAGGTGACTCACTAAGACCCTATAAAAATGCTTTTGCTATCACTCCTGCCCAGGCTTCTTTGCAACAAAGATCCTGATCCTCAGTCTTATAGAAGAAAACACTTACAGTACCCATGTGGCACAACAAAAGAGGTAATTCAAATCCTACTTAAAACGCCAGATCCTTAAATTCTATAAAGCAGCAATTGTGATGGGTGAGACCCCTAACTCTGATGCTACAGATTTGACACTCTCTGGAGGAAGAAACTTATAAATATGAGCAGAGTAAAGAGATCTCCCCTCCTCCAAAGTATATCCAGTGACCAATAAACAAGCTAGATAGAAGGTGAGGAAAGAAAAAATTGAAAGAAAAGCCCACAATTTGACTCAATTAGAAACCCAATATTTACTACAAGAATTTATCAAGTGAAAATATAAAATGTCTCTAATTGGCTCTTGCACCTCTACAACACGGGTTTCGAGTTAACTTTAATATCCACTGAGATGTACCAACTGGCAAATCTTCATGGCCTTAGTCAATACAGTGGCTGAAATTACAGTTCTTCCTGGAGATCCCACTAAATTTAAGCAAGGAGGGCACACCCTATAATCTGAAGCAGATACGAAATATAAAATAGTGAGCAAAGAAGTATGCCTCATCTTAGTCATCAGAATTATTGTCCTGCCTAAATATCCCATGATAGTAATGGAAGCTCTGACGAAAAATGTAATAAATTAAATTATGTCTTTGGCACTTACAAAACACTTGGCAACTTGAGACCCTATGACCCTTTCCCCACAATTAAAATAGTTAACATGGTTCAATATGTACTAAAACAGAGCCTTCAAGGATTGAAACATATTATAAAAGACTCATTTCGAGAAAGGGTGTTTAACCCCTCTATTTCTCCATTTAACAGCCCAATTTGGCTGTTCTTAAACTGGAACACATGAAAGTTACCTCATGGTGGATTACTGCAACCTTAATTCTGTGGTTCTACCCATTAGGGCCCCATAATCAATATTATTGAAATTACCGAATCCATCAAATCATTAGCCGGTAAACATTTTGCTATTATTGATTTGGCTCATTGTTCTGTTTAATGCCAATTTCAGTAGTCTCTCAGCCAGAGTTTGCCTTCACTTTGATGGATACAACACTTTTTGCTTTCAGCTTTAAAGGGGCACATTTACCTGACTACCCAGGAGGTCTTCAACAGCCCAGCCATTGCACTTTGTCTTTGTAGGCAGGACCATAACTGCATCCAACTTTCTCCAGGAGCATGGGTAATGATGTCACACTAATGACATCTTCCTTTAAGGAGATTCATTTGCCAGAATCATTGAAGACATACAAATACAAAAGAGCTGACAAAAAGGGGTACGTTCCATTGCTCACACATAATAGAAGGCCCTGTTACCTCAGTTAAATCCCCAGGAATTATTTGGTCAGTCAAAAGCCACTCCTTCCCTGACACCATTAAGAAAGAACTATTAACCCTCGTGGCACCACAATGTTAAAACCAGCCCAAAATCTTTTAGGAATTTTTGGATTTCAAGGGAAACATATTCTTCACTTATAATTTTATTTAAGCCCATTTATGCTATTGCTAGTAAACTGGCCTACCTTGAATGAGGGCTTCTACAAAAAAAATCTCTAGAATCTTTCCAAATTATGATACAATAGGCATTGCCCCTCCGCCAGAGATTCCTTCATTGTAGAGGTTTTAGCAATCTCTTCTCATGCCTCTTGGCATCTCTGGACCACTCATGCCAGCCATAAGTTGCCCACGGACTTCTGATTGCAAGAAACACCTCTCCTAAGCCCCATGCCAAATGCCATTGCAGCAGCAATTCTGCATACTGTATGTTCTGGAAACAGAGGATCTCAGAAGCCCTGAGTCCGTGGCCCTCCATATCCAGCTGTCCATTATGCCTTGGGTCATGAAGTAGTACCCTACAAGTTTGGTATGGCCACTAAGACCTCCTTGCTAAAATGGAAATGATACATACATATTAGAGTCAAACTTAGGCCTTCTGGCGTATCCCATTTGCATGAGGGCACGGCCTTCCTTGTCCTCAGTTCCTTGTCAGATGCCATGATTTTATAGAAGCTCACTCCTCTTTTGAACCTTTTAGCTATCTGAGGAGCTCCTTAAGATCAACTGATTGTACAGCAAAGGGAGTTTGTATACCTTATGAACAGTGTGACCACTGGCATCATCACACATTGAACTCTCTGGAGAGCTGCTGCTTTTAATGCCTTAACCAAGACATTCCTGATAAAAGACTCAATGATCAGTACGATTGCCCAGACTTGGGGTAGTCATCTTTACACTGGATGTCCTGGTCAACAATCAGCCCCAGCTGAACATTTTTATAAACTGTTGGGCCATTGCCAATTGTCTGGCCATGTGGTCCAGCCAATGGCAGCAATAATAATTCCTGATCCAAGGTTGTCCCTTATGGGGTAAAAATTTCTGGGAATCCTGTCTCAGAGATACTCAAAATATAAATCAATGCCACACATGTCTCCACACATACTAAAGCCACAACAGAAGACCTCACCAAGACACTCCACATCCTCTTCAGAGTTCTAGCTGTTATCGACAGTGATTGAGGCACTCATTTCACTTCTCACAACATGTAATGTTGACCTCTTGAACGAGGCATTCAATGGAATGTTCACCTCCCTCACCAGTCTCTGGATATAAGCCTCATAAAGTGCCATCATGGCTTACTTAGACAAGTTCAAATTCAATTAAATGAAATATGGCACATTTCACTGATCAGTCAAACTCCAAGAGTGAATTGTGAGAGAGTTTGATCCATTTTTGATGTTTGACTGCTGATTGCTTTCAAGCCCTACCCCTCCTACTTCCCCTTTTGCCCCATGTCTGGGCAAGCTGATAAGAAAGCCTGGGTGCAAGTTCCTTTAGAACCAGTGGGAAGTTCA
Organism: Diceros bicornis minor; assembly: GCF_020826845.1. NCBI lineage: Eukaryota > Metazoa > Chordata > Mammalia > Perissodactyla > Rhinocerotidae > Diceros > Diceros bicornis. The sequence continues at coordinate 29,520,444 of NC_080760.1, forward strand.
AACTACACAAGCCTTGACCCATGTTAGGGAACTTTCACTCCAGCACCACCCCCTAACCACAATAAAACCCCAAAGCCAGTCAGCTTTCCTTGCTCCCTTAAGCAATTTTGGATCTTCTTGGGATCCTGCCCTGCTCTTCTCAGAAAGTTTCATTATATGAATAACACATCTTTCCATACCTTCTTAGTGCATGTGTGGTGTCATGAGACTTGACATCCAAACCAAATTTCAGTTGAGGAGGAGATCCTGTTCTACCTGGTGACCATACATGGCTTCAGATCTAATTATATAAATAGTGCCCCAAGAATTAAATAATATAATTATAATCACATATGATAATTGCATTTTCCTTACTCTAAAAATGTGAGGCTCAAAAAATAAGGATTTTCTTTCTTATAGGCACAAAATTAACATACTCATTCCTGCATATTGACATTAAAATAACCATCAATTTTAGGAAAGTAAAAGAGTTCCCTTTTCTTTTCAATTGCTCTATGTTTAACAAGTAATGATAAATAGTAAATGCAAATTGTGAATAAACACACATTTCGTAAACATTATTTGTCACTGTTAGATAAGTAAATTCAATATTTAGAAAAGAGTAATCATTAATTCTGATGCAAGTGTACCATTAAAAAATGAAGTGTCATACACTTTATATATAAAAAGCCTTTATTGACCATAAAAGTTCATTCATTACTGAAAACTTCACACCAGGAAAAACAGAATGTCAATAAATGATGTACTGACCTAAAGAGCATACAAAAAGAATCTCAAAACAATTTGTGACTAAAATATGGGGAAAATTAGTGACAATAAATTACGGAACAAAGTATAAAGACAGGTAACAACAACATAAATTATGTAAATGATGCTGAATAAAATAGGTCATTTAAAAACACCTAGATATAAGATCAAAAGGAAAATGGTCAAATATATGTGTGAGTTTTAAAGGAGAATACACACAGAATAAAAAAATGGTTATCAGTTTTAACATAAAAAATGAGAATAGTTAACTGTATATATACGGGTCAAAACTACATTAGCACATATTGAAAGTCCAGATACCTAAAAGAAAATACATACATGTGTAGATTTATATATAATGTGTGTGCATCTTAGTTTTAATCCATTGTTTTTGCTTTCTCCTCCTAAATTTTAAGGAGATCTAACCTTTTAAAGACTACTTTCAAAGACTAAAAGTTTATGCAGAAATATGAAAGATATAATTGATATTTCAAAAATAAATTGCATGTAACAATCATTATGTAATTACCTAAGTCTATAAGGTAGAAAGGAAATACTAAATTTAATGAACATAATAAGAATTAATGAGATAGCTAATATCTAATCATTATCAGTGTTTTTTTTTAAGGAAGATTGGCCCTGAGCTAACATCTGTTGCCAATCTTCCTCTTTTTCTTTTCTCCCCCCAAAGCCCCAGTACATAGCTGTATATCCTAGCTGTAGGTCCTTCTAGTTATTCTATGTGGGACACTGCCTCAGCATGGCTTGATGAGGGGTGAGTAGGTCTGTGCCCAGGATCCAAACCGGTGAACCCCAGGCCACCGAAGCAGAACACGCAAACTTAACCACTACGCCACCTGGCCAGTCCCTATCAGTGTTTTTAATATAATATTATGGTAAAGTTTGAAATAAAAAAAAAAAACTATAACCTATATTGTAGGCAACGTCATAGGGAAAGACATTTCTAGGTTGACTGGAGGAAAAAATACTGCAATGGGAGATGGGAAAGATAATGTTTGTGAATAAGAAACTAACATAGGGGTCAGCTCGGTGGTGCAGTGGATAAGTGTGCGCCCTCCCCCTCAGTGGCCCGGGGTTCACAGGTTTGGATCCCGGGCGCACACTGACGCACAGCTTGTCAAGCCATGCTGTGGCAGCGTCCCATATAAAGTAGAGGAAGATGTGCACAGATGTTAGCCCAAGGCCAATCTTCCTCAGCAAAAAAAAAAAAAAAAAGGAGGACTGGCATCAGATGTTAGTTCAGGGCTGATCTTCCTCTCACACACACACACACAAAAGAAACTAACATAAAATACATAGAAGTAGGACAGAAATTCAAAGTGTGACAGCTATTTAAAAAAAAAAAAAAGCCTTTCCCACAGCAATCCACAAAAGCTTTTAGTAACTCTACATGCCTTTTATACAGAGTAGACTATACATATTTGTATATGCTTTATAGAGTAATTTATGTTAGTAAGATTTTCTACATAAAACTGTGGTAATATAGTTTGTCTTCTGTAGTTGGTTGAATAGTGTCCCCCTAAAAATTCATGTCCACCCAGAAGCTCAGAATGTCACTGTATTTGGAAACAGGGTCTTTGCAGATGTAATTAATTAAAGATTAAGATGACATCATACTGGATAAGGGTGGGCCCTACCCTTCTGGTGTCACTATAAGAAGAGAGGACAGAAAAAAACACAGAAACAGAGAAGACTTGCACAAACAGGGAAAAAAGTCTTGTGAAGACAGAGGCCGAGATCAGAGTGATACAGCTACAAGCCACAGAATGTCGAGGATTGCTGGAAGCCGCTAGAAGCTAGGAAGAGGCAAGGAAGGATTCTTCCCCAGGGCCAACAGAGGGAGTGAGGTGCTATTGATACCTTGATTTCAGAGGTCTAGCCTCCAGAACTGTGAGAGAATAAATTTCTGTGATTTTAAGTCACCAAGTTTGTGGTAGTTTGTTATGGCAACCCTAGGATACTAACACATTCTCTTATACAGATAATACCTGGGATGTAAGGAGCAGGTGATTGAAGGCAAATAGGGGTGGGAGAATAGGAAGAGATGATAATTTCAAAAGGTAGTATTTTACATGAAACTAACTCAGGTATTATGTTACTAATTATGAATCATTTCTTCTGAATTATAGTTTAAGGAGCTCCCCCCCCCTTTATAATCCCATCTTCCTCAATCGCTTCAAGCATCTTGCTTTACCAATTGGTCCATCCAAAATTTTCAATTTTGCCCTCTCTACTGTGTCTTTCTCTCAGGCCTTAAAATAAATACTCCATTATCTTCTATCCCAAGAGAAAACAGAGGAAAACAAACATTAGCCTTTGACTTGTACCTGACTTTGGCTGTCAGTCTTGCTCTTTCTGTTTTTTCTCAGCCAGGATTGTTGAAACAGAAGTCCACAATATTTATTCCCCAATTTTACCAATTTCCCCCTCCCTGCATTTGATTTTGGCCCCTACATTTTATGTGTAAATACACATTAACAAAAATATTTCCCCTCTAAGAATGTCAACAACTCTCTTACATTCTAAAGCATCTTATCTATACCAAATTCAAAATAAAATAAAATCTGTCTTCCATATTTTTGGCACTTAAAAGTAATGCATAAAGAGGAAACAAATGGTAATTAAAAATTGAAAGATGAAGGAAAATTAAAAGATTTTATTAATAAAGTAGAATATTTTTAATTAAAATAGTTTAACTGTGTAGAAGAAAGAGAGTGAAACATCAATAAATGCTATCCAACTGATCCAGAATTGTTATTCTTTTAAGTATCTACAACAACTGAATCCTGCAGAATAAATATTACCAAAGTGACCCCAAAGCTGAGGTTCAAATGAAATCCAATGATGTTCATGAATGCATTATGAGTTGACAATTCTCTTATCTAGAAAAACTGAAAGATAGGAATTGACTCACAAACAAAATAGTATTCACTCAACCAACCAGAAAAGTAGATTCACATTATGTGCACATTTAGCTTCTATGAATTCAATTCTATACCAGGCAAAAATGGATAAAGTAATGCGGTACCACATGACCTGAAAGAAACCAAATTTCTTCTGGTATTATCTGAAGAAACTGTTATCTGTCCTGACACTGGAGGAAAATGTCCTATTAGAACTATTCAGAAACAATATGTCTTGTGCCTAATCATGTAGATGATCTTCTATGGGAGATTTAAGGTATTTCATGGATAAGATTGATTATATTTGATTTTCTCCTTACATAAGGACTTTAGAACCTTAACCCCTGTAAAAAATGCAATTACAATGAATTAAGTGTATTTGACAGTTATTACGCTAAATGATTTAAAAAGTAAAATTCTAAGAGTGTCAGCACATGAAAGATATATAAAAACGAAAGATTATAATTTGGGATAAATGACAGGAAAAGTGTAAAAAGTGATACTAAAAAGTGGTAAAACATAGCTCACTGTGGCAATAGAAGGAAATTATGGCAAAATGCGAATGAGAGGAAGCAGAAGCAAAATAGGAATTTGATTTGTAGAGACCCAAACACTATTGCTTGATCATCTCACATTAAAGGGGCAAAGGTAGGGATAGGAAGAAGACTATAATCGGTATTTATTTAATTCCACTACTCTGCTCCCAGAATTTTAAGGGATTGTTAGGTAATTGGATATCTACTAGAGATGTGAAACACGAAATATGTGCTTTCATGCTTCAATTATATAATATAAATGTTTTATTTTTAGCCATGCTACTTCTAAGACCCCAGTCTAATCTAGTAATTCAGGTCATTCTATTTCATCTTTTTTTGGAGGGAGGTCTATGAATGTGAACATAAAGAAAAGTGTGTGTGTGTGTGCTCCTGTGTCTTTATATGACTTACTATGTGTTATTATGCCAATCACTTACATACATTATATCCTTTAATTATAAAATAACCCATGAGGTAGACATTTATCACCTCTACTTCAGAAATAAGAAAACTAAGTCTCAGGCTGATGATGTGACTTGCCCAATGAAAAAGAGCAAATCGGGTTGTGCTCTAAACCCAGAAATCTGATTCCAAAGCTGACATTCTTAAACCCAATGGTATCGAGCATGAACCATGTGAGACATACTTTATATGTGCAATCACATTTACTCTTCACAACAACTCTGCTCTGTAAACATAATGATCCCCATTTTACAAATAAAGAAACTGAGTCTCAAAGAGATTATGTAATTTGTCCAAAGACAAATACCTAAGATATGACAGGCTGAAATTAGAAACCAAGTCTGTTTGACTTTATATGTAGTTTGAAATAAAGAATGATGCAACATTTATAAAAATAAAATCAGTTTTCTTTCTAATAAATCAAAGTACACTTGATTTTGTCCATAAATAATCCAAGACAATTTGTTAAAAAGGAAAAAATTAGTGTTAAAAACCACTGATTTTTGGTTGCATTATTTTTTACATTGAAAGGATTAAATTTAACTTACATTTACCCTGCTAAAATAAAGATTCCATTATTTAGGAATGTGTTAATTTACTTTTATTTTAATCAGTACTGTTTCGTTTTCTTTTTAAACATACGTAGGCTACTGTAAAATATCTCCAGGTGACCAGTGTGTCTACGTGTCAGGGAGGGAAATGGCCGTTTTTCCTCTTTCTCATTCTTTTGGCCACATGGCATCCCAAGAACAGAGTATAATATAACTAAAGACTGGCTTCTAAATAGGACTCAGATAGCCTCGCAGTCTTCTGAACCATCACTGCTAGGATTCTGCCAGCAACAGTGTAACATTTTTGGTAGCTGGGGACTACAAACCCCCCTTGCAAGGGAAAGACTCTCTTGGGTGCAAAAGGCAAAAAACAAACACAATTAAGTAGATGATGTTTTTCTTTCTAAACTGTCATTCTCTTCACAAACAAATAGCTCGACTCTGATTTAATCCATCAAAATGCTAGAAAGAAGAAACATTTTGTAGAATACAGAAACAGACACCTTGCTAATCCTGTCTTCATCACTTGATTTCAAGGTTAAAATAAACGGTTTAGTACTTCACTTCTGACGACAATATTCTCTCAAGCTGAGGATCTTGGACTTGTTTCGGAAGATAGAAAAGGAGGATATATAGGTAGTATCTGGTTATAAGAAATTGGACTGACGCATCAGCTTATTTTATATAACAGCAGAAACGTTAAGCCAAGATGTGATCCAAAAAATCTTGATAAAATCCAGTCCTTCTGCTGAAATACTTAGTCATCCAGACTCAGACATTCATTAAAGCCAGAGCAAATCCTTTACCATGTAACACAATGCTGTAAGTCTAAATTCTAGAAGTCTGAACTTCCAGCCTCTCTCCCATACTTTACTGCTCACTAAATTTTCTTTGCCTATCCATATATAGATAGGGCTTAACCTGGGTTAGATCCAGTTGGATCTCAGATCCAAAACCTTCAGAAGCCAGGTAAGCGACTTCTAAGACTTGTGATCAGGGAGATGGGAAGGCAGCAAAGGACACGTTGTCTTCTCGGTGCCAATGCATAACAGATTGTCAGGTTGACAAGAGGAGCTGAAATGTCCTTTGCTGTCTTTTTATATTCATTGCTGTCCCAGAAACTAGGTGCGTAAAAACAAAATTTCTTCCTTCTGGAAATGTGTTAATAAAGCATAAAACTGATATGATTGTTTTGTAATTGTCATTATTATAATAGTTCTCTATTTGATTTTATATGTATTTTGCAGAGCAGACTTTGCTTTATGCTCTGGTAATTTCCCATTTTATATAATTCCAATATGAAGGCACTTGCAAGGTTACTGGATATATTTATTTTTAAAAATTAAAAACAATCCTGTTTTCATTTTTATATTGTTGTTCACCTGTGTACTTGACTGTAAATTCAGATTGAGTAAAATGACTTCAAAATTTTATTACAAAGCTACTATCTAAAATGAATTGTAGAATAAAGTACTTTATGAATAGTAAATATTTCATTAAAAAACAACTAACATTTTGAATAGCATGTAGTGAAAAATAAAGTATGTCTGGAATGAAATACTACACGATGAGATGAATCTTACTTACCAAATTCCTTGGGAACTGCTATGGAATAAACACAATTATGTCCCACACTGTAATTTTTTGGATAGTTTGGTGATAGAACAGTGCCTTCTGAACCTGTTGAACGACTTCCACAGGGTGCTAGAAAATAAAAGTGATAAAAAATATTTTTATAAAAATTTCAAAAATGTATACTATAAACATTTCCTTAATATAAAAAATACAGCTACTGGATTTTAAGGCATATCATTTATTTCCATATTTTAACAAGATCCCCATTGTCAAATATTTTAAAAATAGTAGACATACAAAACTTTTTAAGTATTCAGATTTCTCAGAAACAAAGTAATATAATAATGTTGTCATTTTGCTCTCTGGAGGTAATAATGGTGGTCCTGCTTTCATTTATGATAAAAGTGTAAAGATAATCATCTCTTTTATAATGATGAGAAATTGTAACAGCTAGATCTTAAGTTAGCATGAGGGAAGCCATCTTAGGGAAAGGAAGCAATATTGTAACTATGATCCTGATTCACTAGTCTCGGAGAATGCACTCTAGCCTGCATGTAGCCTAGATGATTAAGCACCTCTCACTTTTGCAAAATACATGATCTGCTAGTTCTATGACTCTTGTTTACATATATCTCCCAGCTGTGATAAGACAATAACTTTGTTCTCTGAGTTCCCCAGGAATATGATGACCTCCAGAAAGAAAAATTCTGCATTGGTACCCATCATGAATGACAGAAATAAGAGATAAGGTGTGCCTTAAGTGCATCACACTGGATGGTCAACATCCCTAAACCCCCTCCTTCCCTGCCCATTACCCTATATAACTGCCTCAAGATTCTGTTTTAAGACGGTTCTTTAGGACACCAGTCCACCATCTTCTGATTATGCTAGCTAATCATATAAACTTTCCTTTCTCAACCACCGACTCATTTGCAATTGATTGGCACCAGATTGTGGTGAGCAGAATGAGCCCCTTTTTGCTTGGTTCCAAATTACAAATGCAAGTGGAAAATTGTTTTACTCACTGCCAGGCTTTGAAACTCTACTCAAAATCAACCCTGATTATGCTGCCACCAGATTAAGTATTTCTATACATGGGACAGGGATGGCTGTACAAATACATTCACCCACTCATTTAAGTAAAATACTCTCTCACCAACCTTTATCTATTTTTATGATTTATATTTAAATCCAGTGTTGCTGACAGTGCACAGAGGCAGACTTTTTTGCTACCTCAGCCCCAAATGTGCTATGTTCCTAAAAAAGATGAGGGTGAAACAAATGTTTCTAGCAAATTTGTAGATGATGGGTCTGTTGTTCACAGATAGGGGCAGGCATTAGGATTTATAGTTCTGGAACTCAGAGAGATACCTGGGTTACTAATGGAAATTTAAGTACTGAAAGCATAAAGATGATAGTGGATATATTTAAGTGAATAAGATCACCCAGAAAAGTATGTAGAATGAGAAAAGACGGCCAAAGAGGAGGTCTGGGGATTGCCAAGGTGGGATCAGATAGAGGGTGGCTACAGAGAAATTAGCCTCTTGGGAGCCAAGGGAGAAGAGGGTTTCAATTAAAAGAAAGTGTTCAAAAATATTAAGTGCTGCAAAGTGGTAATAAATGAAAAAGGAGTCTGAGTGGACTTGGCAATCTGGGGTATCAGGCAGCTTCTTCTCTGCGCCTGTGGCTTCCTCAAGGAGGGTTTTTGCCTAGGCAAGCCTCCCTGCTGGACCCACCCCTTTCCCCTGGAGGTAGAATTCTTATATATCACTTTTCATATCCAGACTGGTGAGCCCGAAACAGGAACTCTACTTCTGGTTGGGAGCTATCCTGCCTGAAGAACACACTTGCTGGTCTCCTTCTCCATGGCGTGAGTATTCCAGGGCAGAGTCCGTTGAGGGGGTGGCCATGGTTGTTGCGAGACACCTGGAGCTACGTAGGAAGCCCATTGTTACTGCTCCTCAGCTTTTACCAATATTAAAGCTGATGGTTTGATTTCCGTCAGCCTGCCTCTTAATTGGCGTTGAACCTGTGCAGGAACGATTCCCTCAAACACCAAAAACGGAGTTTTGGGTATTATAAATACAGTAGTTTCAACCAGAGCAGCTTTCTGCAAATTACAGCCAGCAAGCCAATTCCAGCCCATACCAAGAAAGGTTTTTTTACATTTTTAAAGATTTAGATAACAAAACAAAAACTAAATAAGAATGTGCAAACAGAGACATATGTAGCCAGCAAAGCCCAAAATACCATCTGGCCTTTACAGAAAAAGTTTGCTAACTCTTGAACTAGAGTAAAGAGGTGGTAGCTAGATTGTAATTGGATGAAGAGTAAATGATATATAAAGAAATACAAAAGTAATCAGAATCTTAGCCATAAACAGAAGGAGAACGTTAGGAGTAGCTGGAGGAAAGATGCAAAGCTGAGTGACTTTTTGTTATCGTTGTCTTGTTTAATCCAGAGGAAGGAGTTATTACACAGGAGAAATCAGGAGCACTGACCTAAAAGCTTGGAAAAGATCAGATCAAGAAGTCAAGTGGAGTGATGAGCTTCAGAAAGCATCAGTGACACTCTTCTGTGACTTGAGAAGAGGGCTGGAGGAGAGTAGAACTTAGGTTTAGGTTTTATGTTGGGAATTTATTGGAGTTAATGGCTGATTTTACTTTTTAAGAGAGCTGGATGCAGTGGTGTCTTAGGTGGCTCGGGAAGAATCATGACAGTTTGAAAAAGTCAAACTTTTGATGGATTCCTGGCCAGAGTTTAGAAATAAAGCAATATATTTAAAACACATGCATTCAACACAAACAGTATGTTGTATTGAGTAGGGTAGCTACTGAATGTTCTGCCTCTTTTTCTTTTAATAGTCTATAAAATGGTAATAAATAGTTAGAATTAAACATACTAAAATTAGAACTCCCCAGAACAACAACAAATTGACAGTGATGATAATAACCAAAGATGCATCACTCTCATTACTCATTATTGTCTGAGATTAGTCAGGTGTGTTATTTCAGCACTGATAACTTTATTCAACTGATAATACTACTGATGAGAGAATCATTCAAGAATGAGCAGCATGTTTTACATTAACTTTCTTTCTGATTTTAAGGTGCTCCAAAATTACAATACTTTGAATGTATGTGACAAAAGCTCTTATTTTTGTATTTGGAAAGTATGAATAGAAATGAGAGCTACTAACTCAAGTTCAGCTTTGTGACTTAGTCATGAGCATTCTGCCATTCTACATTAACATGCATCTGACAGCCTCAATTTGTTTTGTATGTTTTATCTTGCATAATGGACATGTAGGACAGCTTTTGTTGAAAATCTCATTTATAAATATGAAAAACATCAAACTTTTTTTAAACCACTGATGAATATATACAAGGTTGCAGTATAATCACAAGTCCTTAGTAACTAATACTATGTTAGACTGTTATTTGCACTGGTAGCAACAATTTTGTTTCTTCTGGTCAGTGCTTACAGCATGGCCTAATTTATAGTCAATTATGTGGAATAATGTAGTGACTGACAATATTTTATGCAGTATGTAAATAAGAGAAAATTATGCTGTGAGATACAGATTTATTTCAATCTGTTTTATGTTTATAAAAATCTAAATGGAATAATGACCAAGCCAGGCCACCTTGACTATTTCTCCTAATATTGGTTCCTAGAAGCTTTTCATACTCTCTCTTCCTGTTTTAATTTCATCTTATTGGCTAGCACAGAAAAGGGCATCCTTTATCTTTCTGGCACTGTTAACAAGCAGAAGATTCAAGCAAGCCAGGACTTCGAATTCTACGCTTATTTTTGCCATTTGACTTATACCTTTTGTCAACTGGCTGTGTTGCTTTAAACAGCCTATGCCCATTGTAATGTATTAAATATAAGAACTTACCTGTTCCTGATTACAACTTACTTAAATCTATATTTTTAACAGCATTTTTGTAGAACACATTAATTATGACAAGAAATTGTTCTATGATTAAGTAAATTTGGGAAATACATGGGTAAAAGAAATAGGGTAATTTATTAAGGATTTCATTGAGACTTGAGTAAGATTTGGGGGATGTCATGAGTTTTCTTACAAACTTATTTGATCATGGAGACTCTGCTTCAGCGTAACATCTCACAAGACCAATGTTCCCCAGAACTCACTTTGCGAAATGCCATACTGATGATTCTAAAATGCGCTATCACTTGGGCAATAATTCTAACTTTTATATTATTGACTGAAATTAATTATGATTTTGCAGCACTAAGGAACTGTTCTATGTATACATATAGAGCCAAAGTATTTTAAAGATTTAAAATGTCAAATTTAGCTTATTATAAAATGCCATTATTCTTGACACTCTCTCCCTGACTCTTGGGGTTCAATACATCATTGATCTGTTGCTTGTACCCTTATGTAACTCATCAGCCTCTCTCTCTCCTCTCTGGCTCTGTAACTGCCACAATCCAGACTGCCAGCAGTTTCCACATGGGCTCTTCCAATAGACAACCAGCTCCACTCATCCCCACAAGTTCTTACCACTGCTAGTGATTTTTCTAACACACAAGTCTTATCATGTTTCTCTTCTCTTCCTAGAACATTTCTAATAAACAGTAGGTTCTCCATAAACGTCTGTTGGATGATTAAATAAACTATGCTTCCAAGACCAGGATACTATACAATGGTGTTCCACAGTCAGCACATAACACAGACATTTCATTTGGTTGAAATTACCCCAGAAATTCACTTAAATCCAAGACAGAATCGAGACATACCCCCTCTTAATAAATCCATATAAACTTATTTTTTTCTTTCTGTGATTGAAATCTTAACTATTTCTCTGATTACCAGGAATCACTGTTGCTTTACATTTAGAGGCAACATTATATGAAAGATTATGTATCTTTAAACATTAGAAACATATTCAGTGATAAGATTTTTACAATACAAGAACCACATTGATACTGATTTCCACTGAGGGAACGGCAAACTCATGCCTACCATTTCACAGTGGCAAATCCATGTTAACATTTTATCAGTCTGGAGCATGACCTCATTGAGTGAGCAAAATCATCCATACAATTTAATTTTGTACTATTTTTCTTGATTTCTCGTTTTCTGTTTGTTTTTTTAAATTTTCTTTTGGCCGAATTTGTATGGTTTGATTTGTATACATAAAATGTGTCCATGCAAGTATATGTTACATACTTGTTTTACTCCTGAACTGTGAAGCAGTGATGCAGTAGACAGATGTGGTATTTCCAGGGAAATCAGAGCATGAGACTGCAACTGGGTTGTAAGGCTTCTAGTCATCCAATGAAAAGGACTTCCCACCTATGGTTTGATCATGTGTGTGGGATGGAGGAGGACTGAAGAAGAAGAGGTACCTTCCCACTGAGTGAAAAAGAATAATCCTAAACTATTTATAGGGAAGAGGTACTACTTGAAAGTCCAGATATCTTAGAGACTTTATAATACATGGAACACAGTCTTAAGCTACCTGCAATTTCAAATGTGTCTTTTCATTGTGCAATGTATAATTTATTATCAAATATAGTCTATAATGAAAATTATTATATAGTATATAAATTTTTCTCAGAAAGCAAGTTAGGTATTTTTTAAAGTGATGAATTCTTGTAGGTCACAAAAGAGCACTATGATTTATTAAATCAATAATTTACTAGATATAGCCTGTGACTCCTTCAGTTTCAAAGAATTGCTGTACCTACAAAAGTGCTGGTCCACTTCTACTAAATTACTTATGCCGTGATATAGCCTGATTGAATTTCACAAATCATAAATCTTGGTATAGGATGTGTTTGAAAGCTATATCTCCCATGGAGTCTTTTTTTGTTTTTTAAGAGAAGGCTTTTCATAACTCTTAAACTCTGCGATATGAATTTGTAATGCAGACAGCTATTATTCCCAATATTGACTTTAAGATTAGAATTATTATTGCTTCTTTCCCTCCTTTGTTTGAAACCTTGATCTTAGTAAAAATATCCAACTACTCAGCTATTCATTTGATGCTCCTTTTCATATCTCCCGTATGAGCACAGGTCCTTCATGTTGTTTACCTGCCTTAGATGATAAGCTTTCAATAAGGCTATTTTATCATAATGATGATAAATTTAAATTATAAACTATTACTCTAAGTAATATTTATTTTGCTCTTCATTTTCCTTTGCATTATTTTTGATACATTCACATTTATTTATCTGGAAAACTAAGGATAATATTGTTATGAGTTTTTTATTGCTTCATCTGTTCACTTAAAAGACAAAAGCAAAAATCAGTCTTCACTACTTGTGAATTAATTTCGTGTTATAATTTCACATTCCTGTTTCATGCTAAAAAAAAATCCATCTCAATGTTGTAATCAGTGGTTTGCAAACCATGTTAATGACTCACTAAGTCAACTTAGTAGGATATGAACTTCTACATCTGTCACCTCACTGATTGCCTGGACTCATTCATTGGATTTTGCTGGGTAGGAAGGCATACCCTTCATCTCCTAGTGCTCTATGAGCTGTGTTCTCCATCAGAGAGTGCGTTCTTAGAAAAAGAAGAGTCATTCTATGACAAAGGACTATGAATAGCTATATTTCTTGGATAGATCTTCCATGTTATGATATACAAGTTCTACTACTAATAATGATCTTGCGGGTGTTGGTAGTTCATCTGTGATACTCATGTCATAGATGATACTATGTCACTCATTTTTACCCTCATTTTCAAGATTGAGATATAATTGGCATACCATAAAATTGACCCTTTTAAAAGTGTACAATTGAGTGGTTTTTTAGCATATTCATAAAGTTGTGTAATCAACCCCACTATCTAGTTTCAGAATATTTTTGTCACTCCAAAAAGAATTCCTATACTCATCAGCAGTCATTCCCCATTCACTCCCAAGTCCCTAGCAATCACTGATCTATGATTTTGCAGGAAACTGTGCATGGGAAGACAAGTTATTAAAATGATTTTTATTGAATTATTGGTGCTTTTTTTTTTAATTTAATTTATTTATTTATTTTTCCCCCAGAGCACCAGTAGATAGTGGTATGTCATAGTTGCACACCCTTCTAGTTGCTGTATGTGGGACACGGCCTCAGCATGGCCGGAGAAGCGGTGCATCGGTGCGCACCCGGGATTCGAACCTGGGCCGCCAGCAGCAGAGCTCGCGCACTTAACCGCTAAGCCACGGGGCCGGCCTTATTGGTGCTTTTTAAAAATGAAAATCCTTTTTTATTGCTTAGTTTATTTCTTATTTCTCTCTAAGTCATAAATTTTTAATGATGGCAAGCTTTTATTGTTTAAAAAATTACTTAAAACAGCTAACATATTAGTATAAAATGAGTTTAGAGGGAAAACAATTTATCTGTAACAATTTATTAACTTCTACCTGATCTCCTCACAAATGTTGCTTTCTCAGGAAAGTCTTCCCCATCTTCCAGACTAGTTCAGAAGCCCACATCATACAGCACTCCATCAATTACTTTCAAGACACTGATTCTAACTTGCAACTATATATTTATTTGTATGGCTCTTGGACTAAAGTCTGACTATCTCTAGACTCCAAGATCTATTAAGTCAAAGTTTCTATGCCCTTTTTTGCATACCATGTATACCACTGGAGCCTAGCAGAGTATCTGTTTATATAATAGACTTTTAATAAATATGTCATGAATATAGACTTCTAATAAATATGTCATGAATATTAGGAAAAATATAATATACATTATATTATTTTCTTGCTGTTGACTAAATGCATGGAATGTAAAACTCATAGATTTTTCAAACCCGTTGTTTAGAGTAACATAGTAGAATGCAACATAAAACCCAAAGCTTTGGAACCAGAAAGGTCTAGTTGTGAATTCCAACTTCACTATTTACCGACTGAGTAGCCTTGAAGGAGAGGAAAATTCAAACTGGAACGGGAAGAGGAAGCTTCTGTTAGATCTAGTGTATGGTGTGGGCTTAAATAAAATGAATTAAGAAACTCTCCTGACCTGCTCTGGCATCTCCTGGAGGCAATATATTGAGGCTTTCATAAAGGCCTTAGGAAGACGAACTAACCTCATCAACCCCAGGAAGATTCGAATACCAAGCTTAGAGAAAGGACAGGACCAACTTCCTGGTGTTTCTCAAACTCTTCCCTTGAGAGAGATAGGAATGCCTTTTAATAACCCTACCCAGGGCATTGTTGCCCTCTAGGAGGAGCTCATGAGTTGTATTTTCCTCTCCTCTTAATTCCTCCTAAGGATGAAGGGCAGACTACTCCACCCCAAAGGAAGAGTTGTTTTTCTCAAGGGGTGGGGTCACTGTGCCCAACTCTTAATGATCAATGTGGATGTGGTCCTCTACTTCTTTGGATTCTTTATCCTTTAGAAGGCCAAGGGGAAATAAGAGCCAACGCTACAAGTGAAAGGGAGGAGAAACTGGCCCATCTTCTCCTTTTCCTTTTAATTCAGGGGTTCTTTTCCTTGTTCCGTGAATTTGGATGGGGGAAAAAATGTTTACATTTTCACTACAGCCTAACTGAATATTTTTTCCAACAGAATTTTTAGCATTTCCTTTACATTTCAAATGTAGGCAACAAAGCACAGTAGAATTAGAAGTAGCTGGAACTTTGTCACCAATAGAAATCATAGATATTTTTATATTACATTATAATTGTTGCAGATACCTCAAAATCTTGTTTTCACTCATCACTACTAAAAATTACAGTAGTTATTAGACCTGCTGCTAGAACTTCTAATTTAGGGAATTAATTAGGAAATAATATATTATTACATCAAAAATGTATTTTTTTCAATTACAGATTTTAAGTACTTTGATACCTATATTTTGATATAACAGGTCTATCTTTCAAGCCTATGTGCTTTATTTTATTTTATACACTTAAAAAGATGATTCTAAGGTCCAGAGGATTCATCAGAGTACACACACACAAAAGGAGCCTCTTTTCTAACTAGATTCTTCCCATTCCGCCTTTCTGTCTTTGGCATTTTCTGTCTACTCTTTTCCTTAAGGGAGCTTGGCTCAGAGATTGTTGCTTTGGCCTAAGAAGGTCTGGAAAATATTAGTTGCATTTGAGGACTCTTTTTTTCCTGCTTTTTTGTCTCTTTTTCTAACAGGACAGATCAGTTCTTCCCTGAATCTGAAATGACCTAAAACTCAGGTTTGGAACTTGAGGAGAAATACCCAGTTTAGAGTTGGCTTAAACGCGAGGCTATTTAGACTCGTGGCCTAAATATGGTTCAGATTTACTCACTAACTCTCTCATGTGTTTCAATGTAACTCACTAGTTTGTGTCTTGGGATTTGGAACCAAATTCCCTGTTGTAAAGAGAGCTCTATACTGTCTTCTTTTACATGTGTATCTCCTTTAGGAATCTTAGAGTGAATGGTTCACTGGTTGAAGTGTAAGTGTAAAATGAAATTTTCTGTGTTTAATAAAGGGGAGGGAAGCAGCAACCTCTGCCCTCCTCCTTGTGGGTGTCTCCTTGAAAACATAGTATGCTCAACCTTTTGATTTTATAGTGCAAGGCTGCTTGCACCTTTGGTACTGTAAACACATACTTCTAAAATTAACTCAGCATTCTTTCAAGGTACACTCACAAGGTATATAAGAGACAAGGCACATCAATTTGTCTCTCAAGGAGATAGAAGAAGTGTTATTTGTTCTTTCTTTACTGTATAAACTTGTGTAAGAATCTGTCTGGTTTTTGTAGTGTCTTTTACAGACTGCCTGCAATGTGCATTGTATTCCAGATATGCTTGTTCAATAATAAAACTGTTTTCTTTCTCTTCTAGGTTTTGTAGAATGAACTTTGTTAGTAGGATTTTTGTTTCCCCAATAGAAGTAAAGATTTGGCTATCCTTAGATCTCTTGTCTTATTACCTTAATATTATTCCTTAATACCATTTGAATCTTACCATGACTTCTAACAGTTACTGTTACATACTTTCTTCATCTGTAATGAGAGAATCACTGGGTTGATTCAACTTTCTGTATAAATAAACATTTTTCTGTTTTTTTTTTTTTTTAAAAAACTGGCAGCACATTAGGAAGTTATGTTTGAAGTTTGACTTAAATATAGACTACATGGTAGTAAAGAATGGGGGCATCTTAATACAATAATAGGCCATGCAACTGCCCATCTGGAGACAGAGCATAGTGACTGAGGAGCCAAAGACAGGGAAAATAAAAATGGTTTAAATATGAGCTCCGAGTCAGTGGTCACAGAAAATATGCTTTGAATTACAGGCATTGATTTGCAGTCAAATTGCTTCTTACATGGGTGACTCTACATAGTATGCTCCAGAATTCATAGCAGCAGGGATTTATTTACAACAACGTTAATGATTCTCTAGACTAGCATGCAGGAGGCCAATGGAGTGATAATGTACATAAGAGGGCCTGCAAAACAGCAGGTGCTCCATAATATCAGCTTCCCTTCCCATTTCCTTTTAAATAATACTTTTCCCCCCACTGTATGAAAATGAGACAGGCTTTGGTTTTTTCCCAGTACTACCTTAACTTTTTTCAATACAAAATACACTACACTTCCTCGTAGAACATGGTTCTGACACATAATCTGTGAATTACATCTGTGAACAAAATTCACATGTGTGTAGCTGATGAAAGGCAGATATTTTATGATACTCAGAAATAATTTATCACTACACCTTTGTTTTATGAATCTTTCATTTACATGCTTTAATTATATCACATATTTAAATGACATCAAATGCTAAATGGCTCAGTATATTAGACTAGATAATCTCTACATGCATTTATAATGCAATGGGACTCTAGACTTGCTTCACATCTCAAAAAATTTTGTAAATATCAAGAATATTTGAAAGAAGAAATTAGCCCAAGGCAAGTCATGCCATTTAAGCAGAAGATCTGGAATAAAAGTTCAGTTACTTACTTCTTCATACACTCAAACAATATGATTTAATTAAAAGCAGGTCATATGAGGTTGCTAATGAGAGATAACTCTAACGGAAAGCTATAATTATGAAATGAACTTTATTTTTGGTTTGTTTGTTTCAAAGATTTCTCTTCAGTTAATAAGAGTGAAAGGACTCCTTTTAAAACCTTTTATCATTCCACATATAGTTGGAAGTTGAACAAAGAATGATGCCAGATGACTACTGGATGTCTAATCTTAACATATTTGTGTTTATGTACTTTGGACAGACTTATAGGTCATTAGTGATTGAGTTAATTATTTTTTTTCCAGAATTCAGGACTTATGTTAGCAAGAGTGAAACAAAGGTATTGAAAAAAAATGTTGCAGACTTTCAAAGAACTGTGTTAACATTGACTATACCTATTAAAGCATTTGTATTCTGTGCAAAGTTGTATTTCAAATGAAACGCAAAAACGCATTTCAGATGATCATTTTTGTCAGTTATTGGAGAACCCAACATCTCACCTCTTATTCTTGGTGCTATGCACCCATTAATGAAACAGTTAACCAACTAAAGTATGGCAGGTACTCTTAGGCTCTAGAGATATAAAAAGATCAACACAAGGTCATTTGTAGAACTAACCAGCCTACCTATAGGGCAATGATTAAGAGCATGGACTCCAAGAAGAGCTAGGCACACTTGACTTTGAGCAAGTGACTGAACCTCTCTGTGTCTTGGTTTCCTCAAGGTAAAATGAGAATATTAGTAGTCTCTAATGCATGGAGTTGTGGTGAGGTATAAAATAATGCGTGTAGAAAACTTCAAACTGTTTTCAAATCAGGTAAGCTGTTACCTCTCATTAGTCTTCCTCCCTGTGCTTTTTCCCTATTGAGCTTCTTGAAATGCCACCAACATTTCCTTTTTGTTCTTGCCTCTACATGTTTACATATACTGAACCCTAGGTATGAAACACAGCATTTCCTCATGCCTTGTGCCTCATCTGGTTCCTTCTTATTTATACTTTTAAGATTCGGTTCATGTATCACTCTCATAAGTAAGACTTCCCTGATCTCTCTTTGTAACTAGGTCAGATACACCTCCATGCTGTGCTCATAGTACTCTGTTTTTATTTCTAGCAATGGACCTTACCTGTCCGTATCTCATCAGATTATAAACTCTTTAAGGGCAAGGACCTTATTGAATTCATATTTTTATCCTTAACAATTAGTGCAGGACTAGGGATATAACTGGTACTTCTGAATGCCTGAAAAAAGAGAATGAATGATACTATCTCTTCTTTAGAATAATTGGCCAGCTAGCGATTCTTTAACAGTCCAAATATGTTTATTCTTAGTCTTATTATTATAATTATCTGTCAGTTGGATGCTTAGTGTATGCTATAGCAATGAAAAATATCAAGAATATTGCATTGGTCCAGTTACAAAATAAATAAGTCATAGGGATGTAACGTATAGCATGCTGACTATAGTTAATAATGCTGTATTGTATATTTGAAAGTTGCTAAGAGAATAGATCTTAAAATTCCTCATCACAAGAAAAAAATTTTCTAACTATGTATGGTGATGGATATTAACTAGACTTGTGGTGATCATTTTGCAATGTATACAATTATCGAATCATTGTGTTGTACACCTGAAACTAATATGTAATGTTATATATAATAATATAATGTTATATGTCACTTATACCTCAATTAAACAAAAAAAGAATATTGTATTGGTACTGTGGCCAGTACTCCCAAATTTAATAATTTATGTTTCAAAGGTCTAAAGCCCTAAAATAACTAGGGCTTTAACCACATCAGAGATATCTTTACCCAGGGAATATTGTTTCAATTTTAGATATATTGATTCCATCATGGGAGCTTTAGGGAGTAGAGGTAGGGCAAATAGAAATGGTTTTTCTACTAAGAAGACAAATGATCATATGGCTGAAGGAAGTCAGAGAGCTAACCAGCCAGAGGGCTGGGAAAAAAGCACTCAGGCAGAAAGGACAGCGAGTGCAAAAGCCCTGAGGCAGAAGTATCAGCAGTGGTTTGAAGAAATATCAGTGAGGCCACTGCGGCCCACAGAGTGTAATAGAGAAAGAGACTAGTAGGGAAGTCAGGGTGCATATAGGCAGATTAAATGGAGCTTCATATTATAAGATCTTTGGCATTTATTCAGATTTAGGGAGCCACTGGTGGATTTTGAGTAAATATGTGATATAATCTGACATATGCCTCAAAGATTACTTTGTTGTGTTCAGAAGAGACTGTATGGGGAAACAAGGGAAGGAGAGAAACTAGTTAGGAGAGAGGCTAAGAAGTAAGAGATGGTTGGTGCCCTAGATCAGAGTAGAGATATATTTATATAAACAAATGCGATGCCATTAGATGAAATAAATCAAGTAATGAATATTATGGGAAAAATATGGAATCTTTAACTATTTGTGTTTTACTAACTTTACCTAATATTGAGTCAGATTATAGATAAAAGTGATATATGACTTCTAACTTTAATCCAGTATGTCTATAGATAACTAAAGTAACATAGTTTCAACAGATACTTTTCAAAGTATGAAAAATAAGAAGGGAAGAAATTATTTTCCAAACACAATTTTTTTGATCACAAAGTGAATTGTGCAGGTACAGATATCCTGGTCTGCTATCATTTAATATATGTGACATTCTCATGAGATAAACTGCAGGGTTTCTCATCAATGAGCAGGACTTACCACTGGATGCTATCATTTTGGATCTACTTCTGACAAATATAATCTCCCCCTGTCCAACATAAACTCTTAAAAACATTTTCTTCAGATTTAAAATGTATACTTAATTCTAAACCATGATAAAAATCTATCTTCTAAAATAGACAAACTTTGTAAATTCTTATGGTTCAGTTCAAGTTAAAAAATATTTACTAAGAGTCTGCTTGGATAAATTAATGTATAAATAAATTGCATGCTGAAAAGTAATATGTAGTCCAAGACTTCATGAACTTATTATGGTCTTCTAGGGTGAGATTAAGGCAACATTACAAGAAAAAGCAAAATATGGTTGCATTTAAAGAGTTTGCAAAGTATGGTCATGTTGGTGTTTACTTTTAGTGAAAAAACATAAAATAAAAAGCTTTCCTTATTTTGGCACTTAGGGATCACAGTCTAATAGCCAACTCCCTACGTACATACTCTAAAGCAAAGTGTACCAGTGAGTCAAAATTTCCTTCTCATGTTCTCAGAGACTTTAGTCAGGATTCCTACCGTAAGGTAAAACTTAGCATGAAAAACAGCACAGACTAGCAACCTGATTCTCAAACATTGATGAAGTTAAAAATAGAGGCATAAGCAAATTAACACATAACAAAGGCAATTACTAGAGTAACCAAAAATAATATAACTCTAGAACACCGAAGAGAGGAGCTGTGGATGTAACATAACTCTTTATCTTTTATATCTAGGAATCAATAGATATTGTCTAGAGTTGGTAAATCAAGAAACAGAGCTTCATATGTTATGCAGAGTCACAGAGAGCCATTAGAGCAATTAGAAACAGAAATTATTAGAAGACTCAGCTGAGGAATAGGAGAATAGAAGAGGATAGGGCAGATGGCCATTGTTTTAAATTGCTTTAAATGGTAAGTATTCTGCATTATTTTCTTAGTTATCACATGAATATTTTGCTTTGATAAAAAATATGATTTATCTTAGAAAGAATTTATCCTTATGAACAACAAACCCTTCTAGCTCTATTGCACATGCTTTACACACTAATTTTGACTTTTAAAATATTAAATTATTAAATCTGAAAGTCAGCCAGTCCTGTGTATTTTGGATTTCTGTACAATCACCATAAGGGAAAACATAGATATGTGTGAACTTGACCAAGAAACTAAAATGTATTAATCTCTCCTTACTGTGTGACAGTAACAGCGACAGAGCCAAATGCTTTAAATGTTATTTAATATAATTCTCCCAACAACTTTACAAATTACACAATATATTTCATGCTTTAATATACAAAATAATAAATTGAATAAGGTCACATAGCTGACTCAGGCTTTTTTCTTGTTTTTAAATCATTGTTTAGAGTTAAATATATCTAGTTCTAAAACATGTGCTTTTTTTCTCCTCCATGATAGTAGAAATTAACAGTTCTCATATTTTTAACATGAATGTATCTTAATTTTTTTTCTAATAACTTAAAGCATGCATTGAGCAACTGCTATTGATTTCCATAATATCTCGGCATTATGGTTAAAAATCTAGCGATATCCAACTTGATTGTAAAAATTATTCTCTCTTAAGAAATTTAAAAATACTGTACTAACTCCTATGATATTTTCAGGAGTCAGTGAATGAGTAGCCATATAATAACATTAATAAATTAGATTTATCTATATTAAAATGACAGAAATATACTAGTTTGACTAAAACATAACACAATGAAAAATGTAATGCATGTTTTCCAGTGCTATGCTTCTTTTGGAACACTGTGTTGAAAATCACATATATTAATATGCCAATATTCGCTAGGAACCTTACTAAGTTCCTCTGTATGTGTCATGTTTATTAATTGAATCTTCACAATAACCTTTTGAAATAATAACTATTATCTAGTATTAGAAACTTAAAAATCAAGGCTCAGTTCACCTCAGGTCATAGATACAGTAAGAGGATTTAAACCCAAATCTATTCTTCCCTCCATATTGTCTGTAGATATGACTATTCAACCAACATGAAATATACTTAATTGGGCTATAACTGATGCCATGAAATATTTTTGATTCAGAATGATTTACTTGTATATATTAGGGCATATTCCATGCTGAAATTGACATTTCTATGACCTATCAATATAGAAACCTATTTGAAAGGTACAGGATTATTTTAGGCAGGCATATTCTTAGTGAATGCATGCTATACTTTGGTGCTCCTGTCTTTCCCACCTTAGTCACTGAAAGCCATCCATTTAATTATTTATCCATGACTAACACCTATCCTTTTGATCTATAGTTTTCTGTATCCTTTGAGTTTTCTCCATCAGGATTTTTGGTTATTTCTTGTCTGGACCCCAGAATTTTTCCGGTTTCTCAGTGATTACTGACAGTAAATTATGAAAAGTGCTTTTCTAAGTTTAGTATGTTTTTCTGGCTATAAACAGATTTCCTTTTTGTATGGCTCTAAATTCTATTCTTTCTCTTAAATTTCCTATAAATTTCCAGGTCTTCAATTATTTTTTTCTCTTTGGCAGAATTAAATCCAAAGTAACTATTTCTCTTTTTATTCCCTTTATCTTCTGATAGATGAAACCATCAATTCAAATCAAGAACTAACCAGCCGTTCTGATATGAACAGAATGACCACTTAGTAGATATCTACCTTTTCTTTATTTCTTATAACAACATTTTGAAGTAAAGAATTTCAATTATCTCCATTTTAGAGATAAGAAACAATAAGCCTAACGAGGTTAAATGACTTATGTAGAAATCACGCACATATAATTTTAATGAGTGAATACTTTATACAGCTAGGAAAAATTACCATGTGTATGAGACACCAAAAATCCATACTTTTAACCATCAGATCAGATTTGTTGGAGTTTTTTTCCCACTGAAATTCATAGTAAGAAATACACTTCATATCACTGCAAGCATACACACCTACATGCGCACACACACACGGGTATATGTATATTTATTGTAATTTATTTATCTCTCTATCTATAACTGAAAAAAGTTTCACAAAATAATATTTATCCTGACTGTGTTCTTTGAATTACAATGTTTTTCTCTTCTTTTTATTTATCTTTATTTTATTGTATTCAACTTTATATCAATTACAAAAATGCTGGTCACGACCCAGTGAATTGATTTTATGACTCACTGGTGGTGACCCATAATTTGGAAAAACTGACCTAGATGATTTCATCTCCATTTCAATTTTGTGCAATGCATTAAGATCATTCAACTGACTAGGGAGTCTAAGGTAACTTTCCGTAGTGATATCATTGTTTCTCTCTCCTTACTGTTTTTTTTCACTGTATCTCTATCCTCGTTGAGTTATATACAAGCGTATGGTTTTTGAACATGCAGTAATACATTTCTAATAAAATTATTTTATTTAGTTATAATATCCATTTCCAACAGCTTGAAATAAAAATTTCCCTGGTCTACAATTGAACTGTATGTCACTTTCTTTTAAATGTCCCATTTTTCATTAAAATAATTTCTAAATCACTCTGTGTTTGACTTTCTATTTAACACTCAGATATGGGTTTTTGGAAAGGTCTCAGGTCACCACTTCCAGGAAGTGGCAAATTGGTTCTTGTTTCGGAAAATCCTCCAAATATTTATCTAGAAATATATATTCATGAAATTCTGAATCATCATCATCAAAATCTGCTTCGTTGTTAACTGGGGATTCCCACAGTTTCCCCTCTTGTCTCCACTGGATCATCTCTTCAAAACCATTTTGAAAGGGCTCTTCATTTACTGAGGCTAACTGCTTAGCAAACTCCACACCCCAAGTGAAGATGTTATCTCTGTTTCAGATGCCTCCTCAGTGACTGCCTTAATCTCAAAAATATTGAGTCTCTTCCCCTTGAATATATTTTCCTATGACTTTTTCTAGGATCAGAAGTCTTCTCCTGCTGTGATCATTGTCTGATCCTTTGTCAAACTGAATCTGATGCACTGGTCTTGTAGTAAGTTTAGCTGTAGCAGATCTGGCAACTTTCATATGTGATATTATATTACTAAAACTAATTTTAGTTTTCTCCGTCTTTCTGTGTCTTTGAGTCTTCCTAGTGCTGCTGGAGCTGCCTGAGCAGCTCCGGCTTGGTTATCATGTTGAGACAACCTAATTCTTAGGAGAAATGTGTATTTTTCTATATCCCTATTTCAGATAAAGATTTATCAACAATTCTTAATAATATTTAAGTGATTGCATTTATCTACTTTTGTTGAAATGTATGTGTCAGTGTGTTTGTTCCTCATTTGCTCAGCCAGTATTTCCTGAGCACCTCACATTTTCCAGGCACTCCCCTAAGTCCTGAACTCAAATCAACAGAATGGCAATATCCCTGCTCCCAGGGAGCTCACCTACTATAATGTGCACATTGCTTTAGAGACACCTGGGAATATAAGCACTTTCCAAAACCATTTATTTATTGAATCCAATTTAAAAATCCTTGAGGGCCGGCCCCCGTGGCTTAGCAGTTAAGTGCGCGTGCTCCGCTACTGGCGGCTCGGGTTCGGATCCGTGGTGCGCCAGCGCACCGCTTCTCCGGCCATGCTGAGGCCGCGTCCCACATACAGCAACTAGAAGGATGTGCAGCTATGACATACAGCTATCTACTGGGGCTTTGGGGAGAAAAAGGAGGAGGATTGGCAATAGATGTTAGCTCAGAGCCAGTCTTCTTCAGCAAAAAGAGGAGGATTAGCACAGATGTTAGCTCAGGGCTGATCTTCCTCACAAAAAAAAAAAAATTAAAAAATTAAAAATCCTTGATAAAATCTCTGCATTGCCTATACCACACTTGTAGATTGTATGTTACATGGTTGATTTAAAAAAAAAAATACAGAAATGGCTTTAAACATTTCTTGATTCTTTCTAACAATAATAACTCAGCAAGAAAATATTTCTTACCATGACAACTTGGTAAGGCTCTATTCCATCCAGGTCTTCCATCGTCTCCCATGATACAGGTGAGTGTTGAATAACCTTGAAGAACATAGCCAGCATCACAGTAATAGGTGACCGTTGACCCTAATTTATAATCCATTCCAAGTCTGGTGCCATTCATTATATTGCCTGGATCAAAGCAGGACTCTCGGAGTTTTGCTGTAAAACAGTGTTGACATAAAATGAATTATTTTAAAATACTATTTTCTATGAAACCTTTAAGATTTCTTCATTTCTACCTCTAAATGGAAGGGAAAGCACCAGCAGTCTTTCTGCCTCTGTTTGAGGGCTCGAAGTACAAAGTAGCTCTTAACCATGTCTGCCATTTTGCTAATTCATATTGATTAGTAAGAGAATAAAATTCTTCATTGGTCTTCTCATTAAAATTAGTATCTAATATATATAGTCAAACATAGGGTACTAGAGTTTATTGCAAATTATGATGTGCTATAATTCATGCATAAATATTTTCAATGAGTTATTTTGGAAAAGAAGCCGGATTCTTTTTATTTATTATTTCTCTATTTAAAAGATCTTCCCCCAAATAACGTATACCCATTCCATGTGACTGAACATAGAAATGATACTACTGCCTATGCTCAGCTCAGTTCATTTCAACACTAGGATGAAAGTAAAAGACTCTTTTTCTCTTCCCTGAAACCATTTCTCTTAACCTACCTTCTCTAGTCATTACCCACACTTCTATCAGAGGTCTGCCCATTATAAAATAGCAATAAAATCTTTATAATATCCAACCCATGATTTTTTTGGAGGGAGAGTCTATGTCAAAACTAAGCACCTTCAAAGCTAATGGTAACAGCCAATTTGAAAAGTAAAGTCCATTCACAACAAAGGAACTATTTTCTGTGCACCCAAATAGTGAACTAAAGAGACTGACAGAACATTTTGAAAATATGTAGAGAAATAGAAAGATAAGTTCACCCATTTTTGGGAATAGGCGCTAGAACACTTTGTTGTTAACAGATCTGGTTAATGCCTTAATATTTCCATTTTATTATTATTATAGATTACTTAAGAAATAATACACAAATGTACAATATAAGGGCCATCACAAATTCAGGATAACAAATGTGGTGATTTCTACACTGGAATTTATCTTATGTAAATGGGAAGTCAAGAGGTGGGTGTATCTTTGGATATGGCTCTGGAATCACTGGAATTTAAATCAACAATATCCTGGTGTTTGGCTATTACAGAAATTATATTACTATCATATATACAATCTGATTAATTGCAACAGTAAAAATATATTTCTTCCATTCATAAAAGTTTGCAGAGTTCAAAGTACATCAACGTTTATAGGAAATGATGAGAAATTTGTGCTTTAGGAAGAACACTACATAAGATTTCTCTCGATTCAAAAGAGGAAATGGTGGAACCAAACATTTAAATGATTTTAACAGAATATCAGAGGAATGAAGAAAGTCCACTTTCTTTTCTTCCTTCTTTCCAACAAATATTTGAGAGCCTACTACCCAAATAACTCTGGAAATATGGCAGCGAACAATCAGAAAATATTCTGGCCCTCATGGCATTTACAGTCTGTTAAGAATTACATTAAGGGGCCAGCCCTGGTGGCCTAGTAGTTAAGTTCAGCATGCTCCACTTCAGTGGCCTGGGTTCGGTTCCCCAGCCCGGACCTACACCACCATCAGTGGCCATGCTGTGGCGGTGGCTCACATACAAAAAGAGGAAGATTCGCAACAGATGTTAACTCAGGGTGAATCTTCCTCAGCAAAAAAAAAAAGAATTACATTAAATAAATATTTGCAGTTGTGATGAGTATTGCTAAGGGGAAGTATTCAGGAACCTTCCTGAAGAATTGACATCTTAACTGAGCATTGAGAGATAATGAGCTGACTAGGTGACAGAGACATGAGGGGCATGAAGGGGAGAAGGTGTACTGGAGTATGCAAGTTGGATAAAGCTGATTCTTGAGTTTCAGTCCAAAGCTAAATAACTTGATCTTCTACCAAGCACGTGCACACAGGCATGCATTACATGCAGACTTCACTATAAAAATTGCTTCCCAATCCAAGGAACTTTATTTCTTCCCAGATAAAATATTCACACACACTGTCTTCAGGAAAGAACACTCAGGGTGAATACTCAATCTGGTCACTAAGAATGGGGCTTTAGTGTTGCAGGGACTGGTTTGTTTATTTTTAAGAATAAAAGTTCACATTGAGCATTTCCTTAAACAAGCAGAAAAACACAATGTAATTTTTAGGCAGAATGGTAACCTACCACTTATAGCTGGCTTTCCTGAAATTGAGCTAAGTCCTTTGAGGGAAAAGGAAGGATTGAAATTGAAATTACTGTTTAAAAGAATTAATCTAATCCTTTGACAAGTCTACCTACCTAATATTCATCTTTTGAAAAGTTTGCTTTTTCCTTTTTTAAAGTTTTCCCAAAAGTTTCAGTGACAGATCAGCGAATATGTAATGCAAACATCCTACTTATTGAGGACAGGGAAATGTGGTTGACAAACTAAAAATATTGCCTCTGCAACGATTTTATATTGCTAACCTCATTTTGAGAGGATTCATTTATTCCACTATTATGTTTAAATCCTTGGTGAACAGCTTTCTATGAATAATACTGCCCTTGTTTATTTGCATGGATGCTATAGTAATTACATCTGGAAATTTGAAAACACCTGGAAAATCCTTACATAAAGGTCTAGGCAGTGGATGAAAAGGTGATTTTAGTTTTTGAAAATAATGGTGAGGCAGACAAGTTGATAGCATTATTTTTAATGAATAATTAATGTTATTAATTAATTAAATTAATAGTAGTTTGCCTACTGAACAGATCCTAGCTAAAAAAGTTCCTGGCCTTATATTCCAAATAAAGTGTATTAGAAGATGTCTGCTGGAAGACAGAAGTGAGCATAAGCAATAAAGCCTATATCTTACCTATGGCTTTTTTAATTCATTTTTACAAAAGATGTATTTTTCAGAATTTTTCTGCAGGAAATTAAACTATCCTCAATGCTTATTTTAATGAAAACGTTTGATATTATAGAGCTGAAAAATGTGCCCTGAAGAAGATTCAATTGGAAAAATTAAAGCTTTACTATGCTCTTGTTTCCATTTTATTCATGAAAAATACAGATATTGATATATATAATAAGCATATAATTATTGCATATGTGCAATAAAAGCATATAATATTGTAAAGTTTTTATTATATTTTACACCAAGAATAGTGATGACTAAATAGTGCTTGTTCAATTCACACTTAATGATTAATTTATACATAAATTTTGTTTTCTGGACTAAGAAGAACCATAAATACATATATACATTTTTTCCTCCCCAAAGCCCCAGTACATGGTTATATATTCTAGTTGTAAGTCCTTCTAGTTCTTGTATATGAGCCACTGCCACAGCATGGCAACTGACAGACAAGCGGTATGGTTCTGCAACCAGGGAACGAACCCAGGCCACCGAAGCAGTGAGAGCACCAAACTTTAACTACTAGACCATCAAGGCTAGCTCCATACATGTTTTTATTGTGAAAGAGATTTTACTTCAAAGTTTATTCCCACATATAGGTGTACACTCATGAAGGGACCATTATGAATGATGTCATTCTGTGGATAATTAAAATTAGGTATATATTATTTTTGTTTTTGAGAGGTGACTAGAGTATATAATATCCAGCTGCCTGTTATTTCCAGAATAGTCGACAGGTATGGATAGGCATATACCTGCTGGCATGAGTTCAGCAACTAAGAGCTGAGCTCCCTTCAAGTTGTGTATGCATTGTAGTCCCCTCATCTGATCAAAATCAGTCCCAAGAGGCCCTCCCTATTGGAAGATGCAGAGTTCACACAGGGCCAGATCTCCTAGGGCGCCCTTTGAGAATAAACACAAACCATACATGTATCATTTTTATTTTTGAAAATATTGCTGTAATGGAAATTCAATGATTGCTCCCTGAATATCTCAAAGTAGAGTTGAAATGTAATAGGTTGCTCTGTGAAAATATATATCTTACCTTAAATTGATATTTGAATTTAGGAAGTAATTTATGCTACTTTTAAGGGTCTTGGAGCAGGTGGCTAACTTACACCATGTATAAACAACTATGATAAGTCTTTCACCGTACATGTTGGTGCCTATGAATTGATATTCCCTGCCAGCTAAAGCACCAGCCGCCGCAGGTCCCTTTCAGTGGCACACAACTGTGTATATTCTCTCTCCATCAAAATCAGTATATTTTGTTAAAATAATACAAATCACTACTCAAAGTCACATTTGTATAAATATTAAAACTATAAATATTTGAGACATACTTAACATTATAATCTAAAATAGTCTTAATATTAAAGCAATGCAAATGAGAGCACTGTTTAAACTCTAAATATTTACTCAACTATTAATTTGTTAATACTGTACCTCATTGAAATTACAATGAGATAAATGGAGACTAGGCCTTATTTAAACTCTGGGGACATTCTTTTCAAACTAGCAAAACATCTCCCCCTCCACTGCAAACTTCTATTTCTCTACTCCAATTTACTATTATCTACAATACTGGAGTATCTACAATACTACAGTACCCAAAAAAGGACAGTCACCATTTGCTTTATATAAAAATAAAGTTGTATTCCTTCCAGAATCCATGTTAGCAGGTCTGTGTTTTCGTAATGTTTGAATATAGCATTGATTCATCCTTCAAGTGCTTTGTTTGCACTACTACTATGTATTTGCACACAAACAAAAATAAGATTCAGTATCCATCTTCAAGGAGGAAATGGAGCAATAGACATGAACATAAGCAATGGCAACTACACTCTGGTGTGAGCTCTAGTAGAGGTAGGTGCTGGACCTATGGCTTTTTAATTGAAGGCCTACTAATAGCATTATTTAGAGTGAGTCAGGACTTAACAACTTTACTTTTTCAGTGCTAACAGAAATCAAAATGCTTAAGTCAAGGTATATGATATGTAATACAAATGACACAGGAAATACTTTTATTCTCCAAGGCCTCCATATATATGTCAATTCATTTTGGCGGTGCACATTTTATCTTGGAAATTGTTGAGGAATTTGTCTATGGCAGAAATAAACATAAGGACCACTTTATTAGCTTTAAGAAACTAGACAATTTAAAAGGTAACATTTTTTGAAATAGGATAGGAAATAGGGAGGCTGATACGAAAAGACAGACCCTGGAGACCCTGAGTTGGGAAATGGAATTTTCCCATGGATGAGGGTTTTGAGGACCAGTCCAGAGAATTAATTAGGTTAGATTGGGGAGTACCATGAACTCAGTACTAACATCATAATGGAATACCTTCTGGAGTATAAAAATAGGACCTTGTGGAATTGTGTGTAAGTGGGTGTTGTGTAGCAGCTGAGGATGGCGGGGAGTAGTTGTAGGGTCCAAGGAGAAGGACTGTAGTTCATGGAAGGATTATCTATTTCTCTCTGCCTGTACTCTTATATTTTTATTTGCTTTTACTCTTATTGGTAATAATAATTTATATCGTCTTATGCAACTCATTTTAACAATCTGATCCTCAATTTCATCATTTGTAAAATAGAGACGGCAATACCTACGTCATAATGCTGTTTAATATTTTTGTTGCATTGATAAGTGTGCCTGCTCATGGGAAGGAGAGAGATAATGTATTAAAAAGAGCTAATCATCGTACCTATAATAAATACATAATAAATAATTAATATTATATATATATATATATTTTTTTTTAGTTTGCATATGTGGCCCTTTTCCCATGGCAGCATAAATCTTAAGTTTTTGGAAATAATGGGACATGGAAATTGATCAAGCTGGGCAATAAGAATGAACATACATTTAACTGAGATATGGGCAAGTAGGATTTATTTTAAGTGCGTAATTACATGGATTTAGTATGAAATGTTATGTAGAGAAAGGATTATAAGGCCAAGTCCAATTTCCATGAGAAAGAAATCTGTAATAAATTAGCACCATCTGCCCTGACCATAGTACTATTTGTGACATTCTTCCTGCATCTTTTATCCTTGTGATCTCTGGAAATGTTTTATTGAACATTAATTCACAATAAACTTAGCTCTACTGTTTACTTCTCTTTCTTTTTTTCTTTTTTAAACACGTCTTATCTATAAGCCTGTTAACTTGCAGATGTAAGTAGCTATTCCTAAAGAGCAAAGTTCTCATTTATAAAATACAGCACGGAAACTTATCTCTAAGGTTTCTTACATTTCAATGATGCTATTATTCTATGATTCTAATTATGATTTGATTTAAAACAGAAAACAGCTGTTTAAGCTGCTCAAAACCCATCAATTAAATAATTATCAAACAATTACCACGTGTAGGTACTATTCTAAGGCACTCACTATATAGGGGTGAATAAACAAGAGTTCTTGCTCTTAAGAAGCTTGAATTTTACTATATGTGTGGAGAGTTAGTAAAGCAAAAAACCTACACAGGTTTATAAAAACTAAAATTCTACTACCTCAAATCACCAAGTCCATATTTTTACAGGGAACTTCTAGCAAACGTTTAAGAAACAATTGATCCCTAGCTTACACAAACTATTCTAGATACTAGAAAACTGAGAATGCTCCCAAAGTTACTCTGTTGTATAATCTTGATCAAAACTAGACAAGAACAATATAAGGAAGGAAAATTATAGACTAATCTTATGGTAATACATCAATGATACATTTTTTAATAGATGGTAATAAATCTATGGCAATATATACCATAATTACAGAAATTTAATATGTTAGTGTACTGAAATCAGCAAAGTATATTAAAAACAAAAAATAATGAAACAACTGGTTTTATCCTACGAATGTAAAGATGTCTTAAGGTTAGAAAAACTATAATTTACAACATTAAGAGCTTCACAAAGGAAAATCATGTGATATTTTTAATAGCTGATGAAAAAGCAGTTGATAAAATTCAATCCCTTTATGATTAAACCATTTTAGTGAACCAGGAATGGAAAGAAACTTCCTATAATTGATAAAGAATATCTCTAGGTAATATATATAACATTTTGCATAAGAGTGTGGACTCTGGAGCCCACTCTGAATCAAACCTTAGCCCTGCCATATGATTTTGGGCAAATTACTTAACCTTGATATGCTAACACTTCTTTACTCATAGAGATAAATGATTTTTATGTGTAAATAATATTGAAACGTCTCTGAAAATGAGTTAAAAAATGTGAGTCCTTAATAACATTGCTGCCAACCAATAGCAAACATCATTCTTAGAGGCAAAATATTGGATGTATTCCCTTTAAAATCAGCAATGACACAAGGATGATGGCTATCACTGTTTGAATTTGACATGGTGCTGATGTTCCTATCAAGAGCATTAAGCTAAGAAAAAAAAAATAGTACATACATACTAGAAAGAAACAGAACTATTTGTTACTATTTGCATAGAAAATCCAAAAAACTCTATAGAAAAATTATAATTAATGAAAGAGTTAAGCAAGTTTGCTAGATACTAGGCAATTACAAAATCCATTGTGATCTTATTATTAGCAGCAACCAGCAAAATCATTTTAGCAACAACCAGCAAAATCATTAAGAATAAAAATATCGCTTAATTACAATGGAACCTGCATGACGTTTAAGATTTAGATGAGAAAACTTTTATAAAGAAAATCATAAACATTAGTGAAAGACACTGAAGAAAACATGAGTAAATTGAGAGATATGCCATATTAACAAATGGGAAGATTAAATATCATACCCACTTCAGTTTATTCCTAAATAATTTATAAATTCAATGCAGTCTCAATCAAATTCAACAGGTGGAACAAGCTTAATTCTAAAATCTAAATAAAAGTTCAAAAGGTTAATAGACAATAAGATAATTCTGGAGCAGAAGGTGATGTATTCCGCCTACCTCATATCATGACTTATTTTAAAGCTATAGTCTTAAAATTCAGAGAAGTCTTGGCCTGGAGATAGAAAAATAGGCCAATGGAATAATAGAAATTTAGAAGCAGACATATAGAAACCCAGTGTTTGAGAGCAGTAGCATCATCTGTCAATAAATGGTACAAGGACAATTGACTATCCGTATGGAAAAAATAAAATTGGATTCCTAGCTTACATAAAAATAAACTCCACCTAGACGAAAGAGATTAAAGGTGAAAAGCAAAGCTTTAAAACTTTAGAAAAAGTTTAGGAAAATGCCTTTATGACCTCATAATAAGGAAGGATTTTAGGCATAAAAAGCACAGACCACAAAAAAAAGGAAAGATTAAACATTGATATTGATTTTTAAAACTTTTGTACAGCAAAAGAAACCAGAAATAAGGTGAAATCACTTGCCAAAAATGATGGAAAGATTTTTAGTACAATACAGATAATAAAGAATTAATATCCACAATACAAAAAAAGATTTCCTATAAATAAAATTACAAATAGGCAACTGATTAGAAAAATATGCAATAATAGGAATATGTAATTCACAAAAAGGAAACTTCAGTATGCAAACTAGGGAAAAGATGCTCAACTTAACAGTGATTAAAGAAAAGGCAATAAAAATGACAATGAGATAAATTTTAATACCCATGAGATGGACAACTTTCAAGTTCGACAAGAACATTGTTTTTTTAAAAATGTGGAGTTTCTTGAAATCACTATCTCAAAGATATCTGCACTCCCATGTTCATTGCAACATTATTTACAACACCCAAGATATGGAAACTACCTATGCGTCCATCAACGAATGAATGGATAAAGAAAATATGGTGTATACACACACACACACACACACACACACACAATGGAATATTATGCAGCCATAAAAAGAAGGAAATCTTGCCATTTGTAACAACACAGATGGACCTTAAGGGCATAATGCTAAATGAAATAATTAAGACAGAGAAGGACAAATACTGTATGATCTCACTTACGTATGGAACATAAAAAAAAGCAAACCAAACTCAGAGAACAGATTGGTGGTTGCCAGAGGCTGGGGTGGGGGGATGGGTGAAATAGGTAAAAGTGATCAAAAGGTACAAACTTCCAGGTATAAGATAAATAAGCCCTGGAAATGTAATGTAAAGCATGGTGACTATAGTTAACAATACTGTATTGTATATTTGCAAGTTGCTAAGAGAACAGATCTTAAAAGTTCTCATCACCAGAAAAAAAGTGTGTAACCATGTGTGGTGATGGATGTTACCCAATATATACATTTTACAATATATACTTATACTACATCATTGTTTTACACCTAAAACTAATATAAAGTTATATGTCAATTATATTTCAATTAAAAATTTGTAAAGTTTCTGATATGCTTTCTTGATTGTTGAGAATATAAATTGGTACAAGCTCTTCTAAGAGTAATTTGGAAATATGGAGTTAGATTCAAGATATTTGACCCAGTAATCCCACTCCTAGGTTTATAGATTTCTTAGACTCTCACAAATATGTTCAAGAAGGCATGTAAAAGAATGTTCATTTCATCATGATTCATTTCTGGTAGTGAAAAACTGAAACAACCTAAGTGTCTGTCAGAAAACTTTATAAATTAACTATGATACAGTCATATGATGGAATATCATAAAGAAATTAATGAACTAAATTTACATGTCTCTATCATTGATAAATCTCAAAAACAAAGTAAAAGGAGAAAAAAATTTTCACAAGGTTATGTACATGACAGAAATAAAAATTTTTCATGAAAATAGGGTGACAGATGTGTACATAAAGGAAAATATAAAAATAGGTACCAGCATACATACATGGAAAAGATAAGCACCAAATTCAGAATTAGGAGGATACTGTCATGAAAAGAACAGGACTGTCTGAAAATGACCTTGAGGGCTCATTATGGTTGCCTAGATAGCTAGCTTGCTGGGTCCTGGCATATGATGTGGGGAGCCTCTTCCAGTTGGAGAGATTGGTATGGTGCTCAAGTTCAACTCTCCATAAGACCAGTGCTTCCCAACCCACAGACACAAAGTCTAAGCTTCCCTGGTTTGGAACAGCTAGCATTTGCAGACAACTCCAACAAATAGCTGGCACACCAAATCCTCACTGTCTGGTTCCAAGCAGCTTGTATATTCTCCCACTAACAAAGCTATTTTCTTACTTTGCTCTGTAAGATGAGAGATCCAGAGAGGGCTCAATCTTTCCACTGGAATGAAATCCACACCATGTCCATTTCCAGCAGGTACCTTGACCCTTGCATGCATTTCCAACTAATGATGGAGATATTGGAGGACTCCAAGCTTCTATATCTTGCTGACCTGTGAATTTTTCCTTTCCCTAAAAAAGCCTTCCTTAACCCATGCCATGTGAAGTTGTGGAATTTATCTTGAATTCTTTTGGTAGTTCTGAAGAAATACACCCCTGTTCCCATGGCAAATGCAATAGGAGTTTCAACTGTATATGTGATATTATATTTCTTAAGACAAGAATAAAGAGATCTGAAGCAAATATAACACAATGTTAAGGTCTGTCAGGTTGGATGGTGGATACTTTGAAGTTTGTTTTATTTTTCTGTATAATTTTCAGTTATTGAAGTATTTCGTAGTGAAAAAAAGAAAGCCAAGTAGTAAGTAACAATTCCAAAGTATGTATTTTCAGAACTCAACTGATAACTTGAGATGTATAATAAGTAAGTCCTTTATGGATTCAATTATTGAAAAATAAATTTTAACTTTAAACAACTAAGATCGAACTTGTTCTTATAGTCATTGAGTTAAAACTTAAGAAAAATATATTTATAAACATCCATAGGCATTGTAATATTGATTCATTTAAATACTTGCATAAATATGCTTAAATATTATAATTCTCACTATATTTTATTCTTCTTATTCAGAATATTGACATATTTAAATATCTTTAGACATTTTCCGAAACATAATTATCACTATAATTTATTCTCCTTATCACTGAGAGTAGTCTCTGAATAAAGATATTTGAGTGAATCTTCAGCTTCCAAAAAATGACTGCTTTTTAAAAAATATTTTGTGGTCTCAGCCAACTCCCACAGTACGCTAATTGCTAATTTGTTTACCTGATACATTTCCTATGGTAGTAATTAGGGAAATGCTAATTTCTTCTTACTGATAGGAAAAGCCTACAGTGAGAGCTCTTTTATGGGATGAATTGTAGGTAGCCTGCATCAAGAAATGCATATATAACTAACCATTGACAACGGCCAATACAAAATTATTCTCCTGTGTAAAATAGTCACAATTTAAATCACAATGCTAAAATCAACATTCATGTTTACCTTTATATTCTAAATGAAATCCAGTGTAACTAACAGATCCATCACTCCGAAAAGCCAAATGCATGGTATTTGAGCTGCTCTCTATTCTCTCTGGTAACTTGCTGTCTTGAAAACTTCCAATCAGTGGGCTATTACTGTCTGGTCCATCATATATATAGAGGAAGTCATAGTTTGGTTCTATGCTAAAACTAAAAAAAAAAAAGGAAGAGAGAGAGAAAGAAGTGGAATGGTTATTACTAAGGTATTAAGTCTAATATATATATCATATATAATCATATATTAATTCAG
This sequence comes from Diceros bicornis minor, assembly GCF_020826845.1. NCBI lineage: Eukaryota > Metazoa > Chordata > Mammalia > Perissodactyla > Rhinocerotidae > Diceros > Diceros bicornis. Next base: position 29,557,404 of record NC_080760.1, read on the forward strand.
TCAATATCGTTAAAAATAACAACAGACCCTGTCAAAATAAGCTACTTTGAAAATTCGCCTGGCAACAACACATTGAATGTGAATATCAGCTCCACAGTGGAAGAGAGAAAAGACATCTTGATTTTTTCAAATATTTCTAAGTTGGCATTGTGTCCACAGGGAATAAGAATCATTGTAAGGCAAATGGTCTAGCTGATGAAAAGGTACAGGATTTGGAGTCAGAGATGTAGTTTCAAGCCTTTCTTCTGCCGTTGTTAGCTACTTATCTTTATGTAAGTTACTTTGTATCAGTAAAATGTGGAAGACAATATCTGTTTTTTAAAACTCTTATCTAGATATTCTGCATCATGAAAATACAACCTCTTTTTGCTCTGTCAATGGTACTATTTGCCTTAAACTTTGAAATTTATGAGCATTTTTGCTGTTTTAAAATTCAACTCTACATATCAGACTCAAACAGAAGTTTGAAATACAAAATTTACATTTAAATAACTCAAATGAAGCATGGCACATTGCATTAGACATTCTTTTTCCTGAAAGTAAATATATTTTCTTCTTTTAGAACTTAATGTAGAAGAAATCAAACCAATATACTATTTGTCAAAATTAAATAATGTGTGAATAAGGACATTTTAGCATGTAAATTATTCAAATCAATATTTTAATATTGTAAAATCTGCATAATAAACTTGCCTAACAACCTTCAAAATTATGAGAATTGTCTCATAATGATTATAGAACCCATATATTTAGAACCTACGCAATCATTAGTCTATTACCTAACTCATACTGCGGCAGAGAAAAGGATGGACTCAACTAGGGCATGAAGAAAAGCCAACAAGTTCATGATATAAAATAAAACTAGCAAAGCTTGCCATTGTTAAACATCCATCAGTGGTGAAACTATTTTGTCAAGTTTTACCATCTCTATCTCTGCATCTAAACAAGAAACTTGTTAGGTGAGAGATATTATTTCCAAATCTACTGGATTTATAGAGGTTAAGTTTCCACAACAACTCTAATCCTTTATGTATGCATGTTTAAGGGGGAGGAGTCTAGCTAGTTTACTTGTTCATAAAGAGTGGTGAGAAAAGACTGAGATAATGCAGAGGTTCCCAACCTTTCCTTATATAAGGGACCCTGTAACGTGAGAAAATTTGGGGACCACCATCACATTGTTATATTTTGTTTTAATTTATTCAGTAGTTTCATAAGTCTAAATCAATTAATTACTCTTGAAACCTTCAGTGAATAAGAGGCCTGCATTTTAGTAACTTTTGCTGTCATAGAGCAGAAAACAGAGGACGAGGCCTTATTTCATTACTTACTCCCCCTGTTCTGGTGTGAAACACAACATTTCTGAACTTCATCTCTTGCAACATTTAGGTTTGATGAGAGTTACAACTTCCTCACCTACCTCACTGTTGGGAGAATCACTAGGAACAAGTGATTTGTAAATGATATATTGTAGTGGCATGTGGCCTTGGAAGGCCAAAGGCTATTTAACAATGGATTATAGTACATTTCTTTTTAATTTCTAGTTTGGGCTTAAATAAATATTTCAAAATATTGATCTGTTACTTCTTGGAAAACAAGAATAAAACAAAAATTAGTCTTTTTCTAGGAAATTTTAGAATCTTAGCTGTAATGATTATTTTTCCTGAAAAACTAGAAAGTCAGTACATTCTCATGGTACACTCTATTTTACAAGGCACTTTCAGAAATACTAACTTGGTCTTCTCAATAATGCTGTGGTATAAGGAAGGGATTATCATTTTCATTTTCCCAATGAGTATACTAAGGCCCCGAAATATCAGTGGTCTCTCCAAGGTCACATCATAAATGACACAGCTGGAAATCAAATTTAGGTCATGCACTTCATGTAATACAGCCTTCTACCACTCAGTTATTAACTACAATAATTTTATAAGTAAACTAACCCTTGCATCATACATCTTGACATTTCTAATATCTATACTGCCGTTTCCTCAACTATAAGAATAGAAATAGGGGTCCGGCCCCGTGGCTTAGTGGTTAAGTGTGCGCTCTCTGATGCTGGCAGCCCCGGTTCAGATCCCGGGTGCGCACCGACACACCGCTTCTCCGGCCATGCTGAGGCCGCGTCCCACATACGGCAACTAGAAGGCTGTGCAACTATGACATACATACAACTATCTACTGGGGCTTTGGGGGGAAAATAAATAAATAAATCTTTAAAAAAAAAAAAACTAGAAATAATAGTACTTACCTCAAGAAGTTGTCTTATAACTGGGTCCTCAAATGTAACTAACATTATCATCATTGTTGCTTTGTTATTACCAATTATCAATGTATCACTACAAACTATAGAAATAAAAATTCCGTATATTCACACTTTTTAAAATTTTCATGACTTCAAATTATCTTTTCTTTAATTTTTTAAAAATTTAACTTCAATATATAAGAAAAAACTGCATATTTGAGCTTAATATTTTACATAAATACCAAGCAGCTTGAACACACTAGCAGAAGGAGTTGTGTTGCTAGGGCCAACATGCATCAGTCTTGGGCACTGAAGATTAGGAACACTTCTACTTAGGAACTCTTTGAGTTGCTGATACCTAACACTCCCATTAAAATCTTAAAGGGAAGGGTTAAGCCAGGTTTTATGATAACATCTATTAGCTTCATGTGAGGAGACAGAGGTTCATTCAAATAAAGAACTTAACCAAGGTAACACAGATGACAGGGGCAGAGCTAGGGCTCCAACTCAGCTTCCTTCTTTCCCATACAGGAAGCCTCACCCTCTACTACTCGAGTAATAAGCTAACTCTGCAACTGACATCCCCAAACAACAGATGTATATTCTGGAACACTCCCATGTAAAGTTCTATCATGAGACAAGTTCTGTTGAGAAATCATACAGAAATGACCCATCAGATTCCACTTTGTAGGCTTGACTTAATGAGACCACCAAAAAGGGTGGTAGTTAGAATATATGTCTTCCCAAGCCCACAGGTGGTGCTGCACATGGGTATTTAGATGCTTCAAAAGGGTTTGGGTGGTGCACACGTGGGAGAAAAAACTCCTTGAAGTACTGACCTTCTAGTCTTGAAATTTAGGAAAAATTGATTTTTGGGGGGGGCGGGGGGGGGGCGAGGAAGATTGGCTCTGAGCCAACATCTGCCAATCCTCCTCTTTTTTGCTGAAGAAGACTGGCCCTGGGCTAACATCCATGCCCATCTTCCTCCACTTTATATGGGACGCCGCCACAGCATGGCCCGCCAAGCAGTGCATCGGTGCACACCCAGGATCCGAACCAGCGAACCCCGGGCTGCTGCAGTGGCACGCGTGCACTCAACTGCCTGTGCCACCAGGCCAGCCCCAGAAAAAATTGAATTTTTTGAAGCAGTGATGGTAAGTACAGGGAGGGAGGAAAGGTTATAGAGAGATCACATTTTATGAGACTCAATAAACCATTCAAACTTTAACACGTTTCCTCTACACTGGAATCTGGTGAAGATGCTCACCCACTAGCCTTCAGAACTGCACCGGCATCTTTGCTACGATACAAGGCTTTGTAAACTGTTGATTGTGAAGTATTCATATTAGAATTAGTAAAAAATAATAAAAATGTCATGTATAGAAATAAAAACTTGCCTGGTGCAAACACTAAAGCAAAATGACCAAAAATAATTTTTTAAATGTGGAAATGTATAAGAACTCACCTGATAAATGCCAAGGAGATAACATAGTCTGCATTGACGGCGACAGTCCAGTCACAGTCCCTGCTATGGGGATACGGATGAGGGAAGTTTGGCGAAAGAATAAAACCTGAAGATCCTGTTAAATTGCCTCCGCAGGGTGCTTTAATTTAAACAAACAAGACCCCCTTAAGTGATTAATAAAATTTATTAGTTATCAATATTTGTGAAAACACTTCTCTAAAAAAATTTTGGAGGTTTTGTACAGACCTGAATTTTTATAGTACTGGATACTTGAGTACTGCGTTGTCTTTCAAGAAAGACCATGAAAATATTAAATATGTACATACATACACAAATACATTGAATTTAACTGCTTTACTGGCTTCATAAGACAAGAAAAAATTATATATATATTTCCTCTCTCTTTCTATTACTATTTTGTTTCATGTAAAAGAAAAACACTGAGAAGAGGAGTAAAGATCATTTCCACATGGTTACTAAGAAAAAGTCTGAAGGTTACTAGAAGAAGTTAGAAACAAAAGAAAGCAAACAAAACCTGTAATAATAAGTGGAATAATAGGATATGAGATATTTGACTCATTTTCGTTTCTTCCCTGGTAACTTTTTATGTGTTTATGGAGGAAGAGGCTTTGATAATAGTTAATGAGTGAGAATGGATAATTGTCTGAGAACCTACAGCACTTTACACTAAAACACTGTTATACTGAGTGTTAGGATATTTCTAAATTGTAGTTGCCTGACTTACTGATGAAAGTGGACGGCTATTACAGTTATTATTGCAGCCCCAAACAAAGGTTTCTGTAACACTTCAGTGGAGAGGCTCAAAAAATTGTCAGTGCAATTCAGAGAATAGAATCTTCAGGGGATTATTGTTGAAGTCTGTTAAACACAGCTTATGATCAGAAAATAATATGTTACACAGCTCTGGCAGCTTCAGAGGGAGATCGCAGTTTGGATTCTCATGATCTCATGATGTCTCCTACACATACAGCACATCAGCATTCTCCTCCTATCTGAGTTTTAAAATTATAGTTTTCTCAGATAAATTTTACCATTCAGTTATAAGGCATAGAGATTCTTTTGACAGCACAAAACTGGTTTTGGATGGAGGAGAATTTTGGTTCCGGCAACATTTCAAATCTATATTCTTTGCCTGAATCTAGATATGCAAAATCATCATTACAATTTGGTAATTTCTGCCATCTAAATTATGGATGTCCACTATTACATCTCTCCATGCCCCTCTACCCTTGCCTCAGTGTCTCAGTCACAGTAGACGACCTCAGCTCATACTTACTGAGTATATTTATTTTCAAAGACTTAATATATTCATCACTGCTTACCTATCACTTGTACATTTTTGTCACATCTTGTCAAATGATTAGACATAAACTATCTCAACTTTTTGTAGTCTTCCCTCTTCAGATTTCGATGCCTCCTGAATATTTTTCTCTATAATCAGAGGATAAACAGTCCCTCCTATTAATCAGGATAACACCCTCAATGTGTCACATAAGCCCACTTCCTTCTCCAGAACCTTTGTTCATTTATCTCCTTTATTCTCTCTGGCTTCTTCCCTTTGTCCACAGACACGCTCGAGTCTCTTTCATCCTAAACATGAAATAAAGTTCCCTACAAGCTATTTCCTTTCACCTTTTTTTCAACTGAGAATGTTAATTTTTACCTGATGGTTAAGAAATCTCCTCACCCTTTTGTGTTTAGTTAAACTACTTATCATGAGGAACCACACTTCCCCATAAGACTCAGAGAAGACTCACTTATCACATCTTAAAGAAGACCCCTTAAATAAGTCCTTCTCATTTTCCTATGACAGACCAGACACAGACCCTGAAAATTCCCATTCTTGTCTCAAATGATAAGCTGAATCGCTTATCCCCACTATCAATCAGAATAAAATGCTTGTTACCAAACTTTGGTTAAGCTTCTCGCCTTCCTCTAGTCCCCTGAACTTTGCCCACCCTCAGCCTTGAGCCAGCACACAGCCCCTGCTGAGGATAGACTGGAATCAGAGTACCACATTCTCTGATCTACTCTCCACTCTGGCCCCCCTCACTCCAGTTCCCCACACCCGCTTCACTCCAGCCTTTTGTACTCTACAAAAGAAAAATCTTGTTTGCCTAACTCTTGAGATGCTCGTAGAGCTTGTGGTCACATTATTCTCCTTATCACAGTAGTAGTTCCCCCTACCCCTGTCCTGCAGTAACTCTTTTGGAACAAAAGTCTCTCCTTACTTCTTTCAGATTTTTTTTTAATTTCCACAGCTAAGTCTTCTGAAAAGGAGGTCTAATCTCAACATTTCTTTCTTCATCTATGTGCTGTATTTACCTATAGGCAGACTAACATGATTAGCAAAAGAGGTCACTAGCAGGGAAAAAATAGTTTCTTGTGTTATATCTCAGAGAAAAGCACCAAAGAGAGAGAACTTATCTTAAAGTTTAGTATTGTTTTTATTTTAAATTATATTTAGAGAGACACAATAACCTTTTTGTTGCTTAGGGACTCTAGATGTCTTCATTGGTTCCTTTACCTCTCATTCTCTCTCCAGCCGTTGCTATCTCCCTCAGCCTCCTTGCCCCCAACACAAACGCCTCTTAGCTCACCCTGAAATGACTTTTGTATTGACAAATAAAATGGAGACTTTTCTGTCTTGATCTTTGTTTTCACATCTGTAGTCACTCTTAACTGTTGACTTTCACCTTAAATTCACTCTCCTTGTTTTTAGAACTCTACTTCTAATTTTCTTCTAATGTCTTTGTACAGACCTCAGTTTTATTTCCAAGACTTCTTTGAATTTCACTTCATCTTATAATTTTAGTATTCTCCTCAGTTCCTTACCTAGACATCTCTAATTTTCACTCCATTACATTCTTCCTTGTTGACCACAACCAAATTTTGATTTTATTTTCCATTTATATACTGATGACTCCTTTTTCCTATCTTCTCCAGCAGATTTCTCTGCTTACTTCTAACCCATATGCCCAAATGCTTATTGGCTCTCTCTACCTGATAACCTGGGCACATCTAACACAGAATATCTAACATAGCCAAACCTCAACTCAAGTTTGCTTCTCCTGCATTCCTAGGTTGTTTGATTAGCACTATCATCCACCCATGTTCTCAAGCTAGAGACCTAAGATTCTTCCCTTTTCTTCACTGCACCCTTGCATCCAATCCATCAAGAAGCACTACCAAGACCCTACCTCATAGATCCTCGTAGATATTTTTCAACCTAGCTCTTCTTTCTTTGCCTACTACCATATTTCTAGATCTGACTCTTACCTGCCTCCAGAAATATTGCAATGGCTTCTTGTTTCCCATGCCTCTAATATAATCTAGTTTCCTTCAATTCATCTTCTCAGTGAAAACATCTAATTATACTGTGCCTATGCATAAAATTCTGCAGTTTTTTCACATTGCCTAAAAGATAATGCCCCAATTCTAGTACAGCTTTCATGACCTGACCCCTGCAACCTTTCCAATTACATCAACCACCACTCTAGACACATAATTCACACTCAAATACCATCAAACTGCTTATAGTTCCTTGTACTTCCATGCCTTTTCCATGCTATTTGTTTTTCCTGAAATGCGTTTTTTCCTTCTACATTTATATAACTCTTACTTATGTTTCAAGATTCACCACTGCCTCCAGGAAGTTTCCCTGGAAATCCCCAGCCTGGGCTCTGCTTCAACTCTCTCCCACCGACTCTGGTATCCATAGCAACCTCTGCCTATCTCCATCATTTCCCTTACTATATTTTATTTTAATATTCCATTCAGGTGTCTGCATTCATCACTAATCTGTAAGCTAAAGACTGTGTCTTATATGTTATTTTATACCTAGAATTCAGCACATACTACACATTCCATAAATGTTTGTTGAATTGCTACTGGTTCTTTGTATTGATTATAAAGACAATAAAGATGACTATGGATGAATGTGTAATTTAATTTGTAGCTATGTGTTTTGATAAAAATAATAGCCTATTTTGCCTTTGGAACATTTAAAATCATATTTGAATTTGAAAAAAATTAGAGAAATATGTGTAATAATGGCAAACGTATATATGTATGTACATACAAATGAAAGACAGGAATAATAGCAAAATGTTGTTTGTGGTTTTTTTTTCACCTGCTAAGGTGGTGGGATTACGTGTAATTTGGGAAAGCATGGGGGAGCAATTTTGTTTGTTTCAATTTTCTTTATTTTTCACAAGAAACACTGGTCTTTTTTATTGTTAGAAATTTTCTACACATGCACACATCTGTATATATATTTATATATGTATATCTTTTATCATGAAAGTTATAGGAAAATCCATTACATAATTTTTAAGTATTTTACTGGATATTTTCCATGATTATACTATTATTGGAGCATAAGATCCTTTCAAATTCATTAGATTCTATTATTTAAATTATTTATCAAAGTTTTCCCAGTATATTTCACTGCTGTAGTTGATTCCGAAAATCTGCAAAAGCCATTGAGACAAGAAGAGACAATATTTGACATTTGTATATCCCAAACATTCAGTGAGTAAAGAAAATTCTCTTTGCCTTAAATATTCTAAATTTTAAATAGCATTTCGAAAATACATTTTTATTTTTATGCGTGTAATCATAAAGCACCAGAATAAGATTCTCCTTAAGTCAAACAGATTTATGAATTAAATTTTCAGTTAGGTTCTGTGGAATCCTGACATTAATGATTTGTTCTGAGCATAGTTTCTCACGAGGCAGTTATATGGGCAACTACTGATAACTATTTTATAATCCTCTTAATTTTTTCTCCCCAGTTCAGTTTTATTTGTGTCTACTGTCTTTCTCAGCAGCCCACTCACACTAATGTCTTTGTTATTTACTTTCATATTGAGTGCTGCTACTTTCCCTATGGCAATGTCAAAGTAATCTTCACACTGTCAATTTTGTTGGAATGAATTCTATTAACTCGCTTAAAGATGACGTCCTTCTGTTTGGTACTTGCTATAAGGCTGACTACTTCTACATGCAAGCAAAATGCTTTATGCTCCAGGGTCTGAGACATAGACTTATGGAGTTTCTAAAAAGTTCAGGGTTTAATCTTTGGCATAGTATTTCCAATCATGGAGTTCTTTCTTATCAGTTTCAGAGGTCAAGCTTTTTGCAGCCTTAGCAATTTATCAGACTTCTTTTTTTTTTAAAGTTATCTTTTTCCTCAGAGAAGCTCTAATGCATGTCCTCTCCTCAAGCTATCTTTTCCTACCAAAAAATAATGCACAGCACCATAATCCGTACACTTTCCACAACCTGCTCAATTTAAGTACGATTTAGTGCTCAACTGTTTTTTTTCTAGAATTAGGACTTACTGGCTAAAGCCTTGTCTACAAATGGAATTTTACAACAGCTTATCTCAAAACTCTTTAATCTTTTACATTTTGGATTTTTATGTTTCCTAGAATTTCAGTGTAAAGGTGTTTGCTATTTTAGGGTTCTAAACATAAAAACATTTGACATAACATAGGCTTTCTGGTAATTCTAGTAAGCAACACTCTTTAATGAGGTCTAAGAATCACAATAAAGCAAGAAGTTCTACAGTAAGTCTGTAGTGTTCTATCATTTCCTTTTTACACAAAGGTTTTCTTTACGAGATAATCAAATTCCAATTAATTGGAAAGTGCTGTTTTAATTTAATTGGGATTTTTTAGGTTAACAAACAAATGAAAACTTCATTGTTTCAGTCTCTTTTTCTTTGAAAGTGTTTCTTAACAGTATTTTTCCTCTGCTTTTATGAGTACAGTTACAATAAATGTAAATTGATCAATGTTTGATGATTTCGAATCTTGCAATGGTACATGAAGAGCAACATAGTGTAAGTGGAAATAATGAAGTATAAAGGGAGATATGGCTAAATCTGAACTAGCTCAAGCTATGCCCTAATTTTGTGATTTTTTTTTTTTTTGTCTCTTTAATAAGCCTTTTCCTTGTCATCCACCTCATTTTCTACAGAAGAAGTCGAGAACTGTCTGTCTTCTCCCTGACTGGTTTGAGCCTTCAGATGTGTTTTGTTTTGTGCATTGTTTTTAAAGTTCCAACGTATAAAATAGAAAAAATCTTATATAAAAATTCAGATTTTTTATTTTTTATTTCACTGCAAAGTGGGTTCATAAGAATAGGAACTTCTCCATCTTGTTTAACTGCTAAAGCCTCAGTGCTTAGAACAAGGCCTAGGACACACTGAATGACGACGGAATTTGAGTTTGCAACTCCTGCATATGAAGTTAAAAGAAGGGAAAAAATAAATATGAATAATTGAGTGCTTAAGTTTGTTCACTTCTGATTGAGTTACTAAACATTGTTTTCCTATTACATTATGACTCAAAAAAATCACTGTGAAATGATTATTGAAAGTGTATTTATGAGTTGAATATAGGTGAACAAAAATAAGGCTCAGTCTCCTAAATGCTAAATTGGTGTGTGCCGAATGCTACGAGAAATACAATGATGAGCAAGATATGGGATCTTCTCTCGAGTTGCTTACAGTGTAGTAAGTGAGAGAATATGTAAATAAATAAAATTTTGAGTAGAGAGAACATAGTTTGGTCAAAATGTATTGTAAATTCAAGATGACACCAATTCTAAAACACTTGAGGTAAAAGGTTTAAGATTAAAATAGTTTAACTTTATAAACGAGATTTTTTTTTAAAGATCATATAGCAGGTTTTCTCACTATTTTCATTCCAAGGGTGGTACATCCCTCTAACTTTTCCTCAATCCCAGTAGAGATATAATACGTATCTTAATTTTCTAGAGTCTAACTTGGGGATTCAAGAACAGAGCATCAAGACAAAAAGCAGCCGGTTGCGGGTATGAACCAAGATGCTGCAAGTCCTTAGACCATCAAAATAAAAACTAATGTTCTTTTGGAATACATAAATTGAATGGAAAGTCAAAGCTTTGAAAGTCAAACATAAGTTTCGATAATATCTTCTTTCTTAGAAGAAATAACCATTGTAGAGGCAAGATAGTCCATTTCAAAGACAGAGTCTGTATCCACTCTTAAATTTTAAAAGCAGTGGAGAACTACATTTATATAGTAAATAAGGGAAGATCAGGACTTTTCAAGAGCTTTGATCCTTATTTATTATTTTTTTCGTATCTTAGAATCACTGAAAATCAATGAAATTATGGACCCTCTCCTCAGGGGAAAAATAATGATTATTTACAATTTAGTGTATTTTTTGGAGATTCATAGACCTCTGAAATCTTAGACTCCCATATAGAAACTATTTTACAATATTGTTCTTAAGTAATAACATCAATAGCAGTTTTTAACCATTGTTTTATACTTATATAAAATTTTAATTGTTCTTTAATTCATACCTATACAGACTGGTGGGCTGGGCTGCCAGAAGTATCGATTTTCTACCTGAATGCAGGTTATTCTTTCCTCTCCTTGAAGCTCATATCCTGGGTCACATTGAAAAACAACAGTATCCCCAGGTTCTCGTCCATCCCCATTTCGAGTTCCATTCATGGGAACCCCTGGGTCACGACACGCAGTGGCAACAGAACCTATGAACAGACAGAAACAAACCTTTAGTTTTGGTGCTACCAAAATCAATTTTGAAGTTCAGACCTTGCAGTTTAGAACCTTCCACATATCTATGTGCTTTTAGAAAATCAACTTAAAAAATGCTGAGGCCAATTTTTAAATGACAGCACAATAAATGCTTTTTAATTTATTTTTGTTGAGTAATACGTGTGCTAACTTGTTTCAAGAAGGTTAATGGAATTTTAGTAGCTAAATAATAGATTTACTCAAAATCTATCATTTTGATGCTCTGTGAAAGATGCTGTGAATAGGATGAAAAGAAAGCTGAAGACTAGGAGAACATATTTGAATGGGATATATTCCAGAAAGGACTTGTGTATAGAATATAAAAGAACTCTTAAAACTCAACTGTGAAAAAAAAGGAAAAAGAAAAACAATCCAATTACAAAATGGGCAAAAAACATTTCAATGAAGAGGATGCCAGATGGCACGGGAAAAGACGTTCGACATCATTAGCCGTTAGGGAAATGCAAATTAAAACCACAACGAGATATTACTACATACCTATCAGATTGACTAAAATAAAAAATATGACAACGCCAAATGCTGGCAAGATTCTGGAGAAAACCGAATTATTCATACACTGCTGGTGGGAAAATAAAGTGGTATAGCCACTCTGGAAAGAAATATGGTTGTTTCTTGCTAAACTAAACATGTGCTTACCATACAATCCAGTAACTGGACTCTTATCAAGTGCACGTTTATCCCAGAAAAATGGAAATTGATGTTCACATAAAGACCTGAACACTAATGTTCATAGCAGCCTTATTCATAATAGTTGAAAACTAGGAACAACTCAAATGTCCTTCAACAGGTAGAATGATTAAACTAACTCTGGTAAATTCATACCGTGGACTATTACTCAGCAATAAAAAGGAATGATGATACACGTGACAACTTGGATGGACCTGAAGGAAATTATGATGATTGAAAAACTACTATATAACAAGGTTATATACTGTTTGATTCTATTTGTATAACATTCTTGAAGTGACAAAATTATGAACTGGAAAACAAATTAGTGGTTACCAGCGGTGGTAGGGGGAGGGGATGGAAGGAAAAGAAAAAAGAAAGGAAAAGATGTGGCTAGAAAAGAGTAACACTAGGGATCCTTGTGAGGAACTGTACTATATATTGACTGTGGTGGTAGTAGTCATACAAATCTACACAGAACTAAATAAACACACACACAAGTGTATGTAAAACTAGTAAAATCTGAACAAGGTTGATGGATTGCATCAATGTTAATTTTCTGGCTGCCATATTGTGCTATGGTTATGCAAGAAGTTGTCATTAGAAGACATGTTGAAGAGTACACAGGATCTCTACTATTTCTTACAACTACATGTAAATCTAAAATTATGTAAAAATACAAAATTTAAAAAATCATTAGAGAAAAGGAGGATGGTCTGAGACCATAGGAAAGAAAACATTCTTCTATACACAGTACATGGCACATTTAATAATAAAGGTAACTAATTATTCAGGTTAATGGAACAAAATATTATTTTGAATGACCACAAAGTAGCTTTTTTACTCTAAAGCATATGCCAATTAAGTATCAAAACAAACAAGCTATTAAAATTTCCATTTAAGTAAGCTATTATTAAACTATATTCATAAATGCAGTATTCAGCACTTGTACAAATTATTTTTTAAATTGCACATTAAAGTAATGACACAAATTGCTGGATTACAGACACATAACTGATATTCACTCATTCATTCACTTACTAACTGAATATACGTCAGGCATTGTGCTAGGTGCTAGGAATACAAAGAAGAAATAAGTAGACACACACAGAACTGAACAGACTTCAAATTGTTTTGTATAGTGGTGGTACTAACAAACAGATTCTATTGTATACATCCCCAGTAGGTAAGTAGGTAGGTATAGATAGGTAGACAGATCAATAGATCAATAGATAGATTCATCCATATATCAATCTGTTAATCCATCCAGCAAACTTGTAGTTCATCTCTCTAATACACAGACACAACAAAGAAACCAGAAAATCTTTACACAGTATTGTAATGCTCTGACTCTCAAAGTTGTATGGGAATCAAGAGGATCATATCAATTAAAAAAACTGAAAAAAAAATTGGATATTGGTGAGATGCTGGGCCTGACACTGCATAAAAGCAGCAACAACAACAACAAAAGTGATCATATATATATATACACACACACATATGTACATATACATATATCATTTTTTTCTTTATTTTTTTGAAAGGGTAAAAAAAGGTTATTTTTTAAGGGGTAATTTTTAAAGGCTTACTTTTTTAAAAGGGTTGCAAAATGTAGACTACAAATGTCATTTTACTAATCACTTAAATGAAACAAAATCTATGGATCATTTTATATATATATATAATCAGAAGTCTTGTAGTTTTGCTTCATCTTCCTGATAAACTAGTGTTTCTGAGCAATGTCCAGGGATAGGGACTTTACATGTATAATTCCTTTAATTTTCCTAACAACCCTATGAGTCAAGTGTGATTATTAGCCTTACTTTAGAGATGAGAAAACTAAAGTTTAGGGAGATTAAGTAATCTGTCCTAAATGACAAAAACTAAAGTGTGTAGAACCAAGATTTGTCCACAGAACCACTACTCTGTCCAATTTCAGAACCCAAACCCTTAAATGTTACACTAGACTGTCCTCTTCTATCTGTAACTGTCCCAGAGATATAATTTCTCTCCTTCTCAGTTAAATAAAATAAAATAATAAACCCCATTAAGAAATTATGAAAAAGATAGAGACTATATCCATAAATAGAAAAGCTACAGCTGGTATAAATCTGAATCTACCTTAAAAAATATTCAATCTACCTTCATATGAGTTATTTTTAATAGAATTGTTTTTAGTTGTTAATAGAATAACAATTGAACTCTTATTGGAGAATATCAGCAAAAGAGGAATAAGGACTTGGTTCCGATTTCCAAGTGAGTTTGTCTTGTAATACCCATCAGTGTTCCTTAGCAGAATATCCATCATGCATCAGAGGGTCTGGCAATTATCATCTTCCCATATTGATAGAGATTTTTTGTAAAACATTTTTGTGATAAACTTAGTCATTAAATTTTTCTTGAATTGCTCTGGGATGGTCTCCACCAAAACTAAACTTATCTATGGATTGGCTGTGTATATATAGTGGAGAGTATATAGGATCTCTATTATTTCAATATGTAAGTGGAGAGTGATGTTCTACACACAAGATTTACATTTAGAATGTTTTTGTTGGAAAGAAGCAACAAAAAGGTAAAATGTGTTATAGCTTTCAAACTGAAAAATAAGAATGACATAAAAGATTATGAGAACACATCTTTTGTTTTTTGAGGCTTCCCAGGTGTTGGACTTTGTCTGCAAGAAGCTTGAAGCTTAAGATGAACATTCTCAAAAATAAAAATGCATCTATAACAATGTTACAAAAACATATTGAAATGAAAACAGTCAGTATAGACGTGTCTTAGCTGAGTTGGAGGGAAAAAAGATGTTTTGCTCTATTGTCAGATTTACTGTGCCTAAAGATTTAAAGTGGAACCAAGTAGCTAAAATAAGAAGGCTTCGATATGACAGCTAATATATAACACGTATGTGAAAATATGCATTTGCCTTTGGGTCTGGTTGACTTTTAGGAAGAGAGGTGGTAAACCCCTACTGTTCCTTTTTCTCTCAATTAATTCACAAATTAGGAGTAAGATTTTAAAGCACAATAGAGAATGATGGGGTTTAATGAAAGACCAAAGAAATTTTTTCCTCTTGGAATTACTCGAATTCTAAAAGCAATTAGTTGAATAGACACAGGAACAATTACTTGGTGTGAATGCTATTGTCTTATTTTCTTTACTTATTCAAAGTTTGATCTCCATACTAGTTATACTCTGTGTTTATGGGTAGACAAAATTATAATAATTTTAGCATCAATCATTCTTGTTTTCTGTATTAAATAGAAACTATAGCCATTAAAGAAAGTAAATAACCATTTAAAGAGCCATGCTATATCTCCTTGGGAATTAGGAGTGAAATAATCTCACATAATTAGTATGATTAAAAAAGCAATTATATAATGTTCGAACTTAATAAAGTCTTAATCACTTATGTAAAATAGATTAATAATTTTTATTTGATACTTATTTTCACTTTTGTGCAACACACAATTCTCAAAATATATCATTCTTTTTTTTTTTAAAGATTTGTTTTTTTATTTTTTTCCCCAAAGCCCCAGTAGATAGTTGTATGTCATAGTTGCACATCCTTCTAGTTGCTGTACGTGGGACTCGGCCTCAGCATGGCCGGAGAAGCGGCGCGTGGGTGCGCGCCCGGGATCCGAACCTGGGCCGCCAGTAGTGGAGCGCACGCACTTAACCGCTAAGCCACGGGGCCGGCCCTAAAATATATCATTCTTATTTGCATTTTCTTTTTGTTATTATATAAATTTTTAAGTAGATCTTTGATCCTCTCTCTCTATTCTCTCCTATTCTGGAATAACATATAGTGTGTTTCTATAGAAAGAAGACTTATTTTTGCAATTAAGTATTTTAATTTATCAACAATTTTAAACATATAAAAAATTTTAAAAAGTACATGTCAAAACATACTTACCACCGATGTATTAACATGAGTAATTTCTATTTCTTTTCTTAACTTCTTTAATTCAAAGCGATTCAAATTTAATTGACAGAATGAATATTTATATTTGTTCTATTAGGTTTAAGTCTGCCATTCATTCTAGATTTTTCCTAATATAACTATGCAAAGTAAGCAGAAATTCCAACAAAGATAAAGGGTATTAACAACTTTGTTGTCTCATCTGTAATGATATCATGAAAAGAACATTCTGGAAAGTGTATACAATAGGCTTATATACTATAACATCCAAATATACCTTAGATTTAACTTTCACAACCTTATGAAATTGACAACAAAAGATGATCTCCCTTCCTTGTTTCCTTCCTCTCAAAAGGACTGGCGATTACATTTTGGTTAGTCTAGAATAGGAAATATCAATTGGCTAGTCTGTTACTTAGCTGTAGATTGTGCTCTTTACACCGGCTGATTATTCAGTAGAAATGATAGAAGTCACAGGGAAAAAGGTATTATATAAATAGAAGAGTATGCAAATAGTTAATATTGTTAATATGTAGTATTTGTTGAGCACTTACTATCTTTCAAACACTGTACCATGAGTTGTATCTCATTTGATTCACAAGAAGTCTGGGTACTGTTATTACCCATATTTTTCCAATGAGAAAATTGAGGCTTAAAAGGAAAAAGAAACTTGCCCAACATGACACAGTCACTTAGGACAGTTAAAGTGGGAATGCAGACATGAGACCATATCCAAAGGACATTTCTTAAGTAAAAGTGATAGAGCCTTTGTAATAGAAAGTGCCTAAAGTGTGGACTATAGTATAAAACTCAAATGAGGGGCCGGCCCGGTGGCGCAAGCAGTTAAGTGTGCGCCCTCTGCTGGGGCGGCTCGGGTTCGCCGGTTCGGATCCCGGGCGTGCACTGACACACTGCTTGGCAAGCCATGCTGTGGCAGCGTCCCATATAAAGTGGAGGAAGATGGGCACGGATGTTAGCCCAGGGCCAGTCTTCCTCGGCAAAAAAAGAGGAGGATTGGCAGATGTTAGCACAGGGCTGATCTCCTCACAAAAAAATAAAAAATAAAAAAATAATAATAATAAAACTCAAATGACATGATTAATTAAATTGAAATTTCTAAAATATGTTATTGATCTTTAAATGTCATTTTAAAATCAGAAGAGCAACTATCTACCTGCCTATCATTCTGGCTGGAGTAGTCCAAAAACCTACAAATTTACAACACTTGGCTTTAAATATATTTTTTTCTTACTAAAAACAAAAATTACAGGAGTGACGTCAGCATCATGGCGGAGTGAGCTTTCCCGTGAATTCTTCCCCCACAAAATACAACAAAAGTAACAGCCACAGACAAACAACGGAATCCCAGACAGTCAAAAGCTGGAGCGGAGGGATCCACACTGCCGCACATCTGAGAGCGGAACGTGCTGGGCCCCCGGAGGAAGTGGGGAGAGGTAAGGAGAACTCCGCTCCCTCCCCATCAGATCAGCGATCCGGTCCGCGCGGCTCCCAGAGAGGGGGGAGGGGCGGCCCTCGGCGGGAAACTGTAGCTCTTCGGGCGCTCTCAGCCAGTGGGAAACTCCCGCACAGAGGGCTCAGAGGAGCCACAGGGCTACCATCAACATCTGAGCAACCCAGAGAGCGGATAAAGAGGGGCAAACGAGAAGCCTCCCACGTCAGGGACCCAGAGGGCAAAAGAGAGAGCTCCCCCCTCCCCACAACCCGGAGTCTGCAGCTCGACCAGATCTAGCGGTCCGAGGCAGACCTGAATAAATTGGACTGGACCCGTGGATCGCAGTGGGGAAAAGAAACAAAACAAAACAAAACAAAACTGCGGATCGCAGCAGAAAAACTGGGGCAGAGCGCAGGGGGCTTAGACTACACAGCCCTTCACCACCACACAGTGGCGGCAGGTGGAAAGTGCAACCAGAGACTTCCAGGATGAGGAAAACCAAAACCAACACAGGAACCACAATGCAAAAATATATGAAATCACCAGACCAGAAACAAAATGACAAGCAACCAGAAATCAACCCTGAAGACACAGAAATCCATAAACTAAATGACAGAGATTTCAAAATAGCTATCATAAAAACACTCAACGAAATACGAGACAACACAGACAAACAATTAAATGAGATTAGGAGTTTCTTCACAAAAGAGATTGAAATCATAAAGAAAAACCTATCAGGGCTGATGGAGATGAAGAACACAATGGAGGAGATAAAGGAGAATCTGGAATCTTTAAAGAACAGAGCTGACAATATGGAGGAAAGAATTAGTACTTTAGAGGATAGGAATACAGATATACTCCAGATGGAAGAAGAGAGAGAACTAAGACTAAAAAGAAATGAAGAAAGACTCCGAGAAATATCGGACTCTATTAGAAAATGTAACATAAGAATTATAGGTATTCCTGAGGGAGAGGAGAGGGAAAGAGGAACAGAGAGCCTATTCAAGGAAATAATAGCTGAAAATTTCCCAAATCTGGGGAAGGAGCAGGAAATATCAGTAAGCGAAGCCAACAGGACTCCTATATATATTAACAGACAAAGGCCTTCACCACGACACCTAGTGGTAAGGCTAGCCAGGGTCAACGACAAAGAAACAATATTAAGGGCAGCTAGACAAAAACAAAAAATAACGTACAAAGGAACTCCCATCAGGCTCTCAGCGGATTTCTCAACAGAAACTTTTCAGGCTAGAAGAGACTGGAATGATATATTCAAAATACTAAAAGACAAAAACTTTCAGCCAAGAATACTCTATCCAGCAAAAATATCCTTCAAATATGATGGAGAAATAGTAACTCTCCCAGATAAACAAAAGCTAAGAGAGTTCATGGCCATGAGACCGCCACTACAAGAAATACTCAAGAAGGCCCTCAGGCCTGAAAACAAGAAGAGAAAGGGAACACAAAGCTTGGAGTAAGGAGAAAAGTAGGTAGACAAAATCAGAGAAATAGTAGATCTTTACCGGAATAGGTTAGCAACCACTTAAATACTAAACTCAAAGATCAAAGGAAGAAATTCACCAAAAATAAATTTAACCTCATCACTGTAAACACACAGCCACAACACAAGATAGAATAAGGTATAACAAGAGCAACTTAGAAGGGGAAGAGGAAAGTGACTGAATTGACTTAGTATAAGGAAATAGGAGGCTATCAGATAATGGACTATCTCATACAGAAGATTTTTCGCCCAAACCTCAAGGTAACCACTAAACAAATAATCAAATTAAAACCACATATGATAAACAAAGAGAAAACTAGAAGAATCATAAGACAGAACAACCAAACTGAATTGGCAGTCCAAAACAAATGGGACAAGAAACAAAGGAAATGCAAAAGAACCAGAAAATAAGTGACAAAACAGCAACATTCAACCCTCATATTTCAATAATTACCCTAAATGTAAATGGATTGAACTCTCCAATCAAAAGATACAGAGTGGCAGGATGGATTAAAAAGCAAGGCCCAACAATATGCTGCCTTCAGGAAACACATCTTAGCACTAAAGACAAGCACAGGCTCAGAGTGAAAGGATGGAAGACAATACTCCAAGCTAATGGCAAACAAAAGAAAGCAGGTGTTGCCATACTCATATCAGACAAAGTAGACTTCAAGATAAAACAGGTTAAGAAAGACAAAGAAGGGAAATATATAATGATAAAAGGGACACTCCATCAAGAAGACATATCACTTATAAATATATATGCACCCAACATAGGAGCACCAATGTACATAAAACAACTATTAACAAACCTAAAAGGAGAAATCAACAACAACACAATAATAGTAGGGGATCTTAACACCCCACTTACAGCAATGGATAGATCATCCAGACAAAAAGTTAATAAAGAAATATTAGACTTAAATGAAAAACTGGACGAGATGGACCTAGTAGACATATACAGAGCACTCCACCCAAAAACAGCTGACTACACATTCTTCTCAAGCGCGCATGGAACATTCTCTAGGATAGACCATATGTTGGGAAACAAAGCAAGCCTCAATAAATTTAAGAGGATTGAAATCATAACAAGCATCTTTTCAGACCATAAGGCTATGAAACTGGAAATGAACCAGGAAAAAAAAACTGGGAAAGTGACAAAAATGTGGAGATTAAACAACATGCTACTGAACAACCAATGGATCATTGATGAAATTAAAGGAGAAATCAAAAACTATCTTGAAACAAACGAAAATGATAACATGCCATATCAAACCATATGGGACGCAGCAAAAGCGGTCCTGAGAGGGAAACTCATAGCGATACAAGCCCACCTTAACAAACAAGAAAAAGCCCTAATAGGCAACCTTAAATTACACCTAACAGAACTAGAAAAAGAAGAACAAACAAAGCCCAAAGCCAGCAGAAGGAGAGAAATAATAAAAATCAGAGCAGAAATAAATGATATTGAGACCAAAAAAACAGTAGAAAGGATTAATGAAACAAAGAGTTGGTTCTTCGAGAAGATAAACAAAATAGACAAACCCTTAGCCAGGCTAACTAAGAAAAAAAGAGAAAAGGCTCAAGTAAATAAAATTAGAAATGAAAGAGGAGAAATTACAACGGATACCATGGAAATACAGAGGATTATAAGAGAATACTATGAGAAATTATATGCCAACAAATTGGACAATCTAGAAGAAATGGATAAATTCTTAGACTTATACAACCTCCCAAAATTGAACCAAGAAGAAATGGAGAATCTGAATAGACCAATCACAAGTAAAGAGATTGAAATAGTAATCAAAAACCTCCCAAAAAATAAAAGTCCAGGACCAGATGGCTTCTCCAGTGAATTTTACCAAACATTCAAAGAAGATTTAATACCCATCCTCCTCAAACTATTCCAAAAAATAGAGGAAGATGGAACACTTCCTGAATCATTTTACGAGGCCAACATCACCCTGATACCGAAACCAGACAAAGACAATACAAAGAAAGAAAATTACAGGCCAATATCGCTGATGAACATTGATGCAAAAATCCTCAACAAAATATTGGCAAACCGAATACAACAATATATTAAAAAGATCATACACCATGATCAAGTGGGATTTATACCAGAGACGCAGGGATGGTTCAACATCCGCAAATCAATCAACGTGATACATCACATCAACAAAACAAAGAATAAAAACCACATGATCATCTCAATAGACGCAGAGAAGGCATTTGACAAGATACAACATCCATTTATGATAAAAACTCTCAATAAATTGGGAATAGAAGGAAAGTACCTCAACATAATAAAGGCCATATATGACAAACCCACAGCTAACATCATACTCAACGGGGAAAGACTGAAAGCCATTCCTCTGAGAACAGGAACGAGGCAGGGCTGCCCACTCTCACCACTCCTGTTCAACATAGTACTGGAGGTTTTGGCCAGAGCAATTAGGCAAGAAAAAGGAATAAAAGGAATCCAAATAGGTAACGAAGAAGTGAAACTCTCACTATTTGCAGATGACATGATTGTATATATAGAAAACCCTAAAGAATCTGTTGGAAAACTGTTAGAAACAATCAACAACTACAGCAAAGTTGCAGGGTACAAAATCAATCTACAAAAATCAGTTGCATTTCTATATGCTAATAATGAACTAACAGAAAGAGAGCTCAAAAAGATAATACCATTTACAATTGCATCAAAAAGAATAAAATACCTAGGAATAAATCTTACCAAGGAGGTGAAGGACCTATACAATGAGAACTACAAGACATTATTGAGGGAAATCTACGATGACATAAATAAATGGAAAGAAATCCCATGCACGTGGATTGGAAGAATAAACATAGTTTAAATGTCTATATTACCTAAAGCAATCTACAGATTCAATGCAATCCCAATCAGAATCCCAATGACATTCTTCACAGAAATAGAAAAAAGAATACTAAAATTTATATGGGGCAACAAAAGACCCCGAATAGCTAAAGAAATCCTAAAGAAAAAGAACAAAGCAGGAGGCATCACAATTCCTGACTTCAAAACATACTACAAAGCAATAGTAATCAAAACAGCATGGTACTGGTACAAAAACAGACACACAGATCAATGGAACAGAATTGAAAGCCCAGAAATAAAACCACACATATACGGACAGCTAATTTTCGACAAAGGTGCTAAGGACATGCAATGGAGAAAGGAAAGTCTCTTCAATAAATGGTGTTGGGAAAACTGGACATCCACATGCAAAAGAATGAAAGTGGACCATGTGCTATCGCCATACACAAAAATTAACTCAAAATGGATCAAAGACCTGAAGGTGAGACCTGAAACTATAAAACTCATAGAAGAAAATATAGGCAACACACTATTTGACATTGGGTTTAAAGGAATCTTTTCGGATGACATGCCTACCCAGACTAGGGAAACTAAAGAAAAAATAAACAAGTGGGACTTTATCAGACTAAAGAGCTTTTATAAGACAAATGAAATCAGAATCAAGATGAACAAACAACCAACCAGCTGGGAGAGAATATTTGCAAAACATACATCTGACAAGGGGTTGATCTCCATAATATATAAAGAACTCACACAATTGAACAACAAAAAAACAAACAACCAGGTCAAAAAATGGGCAGAGGAAATGAACAGACACTTCTCCAAGGAAGATATACAGATGGCCAATAGGCACATGAAATGATGCTCAACATCACTAATCATCAGGGAAATGCAAATCAAAACAACACTAAGATACCACCTCACGCCCGTTAGAATGGCTATAATCACCAAGACAAAAAACAACAAATGTTGGAGAGGATGTGGAGAAACAGGAACCCTCATACACAGCTGGTGGGAATGCAAATTGGTGCAGCCTCTATGGAAAACGGTATGGAGATTCCTCAAAGAATTAAAAATAGAGATGCCCTATGATCCAGCCATCCCACTACTGGGAATCTATCCAACGCACCTGAAATCAACAATCCAAAGAGGCTTATGCACCCCTATGTTCATTGCAGCATTATTCACCATAGCCAAGAAGTGGAAGCAACCTAAGTGTCCCTCGACTGACGACTGGATTAAGAAAATGTGGTATATATATACAATGGAATACTACTCAGCCATAAAAAAAGACAAAATCGTCCCATTTGCAACAACATGGATGGGCCTGGAGCGTATTATGTTAAGTGAAATAAGCCAGAAAGAGAAAGACAAACACTGTATGATCTCACTCATATGTGGAATATAAACCAACACATGGACAGAGAAAACTGGACTGTGGTTACCCGGGAAGTGGGGGTGGGGGGTGGGCACAAGGGGTGAAGGGAGTCATATATGGGGTGAAGGACAAACAAAAATGTACAACCCAAAATCTCACAATGTTAGAAACCATTAAAATATCAATAAAAATGTAAAAAAAAAAAAAAAAAAAAAAAAAAAAAAAAAAAAGTTCATTGAACTGTACACTTAAAACGGTGCATTTTATTGTATGTAAATTATACCCTAATAAAGTCAATTACATGAAACTTTTAGAAATGAAAAAAAAAAAAAAAAAATTACACAGATATCAACATTACAGTCTTATTCACAAGATTCCATTGGTATATATTGTGTCAAACTGAATAAAGTCTGTGTTTCTAAGAAAGAAATATAGTTATTCAACATGAAGGGCAATTAATTTATAATAGATACTAATAAAATGATGATAATTATAATGATTACTATCTCTATTGAGAGCATATAGTTTGCAAAACACTTAGCTAGAGGCTGAGTTTATATTCTTAAGCTAAAACACAAATTCCTATGAAGTATTATTATCATCCTCATTTTTAAATGGGTAAAATGAGCCTCAGTGATGTCAAGTGCTTTCTCTTAGAGCAGGAATTTGAACTCAATAAACAGCAGGGCTCTTAACTCCTATGGTATATTGTCTCAGCACAAACCTATCCCATTACCAGATAAAACAATACAAAGTCATATCCTACTAACGGAACTTTGACAGTTGTTTATTAACGAAAGGATTAGCCAAAAACGTTAGATCTGGTTTCAAATGGAAAGGCAAGAAATACTGAGCAGTTTATAAGCCTTCACTACACAAAAACATTTCTTGCTGCTGATATTTCAACACAAAGGGAAGCAAAAAAGACTCAAGGTTATTTTTGTAGGTATTATTAGAAATAATAAAAACAAAATTTAGCCTTATATATGCCAAATTTAGCCATATATGTGCCAAATGATATTTTTTAAGTAATAACAATACTAAGGACATTTCCACTCCAACTGTTTTTTCATTCTCTCTCCTTCCTGTCCTCTCTTTTGTCTGATTTCTTTCCTTATAGTTCATTGAGAGAGTTGAAGCAGTAAGACCGCCCTTATTTTACCACCACCAAATCTATCAGCTAGCTGGCATCCGCATCCATATTCTCTGCTTCCTCTCCTGTTGCAATGGAGAAGTTGCCCTCACTCTATGTAAGCCTAATTCTAGTTCTTGTGCTACTGGTATTAAACCCTCTCTACTTCTCAAGGACTTCATTCCTAAACATTTATCATCTCTTCTGAATCACTAGTTCCTCCTTCTGTACTGCGTCATTCCCAAGAGCGTACAAACATGGCTTCTATTTCCATCTTAAATAAACAAACAAAACCCTCATTACATCTCCATCCTCTTCCAACTATTTTTCTCATTTCCCTCCTTTCTTTAACAGGAATCCTATTAAACACTTCTCCTGAGGGAGATAATCTGTACAACTGTCTCCAATTTCATCATCAGCCTTTCATCTAATATAATCACTAAGATGCTCTTGTTAAATCTAGGTTGCCAAATCCAGTGGTAACTTTTGTGCCTTCTTTTCTCAGAAACCTCTCACTAACATTTGTCACAGCACTTTTTGTCTTGGCCCCTCAGTCATCAGATTCTGCAGGTTTTCTTTCTGGCTTATTTGCCATTCCTTTTCGGTATCTTTGCTGTCTCTCAACATTTTTAACCCAATGATTGAGGGCTGGAGTACCTCAGGGATTAGTCCTTAATGTTCTGCTCCCTTCTTTCTGCAGTTTCTCACTGGATATTGTCATCTGATCCCGTGGTTTTAATTACTCTTTTTAGCTTAATGCCTCCTAAATTTATATATTCAGCCTTAAAGTCTCTCCTGAGCTCCAGACCATTCTATTCAACTGCCTATTTAACGTTTTTACTTGGATACCTAATAGGCCCCTCAATTTACCATGTCCAAAATGTGAAATTATAAAATCTTTTAATTTTCAGATTTTTGGAAAGAAAAATATTTAAAAAATTAAAATTTCACCTGTGTATACAAATTTTTCCTAAGCCATTGATGTCAGTAAAAGCAAATAAATGTAATACAGTTCCAATTTTAAAGTAAAAGTCTCTCATTGCAAATTTACTTCTAATTTATAATACCCAGATACAAAAACTTTTGTTAGAAATAAATTCAGCATAGAAGGTGAAATTATTGACATAAGAAATAAACTGAACATTAGCAAATATATAAAATCTTATTTTTCCTTATTTTTTTATGCTAGCGATGTCACCTTGTATGGTAGCAGTGGTTTCTAACAAAATGGGTCTGTAACTGGTTAATATAATAAGTTAGAGGTAAATGTAACGACAAATTTTTGCTTTCAAAATGGAACTGTTTTTATTCCACCAAAAACAACTTGTATCCACACTAGTTTTCTCTTAATAATTCTCATGAACTAGAATGTTAAAAAAAGACATATAAACATATGATTTCATGACTACTTATCATATAAGAAGAAATAATTTTTCAAAATATATTATTCTTATGCTAATTATATATAAGTTCGTCTCTTCGCATACAATAAAAAAAGAATTTATGCTTTAGTTGAGAAAACTTACGTTAATGTTACTAAGAAATTGTTTTCACAGTGCCCTCAATCTTTACCAATGATCTAAATCCATTGAAAGAGTTAACTGCATTTATTGCTAAGTAACATGTGACCTTATCAAATCAAGCTTTGCTATACTCTAGGAATAAATTGACCTTATATATAAAAAATTAAAGAGAAGCTTCCACAATAGTTAAAAATAACTCATCAAACAAATATATGTGAAATGAATGAACAAAACTACAATTAGTCATTTTAGTGTATACTGAAGGTTTATTTGTAATTCAGTATTTTTTGGACACTGGGAAACATTTATTCCAAGTATGCAGTAATGCAACATTTACAATTACATTTTAATTTGCTTCAACCTATCTGGATAACCTAAGGGTATTTTCAGAACAAAGCAGATGGCACTAAGTAGCACAGAATACGACTGAGTTCTCACCATTATTACAACTCATCAGTACTGTAAATATACTTCTGACTCCTCATGTTATATTTGTTTTCATCTAATTGAAAGCGTAATTTAATCAGAAATATGCACCTCACCTAATACAGATTTCACAATCCGAACTAGTGTGTGTATAGGTTTCAACTACAATGTGGGTGATAACTTGAATTATTATTCAGAGGTAATGTCTGAATTACCATCTTGGTAACCTTTGGCAAATTAACATTCCAGTTTTCTTAAGGCATTGCTTTATATAACAAAGAATACATACACTAAAATCAGTCATATATTCTTGTGTGTCCTTTCTGTAGAGAAAGTTGACTTTTTGGTATAAACTGGTTTATCTCAAGACCTTTCAAAAAAGAAGAACCTTGGATTTCATGCAGTTGAGTAAGTAATGCTATCTAAAGCAGGAGACTTAGACTTTAGTCTTTATTATAGTAAAAAAGGGACGCTGATCAGGTTGTATTAGTTCCCTGAATTTTAGCTCCCTCAACTGTAAAACTTGCATAGTAATATTTTACCTGCCTGGTTTAGTATCAGATAAAATCTTAAAGTTCTATTCCAACAATTATATAATTCTATGAAAATATCAATTCTGAAATAAATCTTTAAAGACCAGTAGACATTACTATTCACTGTGTAGTTTGTCTAAGAGGTAGTTTTATATTTTTTTTGCAACATGTCAGGAGACTCCAGCAAGGTCATAGTCCAAATTTGGTATTCACAAGGCTTTACATTTTTCTCTTCCAGTTTTATTGCCTTACATTTTGTATAGACTAAGAAGTGACACTATATTCTCCACTTCAGTATCTATGTAAGGAAATCAAGTTGGGTAATGGGAATATTTAACCTGGAAGGAAATCCCATCCAGAGTCAAATCAATCAGAAAATATTTGAAATGCAGATGGTAACCTAGAGGTGGATTTCACCCTGGAGAGTTTTGCCCTTGATTGAGCCCTTGCTTTGTAGAAGATCCATCAACTTTATAAAGAATGTTCATCACCGCTATTAGGCCTACACTCTGCCAGCGATTCAGTAATGTGACTATCTTTAGAATTTCATTATGTTCCTAAGCATATACCTAACGATATGGCAAGTCAGGTTAAAGTAGACAGCAGTATGACAGACATTCCCATCAATTCAGGAGGGAAACAAAGTTGCTCAAAGCATGAGATGCAAAAGAAACCTCAAAGCCAGTGTATAATACTTCCAAGTATACAAAAATCTCCTTTAAAAAATACATATTCATTTTTTTCACCAGATAATTGTTGTGCACCCACTATGAGCCAGGTATTATGCTTGATGTTGGAGATATATTTTAACAAGAGACAACACTTTCCTGCTTGAATTGATTCTGTGCTCCAGTATGTGGACAAAAGTGGGGCATAAATCACTGATAAAATTTTTGTGAAATCAAAAGACATGTTAAGTTGAAGACTGTCAAAGTTACCTATACAGAAAACTGATTTTATATCCAAAGATTATAAAAGATTATATAAAAGTCTAATTTGAAATAGAAATCTAATATTTGGGGATCACTAGAATTAATCAGCAAAAAAAGAAAAATCACATAAAAATGGTTTTACATTATTTCCGACTGACAGTATATACTATCAGTGTGCTTTTAATTTTGCATTATTAAAAGATTTCCTATTCAATCAGATTTATTTAACATTTACTAAGTACTAAGTATCAGGTGCAGTGTCAAGTTCTGGGGATACAAATATCAATAGGGCAACACCCTCGTCCTTCAAAGGAATATAATCTAAGAGGGACAGCAGATGTGTACATAGCTTTATATAACAAAATGGGTATTAAAATCAGGTGACTTTTTGTCATTCAAACTGAAAAATTCTGGGCGTGAAACAAGAAGCTAAAAGTAATTTAAATTATGTAATTAAAATATGTATTTACTAACAAAATTGATATTATATTGATAAACTTTTCAAAATAGGTATTTATACGAAAACTAACAATAAAATAATTTCTAAAAAATTAAAATGTCATATATCTGTGCACAAAGAAACATCTTTACATGGATTATCTAAACGTTAAAAATATGATAAGCAAACTAATTATTTGTGCCATAAATGCACCTTCTTTAATTGGCTTCTTAGCCATATTTAATGATTTTTTACTATTTTTTTCTAGAGTGTGTGGTTCTCAATGTATTCTTATTTTTATTAGTATTGCTAAAGGTGTTTTCAATAATTTTAAGTAGTTGGCATGTTCAACTACTGTCTCCACAGGCCATACTATTTTTAATTCAGAAAGGTTTCTCTTTATAGGTGTTGAGGTATCTGGTAAGCTTAGAGTTTATTCTTTAAAGTGGAGGAAAGTTTCAATTTGATTTTTTTCATACAACAATGTGTAAACATTTCAGCTCAAACATTTTCATAGATACTAAATTTTTACTTCTTTTCAGAATATCTTTCTTTGACAAAGATTTTTACAATATAAGTTATCAAGCAAGTTGTCTTAAATTAGGATTTTTTGGAATATTTCACTTATAAGCTGTATAATTTCATGTATTCTCAATTTTATTCCATTCTAATATAAAATATAAATGTAATACTATTGAAAATAAGAATTTCATCAAAAGATCTTTTCTTTTCACAAGTCAAGTCATACTAAAGCACAACAGTTTCCAAGTTTAATTTTGTACAGCGTTTGAACTTTCATACTTTTATGGAGATAACATTTAAATATCTTCCTATTTCTAAACTTTGTTTTCAATAACTGCAAGTCACCAAAAATTTCAAAAGCTGAGGATCTTTAGTACTCCAATAACTGAATATCTTGATTCAAGGTTTTCAACTGATTCCAATGTAAAGCAACCAAATTTAAAGGTTTGTTTTCAAAAAAATTCAACAACAAACTAGGGAATTTTGGTTGATTTTTCAAAAGAGTACTCCAGAGATGCAAATCTTTCTAGGTCTGAATGACAATAAGTAGCAAAAAGAGAAAGTGGTACTGACATACCAACGTTTACTTATTTATTTTTTGAATCAGCATTACTCTGTCATACACATAAAAAAATGTAATTCACTTATTTCATTGTCTATGAAAATATTTGTAAATTTTAATAACATTTTTATTGTGATCAGCAGAATTTCCTTGGTTGCAGTTATGAATTATATGTATACCACAGTCAATTCTAAGTGCATTTCTGTTTCTTAAGTTTATAAGAGCTTTATTTTTATCATGAGGCTGTGTTAAACCAAAATTTATATTTGTATTGTTTCACAAAACAAATAACTTTATCTTTAATATTAAAATTTTAATTTTTTTAAGATGACTCCTCAGGCGAGGGCAACAAAACCGAAAATAAACAAAGGAGATTACATCAAATTAAAAAGCTTTTGTATAGTGAAAGAAATCATCAACAAAACAAAAAGACAACCTACTGGATGGGAGACTATATTTGCAAACAATATATCTGGTAATAGGTTAATATTGAAAATATATAAAGAATGCATACAATTCATCATCAAAAACCAAATAATCTGATTAAAAAATGGGCAGAAGACCTGAACAGACATTTTTCCAAACAAGACATATAGATGGCCAAGAGGTACAGCAAAAGGTACTTAGCATCACTAATTTATGCAAATCAAAACCACAATGAAATATTGCCTCACATCTGTCAGAATGGCTATTATAAATAAGAACAACAAATAGTAAGTGTTGGTGAAGATGTGGAGAAAAAGGAATCTCATGCACTGTGGGTAGGAATGTAAATTGATACAACCACTATGGAAAACAGTATGCAGGTTCCTCAAAAAATTAGAAATAGAACTGCCATAAGATCCAGCATTTTTGGGTTTCTATCTGAAGAAAATGAAAACACGAATTCAAAAAGATATATGCACCCCTATATTCATTGCAGCATTATTTTCAATAGCCAAGATATGATACAACCTAAGTGTTCATTGGTAGATGAATGGATAAAGAAGTGGTATATGTATATATACAACAGAATATTACTCAACCATAAAAAAGAATGAAATCTTCCCATTTGTGACAACATGGATGGAACTAGAGGGTATTATTGTAAGTGAAATAAGCCAGACAGAGAAAGAAGAATACTGTATGATTTCACTTATATGTGGAATCTAAAAAAAAAACAAAAACAATGAACAAACAAAACAAAACAGAAATAGACTCATAGATACAGAGAACAAATTGGTGGTTGCTAGAGGGGATGGGGGTGGGGGGAAGGACAAAATAGGTGAAGCGGGTAAGAGGTACAAACTTCCAGTCATAAAATAAATGTCACGGGGATGTAACGTATAGCATAGTGAATATAGTCAACAATATTGTAATAACTTTGCATGATAACAGATGGTAACTAGTCTTATCAGGGGATCATTTTGTAACGCAAATAAATCTTGAATCACTATATTACACACATGAAACTAATATAATATTGTATGCCAACTGTAATTCAATAAAAAATTTTCTAAAAATTTTATGTGACCTTTGTTTCATTAAAAGAAGACTAAAAAACAATTATCTGCTTAAAGTTTAAAAAATGTATTATGGTATTAACACATATAGAAGTGAGATAAATGAAAACAACAACCTGAAGGAAAGAAGGGGGTAATGGAAATACACTACTGTAAGGTTCTTACATTATATGTAAGGTGGTGTAATATAATTTGATGGTAATTTTTGATAAGTTAAAGATGTATTCTATAAATATTAGAGTAAGTGCTCCCTCAGTAAATGTTTAGGTAAGCAGTTAATGGAGGAAGAAAAAAACAATGACGGAAAAAAAAGAACAATGCACAGACGGGTCCAACAAAAAATAAATAGCAATATGATAAACAAACTCAACCATATGAATAATTACATTAAACATAAGTAATCTAATGGTTTAAAAGACTACATTTAAAAGACAGATATTTTTCAGACTATATAAAAAAATCAAGACTCAACCATGTGCTATCTCAACCATGTGCTATTTAGAGTAGAAACTTACTTTAAATATAAAGACACTAATAAGTTAACAGGTATACTATAGTATAAATGGTATACCATGCAAATACTAATTATAAGATATTCATATCAGACAACGTAAACTTCAAGACAAGGAAAATTACCAGAGAAAAAGAGAGCTATTTCATATTAATGAAAGAGTCAACTTATTAAGAGGACAGAGCATCTTAAATGTATGCACCTAATAACAGAACTTCATAATACATCAAGCAAAAACATGACAGGACAGAAAGAATATATAGACATCCACAACTTCAGTTGGGCATTTCAACACTTCTCTTCTATTAGTTGAAAAAAAAAAAGTAGACAAAAACCCAGTAATGTCTTAGAACACTTCAAACACAACACTATCAATCAACTGTAGCTAATGGTATTTATATAACCCAATAATGGTAAATGCACATTCTTTCCAAATGCATGTAGTACTTTTAGAAAACCATATGCTGGACTATAAAACAAGTCTGAGTAAATTTAAAATTATTGAAATGTTAAAATTTTAATGAGTTTATAGTATCAGATGTTTCATCTTTGATACAATGAATTTCCAAAGATTATCCTTCATTTCATGAAATGGATGTAATAAATAAAACTTGGAATTAAAATATTTTAGGCATGTGATATTATTGATTCTCTATTTGAGACAACTGATATGACTGAAATAAAATTGGATTCATTTAACTATTTGTGAGGTTCTGCTAAGGAAGCTGACATATTAACACTTTTCCTACATGTAGAAAAGAATTTAGAATATAAAGTGATGTAATTAGTGTAGCAGAGTTTTCATTTGCTCTAAACGAAAAGTCACACTTTTTTAACAGATTTATGTCTTCTGGTTTTTACACGGTCAGTCACACCACTATGATCCTCGAGTGTGTTAACATACATTGTGTGCAAGGTGCCTTATCATCATCACTTTTGTTTATTTTTAATTGAGATGTTATTGAGTTTTTTGATGATTAGCATGTCAAAAAATTGTGGGTTTTTTGATGATTAGCAGACATTATGAGCAATTTGTACATACTCCTTAATATTTAAATACTAAACATCTAAAAACCATGTAGTTAATCCAAACAGCCACTCCAATGATTTATCAGCTTAAAATTTGTAGACAATTTGTTCATAAAACAAGAATACCAAGTATCAATATCTTAAAATATTAATACACTGTCAGGTCTAAAGTCTCATCAACATCTCGTGTTTTAATATCATACACTCTACATTCTCAATCAAAATATCCCATCTTTCACATTAGGTTAATAATTTCTTAAGAAAAATTAGCCTATTACTACCAACGATGCAGGGTGCCAGGGAATATTCCAATACCAGGGAGCACTTTTATTTAGGAAATAATTCCACTAAAAAGAACATGGCTATAGAAGATAGGTACTTTAAAATAATCAAGAAAATGAAGAAGATGGAGTTAATACATTATCATGTCTTCAAATCACCATTTAATTCTTTCATTTTTTAGAATATAAAATTTCCCCCTTCATAGCCTATAGAAGGTTAACATGATATACAAGGCAATAAAATCTCATTTAATTCAGTATTATACTAATTTTTAGGTTGTACAGAAAAATAACCAATCAGCACATGATTTTCCCTCTAAAAATTTTTTTTTCTTTAAAGATTTTATTTATTTATTCTTTTTCCCCAGTAGGTAGTTGTATGTCATAGCTGCACATCTTCTAGTTGCTGCATGTGGGACGCGGCCTCAGCATGGCGGGAGAAGTGATGTGGAAGCGGTGCGTCGGTGTGCGCCCGGGATCCGAACCTGGGCCGCCAGCAGCAGAGCGCAAGCACTTAACCGCTAAGCCACGGGGCCAGCCCTCCCTCTAAAAATTTTTTTTACCACTTATCTAAATATGTTTTATTGAAATGAGATCATGTGGGATTCCCTGCTTTTGTAAGCACGTGTTTCTGGATGTACTAAAATACTTTGATTTACAAATAGCGAGGAAACACCATTCTAGATTCTTTCCTGCTATCTTTTTGGGCTTAGTTTCTACTTTTGCAAGGATAAGTTTGTCTGACATCTTTGTTAATCTCTGCACGCGCTCTTCTTGACAGCCCCCATTGGCTGAACTGGCCTTCCTTTTGGACATCTTGGTGGAATCAGCTTTCTTAAGAAATGAATATCCAGTATGTACTTTTTAATTAAAAATGCAGTTTTTAAAATTCCACTGCTTCCGTAAATGTCTACTGCAAAATAATTAAAAATTATTTCTATGATAAAATAAATAGTTATGAATTTACCTCATAAAATAAACAACAAATACACTCATGGCAAGATCATTCAGACTACATTCTGTAGCTCTACAGCACGTCTGCTGAGCCTCTATTTCTGTACATATTTCAAGAACACATATTTTTCCCTAATTCTGTCAATTCATGGCCTGACAGTTTTATGTATCTTTCAAACCACAGCACAGACTATGAAGTAACTTGCTGTAATACAAAATAGCTGCCTGGGCAACAGTATCAAATTCTTCTTCCACTTACATCCAAGATCACAATGGGTTAGGTGTTCACATCTGAGAATATTTCATCATATCTACAAGTGCCTTATATGCTGCTCTTGAAAAGAAAGTGTGAATTACCTGGCAATTAGAAAAGATTGGGAAATAGAGATGGGTTATCAGTATTTATCTTTCAAATTTAGTCATGTATTATAATTACTCTGAGCACTGTGACCATATCTCACACACTACTAGACGAGATCAACTACAAAGTAGAGATCTAATAAATACGTCTTGGCTATTTTAACAGAAATATTAATTCCTGGGCCTTGGAAAATGACAAAGGATTTATAGATTTTGAATGTGGACATAAATATTCCAGGAATATGGAAGAGAGTTCGCAAAAGAAGCAGAAATGTGAAAGGACATTGTCCTTCAGGACAGTGAAGTTAGATGACTGGGTGTGCGTTAAGTGAATACTGACGGATGAAGCTGGCAGGTAGTTTGGGTGCAAATTGTGGAGGCTTTAAATGTAATTCCAAAGTTTGGAACTTGTGACTGTGTGGCTATTAAGGAATTTTAAACAGAGGAGTGATGTCTGATTTGTATTTTAAAAACATCAGTCAGGTGGAAATGTGAAGAAAAGTCTGGCTGGAGGGATAATGAAGCGAGTGGCTAGTCAACTGTTACAACAACGCGGGCAGGAATAATGAGAAGGGAACAAAGGCAGGGGCACCCTGCAGTCCCTTTGAGGCTGGGAGACGCCAACGTCTCATGGCTAAGGGATCCATTTCCTTGAGAATTTTCAACAGTATAAACTACGGGCTTTGGTATTTTGTATTACCCAGCAGGGGCAGATTCTTAACAGAGAGGTCAAAGAGTGAAGAGCACAGAAAACGCTCTGTCAAAAATCAACTATTCTATGGGCAAACGACGGCACGATACCCAAAGACATCCTCCCCGTGGAACTAAAGTGGGACGAGACAGGCAGATTACAAATTTAAGCAGGGGATATGGAGGCTGACTGCTGAGAACCAAGGACAGCACATAGGACAGCATGAGGTAGCAATGTCAGACTTAAGCAGCTCTGATTAAGTCTATAACACCAAGAGGTGAAGCGCCAGACTCTACAAAGAATGAATAGACCATGAAATAGAAGGCATGAGGCTGCTGATGTGGCTGGATGATTATGAAGTTGGTGTGTGACCTACATTTCAGTGAAATTTACTTTGCACCAAGTTCAGTGAAATACATTTCATGGGTTGCATTTCGTTGCTGAAGGTAGTTCTGCTACCATTGCCTGACTCATTCTTTTCTTTATCTACTACTTGACACTGAATAAACAACAGCTATTTGCTCAAAAGAGGAATGGGCATTGTAGTGGTAAGGGGAGTGCGGCTAGAATAAATGTCTTACTATTAAAAGGATGATACATCCTGATTTGGCTAAAACTGTCCTGGTTTATGCCTATTGTCTAGCCTAATTTTTAATAGTGCTCCTTTTGCTTTCAAATATTACCTTAGATTTAAACAATAAATTATGTGATCATCCTAAACATCCTAAATGTCTCTTTATATACATTTAGGAAGACAAGGGTACTCACAATACATTTGGGGAGCAAAGATCACATCATTAAAACGTCTCCAGAACAATGAAAGATAAACCATTTATTTTCATCATTTTGTGGGGAAAAAAATACAGCTGGTGCCTGGAGCATGGGCTAGAATACGTTTTATAAAGAGAGATCAGAAATGTTTTATAAAGAAATGTTTTATAAACATTTAAAAGTGTTTTATACAGAAGTCAAAAATGTTTTAGAAAAAGAAGTCTTGGTTCTGAGTCCGGAAGAATGAGCAAGACAAGCAAAAGGGAGCAGAAAAAGATTTAAGGTGAGAAAGAAGGTTTAGAGACAGAAAGCAGTAAGGGGGGTATGTGTGTGTGTGTGTATTCATGAACCTAAGAAAATTTGCCTGAGTGAAAGGGCAAGTGCATTTGAGAAATAATTGGAGATAAATATGCTTAATATCTGGTCCTTCGTAGACTCTCCTAGAATGGACAAATGAACAAATGAATGAATGGGTAACTCAGATAGATTTATTAGGGAAGAGGAATTTAGGTAAGGCACTGAAATGCCAAATTCTGACCTGCAAGCCAAATATGACCTATATTAGTGGTTTATTGGCCTACAGTCTATTAACATTCTCTTTAAGATTTGAGTTTTCTTTGAAAATTAGATGACTTTACATAAAATCCTTATTTCAAGTTCCACTTTAAAATTAGCCTGTCTTCCTATAGGGCAAAATGACTAGGGCCAGAGGGAGGCAACTGACCCTTTGAAATGGGCATGCCTGCACTCCAGCGTTCCCTCATCCCTCTGCACTGCTTCACTTTTATAAATCACCTGCTTTTTGAAAATGTGACCTTCGATGCGGTCCTTGGGAGCATAATCAGGAAAACAAGCTGATTAAATTGTAGAACTTCACTGTAACTGATAGCATATAACCGAAAGCTTTCTATTTCCTCTAGCATATTA
The DNA here is from genome assembly GCF_020826845.1 of Diceros bicornis minor. Lineage (NCBI taxonomy): Eukaryota > Metazoa > Chordata > Mammalia > Perissodactyla > Rhinocerotidae > Diceros > Diceros bicornis. Next base: position 29,593,607 of record NC_080760.1, read on the forward strand.
ATACATGTGTCTAAATAATGATGCTAGCATAATAACAGTAACAAGTGCTAAGCATTTACTATGCACCAGGCACCCACGCGAAGCTCTTTTCAGACGCGTGCGGATTTGAGTCACAGCACTAGGGATCGGCTAGCAGTATGACCTTGAGCAAATTAACTCACTTTCTGAACCGCAGTGTATTTATTTGGGAAATGGGGATGATACAACATATATCACATGGCTTTTGTGAGGATTAAATGAGATCATGTGTATAAAGCACTTAACATGGTTCCTGGAACCAAGCAAGACATCATTCAAGAAAAGAATATTTTTGCAATTGAAATCTGAACACTTGGAAACCTGTGTAAGCATAGACACAGATTTCCAACCAAGAGACTAATTTTCTTTTTTTTTTTTTTTAATTTTTTGTTTATTGCAGTAACATTGGTTTATAACATTGTAAAAATTTCAGGTGTACATCATTGTACTTCTATTTCTGTGTGGACTACATCATGTTCACCACCAAAATACTAATTACAACCCATCACCACACATATGTGCCGAATTATCCCTTTCACCCTCCTCTCTCCCCCTTTCCCCTCTGGTAACCACCAATCCACTCTCTGTCCCTATGTGTTTGTTTATTGTTGTTATTATCTACTACTTAATGAAGGAAATCATACGGTATTTGACCTTCTCCCTCTGACTTATTTCACTTTGCATTATACCCTCAATGTCCATCCATGTTGTCACAAATGGCTGGATTTCATTGTTTCTTATGGCTGAGTAGTATTCCATTGTGTATATATACCACAGCTTCTTTATCCATTCGGCCCTTGATGGGCACTTAGGTTGCTTCCAAGTCTTGGCTATTGTGAATAACGCTGCAATGAACACAGGGGAGCATGTACCTTTGCAAATTGGTGTTTTCAAGTTCTTTGGATAAATACCCAACAGTGGAATAGCTGGATCATATGGTAGTTTTATCCTTGATTTTTTGAGGAATCTCCATACTGTTTTCCATAGTGGCTGCACCAGTTTGCACTCCCACCAGCAGTGTATGAGAGTTCCCTTTTCTCCACATCCTCTCCAACACATGTTTCCTGTCTTGTTAATTATAGCCATTCTGACAGGCGTGAGGTGATATCTCATTGTAGTTTTGATTTGCATTTCCCTGATAGTTAGTGATTTTGAACATCTTTTCATGTGTCTGTTGGCCATCTGTATATCTTCTTTGGAGAAATGTCTGTTCAGGTCTTTTGCCCATTTTTTAATTGGGTTGGTAGTTTTGTTGTTGTTGAGATGCATGAGTTCTTTATATATTTTGGAGATTAAGCCCTTATCAGATGTATGGTTTGCAAATATCTTCTCCCAATTGTTAGGTTGTCTTTTCGTTTTGTTGATGGTTTCCTTTGCTGTGCAGAAGCTTTTTAGTTTGATGTAGTCCCATTTGTTTATTTTTTCTATTGTTTCTTCAAGAGACTAATTTTCATTGATTGATGCTATTTACAATATATTAACCCTCAAAGTAATTTTATTTCAATGGGTAGGTTTTTAGTTTCAGATCAGTAGTAAAAATTACTATGCACCTTAAAAGAATATTTTGAGGACAGATTTACTAAAGCTCTGGTATGACACATATTGCTTCTATAACTTTAATATGCCCTACAAATACAATAAATCTAAAAGTGCATTGCTAATTTCACAAATCTACATTAAAAATTCCCAGAAATGCACATAAAACAGCTTTTTTCTATTAAGCAGTTGCACTTTGCATTCACAAACACTAGCTTGAAGCACCTTTTCACATGATTGTATTGAGATATTTAATTACAATAACCATTTAAGTGTAAAACATTATGTATCGCTACTTTAAGGTAAAAGAAAGAACTATTAGCTGCCAAACTACCAGTAGAAAGAACTGAAATCAAAAAGCAGTCATGAAGAGTTCTCTGAAAAATTATTCCTAACTTCAAAAATAGAGAAATAAATAGTAGGAAATAGAAATAAATATGAAGAATGTTTAATTGGTGTTTCAGAATTAGAAGCCATTATGTTCATGAATTACTTGATCATTTTCTTATTTTTCATTTTGTCAAAAGATATATTTAAAGTACAAATTTACAGATATTGACTCCTCTACACTGTCTTACACTTCTCTCTCTCATGAGCTTGGTTTATATAACACAAAACAATTCATTATGTTAGTCAATTATGTCAAGCAACTGTGTTCTATGAACAAAAGGACAAGTTAATTGTTTAATTGTACTGACCAGTTGTTTACCTAAAGAGATATATTTTGTTGACAGTCATTTCAAAAGTTCTTCATGTTTTGTCTCTTATTTTCAAAGGATTTCAATTTTACGTTTATTCATGTAAGGATAATACTTCATTAGGACCCGCTATATATTCAATACCAAGTACTGTTCACACGTGATCATGTTACAACCTAATAACCTATTTTTCAGATAAGCATTATTATTCCTGTGTGAATTAGAAAACTCAGTCTCAGTGATGAGGTCAGGTGCCCAAAGTCAGCAGTCAGTAAGGAGTCAGGACTTGAATTCAGGCACAGTTGAAGAATAACGGTTTGTGCTCTTTCCATAGATGATCTTGGAAATCTGGATAGGTTTCTGTTAATAGGATTTTTTCAAGACTATACAATTAGAAGATCCATTAGATAATCTTCTCAAAGAGATAATGTGTGTTTAATGTGTGTATTGATATTTCAATAAACATTAAAAGAAATAAAAGTAAAAATATAGAAATTAAAATTTTTGTTTTCATTCATTTTCTCCAGCCACTAAACTAAAATTCCTTTTACAGAACAACATATATTGGGCCAGTTAGCAGTGCCATAAAAGGAAAAAAAAGAAAACAAGCCTTGAACACCGGTAATTACTTACAATGAATGACATTATTGTTATAGGAAATCTTTAATTTAAAAGTAGATCTAAAATATTTGTCAAAGATATCTGTGAATATATAATTAAGATCTTTAACAGAAGAAAAATGAAATTAGTAAAAACATAGGGTTGCTTTTTTTGTAATGGCAAGTATTCATTTCTTCCTTATCTACAAAAATTTCACATTTTAAAACATACACTTTTTGGGGCCGACCCACTGGCACAAGCGGTTAAGTGCGCGCGCTCTGCTGTGGCGGCCCGGGGTTCGCTGGTTCAGATCCCGGGTGCACACCGAAGCACTGCTTGGCAAGCCATGCTGTGGCAGTGTCCCATATAAAAGTGGAGGAAGATGGGCATGGATGTTAGCCCAGGGCCAGTCTTCCTCAGCAAAAAAAGAGGAGGATTGGCAAATGTTAGCACAGGGCTGATCTCCTCACCCAAAAAAAAATAAAATAAAACATACACTTTTATGGTAAATGTAGATTACAAGTTTTTGTAATGTAATTATTTCATTCACTCAATTATTTTAACACCACCTTTACTTTAAGAAAAATTGGTTCGACAATTGGAGAGAGAGTCTTAACAATTAATTAATGATTAACAAAGTGAACTATATTTTTTTCCAAGTATATTTTACCTTAACTTGCTGATGAATAGGCAGACTAGAAATAAGAATAAGATCATTAAAATTTTAAAATTAAAATTTTGAGCAGTAAAGTTAACAGAACTAGTTAATAGCATTCTTATTTTGCATCTAAGAAATAAAATAGTAACTCACTTGAAAACTGAATTGCAAATCCAGATTTGCTGATATAAAAATCCGTGTCAAACTGAATGGTTACTATGTTGAGAGTGCTATGGATTCCTTCAGGAACAAGAGATCCACTAATTTCCTTTAAGAGCATCTCGTTTTCTGGTGGACCATCCCAAACTCGGAGTATATCATGCGATGCTTCCGTATCAAAAGCAAGAAACTGTAGGCTGTAGGAAAACCATATACTTCTGTTTGATTATTCTAACCACAGGTTTAGTTTCAAATAAAGAATATAACAAATATGCATCTTTGCCTTTGTTAGATATTCCTTTTATTTTATCAGATAAAAAATGAATTATGTAAACAGCATATATAACCTGAATGAATTTTTCTTGAGCAGTATAGCTTATTTCTTTAGAATATGATGAAATGTCCTATTATACCACCTTTGCAAATTCAGAAATTTCAGGTATATATATTCTTTTCAGTGTTCATGAATTTTAACTGTGGCAACAGCAGGTGAATCTTCTAGAGGCTCTTGTACATGTCAGGCACTGCGCAAAATGCATTACAAATATTTTCTTTGTTTAATTGTTATAATGACCCAATGAAGCAGAAACAATTTTTATCTCAATTTTACAAATGTGGCAAATGGAGTTTAGATAGAGTAAATAAAATTGCCCAAAGGGTGGCAGAATAGTGGTCTGAACTTAAGTTATCTGACTCCATAGTATACATATTTGTCACTGTTTCAAGTTTTGTTTCTTTGTTTTATCAGAATCAAATGAGGTTTATTCCAGGAATGCAAGAATAGTTCACATTCAAAAACCAATCAATACATGTTATCACAATGACAAATATAAGAAAAAAATCACATGAACATTCCAATATATACAGAAAAATCATTTTAAAAAATTCAACATCAGAATTCCATGATGGATGGAATTCTGATGTTGATTCCATTAACATCCATTAATCTAGGAGTAAAAGGAAACTTCCTTAATTTAAAAAATAACATCTATCCTCCCCCAAACAAATGAACAGAAACTGTTTCATGTTAAATTTACTCTGCTTTTTGTCTAACCTAACAAAATCAGTATCTGCTACTGCAACCACAGGACCTCTAGGACCGGTTAAAACTGACTCCATCTTATGGACAGAAGGTTAAGGTTGTTTTTCAGGGGCAAACCAAAAAAAAAAAAAAAATGCAAGTCACATGGCCAGAGCACACGCAGAGGAGAATATCTTGACCTGAAATAACACCTTGAACCAAAGACTCTCCCACCACTGAAACAAAAGGACCAAGACACGACCAGAACTTGAAAGTCGGACTCTCTTCGGAAGACAGGGGTCCATCATGTAGAAAGATCTGGTGTTAAAAGCCCCTTCCACATCTTACCATAAATGTTTAAAGCCCTCCAATCAAAACCTGCCCTTCCAGCATGTCCACAAACCTGCCTGCTCCCCCTAACCTCTTAAATTTTGCCCCAAACCCTGAAGCAGGGAGACAGATTTGAGAGCCTTGCCTCCTGTCTCCTTGCAAGTTGACCTCACAATAAAGACTTTCCTTTTCTCAAAAGCCAGTGGTGTACACACATTGGGCAGAGAACGTCCTTTTTGTGTAGTAAGGATACTTTTCGTACTGGTGCCAAAAACTAGAAATCCAATTATATCAACATGCTCAATTCTTTCTATATATATCACATTCATGTTTGATATGTGACTTGTCATAGATTTAAATTTTGGTTGTAATTTAATATCAAATATTATTCTTTAATTTAAAAAAATCCCAGAATCCTGTTGAATTCAATATTTTCTACTAGTTCTACTATTAAATAAAATGATGCATGATCTACACTAAAGAAAAATAGGCTGAGAATTGATCCAGTGTAGCCTGGAGTTCTGCAAATTCTCTTGCAAAAGCAACACACTGTTCACATCCAGCAATGCATGGAGTATACCTTTCAGTGGGTTATTTGAAGGATAATACCTGTTTTCTATGACCTCCTGCACCACCCAGAAGCCTGTCTGAAATTCCATTTATATAAAGCAGCAATTGTTAAGTTTAAAGTCATTGTTTTGTGAGAGATAATGCGCTAAATAGCTCATACGTCAAGGAGGATTTGTTCATTTATTAAGCCATTCCCAGTCATAACCATAATAGTTAAACCAGGACGGAGAGTACATGTTAGCCTGGGAAACCTGATGCTTGTTGATCTAGGAGGAGATGGTTCTGTCTTCATCTAAGAGGCATCGATGTGAAGAATTGTGAGCCATCTAACTAAACTCAGCAGGAAAGAAAAATCAAACAGGGTTAAAGAGGCAGAGAGCAGATGCTCCAGAGATACGCCTAAAGCCCAGGAAAACAGGTAGCCGTCACTGAGTCCCCTTCTATTCTTTCTTCTAAATGTTCGTGAGGCTAAACTTATGATAGGGACCTGCACAGCTTTGTATACATATCAAAACAGCGGACTCAGCATGTTGAGTCATCAAGAGTAGAAGTCACTAAGAAGCAGGAAAAATTCTCCAGCTCTGCACCCTCCTATAACTACGAAAAGCTTCCCTCCAAGGGATTATAGCAGGGACCACTGTGGCCCATAAATCAATAAATCATGCTTATGAATACTTTTTTCATATTTCAAACAGATGGAAACCAAGTTTTTTCTTGCCAAGGTTAAAAAATATTGAAAAACCTTGATATTGTTTGATATTATATATAGGAACGGATCAGGAAATTCAGATTCCCCAGTAATTTTGAGAAAATGAAATCCATTTACCTGACAATGTTTCCTGGATCTACCTCAATCATCCACACGCAACGCAGATTATTATCATACGGAAAGGGATAACCAGGAGATAAGATTCTTCCTGATGATTCTCCTTTAAAACGACCTCCACATTCAGCTAATAAAAAATAATAAAAAATTTGCCAAAATTTAATGCCAACCTTTTCAAACAACCTAGAAATTTCTCAAGAGTATATATTTTTTCACCTTAAGGAAAATAAGGATTGATTACCCCTTTTCTTGAAAGTATACATTTATACATGTTTCTCAGATTAAGGTATTGATTGAAGCAAGAATACATTGTACAATAAAACAATAGAGTTTCAATTAGATCACGTAAAAGACAATAAAATAAACCTAATTAGGAAATAAAAAAAGGACACACTCAAAAACTCTGAGTTTAGGCTTCCAAATATTTTAAGATGTATTGTTAAATAATGATAATTTAAAAAGGAGAAACAGATGGCGAGTTGCTCACTGCTAGTTGGTTGCAGGCTGAATAATTCATTATCTTCCTACCCCACCTCTGAGAAAAACCAATCTTGACCTTGGTCCCTCAGGACTTCTAAATTTCATTGTCCTTTTATTCTCTTTCAAATCACTCTAAACTCTTTTCTTTTTAACCTCCCAAAAGTCAAAGGGGCATTCTTATTAGATTTCTTACTTCAGTTAAATCTAGTTTGGATTTGATTTAATATGGTCTCTAATTTTTGTAAAATTTACCTAATTAGAAATATAAATATTGTCATACAATATAATTAAATTTTTATTTTGGAGGGATTCCCTCTTCATTTCAATACTATTTAATATATTGGGATGTCTAGAGTGATTTTACTTCCGTAAGCAGATACCCTAGAAGAAACTCTGTATCAGAGAAGAGATAAGTATTTTAGTTAGTATATTGCCCTACATCTCTAAACCCTAGAAACAATGAAAACACTGTGTAATACATCATACAGTGGAAAATTATCCAGATTATCCTCCTACCAAAAAATAAACCAAAAACATTTTACTTTTTGCTTAAATATTTGAAGATTTTCCTAAGTTTATTTTTTTTGTTCTCTGTACTATTTCTATCTTACTCAAATTCAATGACTGAATTAGGCTTCTTGGGTTTTTTTGTTTTGTTTTCTTTTCATTATTAGAGCAAAGAAAGTCAAAGACAAAGTTTTAGCATTTGGAGGAGACCTAATAACAATAAAATTTAATGGTTCAAATTTGTAGGCTCTATTCATATAGGCAAATTTGTTTCAAAGATTTTAGATGTTATATTTCACCACACTGTGATGGTTAGTTTTATGTGTCAACTTGGCTGGACTATAGTACACAGTTAGTCAAACACTAATCTAGATGTTACCATGAAAGTATTTTATAGATGTGATTAACATCTACAATCAGTTTACTTTAAATAAAGGAGATTACCTTTGATAATGTGGGTGGCCCTCATTCAATCAATTGGAAGTCCTTATTAGCAAAAACTGAGTTTTCTAGAAAAGAAGAAATTCTCCCTCAAGACTGCAGCATTAACTCCTGCCTTAGTTTCCAGCCTTTCTAATTTCCCTGTGGATTTTGGACTTAGCCCCCAAAATTGCTTGAGTCAATTCCCTAAAATAAATATCTATTTAGATAGATAGACAGATAGATCTAGATCTAGATCTTCTATTGATTCTGCTTCTCTAGAGAACCTGACTGATACACACCAGTAGAGGATTAAGCAATTTTATTTTGTATTGCAATATTAATTTAATTGAATAATAACAAACTTCTCGTTTCTTTTTTTTGCTGAGGAAGATTTGCCCTGAGCTAACTTCTATTGCCAGTCTTCCTCTTTGCTTGAGAAGATTCACCCTGAGCTAACATCTGTGCCAATCTTCCTCTATTTTGTTGTGGATCGCTGCCACAGCATGGCCACTGACAAGTGGTGTAGGTCCACACCTGGGAAACAAACCCAGGCTGCTGAATCAGAGCACAGTGAACATACCCATTAGACCACAGGGCCGGCCCCCTCAAACTTGTCATTTTTAAAGTAAATAAGAAGATACCATTATTTAAGATGTCACCATCACTTACTGTGGTTTTTCTCATTTTTTTAACAAAAACTTTGTTGGACAACTAGAGCTATGCAACTATACTAATTCATTTATCATCATTTCTTATGATTTATCACTATTATTGGCATATATTTGTTATGAGAACAAATTTGATACTTCATTCCTCCAGATTAATTTTTAATCAGTTGTAGGTTAAATTGGAGTTTTGTGCACTATGCTGTATCTTGAATTTAAACATAGCTCTTTTTTCTTCATATTTCTTATGACAAATGTTATTTGGCATTTTGACTTCAAATGAGCCAGTGTGACATGCCATAGCGCTGTAGTCCATATTCTGACAGAAGACTTATGTTTGAAGAATAAAAATGAAATAGTGTTTAAAGAAGGTATACAGGTTAAATTCCTCCAGTTCTGGTGCTTCAAAAATTAACTTCTGTTTGATCAATGTATAAGATTCAGAAACATAATTACCCAGAAATAATCATATAATTGAGAAAAAGTTTCTTATTCCACAGAGGAAAAACTACAGCTATAATAGGTATTTAAGGTTAATAAGCACAGAAAATTATGATTTTAGGCCAGATGGTAAAGCTATTAATTGTTGACAATAGACAACATCATCTAAAATAGAATTTCATCTTCTGTTATCATAGAAATCATCAGCATGACACACCATGTGTCCAACTGTTTTCAGCTGTTATCCCTGCTCATCCATCATTGACAGAAAAAAAGTTTACCCCTCTCATGAAATTTTGAGCAGTATTAAGTCACTAAGTTTTGACTTGGGAGATATGTAAGTATAGTGCACTGATTCGTTGTAAACATAATTAAAATCTTCTGATCCCAGACCAAATGTCCTTCCATTTGCATTAAATCTTTCCAAAAAATGAAGAACGTCTTCGGCTTTGTTCAACACATATAGAAAATATATGGTTTTTAATATATTTGTTTTGTGATTTCTATTTTAGGGACAGCAAGGCAAATCAGTATTTATAAGCTTATAGTTCTGTGCTGTTATAACCCTTAATGATTTTCTGACTGTATTTCCTATTCATATCAAAGAATATAACCTCAGAGAGAATTAATCAGTGCTACATTTTTCTCATAACCCACGCCAGTGGGCTGATTGTTGGTCATACTCCAGAATCCCAAGCTTTGTCAATTTAGGTTGATTATTATTTTAGATATTACTCTCATTATCTATCCAAAATTCAGATGCCATCTGTAAATAAAGGACTATGATTGCATTTTGGTTAGACAAAAATATGTTTGCTTTCTATGTGAATCAATGTTTTAATAAACCAGTAGAGGTTTCATGGCATCAAAAACACTGTGCAATTAGTTGCAAGGCCTCTAAACTAGAATTTCATTTTTTTGATTTGTATTATAGCAAGTTTTATGGAGATTCCTATAGCAACCATATCAAGTATTAAAGATCAAAACTTGTCTCAAAAGTTTCAGGTCTCCAAACTCATCAAATTGTATACATTAAAAATGTGCAGTTTTTTGAGTATCAACTATAACTTAAGAAAACTGTAAAAAAAAAAAAAGAAGATTTAGGTCAATTTTATCTATATGGGCCTGATAGGAAATGGATTTGTGCCTCCATAAATGCCATCAAGAAATAAGAATTACTAAAGAATCATTGCATGTTTATTCCCTACTGGGGAGTTAGTGTTTTGTTAAATTGTTGTTTTCTTTAGTTGTCCCAGAATTCCAACCTGGCACCTGTTTGATCTTTGGAGGAGAAAAAAAAAAGCAGAGGTCTTTATCAGCACTTTCTATCTACCCTCCCACCCACACATACCCAGTCATTCATTAATTGATCTATAAGATGGTAGTAATAAAACAGTACTCCGGCTACTCAAAAAGAGAGAAAATGATCATTCTCTAGCTTCACATAGGCAACATATCTGATGTCACTGACTCTCACATGTCTCTTATTGAAATTGGTTAATTATGTTATGCTACATACACATAAAAAAGGCATACGTACTTTCTCAGATTTTTGAAAAAGTGTATATATAAAGAAAGCCTTTTTAAGTTATTGAGAATAATTGACTGTTTTTTAATCCACCTTGATAGCAGGGTATGCAATATTTTTTATATTAAAACAAATCTGGCCAATGAGATTCAATAAATGTGTATGATTAAGAGTCTTAACATATTTTTGTAGTGAGCTAAATTTTATGTCAAAATAAAAGAAATAAAATGACTTCATATCGTGCAAAAAAAAATGTACTCATCGATAAGATTATGAAAAGGACCCCTTCGCTTTCCATTAATTTCCTTCTGACAAATTTGAGCTGTAAGTTCATTAACTTCTTGATTTAAGGTCTGAGTTGTGTGTGGACAGATAGAATCATTTGAAAAGGTATAGTATATCTTGTAACACTTCTATAGAAATATTTCATGAAAATCTAAGAGTATCCTACCAATACAGGAAGGCAGAGGATAGTCCCATGCCCTTCTCTCCCCTGTCATGCACTTGAGAAGGCTACTTCCATGGAGAGTGTAGCCTGGATTGCATCCATAAATGATAGTGCTACCAGCAAAGTGGCCTTGGTCACTGATCTTGTACCCAAATTGTGGAATGCCAGGATCCTCACAATGTGAAAGTTCAAAACCTGTGAGAAGAATATAAATGTATTAAAGACAAAATTTAACAGGAAGATTTAAAACCGTACAAATCATCCCTTTCTATTATTTTAATACGATTGCATACTTTTTCCTAGTTGTATTACTCTTACAGTATTTAATTTTGAAAGTATACAACAGCCATAAAGAGCTTTTTTTCCTTAAAATTAGTTGTATTTTTCAAATTTATCAATGATACTCCATGGTCTATATGACTATATCATGACTTGTTACAGTACTAAGCTTCTTGCCTGCTTCAAGTAATTTACCTCTAATAATAGATTCTAACCAATATAACTACGAGGGACATATCATCAAAATTTCAAAATTCAGACAAAATATGTGAAATCAGAACTGTCCAAGTAACAACTATGTCCACTGAAATATAACTTTAGACTGCTTTACTTTTATAGTCTTAGAAGAAAGTGAAATAGTCTCATACTTAAAATATACTTTATCAAGAGATAATATAACATAGTAATTAGCTTGAAGAACTCTAAATTTTTATATTCTGCCTTCTCCAGAAAAGTACAGCTCTCAAAAATTCTCACAGGGAAAAAAACAATAGAATCTTCCTACCTGTTGTCATACTGGGGTGTAGAGAAAATATTCTTGTGTATGTGCAGAGTTGGGACTATCCGCATTAATTTTTACTGGAAACTTGGGACCCTGGGCTAATGGCAACACTTGAAAAGCTATTTTACAACTCTAAGAGTAGGGAGAGACTCCAGAGAGATTTACCAAACTCTGGAGGAGGTTTGTGTTTACATTTCAAGGGAGAATGAGGCCCAGGGATTTACAGACATCTCTAGATTATAAAAACTGGAAACACAGGAGGCTAATCCAGCCCTTGAAGAGATATTTTTACATTCCCAAGATTAGAATAAAAACCCAGGATCCTTTCCATGTCATCTCCAAGGAGCAAATGTTTTTCTCCCTCCTTTTGAGAGAGGAGAGGAAGACAGCTGCCTTAAGCAAAGAAGTCCATTTTTCTTCATCCCTTGTCCCTGAACACTTGTGTAGATTTTTCCATCGGATTTTCATCATGTTGCTACAGGGGTAAGGACTAGGTCAAAGGGGGGCTGATACAGTTATTATTATATTACTTAAATAATAATAATTAATCTCTCTAGATCCAGAAGACTATGTGTGCACATTCAGAATAAAATTAATAAAGATGAATGTTAAAACCTAACAATCATAGCACAATTCACTGTTAAGATTTTGAGAGAACTAAAATAGGATACTTCATAATTTAAACCAAATATGACACTAGTAATCAAAACCTAAGCTCCCTAGCTATGGAGTTCTTCTGTCTTTAGTATTTTACAAAATATATAAATGATACAATGAATGCACTAAAGATAATTAGGTGCAAAATTATATCAGTTATAGCTTCTGAGACTAAAGAACTATAAAGAATATTCTAGATAGCCTCATGAATGAAGGAAATCTGTGATTTCAGGACAAATAATACTAGAGAAAAAGAAAATTTTTATGTATGTCTTAAATCATATGATAATTAAAAAGAGATTTGTATCTCTTTTATAGGCACAGATTAATCTGGATTTGAACTACAAAGCAAAAAAAAGCATGAATTAGCTCACTGATGTCAAATCACTAATTTACATCATTGACTTCCTGGAGTATGACAACATACATAAATAAAATCATCAGAACTTGTACAGCTCAAAGTACTGAGTTTATACTATAACTTCTGTATGTTGAGTGATACATTAGCTCTCAGGGAACATAAGGATCCCTTCCTAGTCTCTTCTGGGGAGATTTAATCATTCCCTCCTCTGTTAACCCACAGAATTATCTGCACATTTTAATTCATTTACAATCATTTCCTCCTTTTCTTTGTTTTCCTACAAACTGGAATTATTTCATTTTTTTTCTTTCCCACAATGCCTACACAGCACAAATCCTGGCACATAGCAGATATTCAATAATGTTCATGAATGAATGTGGATTCTTAGAGGATTATCTCTGGAGACAACTGAAAATGAAACTAAAGTAATGCTGATGAGAAACTGAAATTTATGAGACAATTTTAAAAAAACATCTTCAGGAATTTCCTGAATGGATCAATTTGTGACAACCCCATTTGGGTAAAAATATGTTAAAAAAAGGCAAATGCAAACAGCTTCAGAAATAGAGCCATACAAAAGGGTAGAAGTTGTTAACTCAAATCACGACATATCACAACACGTAAGGGATACATGGTCAAGGAAGTAGAAACAGCAGGAGTAGCAAATTTTAATTTTCGGGACACATTGCTTTGCATGGATCTGCATACTTAACACTACATTTAAAGTGTTCCTGCTCAAAAATTACAAGTTTCCATTCCTTCTACTAGACATAATATTAAGTTTATCATTCAAGATGCAGACACTTTTTTAGTTTTACCATACATCATTTATCAAAATAATGGAAATCAAGCTCTCTTTTCAAGGTTTATTACCAAATTCATCCTTCCTTAATTTGAATGTTCTGTAAATGTGGTTGGCAATTGCTGGTGATGAGGTAAAATGCAGATATTCTTTGTAAATTAAGATAATTTATAATACTTTGCATTGTAGATGAAAATGCACAGGGACAATAGTACATAAGCTACAAAGAACAACATAATTTAGTTCAATTTGGTGGAATTATTGTTGCTTATTCATAAATATTCAGAACTGTCTTATCTTTATGGAAACATTCAGCTGCCAGTCTTTTCATTGAAAAGCTCAAATACTTGAAACTGACAATTAAATATGTGTATGAAAAATCACATACACTATAAATATTCACCATTCCTTGTGAAATTTGATACTCTGATGAAATGAAAATTTCTAGAGCAAAAATGAACTGAAAATCCCCATTGCCTAAATCCTTTTGACTTGCTGAATAACTTAGACTGAGATCTAATTCCTTTCCTGCCATTATGTAGTATATTTCTTCAACAGTTTCCAATTTAAAGTTATTATTTGAAACCCACAAAAGACTACAAAGGACAACATGACAACCTCACCAACTCGCTTTATCACATTCTAGTATTACAGTTGCTTCAGATTAATATTAATTCAGATTAGTTTTCAGATTAATATTCATAGTAATTGATTCCTATTCACATTAATACTATTATTAAGAAATAAATATTGCAACACAAGTTAAAGCTCCTTTTGTGTCCCTCCTCAGTCCCTTTCTGGTCTTTCTCTACTGAGAGCTTGCAAATATTCCAAATTAATATATTATTCTCACACATATTTTATATTTTTACCACATCTATATGTCTAAGAACAATGTTATATGTTTTGAAAGTACTAAAATTTTATAAATTATAAAATTATTTAAAAAAATTCTTCTGAGGCTTTATTTATTGCCTAGTATTGTGTTTTTACCTTTATATTTATGCACACACACTCACACACACACATTTTATTCATTTTAACTACTTTGTGGTATTCCATTGGAGGCATACTCCAAAATTCTCCAGCTGATGAGCGTTTATACTGTTTTCAACTATTCACTGCTATGAAAGGGCTATACTTCTACATCTCCTTTAGCACATGTGCAAAAGTGTTTCTATAGGGCATGTACCACATAGGGATCCAAACTTCATTTTGTCCTTAAGATTCAATCAAAATCTGCTAATCTTACTTAACTTCTGCCTTGGTCTACTGAAAGATAAATAGTTGAATCCTTACCTCAATATAATTTCTGTTTAATTTGTTTGTAAAGAACTGTGTATTCACATAGGGTAATGTCATATCTGGTCAGCAAAACTGTACCAATAATACAATAAGGCAGATGGCTTAGATATATAAGTGATATCTGAATACTTACTTTTTTAATGTTAGTAGAATTTTTGATGTAACTTACAATAAGAAAGTCCATGTATGCTTTATTTTTTTGAAATTCAGTTAAAATGTAAATACATATTTATTATTGTTAAAGTTAAATTTTAGACTATTTAATGGTGAATAAAGATATGTTAATTTTATGTACCAAAAGTAAGAACTTTCAAACAGCTGAATAAAAAGGGAAGCAAATTGTTAATAAGAAAATTGAGAAAGTATGCTAGCAAAATATATTAGAGGAACATACCCTTTTTGAAACCAAAAACATTAATAAAAGTTTTTTTTCATTTTTTTAACTGAGATATAATTGACATATAACATTATATTAGTTTCAGGTGTACAACATAATGATTCAATATTTGTATATATTGCAAAATGATCACTATGATAAACCCAGTTAACATCCATCACCACACATAGTTACAATTTTTTTTTCTTGTAATGAGAACTTTTGAGATCAATTATCTTACAACTTTCAAATATACAATATAGTATTATTAACTATAGTCACCATGCTGTACATTACATCCCCAGGACTTATTTATTTTACAATTGCAAGTTTGTACCTTTGATTACCTTCACTCATTTCAAGGAGACAAGTGAAGATTAGATTATTCTATCATAATTTTAATCTCTATAGAATCCTTTGGTGGATTTAATTCATAATATTTAGCAGAATAACCTTTAAGAAGTAAATTTAATATTTGGTTATTAAATTCCATTTAGCCCACGAGTCTTGCAAGAAAAAGCCTTATTTTAAAATTCTTTATATTTATATGAGAATGTATATAAAGCAGAATGTCAACTTTGCCACTTTAAAATTCACAAGCAGGAAATAATCCATGATCATACACAACAGCTATGATATCCACTTTGATTCAGACATAATAAAGAATACAATGGGAATAAAGAGAAGAAGAAAGTGTTGAACAATTATGCATTCCTTTTTTCTCACTAATGAAACTAATAAAAAAACTGATACACACTTATTTCTCACTAATCAAACTACATCAAACATATCACGCTTTGAAAATACAAACTTTAGGAGAATGCTTTAAGAGACAATCTTCATAGTTTTAAGCCTATAGAAGTTAAGAATTTAAACAAACAAACAAATGGTATGCATTTCCAACTGGAGGAACAGGAGGTAAGGTAAAGAATCTTTTTTTTAATTGCCATTGCTCTAAATCCTATGTATAAAGTTCTGATAAAAAATGTGCTAGTTTGTGTTTTGTACATCATACATTTGTACATCATTCGGGGATGCTGAGATTCAGCTTTGCCTGAATATTAATTTTTAACCATCAGCCATTTGGCATTTGGCCAAAATGTATAGTTGGTACACTCTATACATATGTAGGAATGGAATTTTACTAGATATTGCCAAATTACTCTCCTTTACCAATTTACATTCCCCAAAGTTAAAAGAGTTTCAAATTCTTCTAATTGTCATCAGCACTTAGTACTGTACAGCTTTTAGTTGTTACCAACTTTATGAATGTCCAGTAGCATATTATTTTGGGTTTAATCTTCATTTCTTAATTTCTATTCAGCATTTTTTTCATTTGCTTATTGGCCACTGAAATTTCCTCTACTGTAAAACTTTATTTTACCCATATTTTCTTTTAGACTACTTTTTTCTTATTGATTTGTAGGACTCCTTTCTATAGAGTGTATGTTTTTCTGTTATATATATTGTAAATATCTCCTTCTAAAATGTTTCATCTTTTTACTTTGCTTATGGTGTGTTTTGCTGCAGAGAAATTAAAAAAAAAAATTAATGACTGGGGCTTGGTCAGGAAAATAGAAGCCACTTAGATATTCAGAGTTGCTAAGATTCAATATAAGAAATTAGAGAGAAAATACAAGAAATGCAGAAGGAGTCGTCAGAACACCACTGCTGACTATCAGGAAATCCAGGAGTTCAGGGAAGCTGCTACCACACACAACCACCTGCCAGCACCACACTCCCGCCTGCAGATGCTGGTAGAAAATAATGGCTTCTCCATTGATCCACCTTTCAGCTCCTACAGGACTGCTTTTAATTGGCAGAACCTAAGCAGAGATCTTCACTGGAAAGAGTATGTGAAATGTAGTTGCCAGAGACTAAATCTCTTCACTCTAGCGAAGTGCTTAGAAGGGCAAGAATGCTACTGACTATTGACAGATTTTTGCTTGTATATCTTGTTTTAGAAATCTTTCTCTGCCTTAAAGACATGGCTATTCTAGGTGACATTTTTTTTTCCTAAGCATTTTAAAGTTTTGATACTCATAAGTCTTCAAAATGCCAGAAATTAATTTTATGTAAAGAGTAAATCCGTAGGTCTTTAGATATTTAAGTTCAAAATTTACAAAGCTTTTGGGATATGAAGGCTATAAAGATGATAATTATTCTTCTGTTATTCTAGTATGAAGAAATTATATCCAATAATGTCAATGTAAATAACAGATAATCAAAAAATATTTCTTTAATGTTTTAGTTAACATACCTTACACTATATAATGCAGCATTAGTCAATACTTCCTTTATTGCCTAGTTAATTTCAAGATTTAAAGCATAAAGAAAATACCAAATATATTTGTTAAGTGGTTTATAGGATTAGAACCGCATGGAGTAACTTTGCTGCTCCCTTGTAATTTAGTTATTTTCTACTTGCATTTGCATTAAATAAATTATATACTAAGAATAAAGTTCGAGTTAATAGGTCATCTGATTATTTTTCATGGTTAACATTGCCAACAACATGCTGGTAACTAAATTAAAGTGTTTAAATAGGGTAATTTATTATATATTTATAAGGCTAGTGCACAAGAAAAGGCATCATAAATTAGCTAATGCACATTTTAAATTTAAGTATAAAATCTGACATGGCTGTCTTCCATGTGAATTATTGAATCATTTCAAGCAAAAAGAACTAGAGGACTATGAGAGTCCAAATGTATCTGAATTTTTCCCTTGAGATAACAGACATTTCTCCAATGGGCGTTTTAGTAAATTAAATGTGCAGAGGTGATAACAAAAGGACATCTGAGCCCACAGGTACTGCCTGATGGCTGGGCAACATGGACAGTTATCAGATCAGCTTTTGAGAAGACAATGCTATAATCCATCAAAAAGGTGTGATTTAGCTCTGTAATGGATGGTTGTTTAAAATACCCAATTCTTTTCTACTGAATGAAAGTGGGGTAACTACAAATGAATAGAACTAAAAGAATCTGCAATGAAGCATATCTTCAAGAAATAGAGTTTAAAGACTTCATAAACAACAAAAAAGATACTAGGCTTTAGTCATTCCCTATAGTGAATTTGGCCAATAAGAAAGCATTCAGATTCTCAGGTATAAAATGACAAAAGTTTCTTTGCTAAGAATTGCATTAACATTTAAAAAACTATTTTTTTTTACATTTACATCAACAGTAGAAAAAGATGTTAAATCCATGAAATTTTAAATATAAAATATCTAAAACTTGGGTTGGAGGTAATATAGTATAATGATTAGGAGCACGATTCTAGAGGCAGAGCCCCTCAGTTCAATTTCCATATCTGCACTTATTAGTTATGTGACCTTGGGCAAGCAACATAACCTTTCTGTGCTTTGTTTTTCCTCCTCTTCTCACTGGGTGTAATAGTACCTCCCATTGGGTTATATCTTATACCTACTAGGTAGTAGATAAATGTTAGCTATTATTTTTAACATATTTAATATTATGATAATGTTGAAAGTTTCCTTTTGCCTTTTAAATAAAATCCAAGTGCCTTAATACAGTCTACCTCTCCCCTGCCTACCTTCTGATTTCATCTCTCATTTTGTCCAATTTTCCTTGCTTATCCAGCTGCAGCCACACAACTCAAGCTCAGGCCTCTCTTAGGCCTTTGCACTTGTTGATCTATCTGCCTAGAACCCTCTAACCTCAGATCTGTATGTAGTCGCCCCTTCCTATAATTCAGTTATCAACTCAGGTAACACTTCCTCTGAGACAGAGTCCCTGAACAAACTAGCTATGGTAGCCCTATCCCCTCTATTAACTATCCCACTGCCCTGTTATAAATGATTTCTAAATGCAGTTCTCTTATCTTTTGCCTACATCTTTATTTTTTGTCTTGTCTCAAAAAAAGTTAGCTCCATATGATAGGAACTTTGTCTTACTCACTGTTCTCTTTATCCTCAGAGCATAAAACATTCTAATATGGAAAGACGAAACCTAAACCTATGACCTATGAACAATAAATGTTAGTTCCAGGAGAGGAATAAAAGGGAAGATAAGACAGGTCACCAAATAGAAATGGTGTTTCTACAAGTTAGCCTTCAGAGAGAGATACAGTAAAAGACACCAGATTTACGAATGCATTCTTTGTCTCTTTTTTTTTTTTTTTGCAAGGAAAGATTCTCGCTGAGCTAAATCTGTTGCCAATTTTCTTTTTTTTTTCTTCCTCTCCAAAGCCTAAGTACATGGTTGTATAGCCTAGTTGTAAATCGTTCTAGTTCTTCTGTATGAGCTGCCACCACAGCATGGCAACTGACAGACGGGTGGTGTGGTTCTGCGACCGGGAAGCGAATCCGAGCCTAAGCAGAGCACGCTGAGCTTTAGCTGCTAGGCCATCAGGCCTGGCTCAGGAATGCATTCTTGAAATGTGCATTGACCAGCTGAAGGAGTCTAGTCAGAGGAGCCTATCAGGTTTTGCTAAATTCTATTATAGAGTTATCCAAAGCAGAGTGATGTTTTAGGGAGTATACTGTATTGAAATCTTAATTTCTGATCTGTTGTTCCAACATTAGAAGAAGGGAATGATAATTTCCTCTCACTTTACTCCCCTACACCCTCTAGGAAAGACAGTTATGTCTTCATGGGTCACAGGGAAATTAAGAATTAATTTGTGTTATATAAAGCACCTGAAAGCATGCCTCATCTAGATCTTTATTTATGGTGAGTTTCTGATTTCTCAAGATCAAGAGTAATTGACAGCCGTTGTTTTGAGAAGGAAAGAGTGGTCTGACTCAAGGAAGTAGTTAATTCTGAGAGGCTGGAGAGATGAAGAGCAGTGGGATTCCCTAATGGCAGTCAAGATCTGACCAAGTTTGTCACAAAGGCTTTATATTCAACCAACAGAGCTGTCCACACTTCAACTGTCTAATCAAACTAGAGTTGACTGAGAAATTTTTTGGAAGAAAAAGGAGACATTTTCTCACTTCAAGTGTGGTGTAGCATTTTTATGTGAGGTATGTACATATAATTTATTTATTGGTGGAGGAAAGTGCGAGAAGCTCACTGTCTTCTTAGTATAGTAGAGCTAAAACTCTTAATAATGGGTGAGCCAAATGCTTTTCCTTTCTAAGCACCCAAGAGTCTCTGGGCTTTCATGACACCATTAATCTTGGAGGCGTATATTAATACAATATTTTTGAACTTATTTTTTTGAATATCTTTTATAGCTGTACATTGTAGTAGACACTGTAAGTTGTCTTTTTAATGTCTCCTCTCCTTCCTCACCAGCAAAACCCTGATTTTGTTCCCAGAAGTAATAGAATCATATGAGGAATTATATCACAATGGCCTAATCCTAAACCAATCATTTAGTCTTCCAAATACTTCATTTTCCAGCTTGCTTTGCTAAAAAATTAAGGCATAACCACATGGCCCAGTTTGGAATAAGAGAACGTCTGACAGAAGATTTTGCATTCCTGATAAAAGGAACATATGTGGTTGTTACTCTCTTCCCTCTTTCTTCCTGCCTTGAACATGCCCAGAGTTAAAGTAGTCATCTTGTGACAACATCACAACAAGCATGAGGACAAAAAGTGAATACTCTGGAAATGTCACAGCATAAAGACAGGGGCAGGACATTTTTTGACTAGGCTGAACAGTTGAATCAAGACCTACCTATCTTCTTTCTTCTATATGAGAAATATAAATCCTGGTTGTTTAAACCACGATTAGGTCTTTCCATTACTTGAAGCCAAAAGCAGTTTCTCAGCCACTGTTTCCACTAGTCCATTTGCTATTCTTAGTGATTATATAATAAATGGACCAATAAGACACATTGACATAAAATGCATTTTAAATGCCTGTTCTAAAATATTTCTTCATTTTTATCTCAGCCAAATGCAATTTTGTCTACTTAAAATTGAAAAGAACCGGGCAACAGCAAGTGTTAACTCAACAAAACAGATAATAGAAAGATAGATAGAACGTCACTATCATTAGATAGGGTAGGTGTCATTACATAACTGCGGGCTTAAAAGGCTTGTTTGTGCTAAACTAGAATTCTGAGAAGCCAGGCATGTGTGATTAATCTGAAGTAAACTATTTGCAGTATTTGTCTTGAATGTGCTTAATACGGTTTTCCCATTCTCTGTGCCTGTCCTCATCCTATTCTCTTTGCCTGGAATACTCTCCACCGTTTATTTCTGGGACCCACCAACTCTACCTTTAACACTACCTCACTCATGACCCCTGACCTGATCTGTCCTAGCCAAATGTCCTGTCTCTTGTCTCTAACTCTCTTAATGTGAATGCTGAGAACTCCTCTGCATCACACAGGGTTCTCTTAGATGTTTCAGAAGCAAAGCTGGAATAGTAATTTTACGGGGAACAACCACAGAATGGAGGGGGTGGAGTAGGCCTTAGCAATGACTGGATACAGGGATTCCAACACAAATACATGGTCTTTTCCATTTTTCTCCATGTTTGAACACCTTAGCAAATTCTCTCATGTTCAGTAATTGATTAATTACTGCTTCTAAGAATTTAGTGAATATTTAAAATACGTGGACTAGTAGAATATTCTTCTATATCACAAAAGCATTTTATAAAATCAATATTCAGATCACTTGTTAATTTACCAAGATTATGTAAAAATATGCAATTGAACTAAAACTAACTAAAGACTTTATGAAAGGAAATGGCCCCCTGAAGAACTATGCACAATATGTTTGCAGAAAAGTATATCCACAATACAATGTGACAGCTGTTATACATATAAACTACTGCAAAAGAAATATTAAAAACTAGGCTAATTCTAGCTGAAGGAATCAGGGTAAGTGTCAGTGGGGAAATATTTGAGATGGGTCTTAAAGTTCAATAGCTCAATTGATGCCCCAGGTGGGTGGGGCATACCCACCTGTGCTTGGGCACAGGTGCTATGGCTGGGGCTCAGAACACAGCTGTGGGTTCACCAACTCATATGAGCATTTACTGACCTGGTGATATCTAGGACACTTTGGAAGTAGACTATAAATATCGTAGTTCCAAATTTGAGACTGAAACATTTTAGTTTCAGTTCTGAGACTGAAAAATATTTATAGATGTACATTTGCCATTTTTAAAAATAATTGTTTTTGTACTCTCTTCCCAATTCTATAGCTTCCCTTCTTCATCATGATGCACATCCTATAATGAACAGCTAGAGTCATTAAGGAAAGAAAAGTGACTTCAAGTATTTGCTTTTTAAGTTTTCTCTCTTTTGACATCCAGTAGCTCACACCAATGACAATAAAGTCAACGATTCTACTCCAGACACCTGAGCACCCTATACAATTTAAAACCCAGGTATGTCCTACAATGCCCAGTATCTTTGCTTCAATAATTTCAATTTACATAGAATTTCAATATCAGAAAAAGAAATCTAGGTTTCCTCTATGAAACCCATTACCACTTTAGACAAGGAGAAATGCAAAATTATGCAGAATAAAGTCCATTATATAAACATTGGGCCATAACTTGAAAATGTCAGCAGCCTTGTTAGAAAACAAAGGGAAAGAGGAAAGCATATTTAAAAATATTTGCCCATCTGAGCAGATCATACCAATTATATTTGAGCACTAATCCTCAATATACTACTTTCAGTCCATAAACACAGTAATATTTATAAACATGATTTGCTTGGATTTTTATTTGTCTTTGGGAGGACTTCATTAGAAATTACACGGTACATAACAGTTCTCAGGATTTAAAAATATGTATTCAACATTTATTTTGTTAATTTATGTTTAGTTAATGTTAATGATGTAACAATTCTAACACAGGTAGAAAAAAGCCTTGAAATAAACAGGGAGCAAGAGTAATCTTTCTGCATTATACACCAGGATATTTTAATACACTAAGCCTTTATACTTTCCTGTCTCTTACTTCTCATATCATTAAAAAAGAATATTTTCACAAATAATAACTTGATTCAAATTCCCTTTAGGATCCCATGTGAATATCTCTGATGCTACAACCTTTTTAATTTTTCAGTTTCTATAATAGTTTCCATTCAGCTGACGTCTTGAGAAAATTTATGGGGGTCATTAGATTTTTTCCAACCTTCTAACAGTAAAGATTTCTGAATATTGCTACTTAATTTATTTTGCTATATTAAAAGAGTATTCTGAACTTCCAAGAACAAATTTGATCTGATAGAATGTAAATTCATTAAACACAGCCAGTAACCATTTCAGTTTTACAACCGCTTAACTTTCTTAGTAGAGTCTTAGAGTAGAAACTAAATAAATATATTATTTGAATATAATTTATTGTTCATCGATGTAATTAATCTGTTTCTTATATTACGGTACTGGTAAAATAAATTCATTTAATTCATATAACAATTGATGTAACCCACCTACCTCTAGCTCTCAGTCTTGAACTTCTACCTGTTTAATTGTCAGAATAGCTGACTTGAGTATAATAAAGTAGACGTGTAAGAATTTATTTTTAATAAGGCAACTCAACACAAAAGCAAAACAGTCTAAAAACTTGAGCTACTCTTTAGTGCATAATTACCTGAAACCATGTAGTTATCATTAATGACTGACCAACTGTAACTACTACACATGTAGTGTGTTTTGCAATTACAAATGGGAGCTCAAACACTGGACTTCCATCTATTAAAAAGTGTAATTGTATTTCTTAAATACAGAATGCGGAGAATATTGCTATTTAAAAAGTACATAAATAAGCCCAAAGTCACAGATTACTTAACCTCTCTGAATCTTAGTTCTTTCAACTGTAAAATGGCAACAGTCAGAATACCTGTAATTTATAGAGTTGTTGTTAGGGTCAAATAAAATTATACATGTAGAAGAGAACTGTAAACTGCAAATCGATGACCAAATGTTGAACATTACTTCACCTTGTGTATTGCAATTATTTAATAAATATTCAGCATCAGTGTTTGACAATTTTATTCTACCAAAATACTTACTGGTATAGACAAGTTGAAAGCCTTCATCTGTCCCTTCAGAATCAGAATTAAATTCTAGCCAGAGCTGATTTGAAGTACTACTAAGTGTCAGTCCTCGCATAGATGCGCCAGTGAAAGCACCTAGGAGATGAGTCGTTTTATCTTTTCCATCGTAAATCTGCAAAATATATTTATAATTAAAATGTAAATGTGCCAGTAAAGACTAATTCAGGTCATGTATTTACATCTGTGAAGAAGAGGAAATTATTATACTCTTGCTAAATCAGGTCACTACATGTTTCTGAAGGACAACTACATATATTAATTCCTACAAATATCAGATTAAGCGTTACAATCCACATGGATAATTTTAAAGTTCCAAGCTCAGTAAACTCTAAGTAATACTTGAACTCATGTTATATAACTTTTGCTCTTATTATAAAAATAATGCCTTTTTATGGCAGACAATTTAAAATTGAGAATACCTACAGAAAGATTGGTTTCCAAGGCTGGTTGGTTGGCTGTTTTTCTGTAACTTGTTCAAGGGGACTGAACCCCTGCTTTTCTAATAACATGAAACCTATTAGAAATTTTTTTGCAATTTCTATAATTTATCTATGTCCTTTAACTGATTTCGTTTTTGTGTGTGTGTGTGAGGAAGATTAGCCCTGAGCTAACATCTGTTGCCAATCTTCCTCTTTTTGCTGAGGAAGATTGGCCCTGGGCTAACATCCATGCCCATCTTCCTCTACTTATATGTGAGACGCCTGTCACAGCATGGCTTGATAAGTGTTGTGTGGGTCCACGCCCAGGATCTGAACCTGAGAACTGCAGGCCGCTGAAGCAGAGTGCACGAACTTAACCACTACACCACTGGGCCAGCCCCAACTTATTTCATTTTTGACATTTTTTAAAATATTAAGAGCATTAAATGCTTTTAAAAATTAAACAAGGCAAAAATATACAAAAACAAAATTGATGAGCTCCCAAACATTCCTCCATCATTCTCATTCTTCTGAAGGTGTAACTTCTCATTGCACTTTCATTTGCTTTTCTTTTATCAATGCATTATCGACGTCTCTTCAGGTGAGTAGATATAGATTCATCTTTTTGAGAGCTATGTAATATTTCATAAAGTGGCACTACCACAACTTGCTTTATCATTCCAATATTAACTAACTCAAGATTTTTCCACTAGAACTAATACTGAAATAAACATCTTTTACATATAACCTCAGATTTTCTGGTACTTGTATTTCAATGAGAAAGTTTTCAAAATATGGGATGTCTGTGCTGAAATGTTCATGTATTGCCAAATATTTTCCAAAAAATGTACAATAGTTAAATTGAAGGTTTACCAACAATGCATGCTACCATTCTTTTTCCTTTAAGGCATGCATTTTCAACACGGAAGTTATCCTCAAGGGGGTGCAAACTGGTTCTTGGGTAGGTGATAAAGTCTTGGATATCATGATGATTTGTGGTCCTACAAAGATCAACTCTACCTGACAAATCTTATTCCATAGTATTTAATTTCATGGAGTTGGGGCTGGGGGCTCCTTAGGTGAATAATGAATTAAAAAAGTTGAGAAATACTGCCCAAATTTACTTGTCTCTTGACTGAAATTGCCTTACTTCTGACCTGGCATTAGAGTAAAAATTATGTCACCAAACTTCTAATCCAGTGATTTTGCCATAGCATCAATGTTCCCCAAAATTTGTATTCATTACAGTGATGTCACTTAAGAAATGATTTTCAGGTGGTACACAGTGGAACTTTTATTATTATATTAATCTGCATGATATATTTTTCTTGTGCTAAATTGTGGGTTTAATTTGATAATCTATTAAGAATGTTTATTATAATTTATAAATAAAAACTCATGTATAATTTTTCTTTTTTTTAAGATTTTATTTATTTTTCCCCCCCAAAGCCCCAGTAGATAGTTGTATGTCATAGCTGCACATCCTTCTAGTTGCTGTACGTGAGACGCGGCCTCAGCATGGCCGGAGAAGCGGTGTGTTCTTGCGTGCCCGGGATCCGAACCCGGGCCGCCAGCAGCAGAGTGTGCGCACTTAACCACTAAGCCACGGGGCTGGCCCTCACGTATAATTTTTAAATTTTGTCTTTTTTTCAAATTATCTTTATTAAGTTTTAGTATTATGTTAATTTAATAAAATGAATTGGGAAATTTTCTCTATATTTCTAATATCTCGATTATTCAAATAAAATAATGAGCCTTTTCTATCTACAGAGTCAAGATTTTCTTCAACTCAAGGAAATGTTCTTGAATTTTTGTTTATTTTGTATTCGTTGTCTATTTGAATCTTTCATTTTCCACCTAGAATGCCTATTATTTGCATATTCAGTCTCCAAAACTGTATCACAGTGCTTATGTTTTTTCTTCTGAAATTTATCTATCTTTCCTTTGTACTGTAAACAATCTTGCACTGGATCTGCCACACTAACAATTAGATTTTCAGCAGTGACTAATCTCTTTTTAGGTTTTCTATTAAAATCTTAAGTTTTAAATATTTGGTCAAGTTCAAGAGAGTCTTTCTCTCTCTTTTTCTCTCTCTCTGTACTCTAATTGCATTATCTCAAGATTTCTCATAATTTTTAAAATTATTTTCAAATTTCTCTTTTAATGCTTCCATAGTTCAAATTTAATGCATATCACCTGTTTTATATTTTAATTTGTTCTTTCTTCCCTCTGGTTACTGAATTCCCTTAAGTATGTGTTTATCTTCAGCTATTTATAGTTATATGTATCCTTATTACTGATACAGGTTTTAAGCATTATCAAGACAACAGACAACGGTTTTATTTAACATGCTACACAAAAGTAGCTTTTGGTCAGAGCCCCTGGAGTCCTCTTCTACCCGCATTCCCTATCTGTTCTGCACAGAAATTCTGAAGTCTCCAGTGACAAGGCGCGTCTTGCTCTCTTCCTTGTGACCAAGGGAAACTACAGCATCACATGCACCCTCTAGTCTCTACCAGCTTCTTCTTGTATTACCACAGAGACGGTGGTGGAAATAAGAGGGATAAAGAGAGAAAGTAAGAGTCTTAAACTCAAGCCAACATGTCATTGAATTCCTAATAGCAAATATCTTCCTAGTCTCTCTCTTCTTTTTAAAAGGTCTTTCTGACAACTTTTTAAAAAATGTGTTAAAGAATATTTAAACACTGTTAAAAGAGTATTTGAGTACTAGATAGAGGGCTGCGTGGACAAATTTCCCAAAATTATGCCAGAGTGCCTTAAAGTCCTGGGGGAATCTACTTTATCACACAAATAAGTTTCTGTTTTAGTTATCAGCAAGAATTTATTTGTCTTCAAGAAAGCTAAACCAAATGTTGAAGTTTGTTTGCTTAGGAATGTTTTTTGTTTGATTACATAAGATTCAATTTCTCATTTCTTAAGAATAGTAGTCATCAGGGATAATTCAGAAGCAAGGAAACTGCTTATCAGAAAATACAACTTTTGTATCTGCGAGTTTAAAATGCTCAATATTTTTAGAAGTCTGCTTCTGAATACATTTGTTTCATGACTCTATACATGGTGTAGTTTATAAATCCTGTGGTTAGAACTACACATTCACAACCAAACCATTTAACCAGAAAATTCAGTGGATCTTATTTTGTGGTTAATATTGCCAAGGTAACCCCAAAGAATATTTTTCTTTCATTTCTGGTTACTTCTCTCCAACATATAATTTCATTCCCATGTTAAATATAAATAATTTTTTTTTAGATTAAATTAGTTCTGCTTTCATGTGTGGATACATTGTAAGAACTTTCAGTTTGTCAAAAACAGCCAAATAAAGGGGAAATATAAACTAAGCGACTACTAGACGTAACTGAGTCAATAAAAGTTGGTTGTTAAAATTTGTTTTTAATTTTTAAGAAAAGTCTGTCAATTTTTTTTCTCAAATTTTCAGTGGTAATGAGAAAAAAAGTTTAATGGTAGCAGAAACCACTACTTTACTCCATACGTATAAATCATTCCTATATACAATAACATAAAAAGTAACAAAATAATTCAATACATATTTAATTCCATGCATTGTGTTAGGTGCTGGGAATAAAATTAAAAAAAAAAAAATTGAGACATCATTCTTAACCTGAAGGAGATTAAAAAGAAATCAATCCAATATTGTCTGTTACAAGAGAGACATATTTATATTGTCTTTCTATTTTTTAAGCTAGAAGCATACTTTTTTCTTTTTCAAAAGAAACTTTGATTAAGAAATTATTTTAAAAATAATCGTCAAAAGAGAAGGCATGATAAAAGAGCTAATGTTTTCAAGAGAAAAGAATTATCTTAAGCCCAGCTAAGAGGATCTAATTCAGCACCAAAACTTACTAACTATAGTTTATTTAACAATGAAAAGTAAAAATTAGACACAAATAATACAGAAACACCACTCTAATCATCCAAGTAAAATGAAGCATGATCATTCAATTGCGAAATTTTGGAAGCATGTATAAAATTATTAAATCAAAATGAAAAGCAAGTGTTAATTAGGAAGGCTTTAAAAAGAGAAGAGTTTTATAATAATGATCAAGTCAATGCTGTTTAACTTGTAAATAAAATCCTTCAAATGGATTCAAATATATAAGGAAGCATAAGGACAAAGCAGTGTAGCCAAAGACAAATTACTTTTGAAAAAGAAAGGAATGTAAGCACATAAATAAGAAAATAAAACAAACAAAATGTACCTTTCATTTAAAAGTAAGTTTACAGCACAGTGATTATATTGGGTCTGATCAGAACCACACAGAACTTTTATTTGAGATTACTACTTCTCATATTTCTATTCTAAATAAAATCAGGATATTTAAGTATGTTTTTATTTATTTGGCCCTATTTTCCTTTTTCTTTTTTTAAAGTATATCATTATTATTACTATTTTCAGCATGTCTTAATATCTATTTTTTTCCAGAAATTTAAAAAAGAATAAGATAACTGCAAAATATTATACTTTTTAGTTGGAAGGGAGAGGACTCTGGTGTTCTCCACAGAAATATTCTCAATTACTTTGTGCCTAATTCAGATAATGAAGACTTATTTTTAGGTCAAATATAGAATTTCAAATTGACTTAATATCATGCAAGGCATTGAGGGCTTTTATAACATTAATGAAACTCTTTGAAGGGACTCTAATTTGTTAGAAGGTTGCAATTAATCTGGTAGTCTTACACTAGAAGAGACTAGAACTTAATATTGCCTTGTTTCAATTATCAAACGTTTTGTAATGGATCAGGGCCTGAAATTAGCTATGGTGAACAGACTCTCCTAGATTTGGAAGGTGAAACCCTGTTATGCTTATAAACACTCAAAACTGTTATTGCTGTTGATATAATAAATGCATGATTAGAAGGCATATTATCAGTCATTTCTCTAATGAATTAGTAAGCAAAGTGTTATCTGAACCCAAGAGCAGAAAGTACATAAAAAAGTAAAATCAAAAGAAACAAATTACACATATACATAAGTATAATCATATAAACTTTCAAATCATTCCAGCTCATGGGTACTAGAATTTTCACTTTTGGTCATTTGTTTTATAGGTTGATTTGGAAATTTAAATAAATTTTTCTAATAAAGTGAGTGAGATGTCAAAGTTCGAATGAAAAAGAAAGAATAATTTTTATAATGGTTAATCAAAAAAGACAATATTCTAACCCTTATTATGTTTTTTCCAAAGAAAATATGAAACAGAGCTGAGAACTTTGGTTTGTGTTCAAATATTTATGTCTTTGAAATAGCTATATAATGTGTGCTCAATTATAAGAGTTAGTATATTTTAGTGAGGGAGCTGGGGGGCACAGTGAAGGGTCAGCTTTTCAGGGGCCCTAGCTTTGTGGTTATGTAACAAAGCTGAAGTCCTAACTCTACCATTCAAGCTGTACAGGCTGTAACAAATCATTTCACTTCTGTGATCCTCAGTATAGGAGAGAATGAAAGGTTTTATGAGGCCTAAAATAGCACTCAATACAAATGGATATTTAGAGAATGCTTTTGAAGGGAGAGATAACAAAGCATTACCAGTGAATAACAAGCAGAGTTGGAAGATATGTGTGGTGGACTTATGGGATCACTGGTGTGCTGAAAAATGTTTCGTAACCAGCTCTCAAACAAACAAAACTGGTGAATGTAAAAATCCATACATATGCTTTTTTTAAAATAATTTTTACTGATATAAAGAGAGGTTGACAAACTTTTTCTGAAAAGGATAGATAGTAAAGTTGTTAGAGGCATGCTGTCTCTGTTGCAACTACTAACTACTGCCATTGTAGCACAAAAGCACACACAGACAACATGTAAATGAATGAACGTGGCTTTTTCCCAGTAAAATTTTATTTACAGAAACAGATGTCAGGCCCAGTTTGGCCTATAGACTGTCCTTTGTGAATTCCTGATTTAGGGGATGTGTAGCATGCAATTTGTAAATAGTAATAAAATATACAATATTCATTATAGTAAATTTTATACAATTAACTGATTCTTACAAAATGCTTTCAGTGTTTTTGTATGTGCAACTTATAATTGCAGCTGACAAACAAGAGTAGTTCCTAAATGAATATTGCTTGATTTTTTTAATGTTAATAAGTAAGATGAAAGTGAAACATCATAAACAATGTTATATCAGAACTTCATTGGTTTGCAGATGACATGAGCAACTTCTTTGCTAAATTGAATGATAGTTTTCAAATACTAGAAAGATATTTTCTCGTTTTTTGTGCAATTCATAATATAATGGCTATAGACACAACCCACTTCTACTTAAGTATATACAATGAATAAAACAATAAATCAAGTCAAGATTTGTGGTGTTTGCCAATTTCTGCAGTGTAAATATTCCCACCATGGCAAATATCAAGTTATCAATCTGTCATCACTGAATGCCAAACTGGCAAAAAATGTACACCCTAAAGTAGTATTTCCACTATAAAGATACAATATACATAACTAACCTAAAAAGCACACATAACAGTAAAAGTAGTAAAATAATTAGGAAATGAAAAGTTGTATTTATTACCTTTGTTTTTAATATAACTTAATTGTAAGCTAATTTAAGCGTAATCTAATTTAGTTTGATTTTTTTTGTGTGAGATCAGCCCTATGCTAACATCTGCCAATCCTCCTCTTTTTTTTTTTTGGCTGAGGAAGACAGGCCCTGGGCTAACATCCGTGCCGATGTTCCTCCACTTTATACGGGACGCCGCCATAGTATGGCCCACCAAGCGGTGCGTCGGTGTGTGCCCAGGGTCTGAACCAGCGAACCCTGGGCCGCGCACTTAACCGCTTGCGCCACTGAGCGGCCCCTAATTTGATTTTTAATAGTGGCTATGTTTAACAACTAGCTCACAAAATTACTGAAAATTTAACAATAGGCTCTCACAAGTGGTACTCTCAAAGACTCAACACGTAGCTTAGGAAAGAAGCTTGAAAATAATACATCTTAGAAAACAACAACACATTATGCTTCTAAAAGAATGTTATTAATCAAGTCTTTCACCTATCTAATTTTTCATAAATATGGCGTCAATTCTCCTAACTTTTTCATTCAGACTCTCAAAACCAATTTTGAGTTATTTTATTGGCTCTTCTCCATCATCATCCATTTAGTCTACATTTTGCATAAGAAATAAGTCATTAAACACACACTACTAACTGTGGTAAAAAGATTGCTTGAATTTAATCCCTGCTAAATTCCTTTATCTAAACATAGTGTTGAGTCTTTTTCTGAAAATAAAAACACAGCAACAACAAAAACAAAAATAGTATTTCTGATTGGTATTCCCCTTCTGTCCTACCAGACTGACAATGGGACCTATTCATTGTTGATTGTTTAAAGCCTGCATGTAATAAACAACTTCCCTAAATGTTAACTGACAGAATTCATTAAATTACATATTTTGAGTGAGAGTTTGAGAAGTTCAATATTCCTGCCTATTGAAAGGAATAGAACCAAAGAAGGATATATTTATAATTCCCAACCCTGCTGGTCATCAGATAATCTGGAAAGCTTTATAAAAATCCATAATCCCAAGTGCACATCAACTGAAACAGTTTTCCCCAGATCTACTGAATCAGAAAATCTGGCAGCGGTGCCAGGAATAAACTACTCAGAGGAGTCATATGATCCTCTACACTTGATACAAATTTTACTAGTGTGGTTATAAATAAATAAAGTAGTTTATGGAAAGAAGAGGGAGGAAAAGATAAAGTGGGTGAGTGAGTAAGTGAGTATCAGTCTGGATGGTGAGCTCTCAGAGAGGAAAGTTGTGTGTGTGTGTGTGTGTGTGTGTGTGTGTGTGTGTAGAAAAGATAAAGATAAATACACATATATTTTATTGTTGTTGCTGTTTTTGTTTTTATCAGTATACAATACAGTGATGTTCTATAGTAAATGAAACCAGAAAAAAAAAATAAATCTTTTTCAAAATCTTATATTCATATAAAGATTACAAGAGAATGTTGTTCCAAAGAACATAGCCAATCCTACCACATAAAGAAAAACAATGCTTTTAAGTTCTCTCAGTCAAGGGACAGAGGGTTCTCTAATGGACTATTTGTTTTACTTATTTCTTCTTATTTCCTAGTCTGAATGAAAGAAGAGAACTGACTGCACTAGGTTTCATAGTGGACAGTGCTGGGACGGGGATGGGCTCTCACGGACTAGCTTGCAGTTAGACGAATGACCTTCCATCCTGAGAGAATCCGTCTGCTTGTGCATGCCTAACTGTGCCTGTGTCAGGAGGTATCTTTGAATGAATAGCTGTCCAGGGGATTAACAGGAGGAGTAAGGTAACATGTAAGTGTTTTACATCTTACACAGGCGGAGAGACCATGACGAAGACAGACTTGAAGTGTAAAAGCCCATCCCAAACTGTCTCTATACAGTGGCTTGCTAAAGTTATTTTTTATTTATTTATTTTTTTGTGAGGAAGATCAGCCCTGAGCTAACAACCATGCTAATCCTCCTCTTTTTGCTGAGGAAGACCAGCTCTGAGCTAATATCTATTGCCAATCCTCCTCCATTTTTTCCCCAAAGCCCCAGTAGATAGTTGTGTCATAGTTGCACATCCTTTTAGTTGCTGTATGTGGGACCGGCCTCAGCATGGCCGGAGAAGCATACATCCGTGCGCGCCTGGGATCCGAACGCGGGCCGCCGGTAGCGGAGCGCGCGCACTTAACCACTAAGCCACGGGGCCTGCCCGCTGAAGTTATTTTAAAGTAATACTTTAGAATAAACCCCAGGCAAGGCTATCAGTAGAGGGATAATTGAATTGGCGTTTTTCCTATTGCAATATTTAGTATATAATCTTTTCAACTTTGGGAAATATGGATTTATTCTAGGAGAGTTACAAAAAATATTTAAAAATTGCTGGAAATATGAATTTTCATACTTTCACTCATGAAAGAAAAGTTATTATTTAACGAAATACACTAAAGGGCCTTACATTGAATTTTTCTGCCTTCCCTTGTCTTTCACCATCACATCCCCTCACATTGTCACTTATTACTGAGGTCCTGCCCTTCCTCAAAGTAACACATGTTACAAGTGCATGTGACCTTACTCCAAGTAAGAAAGACATTGGTCAGAAAGCACTCTGAAGAACACAGTAGGGCTATATTTTTTTTAAAGGTATCATCTGTTATCCCAAATGAATTTTCCAAATAATAAACCTCATTCAGTATGGAAAAGTAATAGACAAATTTCAAGCATCACAGTGCGAGAGGAGAGAAACGTTTTAGGAAGGGTGGTGGTAGGCACGGGGAAGCACTGCCTGACTGTTAACTCATAAACACATGTTTATTATTGTTGTGTGTGCAATACAGATTAGTGTCTGGGTTTACACTTCTGATCTAGTCTTGATACATTTTTCCCCCACAGTCTGAAAAAAATAAGCACTGCCTCAATTTTGTGTACAAGCGTCCCATTAATCTCAAATTGACTTCAGTTTAGCAAATAAAACTTAACAGGAAAATTCAAACAACGAACTGGAGATGGAAGGGATTTATAAAGTGAATTTCTGTTCCCTGTTGGGGAAAAATGCAAAAAACAGGAATGGCCCAAATTAATACTAAAATTGTATATATCTAGGTGTGCTGCAGGAAATCTTTCCCATGTTCACACAAATCTTAGAAGCACACAACACTGTTTGTTTTAAAGAACCATCAATTATCATCAAAATTACATTCTTTTTAAAAAAATAAAAGAACAAACAATCTTAAAATCACTGTTTAAACAATAATGCCCTACCTCTGCCAACCTGGGATATCATAATGTTTTTTCAAGATTTGTGAAACAGAATTATGTTGATTTTCTTACCTGGCTTAAGGAAACCTTGACAATTAGGAAAAATGTATATAATTATTTCAAAAATATTTAAATGTTATTATAAAGAAGTGTTTATTTTTATTCTCATAATAAATATAGACTATATTTATTAAAACAGTTTGCAAAATATGAAACAGCAAATATGGAAATATTTGCTTAAAATTGTATCATTTAAAAAAGTAAGACATTTGATTATTTCTGATTTTTAGAACAAATTAATTAATTTTATACTAAATATTTATTATCAACAAAGTATATTTTTTCTTAAATAATTTATAGATATTGAGTTGTTAGTGTTATATATTCATAAAATATGATTTTTTGTCATCATAAAGGCAAAGAATTATCCATATCATTAGAAAAAGTAAGTTATTTAATAGACATCAAAATAAAAACAAATTGCTACTATATTTCTTAAAGAAATGACCATTCATGTTGTTTTATACATTATATTTATTGAATATAAGATGTTTGGCAGGAAAGTTCTTAATTCAATGTTACTGAAACACTAAAATTTATGTATCATAAAATAAAAATTTACTTATTATAAATAAACATTGGAAACAAAACATTCTACCTCAATGAAAATAGTAATAGGAAAATGGGAAATAATTAATAAATTGATATCTATGAATGGCAGAATCAATCTACAGTTGATTATAGATACATATTCATATACATATACATGTATTAATACATACTTAATGAAGAAAAATGATCAAAATATAAGTATGTCTGAGTTCACCTACCTTAAGAACATCTCCTTGTGCTAAATGAAATGTTCTGGCTGAAATATTGATTCCCTTTCCTGCTTGAACCTGAATACTATAAATGCATTCATGGTTGTTTTCATAGTTGAGTGGATAATTTGGAGAGAGCAAAATTCCTTCATTATTTGTTGCAGATGCACCACATTCAGCTGCAGGTAAAACAGAATATTGAAGTACAGTTTAATAGAAAGCATTATCATTTTCAAGTAATGTAATGTATGGAAGTGTAA
Source organism: Diceros bicornis minor (assembly GCF_020826845.1). NCBI lineage: Eukaryota > Metazoa > Chordata > Mammalia > Perissodactyla > Rhinocerotidae > Diceros > Diceros bicornis. The sequence goes on from NC_080760.1 coordinate 29,629,087, forward strand.
ATGCATTTTATTTTAATTAGAGCCTAACAGGAAAACACTGTACAGAATGGCTGTGTGTTGTAGATGATTCATTCCCTCTCAAATAATATACTGGAAGAAGGAACTACAGTCCTTGGACAGGACACTTGTACGTAAATGGAAGTATACAATTGTCTCTGTCTCTTTCCCTCCCAGATGAAAGGACAGCATGGAAAAGGATGACAGCAAAAGTTTTTCAGGATGTATATTAAGCTTGTAGATCTCCGATTAATTTATTACTTTTAATTTTATAATTTAATTATTTTAAAGTATAAAAAAAAGGTAGAGAGATGAATTTTGTTTTAGAATGACTCTTATAGGATCTTTTTCTTTTTATCTTTTTTGAATTTGATCCTTTTTCCTCCCAATAGTCAGCATTCCCCTGATCCAAGAACTTTAGTAACAAAACCGGAAATAAATACTACATTGCCTTTGAAAACTGCTATACTAGGTAAAACGCACTAACCAATAATTGTAACAAATTGGACATCTTTGGAAATTCTATCACCTTTAAAGCTCAGTTTAAAAGATAGAATGAATAAAGGTATTATCATAATCAGTATATGGTACTGCTGACTCTCCAGGACTAATTTTGCAAAATTTGAGGAAATGTCTAACCAATTAGAAAGAATTGAAAATTTCTCAATTTTTTTCAAATTTAATTTTAATTTATTACTTTATAAAGCTTGTAGTAATACTGCAATATCAAACAAGTCCTTATAATTCCCAAACATGCTCCTTATGTCTCAGAAATTCAATAAACTTGGTTTTCTATCTTATCTAATAAGTTGCTTCATATGACCATACAATAGGCCAGGGAGAGTTATACTTTTCAAAGATTTAACTAAACAGAAAATAAAGCAAGTCATTATTTTCTAGAAATAAGGTTTTAAAAATAACGATTCATGGAAACAGTCATAGGAAGTATACAACAAGGTGAAGGATAATGAATTGCTTTACTTTTTAAATGCTTAAACATGAACAAAAAATAAGGCAAAAGAAAAAAGCCTAATGAGGAAATGAAAATGATCAAGATGGAGCAGTCTGTATAATATCAACACAGTGTAAAATAATAACAAAACCAATGATGTCATGCTAACAATGAACCAGTCACATGAAGAAGTGTTACCCATTAGAGTTCCTCCAAGTTTCTTTAAAGAAAAAAAAAAAACCTCACAGAGTCCCAATACTGATTTAAATTATTTTTATTCTCATGTTACTTAAATATGTTCAAACATAAAAATAAATATGCTCTTACGCTTTTAGCTGTATACAATTACAAAACCAAAACAAGTTTACAAATACAGGAACAAAACTATAAATACAATAAAATTTAAAATAGCAACATGCATCTAATGTGGCATACGATTTTGTTTTCCTGGAATTAAATTTCCATCGGCAATGTGAATAAGGAGCCAGCTGCTAGAGTACAGACTTTTGGAGTTCGCTATACCTTTAATTACACTATGCTATGTAATTATTCAATTCTCCATCATTTTATCCCTCTCTGAACTGCGGAGAAACTTTCACCTGTATAGGACAACATGAAGCCATGCGTCCTTCATTTAGTGGAAAAGAATCATTTATATTTGAAATATGCCTCATTTCCTCCTCGCTACCTTATTAGAATCCAGATATGCTTGTGGGGGCATGAAGACAAATGTATTGGATCAATCAGATGATCCATAACGCACATAGACTCTTATCAGTCAGATTATTTATTAGAGAATGCACACGGTTTTAAATTATGTTATAGAATCATGGAGCTCTGAGAATATGTTCCTGGATGCCACCTTGTAAAACACTGATATATTGATTAAGAGCTCAGGCTTTAAAATTCAAGATTTAGTTTTCAAAATTAAGCTCTATCTCCTATCTATGTGGCGTTGGCAAGATAATTATTCTTTCTAAGCCTGAATATTATTATTATTACAATGGAAATAATAATACCCTCCTCAGAGGGATGTTTTCTTTGTGTGTGTGTAAGTTGGTAACATACGTAGATAATATCTGTAGAGCGTTTAGCACAGTGCCGGCATACAACAGGAGCTTAATAAATTAAAACTATCATTATGAATATTTTAAGTGTAAATACCAAAGGTGGCATCCTGTTAAATACACAGAAAAAGAGTTGAGGATATTTATATTGTTCCCAATGTGACTAGCCAGGTGTAGAAAGACATTTATGTGTGAAAAGCCAGAGAACTCTTTCTAATTTTGAAGAATCACTTACAACATTAAAATTATTTTAACAACTTGTGTAAACTGAGAAAAACACAATCCTCCGCCACCCCCTCAAAAGCCAAGTAATATACTTCAACTACCCTTTAAAATATACTAATAATTTATTGTTAAGTTCCCAACATTTGAATAGGTGGCAAGTGCCTTCTGCCATAAACATTATTGGGTTTATATGATATAATTTAAAGGAGATTTGCTTTTATATGAAAAATAATCTGCTTTTGTTATATTTTAATATTTCAGTTGGTTAAAAATGGCTATAAATGGTTTTCTACTTGGTGAAATAGTATCAAGACTTAAACCAGAATGGAAGAATTAAGGAAAAAATTTTGGGTTAAATTAGCACTTTTCTTATTTAATCATGACCGACTATAAACTATGGGGTCTTGTACAAAATGAAAATGCACCACCACTTGCTGAAAATATATTAAGAATTTTAAGAGACCAATAAAGCATTAAACTAAGCATGGGGCGCTTCTTAGCACGGAGCCCTGTGTGACTACATGGGTTTCACACCCACGAAGCCAATTCTGCATTTATTCCTCACAAAAACTCTACAAGGTAAAACTTGTTTTCTCCAGTTTTATGGATGAAGGTACCAAAGTCCACTTTCTTGCTAAAATCAAACAAATAGTGTGTATCAGAGCTGGGATTTACACTGGGATTTTCATCTGTCATTGCCTATGGTGTTAAAAGAGTAAACATATCATTTCTCTTTCAGATCAAAATACTTTTTTTTTTGCTGATGAAATTAGCCCTGAGCTAACATCTGTGCCAATCTTCCTCCATTTTGTATGTGGGTCACTGCCACAGCATGGTTAATGAGTGGTATAGGTCTGTGCCTGGGATCCAAACCTGCAAACCCAGGCTGCCACAGAAGAGCATAAGAACTTTAACCACTATGCCATGGGGCTGACCCGCAGATCAAAATATTTTTTTAGTGTTCAGGAAGCACTATTAATAATTACCCCACACAACAGGTGCAAACTGAGACTATCCCAGATAAACTGGTACATTAGGTGACTTTTTTCTTTGTACTTTAACTGCTGCACTCACTGTTTAATGACATTCTATTAAAAATTAAGAAGATTATTTTATGTGGGCTAGGATATGTCGTGGAGGTCAGAACACATTTACCCCACATATAATTTATAAATCTATATTCCATTACATATTATTACTAACGTTCAGAACAATTATCTCATATCAAGGAAAGATCTTGAAACACCAAAAATAAAAATCTGTTCAGAATGTTATATATACAGGAAAATGAACAAATTTATTTTTTCAATAACAGTTTTAATAAAATAAAATTTTCTACTAACAGTAAGTTAAGGAGAAACTTATTTAACCACAATGCCAAACTCTAGGAGCTAGGTGATTAACAAAGAATTTATTTTTACATGGAATCTCATCTTTGATTTTATCTTTGAATTTAAAATATACTCAACACTGGCTTCCCAGTGTCCAATCTAGGACTAATATTTGCCCTGTACAAGCTCTCTTTCTGCACTTCGGCCACAGTAGTCTTGCTTGCCAACTGGAATTGAACAGGATCTGATGCTGAAATTAACAACAAACTGCACAGTTTGACCATATGCCCGCGTCTAGCAATGAACATGCAGCGTCCCCTATAAAGTGGAGGAAGAAGGGCATGGATGTTAGCCCAGGGCCAGTCTTCCTCAGCAAAAAAAGAGGAGGATTGGCAGATGTTAGCACAGGGCTGATCTTCCCCACAAAAAAAAAAAGAAAAAGAAAAAGTGCTACAAGAATACAGCAACAAATTCTACAGCATTTTTCAGATAAACGACTTATTATTTAAAAATTCAGTGAAAAAATGTGATCATTGTGCCCAGAATAGATTATTTTGTTTTCATTATGTGGGGGTTCAGAAGTGGCCACTCCGAAACGTGTCTCTTTGGCATGAAGATTATTTTGGGCTAATGAGGATTATTACTTTTAAAAACTGCAGACATGGGAGAAGCTCTGAAAACTAGAATTTACCCTTTGTTAGAGACATTTACATTTGTAAGGGAAATCTCCATCTGTAAAGGTGTCTCCCTCTCTATACCAGGAAGAAGGGGGGATGACCTTATCTCTAGAAACTCTTATCAATGTGGAAGGCAAGGGCTTAAATCTATATAATAATCTTACTCTTGTTTGCTGTGCTTTTCTGGTAATGTCCCATAACTGACTCCTCCTACTCCCAACATCCTCCTTTGTCTTTAGCTGAAGATGGTATTTAAGATGTGAGCCCTCACCATTTTGGTGAGTTACCCAGTTTCCTGGGTCTCTCCAATTTATACATGTTATAAAGCTTTGGTTGATTTTCTCTTGTTATTCGGTCTCACGTCAATTTAACTCTTAGCCCAGCCAGAAGGACCCAGAGTGGGTAAAGGATATGTCTTCCTCCTCTACAGAAACATAGGGAGTATTTACATTCTGTGGAATGTACCAAATTAACCCAAAGAAATGAACCATCTCAGGTTTCGCCACTTTAATTTACTAATCAGTTATTGTATTCTTTATATTAATAGCAAAAAGAAATAGACAAAAATATCTTCAGAAAAGAGTAGTCCAATTTTGAATAGGCACTTATGATTCCACACATACACACAAATTCCAGAAATTTAAAAATAATTCAAATAATCAAAAGCAAGAGAGCTAGGTATTGATAGTGCCAGCTGTATGTTTTCTTCCAAGGAATGATCCTTAACAGACGATTGGCCTTGGAGATGGCTTTTCCGTTCAAACTAGACATGAATCATTGGTATTAGTGTGGCATCTGCGTTGGCAACAACACATGTTGAGTCATTTTACACTCCCATGACAGATTTTAGCTAATGAAATTAAATTCAAACACACCTTCCTGTGTCTATTGGACAAGACTACATATAGAATAGATAATTTGTCAATATAAAACCTCAGAAATTCATGTTTCCCTTAAGTGACAGAAATCTAAGCACCTAAAATATAGCACCTGAAAAGTAAAAGGTTATATTTTAAACATATGCGAGATGAATAGAGATTCTAGTACATAGAAGGCACTCTGCTATTTGCTGGGAGTAGAGAAGAGAGTGAAATAAACAGGCAGATTAAATGATAAATTGCTATGTGATGTGCTAAGTGCTAATAAAAACAAATATGAACAAGTTTGGTGGGAGCACTGTGAATGGAATAACCAATTTTGCCTGCGGAAGTTGAGAAAAGCCCACGGAGTAAGTGAAAATCAGGTCTTGAAGGCATGAAGCACAATATGCTAAAACGCTGTACAATGCTTCTGGTTTTTCTAAGAAATATCTCATCTCATTATGTTCCTCACGTTTTTAAGAGGCATGGCCAATCAGGTATAACAGATATATAAACATTGAATTTTTATTTAAAGAGACTCAGGCCTGCATGAATGTGAATAAGACACTATTCCACTTCCCTGGTCTTCAACACATCAGTTTCTCAGAAACAGTGGCTGGGTTGAAGATTCCTAGCAGATCTTTCACCTTGTCTCGTAGTTGTACATTCTCTGTCTTATATCCTAATGGGATGTAACTAAGAAATCATAAGAATTTAAGGGATAGGTTGCAGCATGAGGCAACATGCCAGATTATACATCACAGGGCAAGCTGGAGAGTTGCAACCAGCCCCTCCTGACTTCTCTGTAGCAACACAACTGATTCTAAAGAAGATGAGTTAAGAGCAGTGTTGGGGATCAGCATTCTTTTGAAAAAATTTATAAAAGAGGGGCAAACACACTGTGAGCCTGCAATATATATTTTCAGACAGTCACAATTACAAACATTTTTTAAAATTTAATCTGTAAAGCAAAGTCCGTATGTTCTAAGACTGACTGAAAGAAAATGGTCTCTATACACATGGTTTCAGTGTTCTAGCATACTATCACCTAAAGGTAACTTTATTTTTCTTTTTCCTTTATCAATGTTTGCTATGCTCTATTTTTATTTCTTTGCTCCTGTTTTCTCCACTACTGTTACTATTATGATAGAGGTTTTGGTTTCTTTTTTTTAGTTTGCTTGCTTGCTTAAATTTCTTTATGGAAAAAGTGCTCTACGAAGCAAAAATTAAAAGCAGAAAATTTTGTAGCGGGTCACGTGTGGGGAGTTTCATTTTATATAAATTTAAATTATACAAATTTGAAATATCTTAATTCAAATATTAATAAATCCTACCTTACATAATCTTAATTTATGTAAATAATTCAATTAAAAAATAATAAAGAATCTCATAATTTCAAAGTTGTGGACCAAACTGGTCGTAAACCATGTGTATTTTGATGTCACGTGGCTTCCTCTTTTGTTTTAACTGGAAATACCTGTCATCCTTCGGTACACTATGCTTTGTGTGAGAAATACTATGGAGTGATTATAATGGAACTCATTCATTCATCTCACAAATATTTATCTGAGTGTCTACTATGTACTAGACACTGTTCTTTGCACTAGAGATTCAGCTGTTAAAAAAACAGAGACAAATGAAAATCCTTATTTTCATGAAGCAGCAATTGCTGTGAGGGGGGGCAGGTGAAGGGGAGGAAGACAATTTCTCTACCCTCTAGTTCCCTCTGGACCTTCTAAGAATTAAATTGACATGAGACAGAATAACAGGAGAAAATCAAACAAAGCTTTATAACATGTATACATGGGAGAAACCCAGGAAAGCTGAGTAACTCTCCAGAATGGCCAAAGCAGCCAGCTTAAATACCATCTTCAGCTAAAGACAAAGGAGGATGTTGCGGGTAGTGGTTTGGGACTTCAAAGGGGAAGAAGGCAATTCACGTGGAAATGGAAAAGCAAATGTTCGTCAGACAGAACTTTTATAAGAACGAGCTTAGCAATGACCCTCACACTCCACTGATACCTAGAGTTATCTATGGTGATAGCCTGCCCCCAGACCTGTCCTTCTATCTTAAATTCTTTTAGGCAGTTAGGTGGAAGGTAAAAGTTTATTTCAGAGTTTCTTCTCCTTAACCAAAGAGACACATTTTGGGGTGGCCAACTCTGATCCCCCACACAGGCAATAAACAAGTAGAGAAGAATAAGTTAATTAAACAATAGGCCAGATGGTCATAGTGCTAAGAAGAAAAATTAGAGAAAAGTGATAGGAAGGGTATTCACTGAGGGTATTCATTGAAAAATAACATTTGAGTAGAGATTTGAAGGAGGCAAAGGAGCAAGTATGCAAACATGTAGAGAAAAGCACTGTAGATAGAGGGAATAGCAAATACAAGTGGGAACGTGCTTGGCATTTGGGGAAACAGCAAGGAGACCAGGGCAGCTGGAGTGTCTTAAGTACTGTGGTAGCAAACTCACCACTCCTTCTGCTTCCACTCTTCCTCTCCCAGAGTCTATTCTCAACTCGGAACCTGAATGATCCTTAGAGACAGACACACCGGGATCCCTATATGTTTGTCTCTTTGACAGTCCTTTGTTCAGAACCCTTTAACGGCTTTCCATCTCATTTTGAGTAAAATCAAAGTCCTCGTAACGGCCCACAAAGCCTACATGACATAATCCACCCCCATCTCTCTGCCCTCACCTCCTCCTGTTCTCCCTCTTCCTTGTTATACTCCAGCTGCGCTATGCCCTGCTCTCCTCTACTCAAGCTCTGATGAAAGGACTATCGAAGGGACAAACATTTAGAGATCCCAGAATGTACGTCTTGAAAGATCATTCAGGCTCTGAGTTGACAATTGTCTCCGGGGAAGCAAGGGTGCCGACCATTACTTTGCTGTTATTTTAACAGTCATTGTAATTATAACTTATGTATTTTATTATCTTATAGAAATTTCTTCCAAGCATCCAAGTACTCATAAAGTGGTGGTGATGCTCATGTCAGAAAAATAAAAAGAAAATTTTAGAATGGAAGTTAGATGTGATACAACAGTGAAAATGGCTAACTATCATGATATGCTTTGCTGTTAATTTAGGAGAGAGCAATCTACAAAATATTATGAATAATGCTGAAAATTTTTTAAAAGTAGCACTAAAGCAAAAAGAAAATCACTATTATTCTAGATTTATGAATTTTGAGAAAGCTTTCCCCTCTGTTTTTCATTAATTACTGTCAGAAATGTACACATGATCTGAGAGTTTGAATTGTGATGTCTTCAGGAACATAATACTCATATAAAACGTAACCACTCTGTATAGCTTCTAAGTATTGAAGTTTCAAAACAGTTTATGAATTTTAAGTTCCTGTTTAAAAATAAATATCAGCAGCTTTGCTAAATATTATTTTTTTAGCCAAAAAGTTTCCTGGAGACAAAATTAAGAATATTATGTTTACACTTTGGATATTTTGACATTTTCCTAGTCAAAATGACATTTTGACATGTTCTAGATTGGACATTTTATACACATATTTAGTCTTATTTCTTCAAAAAGTCTTCCATGACAGCTTCAACCCATACAAATCTCAATCTTCCTGGAACTTCTCTTAGAACCACTCACCTTGGCACTAGCTTTTTGCTTTATTTCTCATCTAACATTAAAAACTTGTCAAAGATAAGGCCTGGGATAGATAGGCTTTTCTCTAGAATGCTTCACACGCTGAAAATATAACAGGTTTTTAAATTTCTATACCTTTTCTCTGGCAATCTCTTTTCATTTATCAATCTATGATTTGCAGATCTAGATCTCCAATCTAGTTCTCTTTATCCAGTTCTAGATTTGTACATCCTGCTGTCTACCACATATCTCCACATGTATACACCATAAGCATCTCAAATTCCCAAGCAGAAGGCACCAACTCCATTTTCCCAATCTAAATCCTTCTCTGCCCTCTTTGCTCCCTATCTCTGAGCAGCAGCCAAATGGCTTGTCAATACCTATACTACCACAAACATATTCTGCTTTTTCTTGACACTGGTCTTTTGTAGGAGCCATTACCCCTCAATAGAATATTTTCTCTCCCACTCATACACATTCCTCCCAAGCCACATGTAACCATGCTACTTAGCCCTTCGTCTCAATTGCGATCATTTCCTCTGGGAAGTATCTCCCATTTTAGAGCATTTATCACACTCTATTAAAATTGCCTGTTTACCTGCTCATACCTTCCTCAGACTGTTAGCTCTTTGAAATCTAGGAACTTATCACTGCCCCAGGGACAGTATATCCCAATTGCCTAGCACATGCTTGGCCCAGAGTGGGTATCATTGAGTGGATATTCAGTAAATTTTAGTTAAAATAGTACTTTAGAGTATTAATATTAAATTAGGTTCCACATTCTTCTCAAACTAGGTACGAATTTTAAAAAATGTATTTAATAAGACCAATTGTTATTTTCTAACCCCAGGAAATGTGAACCGGGATGTTTCCCTCTTTACATTTATAATTATCCCAATCTCTAATGGATAAGTTTGAGAGTTTATCTCAACAACTCTAATTTTTATGCTGACCCATGAGAATAACAATACAGTGTTTTAAAAAGTTAAACATAAGTATCTGAAAATGAGTTAACAGCCACATGCAAAAGGTACGAATTGTGTACTAAATTGGTTCTTAAGAGGTTTTTGAAACACTCAAATTCCAACCCTGGTGACAGTCACCTTAAGAGGCATACAAGAAATGGGATTTAAACTAAAAATAATTTGAATGTCCAACTTTGTACAGCTTTTGGGTTGAAACAGAATACTTTATTTTAGAAGGAAATAGTTAACTGTAAGACTGAAAAAGAAATTCTAAAAAACAGAATTTAGCTGTCCATGGAACAGATACACAGGATCTTTTTAACAGAAGTCTTCAGGTCACCCTGAAGTTGTTTGCGACTGTGTGTATGTATGCGTGCTGGGAGGAGGAGGCTGGGGGAGGGGGCCATTGGAAGCTCCATCACGGCCTAGAAGAAATATCCTTCAACTGTTTATCTCATTTTGCTCTGACTCTTAGATCACTAAGAACCTTCTGATTACTATTTAGTATCTTTGGCAACCTGATGTTAGGAGGAACATGATAATGACTATGAATATTGTGATCACTGGAATAAAATGTATCCCTCTTCCAATAAATTAATATATTTGTGGAACCAATTTTGTCTGTCATGTGTAAATCCATGAGAGGGCTTCACAAAGTTGAGGTCACTCCTTGCAATCTGGTTCTGAATTAGGGGACTTCATCAGGATAATGCCACCCTTTGAGGCCTTGACACAGTGACCAACCAAGTTGCCCTCTTCCATATGATGACTCTGTACATAAAGAGAGTGGGTTTTGGAGTCAGATTCACCTAGCTTCAAATCCAGCTTTGTCACTTATAAGCCAACTGACTTTTGGCAAGTTACTTAACCTTGTGCCTCAGTTTCCTTATCAGTGAATTAAGTAAAATCTATCTTATACTGGTGAGAATTAGAAATTATAAAACTTAAATTGTCAAGGACCAGGCTGGGCACATAGTAATTACTCAATAAATGACAAGTAGTAATAGTCATCATAGTAGTAATTTGGTAGTAACATTGCCTTTCTCTAATCGCAACATGGGTTTGTGTAAATTTATAGTGCATTTTGTAATCGGAATTATCAAAGTCAAGCACATAGCACTCATTGACAGGCGCAGGATGCAATGCAAATTAGACTGTATTAAAATGATTAATTGGAATTTAGAAGTTGAATAAAAGTAGAAAATACCCCTTAGAGCCTAGTAGTATATTTAATTAGTCTGCTAATGGTCATTCATTCATATATATAATCTTTAAATCGATAAGCATAGAATACAAGAACTAAATTTAGATATACAATTTGTTTGACAATTAAAAACTTTTTATCCTACGTGGAAGATTACTTAATATCTTAAATTTCTTTAAAGGATCATAAATCAAAAGGTGATTTTAAACTAAAATAATATTACATAAATATTTGTGAGATTTTTATGTTGTCATTTGAGAATTGAAAGATTATGGTTTGAAGTGGCCTGTTTAAGCTTTTTTAGAGCACAGCATTCAGGTAAAACCTCAAAGCATGCTATTTTATAAAATACACTACAAATATATTATTTACTGGTAATTTGGATAACCATAATTTTTATCACTTTAAAGTTCTCTTGAATTATATATTTTGACTTATAAAAAAATGATTCGTTTTGCAATAACCTACAATGAATTAATTTTTTTAAACGTTGTATTTCATGAACAAATTTTGAGCTGAAACTTCAAAGTAGTAAAACCGTTTTTTTTTGGATTATGCAAAATATAGCATACCAAATTCTACCATAAAACACATGAACTTGAAATGTCAGAACCTATAGTATATGAGATTAATTTAGGAGCTTTGAACCGTGAAAGTATAGCATTTCACAAAAGTTGAACAAATACAGGCTTATGTTTCCAAGAGTTAACCTACCCATAAAACCTAAACACATTTCCTGAAATGCCTTTTTGAATATGCATAAAAGTAGTCATGAAGTTATTGAACCTGCAAATTTTAATTGAGAGTTTGTTGATCTTTCCAGATAGTTAAGATAGCACAGTAATTGGCATCTAGAAGCATGCAGAAAACTACCTTAACCTGAGGCAAAAGGGTTCAAATAAAAGATTTTACAGTCACTTTGGACAAGATACAGAATACGTTTATATCATAAATTTAACCAATAATGGTTAAACTACTAATTACAAAACCTATAATATGCTGCCACCAAATGTGGCTCTTAAAGAAAGACAAAATTATAACCCATATACTATTGACAGGGTCGAAACCTTGTTTATGACTCGTTTTACAATTTCAATGAGAACTCCACTCAGTCTCCCATGCCCCTACTTACTCAATTGCCTCTGACCCGGAGAGAAGGAATTTACCCCAGGACGTGATCAGTGACTTTAATCTCCTGCCTATGTGTTCCTTGAGGCATACTCCACCTTGGAATGCAAAGACACACCTCATTCATCTGCCCCATGCTCTAATCTTTGAGGCTAACCAGATCACCTAATACTTTTTCCTTTGATGTTTCTATAGAATAGTAAAATAGCTAAAATCGTATATAATGGCCTCACACAGACGCTTCCACGCAGCTCTTTACTGCCCATGGATCCTGTCCCCATGCCGAACACAAAATAAAGGTGCATCAATGAAGGAGCGGCTCGCATCTGAAAATACTTTTTAGACTCGCGACTCAGAGGCCCCACATCACTATGAGCCATAGAAGAAAGCGTTCTGGTATATTCTGCAGCTGTGTTGTGAGCATACAGCTGCTGTCCCTAGGGATACTGGCGCTATTATAAACAAAATACAATAAAGGAACAGTAAAAATAGTATCATTCTGTTATATAAATTCCACCTGTACAAGAAAATAATATTGATGTGGACTAAGTATCAGTCTTGTTTTCACTGGAAGGTACTAGCAACCTATTATCTCTGGAATTAGGGAAAGAAAATCCCATTCTCTGCTTATTTAATTTTAGAAGCAGATATTTCCATGAAGAGTGGCCATGAAGCTTCTTGGAGCTACCATTGAAATGGTAATGTTTGGGAACCTCACAGTCATTAACTGGAGGCACAATATATTACAGTAATTAAAAGTGAATCTAGAGTCAGAATACCTGGGTTCCCATCTGGGCTCTACCTATGTGACCTCAAGCAAATTACTTAATCTCTTGTGTCTTCATCTGTAAAAGGAGGATAATTATAGTACCAAACTCAGGGTTTTGTGAGGATTAATTAAGTTAGCACACGTAGTGCATTTGGAACAGAGCCATGTACCTGGTAAACACCAATAAATGATATCTATTATTGTATCACTTTATCCTCATGTATGACATAGGTAATTTTTAGTGTTGTTCCTATTTTAAAGATATAGAAATATATGACATCAACATACATAGCCTGAAGATGCCTGCGTTGCATATATTGTGCTTTCCCACTACACAGTGCTCCTACCCTAAGAGATAAATGAACTATAGGCATTTATTGAATGCTTGAATTCAGAACGTTGCTTTAATGGGTTATGGCATTGTCCAGTGGTGAAGCAGTCCCCCAGCAGCAGTGCCTTGGCTAATAAAGCCACAAGGGTCACTGCTGTAGCTAATAGTCTCCTTGTCACTGTTCCATAGATCTGGCTGGTAAGGTGACAGTAAGTCCAAATGGACATAGTTTATTACTTACACAGACAGGAAACACAAGATCAGCATAATGACATCTCCTGGTATCCCTTGTCCCACAGGATGACACCAAACCGAAGAGACCAAATGACAGATGGCATGGGTTTTAGATCACTCTGCCATTGAGGAGTTAACTCTAAATTACAGCCAGGCAGTTTTAAAGGCTTATACAGAAGCTTGCAATTGTACCCTAAGAGGGGAGCAGCAAAAAGTTCTAGTTCAACCAAAACTAGGCAACTCTTCTCCAGGCTGTTTATCTCCCTTATTCCAGAAAAAAACCCAGGACATTCTGCCAAGAGTCCGGTCAGACTGGAGACAAGCCTCATCCACATGACCTACATGGAAATGTGCAAGGTCATCAGGGTGCTCACCACACAGTAGGGCTACTTCCTTACAGGCTTGTTTTCCTTGAAAAATTTGATAGTAATACATGTATAAAATTTTCACAGCAACATAATATAGATTATGTGTAGTTGGGTGAGGTATAGATTAAAATTAATGTATACAAACATGATCTTCCATGTTCTAGCACAAGGAAAAAAGGAATACTGATTGAGAATTTTTTTTCCTATTTAGGCAAAACATTAACACCAAGCTATAATAAACCAGATTATTCCATTTTTTCACATAAAAAAAATTACCACTCTCTAATCATGCATACTTCTGGCCCAGGCCATTATTAAAACAGAGTTGCAAGAGCATGAATTAATGTTTAAAGCACAAGTAAAGTCTTTGCAATTTGAGGTAGATTATGTGTAAATATGCCTAGGAGAAAACAACCTGCAAAAGCTAAAAATATTCAGGCTCATTAGTAAAGCACACGGCAGTTTCAAATCTGTAATTATCTCACTGCACAAAGAGTTTTCTCTTTCTTCTGTTGTTTAAAAGGACACATTCCACATTGATCTTTGAAGGTCGAAAACCAAAAATTTCAGATTACATTAAGAAAACAAATTCCATGGACAGAGAACATGCAGGTAACCTGTTCTATCTCTGGCCTTTTATGGGTCAAATCCTAGGACCATTATATTGACCAACTGATTTCAATGATTATGATTTTTACTGTCTATTCCAATGTACACCGGGGATTCCTTTCTATGCTAAACCTTAAGAATAAATAAATGATGCATGGAACAGGAATTCACTAAAAAACTTAAGTATGTATATGTGTTTAAGTTATACGTATGAAGGCCATTTCTGGGCCTTCAATTCAGGCAATGTAGATGTAGAGAGAACCTTCATCTTTTCTTTCCTTCAAGATACATGTTTGCAGCTGCCAGTGGAGTTGGACAGGATACTCCTTTGTGTACCTGTTTGCATCCATGTAATTAAATAGCAGCAGAAGAAATTGCTGGGAGAAAAGGTAATGAAACCCGATATCCATTAACCCCCTACTCCAACTCTGCCTTTGAGGCTGCCACATATGAAAATGTGCCTGATAAACTGGCGTGGTCCTAGTTGAGACCACATTTCAGGGGGGAAGAAACTGCACAAGAATTCAGTTTGAGATTAGAAGGAAACAGGACCAGCGAGCTAGAGGCCTAGGGGAGTGCTGCATTGGGGTACTATCTACAGCTGCAGCTGCTGAAACCCATCTGGCCTCAGCTACCTTGGAGCAATGGGTTCATCTTGGATAAAGCAGTTACTTGTGAATCTCGAGTGCCTTATGACCAAAGAGCTCTGACAGTGAGGGTTCAGCTAGATAATCTGAAAGGTACTTCTGGATGAGTCTTACAAAAAGGTAAGCACTGTCTTCCCTCTCAAGGCAGAGGGTTTAGCAGAAACAAATGGCTCAGTTTTGTTTTTGAAGACTTTGACTTTAACTTTGGCTTTTTTCACTCCAAGCAGTTTAATGGAGCTGCAGCTCTGTGGGAACGTTATTTATAGTAAAATTTTCATAGTCATCTATATAAAAATAACTAGCAAACAGAATAAAACAGATTTTTTTATTTTGCAACATGCTTTCCCATACAGTTTTCTGTCACAGTAATTTTATCCCCATTTTAATTATAAGTTATTGAGGCCAGAGTACTAAGCAACCTGTTCAAGACAACATAGCTAGTAAGTAGTAAGTCAGGACTTAAATCCAGATCCTCTGACTGAAAATTCCAAAATCTTTCTACCATGCCAATTATTTATAAGCAGGAGCATGAAGTAATTAAATACCAGTAACTCAGGAAAGTAGCTAATGCATGGATTAAGGATGACAGGAAAAGGAAGAAAAACCTCCTAACAAGAGAGAGTTGAGGCTACTAAGAACATGCTCTGGATTAAGATGGAAGAGTCCTCCAGGTTAAAAAAAAATCAGCAGAAAGATATTTTTTCCTGCCTAAAATCATAGCATACAATAAGATTCAGACTATGAAAGAATGGTTGTTGAGAGCAAAGGATTTTCACATTGTAAAGGAAATACCCAGGAGACTTCCATTTCTTATAGCTCTGTAGTTAACTCAAATTGAGAAATAGCAATTAGGAACAGACATAGAAACAGAACGAGGAATAGAAATATGGTTATTAAGCCCTAGACAAGACAGAAGGCTTATATTTTAAGGATTAGTATTGTGTCTTTGAAAAAGGGAAACTACAACTTTTCTGCAATCAGAATACCAGCAGGAATCATACCAAGCAAGCCTCATTTACCAATGGAGCTTAAGTTTCAGGGCCCCTCACATACAGGGGTTCCTTTCAAGGCTCTGTGCCTAATTTTACGTTCATAACTTTGCATTATTCTTCTTAGAGAGGGCTCCCAAATTCTTTGAGCTTTAAGTACCACAAAACCTAGCTCCACCTCCAAGAGCAACTAGTCCAGTCTGGGCCATCGTGGAGTATAGACACTGATGATGTGAATTGGCAACAAACAGCAAGGATCATAAAGAAAAATGAGTACCCAAGCCAGAACAAAGGCTTTAACTAAAGTTACTGCTGACTAAAAGTTTTATCAATAAACTAGAGAGGAGTGTTAACAATGAACTAGTCTTTTTTTTTTTTTTTTCTCTTGTGCCTTCAAGTCCATTCTGACTCCTAGCACCCCTATGTACAGCAGAATGGAACCCTGCGCAGTCTTCCTGTGCCATCCTCTCACCTTCCAGCCCTATATCAGACAATGCTTTGCTATATTCCTGGTGTTTTCATGGCCAATTTTTTCACAGGTGGGTGGCTAGATCCTTCTTCCTAGTCTGTCAGTCTGGAAGCTCTGCTGAAATCTATCTACCATGGGTGATCCTGCTGGTATTTGACATACTGGTGGCATAGCTTTCAGCATCAGAGTGACACACAGCCTTCATAGTATGACAAGCGACAGATGGGTGGTGTGGTTCCCTGACCGGGAAGGAACCCAGGCCGTGGTGGTGGGTGTGAGAATCTTAACCACTAGACCACCAGGGCTGGCTCTGTAATTATGCTTGCATATATTACAAGATATATTCATGGTTAAGTTAACACTTACAACCAGTTGTTCTGGGGCTCAGTTCATTTCAATAATTCTATGATTTGTGTCTGTATTTTGGTTTGGATAATTTTTATGTAAAAAGGTAGCTGAATCAAAATGATTCACAGGCCCTGGAACCAGACTGAGCTATGATTTCTGATTCCTTCAGTTATCAACTACATGACATTTTATTTAACCTCCCTGTGCCTCAGCTTCTGAGTCTATAAAGTGAGGATTATAATAGTGCCTGCACAGGACTGCTGTGAGGAAGACACATATGTAAAATCTTAGATCAACGTTTGGTGTGTTATTAAGCGCTCAAGAGCTGATGTTATTCATTTCATTGCTTTCGCTGCACTCTTCAAGTCGTGGTTGTTTTCCCTCCCATACTCTACTTCCTACTGGGCCTGCAGGTGGAGTAGGATTGCTTATCGCTCATCAGCTCATCATTGTTTATTCCTTTCCTCACTCTAGGCTTCAAATCACATATCATCAGATTGTGCTTCCCTTGTAGTCATATACTACCCCCTTCATTCCTTGACTGGATTTAACATCCCGGCTCATTGTCACTCTTTCAAAACATAACTTCTGTCCTATTTTTTGGTGCTTCCCATATTTCCTAATCCATTCACTCTCCCACTCTTTTATGACTATTTCACACCTTCACTTCTCTTCTCAAAGATGCAATGTGTCCTCCTCCATACTCCTCTCAGCTCATGATCTTGCCTCCTACTTCACAGAGAAAACTAAAGTAATTGAAAGAGAACTTCTTATAAGTTCCTACTAGCACAGCTCCACATTATCCCACCTACTTGTGTCTGTGCCCGTATTCTCTGCTTTTCTCCCGTGATCCATCACTTGGGGATCATTTGTGTTCCTAAGGTTTGTACATTGTACAGCCCCTCCGCTTGTACATTACTCTTGCTTACACAAGGACAAACTCTACCATTTTGCTAAAAATTCTCCTCATCATCAATTGCTTCTCACTGGATTATTTTCATTAGCATATAAACATGTATTTTTCTCCTATTTTATTAAAAAAAAAAAACCTTCAATAATGTGATCAAACGGCATCCATAATAGTGGGACCTCTAGATTTTATATAACACCTAGTAAATATAAAATGATGTACAAGCATCACCCCTGAAGGACCAAGGTAAAAAAAAAAAAAAAAAAAAGTTTAACCAGAAACTAATCAAGTCTTTAGACCTAACTTGCTGTTTACATGACAAACAGCAAGGGGGCGAGGGCAGAGTAGAAGTGAAAGAGTGGTGTAACTGAAAAAGTTAAATGACACAACAAGGAAACAATCAGAAAAATCCAGAATATGGAATATTTTACATGACATCTGGCCCAGTCTCTTCAAAGAGTCATGTTACAGGAAAAATAATAGACCAAAGAATCATAACAACGAAGTATCAGCCTGAACTTTTACTTGGATCCTAATTTAAAACAAAACAAAACAAAACAAAAAACAGCTATATAAGACATTTGGGGGGAAATTTGAATATGGACTGGATGTTAAGTGATTCCAGCTGTGGTAATAGTATTATAATTACGTAGGAGAATGAATGGACTTATTTTTAGAAATGTATATTAAAATATTCTGGGGTGAAATATAGCTGATGTCTGCAATGTACTTTCGAATGTTGTAGAAAAGATAACAGAAAAACAAATATGGCAAAATTTCAACAATTATTAGACGTCGATGGTACCTATATGGATATTCTACTCTTTCAGCTTTGGAGCATATTTGAAAAATTTTATCATGAAAAGTTGAGGGAAAAAATTCTCTTGATCCAACATTCCCCTCCAGCTACCACTTCATTACACACATCTTCTTTTCAGCAAAACTCCTCAAAAGAGTTGTCTAGATCCACTCTGCAATTCTCTCATTTTCTCAAACTTTCATCCTGTCACTTCACTCAAACTGCATTTGTCAAGTTCACCAATGACTTCCACGTGGCTATAGATAGTCGCACTCCTCATTTTACTTAACCTTTCAGCAGCATTTTGGGGCAGGAATTACTCCTTTCTCCTTGAAACTCTTCACTTAGCCTGTAGGACATCAGTTTCTATTTGTTTTTCTCCTACATTAAAGGCTCCCCCTTCTCAGTCTCCTTTGCTTTGTTTTTGTTTTTTTCCCCAGATTTCTAAACATTGATGAGCCCCAGGGCTTGGATTCTTCTCAGTCTATACTTACTCCCTCGCTTATCTCATCCAACCTCATGGCTTTCAATAGCATTTACATGCTAAAAACCTGGAAATTTTTTCTCAGCCTTGACCTCTCCCATGACTTCCAGATTGTATATTCAGTGGGAATCCTCCTCCGTCAGGAGCCTGGAGACGGAGGCCGCAGGAGTAGTGGCTATTTCTCCTTATTCTCTCTCTGTGGTATACACAAGAGGAGGCTGGTTCTTGGAATGGTCTGAGGTCTGGCTATGATGCAAAAACAGTGGAAGAGCGTATCAAAGAGGAGTTCTGTGAATTCTGATGGGGAAGCCAACAATCTGCCTCAGTATTGGAGATGTTACATTAAATTGATTCCAGGAATTGGGATTTTACTAGGCAATACCTGCTGTTGCATGTAACTTGAAGAAAATAAGGAGAAGTTTATAATCAAACATTCAAAGGATCTCTAGCACAAATATTCTTTGGTTCTTAAAAACTGCCCCTCCTCTCCAAGTTTACTGTTCTGCCTCATGAGCCTAACACATATAGGATATTAGAACCCCTTCATAATGGATTTCCCTAATTTCAGTAGAGCTAAACAAAGCTAGGGAAAACCAAATCCATCATCCATACGTGTAAATATCTGAAAGATCTCATAAGATATAAATTGGACCATATTATTCTTTTGCTTAAAAGATCTCAATGGGTATCAATTACTCCTTAACATAGCATACAAGATTCTCTATCATTCAAACTCTGTCTGCCTCTCATCTTGTACAGCCCTTGCCCTGTTGCACTAAGCAATGATGAATGCTGTGTTTTCATCTTCAGGTTTCCTGAAGACAGAGTAGGCCTCCTAATTTGGTCTGTATGCAAAAAAAAACGAATTTAAGCTCATTCGTGCCGAATTACTAGATTGTATATTCAGGCAATGAGCATTGTGTTATCTTGGGGACACAGCTACTTAAGTGAAGTAACTTCTCTGTATCTTATTGGTCTCATCTGTAAAATGGGGATGATAATAACACTTTTCTACATCATACTTGCTGAGAAGACTGAATGGGTTAATACATGTAAATCACTTAGCACAGTGCCTGGCCAATAAGAACTCAATAAACTTAAACATTTTTTACTTATCTCCATTATATAGATGGGGGTCAGAGAGGTTAAATATCTTGTCCAACTTGCCACTATCACTAAGTTATTTTTTTAAAGAGGTGATTTTTTTTTCCTCTCCAAGACCCAGTACATAGTTGTATATTCTAGTTGTAAGTCCTGGTTCTTCTATGTGAGCTGCCACCACAGCATCGCTACTGACAGACGAGTGGTGTGGTTCCTTGTCCAGGAACCAAACCCGGCCATCGAAGCAGAGCATGCCGAATTTTAACAACTAGGCCATCAGGGCTGGCTCCACAACCACTAAGTTTTAAGCCATGATTTGAACCTACGGTGTTTTTTTCCAAGTCCAGAGTCTGTACCATATGGAATATTACAGAGTTGCTATTTATTAATATATCAATTCTAATAAAACATATACCCAAATTTCCAAACAACACAGAAAAATATGTGAAATAAGAACTATCTATCATTGTAGGAAATGTTGCCTTCATGAATTGATTAAAAAGCAGAAAGAAGAAAGTGTTAGCTACACATTGACTCACTATAATTGAACTGGGACTCAAAAAAGAGCTGTGGAAAAGCTACTCAGACCAAAACAGACTTGTGGACACGTTAATTTTACCTCTTTGACTTATCTTATATCCTTTGCCAGGGAGCCTTCCCCACCTTTTCTATTTGGCAAAATCCAGCTCGTTTTGACAAAAATGTCATTTTTGAGAAGCTGTTCCCTATCCTTCTAGAAAAAAAAAATGTTATTCCTCTCTGTTACTGTTATGAGTTTTATTTCTTACTCTCATCTCATTACGTCATCATTAATCTTAGGTATTAATTTCCCCTTACAATAGAGTGGGAGATCCTCGATGAGAGAGAGTACGTTATATATTTTTACCTTTACCATCCAACTCAGTGTTCACTAAATATTTGTTGAATTGGATTGATTTAATTTTTTGTTGGGTGGTAGAAGAGATAAATATATTAAACCCATCAATGTGTCCTAATAGAATAATTGCTAACATCTAATTCATCTTTATTATATCACCATCACCTAACACAGCAAGCCAAACATTGTTGTCACTCAAACGAAGTTTGGTAAGTTAATGAAGAAATGAATAAATGAATGAATGAATGAATGAAGACTAAATTTCAAAGGGCTGAGTTTAGTTTCCCAAAGCTAAGATGTTGGAGAGCTTAATGAGAGAACGCCAATCCATTAATATGAACAGCACTTATTTTTAAAAGTGGAGGGGACATAGTCCTCAGCAAGGGAAATATCATCAGCAATAGGTATTAAAGTTTTTAAAATTTTTCAATGTTACATGATCATCCATGTACAAAGAAAAGGATAATTCTAACCCTAACTAGATCATCTCACAATATTCATTGAAATTTGATTCTTGTTATTTTTATTAACATTTCTATGGACACTGCATATAACTTGAATAAAAAGTTTCTTAAAGGCCTTCAAAATTTGGGAATGAATTAAATACCAGAGAAATATTTATCCTGAAAATTAAATAAACAAATTCAAGGAAAAATTCTTTGGCAAATTCCATAATTTTATTTCTAGTCCTCAAACCATTCTCTTTTTTCCCTTGAAGAAAAAAAAACCAAATAACGTTCCCAGAATGGCAACATGCTTTTCAAAATAGTCATGCTACTTGACTCTGTGTCAATATTACAACTCTGGAAAAATTCAAATAAACAAAGTGTGAAGTAAAGAATATGAACTACAAGATTTGGAAGATAGACAAATCTATACTTTACTTTACTAGCTGTGACACAATGTGAACCACTTCACCTCTCTGG
Organism: Diceros bicornis minor; assembly: GCF_020826845.1. Taxonomy (NCBI): domain Eukaryota; kingdom Metazoa; phylum Chordata; class Mammalia; order Perissodactyla; family Rhinocerotidae; genus Diceros; species Diceros bicornis. Next base: position 29,650,965 of record NC_080760.1, read on the forward strand.
CCATTGTTTTCTCAATATGGTTAGTGGAAATATTAATACCTACTTAACGAGATTATTGTAAGAAGTAAATGAGAGAAAAACCTTATAGTACCAGCCACACTGCCATGTACATGATAAGCACCCAACAATGTTATTTCTCTTTTCTCTCCGTTATAGCTTTTGGTAGACTACTAAGAGGCTGAAAATTCTTTAAAGACGTGATTTCCATATCTAGAGTATTTGGTTTTGACTAATCAACAACTCACAAATCCCTTGATGCTCATGAAACCTCAGCAATTTGCATGTCGTCTTTATTCCTGCTTGATTCTCTTTAGGTATTTCTTTGTACATTTATTTGTTTGTTTTTACTTTTATGAGAAAGGCATTATGAGATCAATAAATGCAATATAATCAAATGAGGATGTTTCAGGGGAGAGGATCAGAAAAAAAGAAAGAAAGAAAATAGAACATGATAGAGTCAATGTTGATATCCTTGAAATTGTACCTGAGAAAGAAACCTGTAATAGCATGTTAATGTTTTTCCAAGGTCACAAGAAAAAGAGGACTGTGCGAAACCTCATTACAACATTATTCTCTTCATCAGTGGATCTCAACCTTTTGTTTTAACCACACACACCTGAGGGTAATACACAGAGTCATCAGTGCTTACAGCTGACTAATGCAATGATCTTGTTTCCTGGGGGAGAGTAGTTGGGTTGGAGGGGTAGGGAGAGGGGAGCAGAGGGCTTGTATTTTTATAAAATTCACCAGTTTTTATTGTCCTTCATTTAGAAAGAAGGCAGGACGCCTTTTACATGATCATGGAGCAAACATCAAATGAATATGTATTAGATGAATAAAAGAATTTGGGATAAGGTGGCATATACAGCCTAGACTATAATCAGAGGAGTTTTTCTACAAATTTTCAAAGTAGAAAAAGTATAACCCGGGTTTTCTTTTACAGATGGGGGCAATGATATGGTGGTGAAGCCCTCCTACAGTCTGTTACACAGGCAAATGATAACAAGTGGTTTCAAATACCACGATTGAACTAGTGGGAAATTATCTTACATTATCACAAAACCAGAAAAATATTTGAAAAAAAAAAATCAAAAGTTTTCCATAACGAACAAAACCCAGCATTTCTTTTAGAAAACAGTGATCAGATTCAGTTGAGATTCCAATTTTACACGATAGAAAAAGGTTAATATTTTATGCCTGCAGAATTCTGTAGCCAAGCATATTACAACTAGTACAAATTCAACTACGAATTTGGTACGAATTTGGAAAGGTAGAGTAAAATGAGTGAAATAAAAACTATTCATCCTCTTTTTAAACACAGTCTTTATAGACTGATTAAAATACACGAAGAGAAAAATGTTACATACACATTGAGCATACCAATTTTTGAACTGGGACTCCAAGACGGCTACAAAGAGAGTACTCGGGTACAATGCAGAGATGCAGAAAAATGGCTTATAGCCAGAAATTTAGTTTGTGGGAGGTTAATAATCCCCTAAATCCTTTTCTTTAAAACACTTGCTTGAAGGGCAATATTTAAATTCTGCAAATAACTTCCTAAGGCTCTAAGTTCATTTTTTTCTGTGTTTTCTCAGTAATTACCTTGACATTTTTTATGATTACCAAGGCTATTGTTTATGTCAATAAGCACACTCTCTCATACCTGACCCATATGTCCCTTCTTGATTCTGAATTTAACTTATGATGTTTATTTTATAACATTATGTTATTTCCATGGCAACTGTCTTGATATAATAAACAAAGGAGGATGACTTCAGCTGCTTTATCCTTCAGTGAAGGAGCTGGATTTGAAATTGGTAAGTTGGAGCTGAAGAGAAAACAGTTAAAGACCAGAAATAAAGATGAAAAAAATGAAATTCATGTATTACACACCATTGATTAGGAGTTGAATGCCATTACTAGGCAGAATAATCACAATTCTACTCTCTTGGACTACACCTACCCCATTAGTGCCACTGAACTTAAGGCTGATGGGTTCCTTAGTACAATGCACTGTTACTAATTGATAGTTCTAGTCTGTTCCAACGTTCTTTCGTCTGTTTTCAAAGCCCTAGGTACATTGAACATATATTAACTAAGTGTATTACCAGATGACACACAATAAAACCATTTACTAGGAATCAACCTCTGTACTAATGACATACATATGTTTTGCCATTATTTTTGATATTACGAGGATGAAATGGAAAAACAAATCTACACACCCACAAACACAAAGCAAATAGACACATGGGCTTGATGAAAACATATAATTAGAAGTAATTTTAAAATCTATTTGCCTAACGTGACAATGACCTTTCCTCCCTGTTGCAAAAGGCTTTTAGGTTCTGTCAGTCTAGTGCAACTTCAATTAAATCCTACCCACTCCTGAGACATGGCATCAAAATCTAATTCAGTTACAAGTAGCAATAACATTTAATTATCTCCTCCAGTTATCTACACTGCCAAATGATAGGATTTCTTGAGAGCCACAGATGTCACTGTTGTAAGCAAGAACCAGTTTAGTACAGAATATCAGAACCACAGTGGCTTATTTAATGTTTTTATTCTTTATGGCTCATCTCTACATACATCAAAAATTTGCTCCCAATCTAAGTTGCTTCAAATAAAAATACTGTTAACATATTCTCCTAGGGAAAATTACTTACCCTTCCTGTGATTCAATGTCCTTATTCAAATCTCATAAAACCATGCTGGGCATACAGTAAACACACAGCAAATATTAGCTTTTATTATTACCTCAGGTAAAATACTCCTTTCCCGGCACTAAAATGTATTGGGGACCAGTCACTTTCTAATTAAGTAAAGATATATTAAGCTAAACACCAAAATTAGTTTGTCTAATGACAAAGTTGATGAATTTCATCCTTTCTAGGTTAATATTACAGTTTTTATTTTTCTTTAAAAGACTACTTAGAGCTCTAATCATTTCCCTTTATCTCAGCATGTTTCCCAATATGTCTGGGTTAAGTTTATTAGACACAGATGAAGGAAGCATATTCTCTAGGTATTTCTGAACTTGGGTGTATTCTTCTCAAAACCAAGAAGAGGTCACTCAGAAGTTGGAGAGAAAACAAGTTCCTCTGGTACTTTTGTGATTCTTTCTGGTGTGAGACTCTCACTATTGCAATTCTTTCAAGAACATGCCCCTGAAGCATAGATTCCAATAAATACTCCACTTCTTGCCCCTGTTCTGTAACTCAACCCCCTGAAGAAGTCTGTGTCCTCTATATAATCCCAAATCTAACTCATCTTCTAATGTTCCAATTAGCAGGCAGATTTTGGCTTGCAACAAGATTTATAGTCAGAGCATGAGGACATACAAGGGGAATAAAGTGTTTTTTGGAGTCTGCTATTTTAAATTACCATAAAAAGCAAAAATTTTTGTCCAAAGAAAGTTGAGACTCTAATAACACGGAAGATCATTTCAATGAAAGTATTCCTGTGAGTGATCAGCATTATGGATAGGTCTACTCTGATTAACTTGGTTCATGATGATCAATCACATGGTGAACTAACACTTATGCTCAGAATGTCTTATGCTCAGCATGAGCACGTATGATATGTCAACGTTTATGGTAGACACACAGGAGGTACAAAGATAACTAGAAACAGCCTCCCCCTTCAAGGGGCTCTCAGCCATCAGATAAAACAGTATGTATTAACTTGCCAGTTATAGTATAAAAGAGTAAGTTCAGAAGCTTATCTACTGATGGACTGGTTAGATCATAAAAGGCTCTCTATAAATCCATTTGTTTATAAATCCCAAGTGAATGAGAAGAGTTTAAATTCACAGTCCTCAATGCAATTCCATTAAATAGGAAATTGCATTGGTTCTTCCCACTCTTGTGGATACTCAGTTTCTATCAGGCACATTTTTTTTCTTCCTTTTCATTTCATTGAAAAAAAATTTGAGTCAGCTATTCTTGTTGAATTCTGAATTTGACTACATATTGAGGAAGAATTTATTCCACATTATAGGTACAAGATGCAATATTTTCTCATCATATTCAACTTCTATAAATTTATATTTTTTGTTTCTAGTATAAGCTTCCTCAGTAGTATTTTTAGGTACCTTCATTGTTTGTTGGTTGGTTGACTTACTTATTAGACTTGAGAGGTTATGTATTAATATCCACACAGCAAATGCATTATAGATTAAAGACAAGTGTGATGGCCCAGGCTAAAATGGCAATTCAGTCCTTTATTGGTATTAAGCTGAATTGACTATGTTTTCCTCTGGAGTACAGCTTTGTTCACATAAATTAAAGTTAGTAAGTTGAAAATGTGAAAATAAAGCTTTGTCTATATTATATATTCATTTCTTTATCAGTTCGACAATTTACTGAAAGCTGTCCATATGCTAAACACTGTTGTAGATAAAAAGGCAATTCAATACAGCATTATGAGTCCTAGAAAGGGGAAATACAGAAAACTTCATGCAACCTGTAGGAAGGACTTCTAACGCACTCTTTAAAGGTTAAAAAGGGCTTCATACTAGGAGGGGTAAGTAAGGTGAGTTTGAAGAATGAATTGGTTTGGCCAAATTATGGGGTGGGGTTGGAGTTAAGAGGGTAACATACAGAATTTATCTTGAGGACAACGGAGAACAATGGAAGAATTTTAAGCAAGAGAGTAAAGTCATCAAATTGGTATTATAAGAAGTTCATTCTGACTACTATTTGGTTTGAGGTAACCCGACAAGAATGGAGACTATTGTGCTGTTTAGGCTGTTACAATAATACAGGTAGAAAATGATAGATAACAGTGTTCTGAACTAGGGTAGGGTGGTAGGAATGAAAGTTTAACAGATTAAAATGCAAAGGATTCTCCAGCTACTGAACAATCCCTTCAGTGCTTTCTCACTGTACCTTTGTATGCACTTTCTTAAGATGAAGAAGTTATTTGTTAGCTTGTGCCAACAAAAGTGAGAGTTTGATCATTTGCATGCATTAGACTTGAACACATCCTTAACATCTTAAAGTGCAGAAAGTGCTTGGCATGTTTGGGAATGGCATGTAGCATCTTGTGGCTGTATTCCAGGTGGCATATAGGGGAATGAGTATGGAACACAATAAGGCCAACCTAAGAAAGGACTTAAGGAATTTCAACTTTATCCGATAGGCAATGAGAAATCACTTAGTGATTTAAGCAGGGAACAGACAGATGATCTGGTCTTTCTAAGGGTAAGTGATGTAGTAGAGAGATTTTAAGGTGAACCTCCCATGATACCCACCTCATAGCATTCATGCCTTAGTGCAATCCTCTCCCCTTGAGTGTGAATGGGAACTATGACTTGCTTCTCATTACTCCTGTGATTCTATTACATTATATAAAACTACATCTTGCCAGTGACTCACTAGAGGGACTCTCTTTGCTGGCTTGATGAAGTTAACAGCTGTGTTGAGGACGTCCACATGGTAAGGAACTGTGGATGACCTTTAGGAGCTGAGCAAAGAACTGAAGCTCTCAGTCCTACAACTACCAGGAACTGATTACTTCCAATAACCATGTAAATTTGGAAGAGGATCCTGAACCTCAGGTAGGAACTCAGCCCTGGTCAACACCTTGATTGCAGCCTTGTAAGACTATAAGAAGAGGACCCGGTTAAGTCATGCCTAGACACCCCACTGAAATCATGAGAAAGTAAACGTGCTATTTTAAGCTGCTAGGTTTGTGGGTAATTTGTTATTCATCAATTAAGACAAATATAACTAGCAACACTATTGAAGATAAATTAGATGATGGAAATTTGGAAACAAGAAGTCCAGTTGGAAAGAAGGAGGTAATACAGTGAAATTACACATGTAATTGCTAAAACATGAGCATTGTAGTTAGAAAGAGCTGGTTTCAAGCTCTTGATCAAGTTATATAATTAATCTAGCTACTTTCTAAATGGGATAATAATAATATATTTTCTCAAATGGTTTTCAAAAGGAAGATGTGAATAAAAGAATATATATACATGGTTTAGCACAATGCCTAGCACACACTACTATTACTGTACTATTATGTTAATCTTTATGAGGAACAATGACAGCTAGACTAGGATAATGGTAGTGAGAATGGAAATGGTGATAAATTTGAGCAATAGCTTTAGGTGGTAGGTCTCAGTGATTACTCCAATATATTAGAGACAGAGAGAAAGGGGGTGTGAAAGATGACACAATTTCTATCCTGGATGATTGGATGAAAATGATGTCATAACTAAAATAAAGAGTGCAGAAGGAAGAGCTAATTTGGCTGAGGAGACAATGAGTTCTGTTTTGGCATGTGAAGTCAATGTGCCTGTGGGAGGATGCCCATATGGAGATGTCCAGTGTACAGCTGGGAACACAGACTTGGTACTCAGAAGAGATCTGGGTATATGCAAGGATTTGGAGATGGTTGAGAATTATGTTACCCATAAACTACATAAGTCTTCACACACACACATACACACACACAATCTTAACACTCTTTTTGTAAAAACATGAGAAATCTTTTCTCTTAGAAATAATTAAACTATGTACTACTTTTATAAACAGAGCCCAAGATGAAAAAATAGAGAATGGGAAAAGGATCCTTTCTTCTTTCTTTAAAGGATGAATGACTAGTAAATTCCAAAATGCAGAGGGGATATTTAAGTTGACTGAGCCTGGTATGTCTGTTGCAGAGGTCAGCAGACTATGGCCCCAGGGCCACATCCAGCCTGCTGTCTGCTTTTGTAAATAAAGTTTTATTGGAATACAGATGCATCTATTCATTTATGTATTGTCTATTGCTGCTTTCACAATACAATGGCAGAGTTTAGTAGTGTGACCAAAACTGTGTGGCCCACAGAGCCCAAAATATTTATTATCTGGCATTTAAAGAAAAAGTTTGCTCACCCCTGGTCTATTGCATAAAAAATGGTAGTAGTCCAAAATAGTGCATCAATAAATAAGGTAATAAAAAAAAACGCCACCTGGAATATCACAACATTGGTCTAACAGTTTTAAGAGTTGGTTTGGGGCATAGTCTTCCACTCATTACTTGTAAGCTTTCTGAGTAGCATTTTCTTGGCTGTTAAATAGCAATAATACCTCCTCTGCTTACTTCATAAAGTTGCAAGCATGAGACTCTTAAAAAAACTATAAAGCACTGAACAAGTATAAGTTAATATTATAGATTTTTTATATTGTCAAATCATGAAATCAATGCAGTCAGACATAATTATATAAGAAAAATATAAATATACATTTGTGTATATAACTTATCAGAGCACTTTTCTATCTAATTTTTTCTCTTATCTTTACAAGAAATATTTGGGTTGAGTAGAACTCATATTGGCCTCATCATTTCCAGAAAAGAGAAGCACATAAAATTAAGACATTTGCTTAAAGTCAGCCAGCTAATTAATGGTAACATCTAAGAGAAATTCAAGTCTCTTAATTCTAATTTACTTTCTACAGGGCTATATATCTACAATGACGACTAACTTGATAAATCAGTCACATCTGATATACATATGTGCGTGTCTGATGTATATAATTTTAGTATAGAGAGCTAGGAGGTTGAAATGAAACAAACAGAATTTGTTTAAAGATGAATTGCCTCTTAAAATGCATTTTATTCTTTCAATTTTGGGAATTTTTAATAAACTTTTCATTTTAGAATAGTTGTACTTTTATAGAGAAGTTACAATGACAGTACAGAGAATTCTCACATTTGCTGAGCCCTGTTTCTGATATTACAATTCATTTTTAAACTAAACAATAAACTATCATCATATATTACCTAAAAAGTCAGAAAGGTGAGAAAAATATGTGGATACGTAATGCAGAGTTATCATTTTTCTCATTTGATTTGTGATTAAGGCAAGATGTTGTTACTTGTCCAAGGTTGAATAAAAAAATCAATGACATAAAATTAGAAATAGAAGTGGATATGTTAAATGGGGGATTACGAAGATGAATGAATGAATGTCTTTAAAATGACTTCAAAATGCGTGGGCTTCTTAAAATGTGTGGATTCCTGCCTAAAGACAAATCATTACTAATATTTAACTTGCTCATCTACTTTCCAAAACAACATGCTCTTTCGTTAGCTCTTTGTTTATTTGTAACATGACCTGGCTTGGTTCCTGGAATATTTGGATGCTGAGGGAAGATGCACAAATTTTTTCTTGATTTAGAAACATCACAATGGAAATGCCAGTGTTTTTTGTAATTTTGAACTTTAGAAAAAGAAATCAAGTACTTATTTCTTGACCGAAAACAGGATCGTGTTTCTTATTTTCAAAGTAATCAACTTTCTTATGCTTTTTTGTTTGTTTTTTGGCATTTGGTTGCCACTTAAAAAGGTGACCAGATATCCATTTCCTTCTTAGAAACATGGCTCTCCAGGACAACAACTTAAATATAAAATATCTTCACTGAAATATCATTTTACTTGTTAATTATTTTTTTCTTTTCCAAAATGTAAAACATAATTATAGATATGTATTTTTTTGAAGGTAAAACTTTGGTCTTGATCACTAAATAGTAAATGAGATCATATGTGTGAAGTACTTAGCTGCTGAGAGCACACCACAACTTTTTCATCTCTTCTTTTGCTTCGTCTTTTTCCTCTCCTGCTGGGCGGTGAAAATCACTTCTCACAGCTATCAGTCATTGCGGCTCTTAGGAAAATCGGATGTTCGGCAGTAGAGAGAGTGGCAGGCACAAGGAAAAGGGACTCAGGTTTGTTGAGCAACTGTCATATGTTGAGCAGTGCTTTAGATGATTTACATGTCTTTTATCGCTTAGAGCTATAAGCTATCTTGCATCGTGGATGTGATTATTCACATTTTATGTCTGAGGAAACTTGGCAGGAAAGAGATCTGAACAACTTCCCAAAAACGTAACAATGAACTATGTGCCTGCAATGGAGGCCATTACTTGGGGAGAAGAATCCTGCTTCTGAGTGGGAGTTATGCTCTCAATTTATCAAGATTCTTCTCCTGCCTCTATAAATTTCCCTGTGCTTGAAAACCCCCCAATAAATGGGACATCTTCAAAGAAGTTTCCTCTGATTAGAGGACAGCATAAGGAGTTCTCTTAAGCCATGTATCAACCATAATTAAGGTCAGATTTCCTCCCAACTTTACTCTTTATTTATTTATTTTTTTTTTGTGGAAGATTGGCCCTGAGCTAGCATCTGTTGCCAATCTTCCTCTTTTTCTTTTTTCTCCCCCAAAGCCCCAGTACATAGTTGTATATCCTAGTTGTAGGTTCTTCTAGTTCTTCTCTGTGGGACGTCACCTCAGCACAGCTTGATGAGCAGTCAGTAGGTCCGCGCCCAGGATCCGAACCTGTGAACCCTGAGCCGCCAAAGCAGAACGCATGAACTTAACTGCTACACCATCCGGCTGGCCCCCTCACAACTTTATTGAAGTCTCCAGTCAGACAGCAGTGTGCTACTGTGAACCGAGCACAAGTCTGGGACTCAGAACACTGTAATAGTCATGGCTTTGTCCCTAAGTTTGAGAGCAACCTTCAGTTTTTTACAGACATTGTATCTTCCCTGATAAAATAGTTATGCTAAACCTATGTTCACAGCATCGGTGGATTTTTGGAAAGAGACACTACGTGATATGATCTTTGATAGACTGTGAAGACCATATTGTGATATTATTATATTTTAATATTTTGTTAAAATATCACCTTAAAACATTAATGCAGAGGTTACTCAGGAAATTACTTAAAAGAAAATATTATTTATTAGTCATCTAACATCCAGAATTAAGGTAATTTTCACCAAATTCTACCAAGAGACCAAAAGACACCAACCAATTTACACACTAAACATAAAATCAAAATTAAACATACATAAACAAAAAGTAAGTTTCCAAAAATTAGCTTTCATTATCAGTTGTCTTACTGCCAAAAGAGTTATAACCTATGTATACATAAGTCATTTTAGTAAATGTTAGTATTAGTTTTACGCTTGACATAAAATTTAAAACCTCATCTATGGTTTGTTCGGGGAATGTATCCATCATTTGCAACCTTGTGCCAGAGAAACACCATCTAGATTCCAAATAATGGAAACAGAAGCAAACGTTTGGAATCCAGCCTACTTATAACTTGGCCACTGTCTGTAATGTAAGCTTTCTATGAGGTTGGCAATGCTGAGAACTAAACAATGGTTTTTAAGCAAGTATGGAACAGAGAATTGGCATTAGAGATACATGAAGTGAAAAGTACAAAGAATCAAAGAAGAAATACAAACTGTCCAATAAACTAGCATTGCTAAAATTGGGTCTGTTCATATGAATAGTTACACATAATGTGCATATTATGTGACTAAAGACTGTGAACTTTGAAAAGATAACAAAATAAGAAATATATACATATGCATACGTCGAACCAGAAATACAAAAAGGAACACATTTGTTTTAAAGCATAGGCAAAGTAGTGAAGAAAAGTTTAAAGAAAATTGGAGAAGGAAAATTTTTAAAGTCATTCTCTTTGAAGGAATATTTCTCCCCATCTTGTAACTTAAATGTATACCTAGAGTGGCATTTATTAAGGGCAATAGACTTAACTTAAATTTCAGTAAGCTTAAAAGCAAAGCACAGCTAATTTGAAAATGGGGGAAAAATTCCCTTGGCAATAACTTTGCTTTCGAAATTTGTCCATACAGTGATTTTATTTCATCCTTCCCATTAAAGATTTAGGCACAAATAAATTCAAAATACTTTAATAAAACAAAACTAACTTGAAGTTACTTTTTTTGCCGTTGGATTTTCATAAATCCATTTATTAAAATTTATTATAAACGTGGACTAAACTTTAAAAATGTACACTCAAGCAATTTCTTCTCAGCCTGTGTAACAACCTGGTATGCATTTGGTACTTGGAGAGAAAATATTAATTAACTCTGCATCACTTAGAGTCCTTCAAGATTCACCTTTCTCTAGACCTTTTTGAGATAAAACCATCTAACAGGAAAAAGTTGAGTTTGGGGATGAGAAAGATTGCATACAAATCATGGTTCTGCCCCTTACAACCTTGACGATCTTGGGCAAGTTATTTAACATCTCTAAGGCTAAGGTTCTTCTGATGAAAAGTGAGGTAAATAATAATAACAGGATTATAGTAAGGATTAAATGACACAACTATATATAAAAGAACCTAGTAGACCATCATAAATGCTAGTGTTTTATAAAATGGAATTCATTCCCTACTGAGATTGGTTTTATAAACTACATTGATGGGCTGGATAGACAGCAGATTATACTCAATATAATAAGAGTTCCAATAACATCTAAATTCTGAATCCTTCCTATATTCCAGGAATTGTACTGGGTGTCTGATTGGCATGGCTAATCTCTTTTAATCCTCGTAACCAATTTATAACAATGAATTAGGTGCTACTGTTGTAACCATTTTGCAGATGAAAAAAATGAAATTTGAACAGGTGAATTAACCCAGTATCAAATGACCAGGATATAGACCCAGGCACTCCTCAGCCTTCACTTGGACTATTCCCAAGGTTCTCAAAAGTGGCCTTTGAAAATATTCACACCAAACAAAAATGGAAATGAGGGCAATTCAGGTAAGGAGAGGAATTCCAAATCTGGTAACAGCAGGGAAAAACAAAAAACAAAACAAACGAAAAACAAACAACAACAACAAAAAACAGAAGGACTGCATCCTACATAACTTCCTGGAAAAGATGTTCTAAGAGTGTGACTGCTCATCACCTCCCAGGTTCAAGCCTCTGTGGTTACTTGTGCCATTTCTGTAAAAGTCTGTGATTTTAAATTTTATTTATTTATTTATTTTTCCCCCAAAGCCCTAGTGAATAGTTGTATGTCATAGCTGCATATCCTTCTAGCTGCTGTATGTGGGACACAGCCTCAGCATGGCCGGAGAAGCGGTGCGTCAGTGCGAGCCCGGGATCTGAATCCGGGCCGCCAGCAGCAGAGCGCGCTCACTTAACCACTAAGCCACGGGGCCAGCCCAGTCTGTGATTTTAAAAAGAAATTTCATCTGTTATGTATCAACTTGTCTGTTATAAAACCCAAAGGGGCTGTGAAAACAATCTCATCACTATAAAAGCCTCAGACTCACATTAACCTGGAAGATTATATTTTTTTACTTGATTTGGGGAGCCACAGGAATTCCCACATTCTATATAATGGACAATATATTGAATAAGGCTTGAAGGTATCCTCTTAATTCTCATTTTCATCTGAGGGCATTTTGCCTCCATAGAAAAAGACAAGATATTGAACCACAGATCAGATCTTTACCAATCTGCCTGATTTTGTAGCATAATTTACACAGATCTGTGACCCACAATTAAACTTACAATTAAATTTAAATGAAAGGTTTTTGAGAGTTTTAATAGCTTTGTGAAATAATTATAAAATGACCATTTACATCTTGTTCTATCATGAAAGTAAGTACTGATAACCACTGAATGGCTGATAACCTGAAGAAATTCTTGCCTCCCTATTTCCTAATCTAAATAGGGAATGACTTAACTCCTAATGAAAAAGTCTTTTTTCTATACAGAAATCTTTTTTTCTTTTTATCATTCAAAACATTCATTTCCAAAGGTTGAGATGGGACTCCAAACTTTCAATATTTTAATTATTGCTAGTCTTTATCTCACAGCATGAAATGAATTGACATCTTAATTCACCTATCTTAATAGATTAATTATATAGATTGTACCTATTGAATCAATACATGGCTTCATAGCCCTCAAATTAATTATCTATTATTTATTTGACACATTTTCCCTTGTAATCATCTTGTTAATTCTAATCATGCATGTTAATTCTAAGTTATAAAATACTGTCAAAATTTCAGTCAGATGTCATGGAAAATCATCTACCAATAGAATAAAAGAAAGTAATTTTCTGTAAGCTCTCAAAATATGACCATCATTCTATCTGTCCATCTATCTGTCTGTCTATCTATCTATCTATCTATCTAGAATGTAATTTTCTGTAAGCTCTCAAAAGATGACTCTATCATTCTATCATCTATCTATCCATCCATCCTTTCATCCATCCATCTATCTATCTATTCATTCCTTATCCCCATGATCTGAAAACAAATTAGAAGCATGTTTGCTTGACTGGAGCAGTTGAAAAGTTAATTGAAGTACACCAGATTGCCAAGTGGAAACAAAAATTGAGATAACTAATATGAAATAAATGAAGAAATTGAACATATTATAGAAACGAAGAGTGTATAACCATGCAACTCCATGGACAGTGACTACACGTACAAGCAAATGAAAGCAGCTGACCACGTACCCACACACCTTGGCAGGGGTGCACTCCACACTCGTCGGCCACCACCAAGACAGATGATCTCTGATGTCCCTTCTAGTCGATAACCCAATGAACAAGAGAAGGTCAGAGTGTCACCAACCCCAAAGTTGAACCCAATTCGGCTACCATACTGAGGAATTCCAGGATCTTCACAAGGTTCAAGGTTATACTCTGTAAATTAGGCAGAGAGGAAGACAAAGATAATCATAGTAGTGACTTTTAAGAGTATATTCCTATTGTTTGCAAACTGGATGCTTTTATGGCCTAGTCGTGCATTTAAAAAGTGACTAAATGTATACTTACGGGAACATGCTAATTGCACACATAACTTTCTTCTTTTGTGAAAGATCTAATAACTTAATGAATACTTTTATTTGTAAAATTCAATATAGATGAGAAAATGTCACCTTCTGAATGATAAATTGAAAATGTAGCTATTTATTTCATATTCTTTCTTCTGCATTAGAAACATTTCCATTTCATAGATTTTTTTTACTTACAATAATGGTATAATACATGCATATTTTCAAACACAAAATAACATTTGGAATGAAATCATTTGCACTTTTGAAATGCATTTTACTTAATGGTTTCTGTCTAAATGACAAAGGCACTTGTGTCTCTAGTATACAAGTAGTTCAATTAATTCAAATTCTGAAAAATATGTGACTTCAGATGCAAGGGTTTATGTAAGACTGAAGTGCCCACACACTGAAAATTGTTATATTACAGATTTATACAAGAAAATTTCCCCAAGCAATGAATGACATCATGAAAATGAACAGCTAAACACTCTTCAGGGGATGAGAGAGTAGAGTTGATTAAACAACAATATTACAATTTATACATAGTCCTAAGAAGAAGTAACATATCTAAAAATATTCCCAGAGCATGCACTTACTCTATAATTGCAATGGAGAATTACAGGGATTGTTTCATGTTGATGAGCTATTATTGTATTGTTTAAAAAATTTATTTGGACATACTTTTAATACTCTAGGTTAAAACTGATTATGCTTATTTACTATTCATTATGGAATACCTTAATTATTTCCATGCAAATACTAGAATAATAGTTGAAGAACACAGTTAGTATTTGTATTAAATATTACATTAAAATATTAAAGTATTAAAATATTAAAGTATTAAAATATTACAATTTTAATGTTAGAAAGTTGGTATAAGGTTTACTTATTAATTTGTTTCTGTATTAAGAAATAACTACTTGTCTCACTATTTCATTCAACTAGAAAGTCGAAATCTAACTGATGGGAATATTTTTTATTCACTTTGTTCTTATAAACTTTTTTTCTGGAATCCAAGTCATAATGTTACCTATAGATGAGGTTATTCTAGAATAAAAGGATAACCACATTAATTTGTTTCTAGATCATCTAGTTCCAAATGAATAAATTAAGTTTATCTTAATTTTGGCCCGTAAACTATGCCTTTTCCAAGACATGTAAAACTAGAATATTACTGGTTTAATATACATTTCATTTTTGAGTCTAATTGAAACTTTAAAATATATATTTGAATTTCCATTTTAAGTTCCCTAGGAATTTCAGTTATTTTTGCCCTCTGTTAGAACTCTGAAGGAGTGCAACTCAAAGAAATGTAATTAATGTACTTCTAGTAGATTTTAGTGAATTAATTTACTTTTGCTTTTGTTTACGTGTTCCCTTTAATGTATTACTATAGACAATCTTTACGGTATTTTAAACTTCCCTTAAAATTTGTTGACAGGTATTTCTTTGCTTTCTTCTTTTCTTTTCTGTTATTTTTCCCTCTCTGTTTTGTCATACATACGTCATGCTCATACTTTTAAAAACCTGATTTTTTGTAACTCAAAGAGCTTTTTAATTTGTTTGTTTACTTTCTTACCAGAGAATGTAATATTGAATCCTTCATATGATATTGAAAAATCTGAAATGAAGCGCAATTGAGCCCTGAAATTTCCATAGAGACCAGCATTGATTGTTGAAGGAAGTTCTGAACCAGTCAGGCGTGCCAGTGGTTGGGTAAAACTACCGTTCTCTGTGATCAGTAAGTAGTCGTGATGGTCTTCCAAATGAAAGGTGTGAAAGTTGAACTGCACACCTATTAAGAAAAAGAGAAAAATTAGACTTGTGCAAAGTATATCAGTAAAACACAGAGAGTCACCAAACTAACTAAAACCATGATTCTCCTTGAAATTGATTTCTCTGAAAACGGACGGCACTGCTATAAAATATTTCAAATGTATAGCATAATATTATCTTTCTTTGGGGTCTTTTTTTTTTTCCTTCAGTTTCCTTATAAAAGATATAGTGAGTCATGTCTTGGAAACTGCTTGGAAATAAAATTTAAAAATTAATACCTGAAAAGACATCACCTGAGTTTTCTGAAAATTTCAAGGAAATTTCATATCCTTTATTTACAATAGAAGTGCAGCTTCCGGCAAACATTTACATGCCTCCTTCATTTCCTTCTGCAATCCCCTCAAACAACATTAAAATAGTGCTTAGTAATATAGCACCCAACTTCCAAAAACATTTAACTCTCCTTTAGAAGAGAAATATAAAGCACGCATAGTGAGGAATTATTTGTTAAATGAATATAATGACTCTCCACTTATTTTTCACACATTTCAACCTGTGCATATAATCTACTGGAAATGCACATATAAGTGTTCAGCTCATTGACTTTTCACAAACTGACCACACCTATGCAAACAGCACCCAAATCAACAGACACAACATTACCAACACCCAGGGCCCTCTTTGCGCAAATTTTTGGTCACTTCACTTTGCCAAAAGTAACCATTCACTCATTGTAGTAGCATAGGTTAGTTTAACTACTTTAGACAAAGCATTTGTAGTTTATATATTGGATTTATATAACATCTATTCTTTTAGGTCTGAGTTCTTTTACTCAATATTAAGTATGTGAGATTCATCTCTATTTTTGCATGTAGTTGTGGATTATTTATTTTCAGTGATGTATAGTATAGCATTTCACTTTGTGGAGACACCACATTCATTTATCTGTTCAACAGTTGATGGTCATTTGGGTGGTTTGCATTTAAGCATGAATGCAGATGGCACTGCTGTGGGCATTCAAATATGTCTTTTGAAGAACGTATGTGTTTATTACTATTGGGTAGATAACTAGGAGTGGAATTACTGGGTTGTGGGATGGATATGTATACATATATATACATGTTCAGCTTTAATAGATATTGTTTTACAAAGTGACTGTGCCAATGTACATTTCCATCATCAAATCTGGTTACTCTCTATTCTTACTAATACTTGAAAATTTTTGATGCTTGCATTTGTTCCATTCTGGTGAGTATGGCATGGCATCGCCTTATGTTCTTATGTGAGTTTTTAATGATATTGTCTAGAACATATGTAAAAGACTAACAATCACACATATACACACACACACACCATACTGTGTGTAAGACCCCAAATGAAATAAAGAATGACTAACACATTCATCTTTCCCTTGAAGTGCTTTCTTTTTAACTTGACCTAAAAATATCACCAAAATCTTTATCCAAAAACCAAAACCCAGGGGTGATAAGTAACATTCTTTGATATTATTTATCTACATTTTAGTTCCAAATGCTGGATATTATTGGAGTCCTCATTGTTTTTTAAAAACACAAGTGGTACTTTGATAGAGATTGCACTGAATCTATAGAATGCTTTAGGAAGTATGGACATTTTATCTATGTTAATTCTTCCAATCTAGGAGCACGGAATATCTTTCCATTTCTTTATGTCTTCTTCAATTTCTTTCAACAATGTTTTATAGTTTTCATTGTACAGATCTTCACCTCTTTGGTTAAGTTTTTGGTTAATTTTTTAACCAAATTGGTGCAACCACTATGGAAACCAGTATGGAGATTCCTCAAAAAATTAAGAGTAGGACTACCATACAATCCAGCTATTCCACAGCTGAGTATTTATCCAAAGAATGTGAAAACACAAACACGTAAAGATACACGCACCCCTGTGTTCATTTCAGCATTATTCACAATAGCCAAGACTTGGAAGCAACCTAAGTGCCCATCAACGGACAAATGGATAAAGAACATGTATATATACACAATGGAATACTACTCAGCCACAAGAAACTATGAAATTGTGACAACATTGATGGACATTGAGGGTATTATGCCACACAAAATAAGTCAGAGGGAGAAGGTCAAATACCATACGATCTCACTCATAAGTAGAAGATAAAAACAACAACAAACAAACACATAGAGAGAGAGATTGGATTGGTAGTTACCATAGGGGAAGGGGGGAGGGACGAGGGTGAAAAGTATGATTAGGCACATGTGTGTGGTGACAGCTTGTAATTAGTCTTTGGGTCGTGAACATGATGTAGTCTCTGCAGAAATAGAAGTATAATGATGTACACATGAAATTTATATAATGTTATAAACCAATGTTACCAGAATAAAATAAATAAAGAAAAAAGAGAATTCACTATTACGCAATCCCTACTGCAATAATAGATCTAAGCAGCAATCATCAACGGATGATAAAATCATTAGGTGAAAGATTGACGAGGAAATTTGCAATGAAGGGTCAGGTTGACACGATCTGAGTCCACCGATCAGTCTTAGCTCCACTAAATTTAGGACATCCAGACCTTCTGTGCCTCCTGATGTGATACCACTGGAAGAACACACTGGAAGAACCACCTGTGAAGTATTTTTGACTAAAAAAAAAATTTGACCTGAATCTAATCAGGTGTCTAGTTCTAAAACCAAATTACAAGAAATACAGAGGACAGAGAAGTTAAACGACACCACAATGAAAAAAACAGCCAAATCAGAAAGGACGAACAACTTGATTTCTCTAACAAATCAATGGTATAAAAAAAGAAGAGAATTAAAAAGTCTTAAGAGACTTAATAAACAAATACAATGTGTAGACCTTTTTTGGATCTTGATTTGAACAAATCAACCTTAAAAGGATATTTCTTTTTTTTTCACAGCTTTATTGAGGTATACATTTTTATTTTATTTATTTTTTTGTGTGAGGAAGATTAGCCCTGAGCTAACATCCATTGCCAATCTTCTTTTTGTTGAGGAAGATTGGCCCTGAGCTAACGTCTGTGCCCATCTTCCTCTATTTTGTATATGGGATGCCTGCCACAGCATGGCTTGATGAGTGGTGTGTGGGTCTTCGCCCAGGATCCAAAGCTGAGAACCCTGGGCCACAGAAGCGGAGTGAGTGAACTTAACTACTACACCACCAGGCTGGCCCCTTGAGGTATGATTGACAAATAAAAATTGTATATATTTAAAAAAAAAAGTGATATAAAACGAGACCAAAGCAAATAAACTGAAAACACAAAAAATGATAAGACAAGGTTATTATTACATAATGGACCAGTGATTTTGATTTGGAAAAAATTTGAAATGTACAATGATACTATTTTTCAAACTCTTTTTCAACATGTTAACAGGTTTCTTTTTTTTTTTCTCTCCACAATGGGCAAGAATATAAGGGCCGTTTTAGAAGTCCAGAAATTGAGTCAGTCTTTCAAATGTTCTTCTGTTCTTTCAGTATAAAAGTGGTAATTAACAATAGTCAGATGTAAATGAGAACGGGGTGACAATATGACAAGAAGATACTTTGCGATCTAGATCAACTGCTATCCAAATTTACAAAACAACGAAAAGCTATATCTGAGTGAAAATTCAGACAAGTCAATTTGATTTCTGTTATAGAGTAAAACTAAGAAAAACTAGGGGGATAATAGGAGAATAGATGGACAAAAGGCAAGGAAAAGACAAGTAAAAACTCATTAGAAAAATGTGCTTGTTCTGATATGCACTGAATTAATATGTGGGAAAATTAAAAGTTCTGTTAGTGGCATTAACGAGCCCACCATCAAGTATTACATAGCCTTTTCGTGCCTTACCTTCTCCATTTATAAAATGGGGTTCTAACAGGGTTGTCTTGGAGCTTAAATGAGACAATACACAGGAATGACTTAGCACAGTGCTTTGTTTGCACAGAGGAAGTGCTCAGCAACTGTTAGCTATTGTTACTGTTCAATCCTTCAACCTGAGAGCTAATTGTTTTCATGTCACTCAGCCCTAGCTAGCCACTTTATGAAAGAAAACTTTTGTTTATCCGATTATGGGTTAAACAATAAAATCTGTTTTCATTACTGCAAAATAATGTAAGACCTTCAAAGTTCTGCTAAAGGTCAATTAACCCAAATAAGAAAACAATACTAAGAACCTACTAGATTCTCGGCATTATGGAATATAAAGATTTAGAATACTGTAAAAAACTCATGGTCTATGGGAAAAGATACATAAACCAAAAGTTCAAACATTCTGCTAAGTGCTATGAAAGTGATTAATACCAGTCAATATAGGAGCATAGAAATAGAGGTAACTAATTTGTCAGAGGGCTTGGTAGAGGCTTCTGAAGGCAATGACCTTCAAAAGTGAGCAGAAGATTGCGGAGGAGCAGCCCTGAGCTAGACATTTCAGGAAAAGGGGGCAGACAGGCAAACACACAGCTGTAACAGGGCAATAGGCGTTTGAGAACAGTAAGAAAATGTCAGTGGTTTCAACATCATGGTACCTTCTCATAAGAGTGATAATTTAAGAAGCCCTATTAAGGCACTTGATGTTACAGACATATATGAAAAGACTTGGGCTTAAAGTGAAAATATCATGAATATCTAGGTTTTAGTTATAGTCATTCCACCAACTATGAATTTGAGGGTACCATACCGACACGTGTGTGTGTGGGGAGTGGTTTCCATCTTTAAACTTATAGGATTGGACTATGCTTTAACTAAGCACAAGCCCACCTCTAAGAATCTAAGGTTACTTTAATGTAGATTTTTTCCCACAAAATCTCTAGTAGACTATATATAATTAGTATCTTGATTTTTGTCACGTGTTTAAGAAAAATTTCTTATGGTATCATAGTAAATAAGGAGCAATGTAGGCTGAATGATACTGTAGTTAACTGAATTTGAAACTGTAGTACAATTGTATGTGTTCAAATACCTTGACTTAGTTTTAAGTGGTGAAGAGAATACTGACGGTGTGTTTGAAATTTCTTAGTTCTTAAATATTTAGATATTTAGATCTGTCCTATTTAAGATTTTTATAAACTCCTGTAGTCTTGATGATCATGACTATTTAAGAAAATTCTGACTGTATAATGTAAATGTAAACGAAATGTAAATCATTTCAAAATGATCTCACAGGAACTCTAGCTCAAACTCATATGATCAAATATAACAGAAGTAAATATAAAGGCCTGCACCAAAGATAGAAAACAATCAATTGCACAATTATAGAATTTTAGGAATTGGGCTTAAGTGTACTTTAAAGTCCCAATATTCAAAAAGGCGATTCAGTTGACCAAAAACTTATTTTAAGGGGCCTTCCCAGTGGCATAGCAGTTGGGTTTGCGTGCTCTGCTTTGGCGGCCCCAGAGTTTGCGGGTTCAGATCGTAGGCGTGGAGCTACGCACCGCTCATCAAGCCATGCTGTGGCTGCATCCCATATACAAAATGGAGGAAGGTGGGCACAGATGTTGGCTCAGGGCTAAGCTTTCCCAGCAAAAGGAGGAAGATTGACAACGGATGTTAGCTCAGGGCCAATCTTCCTCACCAAAAAAAAAAAAAGAAGAAAAGAAAAACTTACTTTGAATTAGTAGTATGACATGGCTGCAAAAAAGTTAATGAAAGGAAACCTAGTCTTCGCTGATGAAAATAATTGGCAGAGTTAGACAATGCCATACTGCATTTTGTTCTGGAAAAACACATTTTTAAAAGGATATTGATATCCTTAGATATCAATAGGCAGGAACACATCCAGAGAAAGGTGATTAGAATGGTGATGAGAATGAAGACATCTTAAGATAAAGAATTGAAGAAACTGGAGTGTTCAGTCTGGGAAGAAAAGACTGGGAAAAAGATCTAGGGGTAGGGGACGTGAAAAACGTGATAGTCACAGAGTAGTGACTTCGTATATTTGAGGAACTTGAGGTTGGAGCAGGAATTTGTTTTTTTATTTTGTCTAATTCCAGAAGGCAGAACACGGATAAAAGTTGCAGAATAATTTTCAAGCAATTAGAAAAATTGAGCAAAGTTTGCACAAAAATTGAGCAAGTTTTCCCAAGGAGTAAGTTTCCCGTCAACGGAAGTATCAATATCAGGCCAGTTCATCATATTTCTGAAACACCTTAGAAACTGGTATGTTGGGTGAGAGGTTAGACTACATTACCTTGACAATTTCTCCAAACTTTAAGAGATTATCCTTTACATAACTTTGGCTACACTTTGGAATAGTTTTACTTCCAACAAATTTTGTTGGCTCGTAAAAGAAAGGCATCTAAATCTGCATTTCTTGCCATGTAAACACAGATTTAATTAACACTTGCAACCTGTGAAGATGCAAAACCTTAAGTGTTAATTAAACCTCTATTTACATAGCAAGCAGTATGTAGCCCTCCATTTTCTTGTATAACACAAGGAAGCTTATTTTAAACTCCATTAATCCACTGTGCACGGGAATAAAAGGATGCTTTGGTTAACTTCCAGTGGAAAGTTTTGTATTATGGAGAATAACAAAAACCACAGTTTACAAAGTCTTCCACCTCATTCCTGCTGTTCAATACCAGAATACTTATTTTAATGTTTTTTTTCTCAATAACATTTAATGTCATTATAATAACAATCTCTATATAATCCTCACTCTCAATGAAATGACATATAATTTTAATATAGGCAAACTTCATTTGTGAAAACACAATGAATTCAAATGTATTAAACACAAGCTTTAATTTTTTTTTTTTTTTTGTGAGGTAGATTAGCCCTGAGCTAACATCTGTTGCCAATCCTAGTATTTTTGCTGAGGAAGATTGGCCCTGGGCTGACATCCATGCCACTCTTCCTCCACTTTGTATGGGATGCCACTACAGCATGGTTTGATAAGTGGTGCACCGGTCTGAACACGGGATCCAAACTCTCGAACCCCAGGCCGCTGAAGTGGAATGCACGAACTTAACCACTAAGCCACTGGGCCGGCCCCATAAGCTTTAATTTTTAAAATTGTAACAGCATCTTCTCATTGCTAGGGTTTTTTTTCAATTTTTTAATTTTTTTTTTTAGATTTTCTATAGTAAAATCAGTAAGTACAATATAATAATAAAAACCAATAAGAACAATATAACAACAGAGCTAAAAGAAAAACTACTTCTCCAAAGCAGTTTTTAAAATGAATAACTCTTTTTAAGAGATTAGCACACAGAGATTTCCAGGTAAATCCATTTTAATGGATTTTAATCCATCTTTGTTTTGATACGTTAGGATGGTCATTTTCCCATTGTTATTATCTTGATCACTTATATTGTTAGTTTACTAGTTTGGTTGCATTGCATCAGTGAACCACATTTAGTACTACAGGGCCTTTCATTTGTTTGTTCAAAGGACATTTACTAACGTCTACCATATGCACAGTGCAATTTTATACTCTTGTTCAATAATGTGAGATTCGTCTGCAGTTCTGATAGAAAATTTGAGACATAATTATGTCTAGAGTGGTTATAAATTTACATGGGGAATATAACTATAATAAATAATCATAAACATTTTAGAAACAAGTGTATATAAAGATGTACTGTTTGCTTTACAATTGCTCAGCATTTCAGAGCATCCTCATATTCCCTTTGAACTTTTGAAATCAATCTCTTTAACACTATGCCAGAGACAAAAGTCATTCTATTTGAGGTTTTGCTGGTATGAAAATTCCAAATAACGTTAGTGTAATATATCAAAAGAAAATAAATATCTCTTATTTTACCATTCTGGTAAATACATGAGCATAATATAATACTACAGAAAATTAAATATAATCCTTTGATGTACTTGCTCAAATTGAATTTTAGTACTGATCTGTTTTTGGTCATGCAAAATGACATTGTAGAGGACAATGAAATAAAAATAGATGCAATGAAAATTCAGAAGATAGCCCAATTGTCATTGCATGAGGCAAATTACCTTTTCCATGGGTTACATCAACAGTCCATGTACAATTCAGAGAATTTGGATAAAATTCCGGGTAACCAGGTGATAAGATCGTTCCACTGGGCCCTCTAACATCTCCTCCACATAGTGCTGAAAATACAAAGAAATACAGTCATATGATCAGTCAGAGTTAGAGATGCAGAGGCTGAAAAAACTCTCTCCTCTCTTGAAATAGAATGAGTCTGATTTTCTTTGCTTAAGCTACATCCTGGTAATAACAGGAGTATGTAAAGATCTCTCCTAATACTAGGGAATCATTTCATCCACTGCAGCATTAGACAAGAAAAAGGTATGTAACAGCCTCTGAGAATTAATACTGGCCCCAAGAGAATATAGTTCAACTTTCCATATTTGAATTTGAAGTATGTACTTGTCTTATACATTTCTAATTATGAGCAATATTTGCATAAATTGGTCATAAATTAAACATGAGTAATTAATTGTTTAGCAGCCCCTCTTTTATTAAGCTTTAAGAAAACAAGTTGTTAATTATACAAAGTTATTTCTTTCAGATTCCTAAAGGGATATGTGTCATTCTTCACAGAATTCCTTTTTTTTTTTTAATTTTTATTTATTTATTTTTTCCCCCAAAGCCCCAGTAGATAGTTGTATATCATAGCTGCACATACTTCTAGTTTCTGTTATGTGGGACACGGCCTCAGCATGGCCAGAGAAGCGGTGCATCGGTCCACGCCCGGGATCCGAACCCGGGCCGCCAGCAGCGGAGCACGCGCATTTAACTGCTAAGCCACGGGGCCGGCCCCACAGAATTCCTTTTAAAACAGTAAACCAAGCTGTGAAAATTTGAAGGCTGCTTCTGTACATCTGCATTTCCCTGGGAAATATCATGAACAAAAAGGAATTTTTGAAAGGGTATAGGTTTTTAAGTAAATACTCCAAGATAATAAAAATAAATAAGTGTTTATGAACCGAAGCCAAAGAGATTAAAATTCAATACAATGTTGATTTATTCAAGAACATATCACAGTTTACATTGTCTTTTACCATAGTCAACAACTATCAGTGGTTATGGTATACCAGATAATTTTATCAGTATTACAAATTAAAGAAGACAAAGATATAGCCAGGTAAGAATGTACATTCTAGTGAAAACAGGGAGGTGTTGACCCCTCATTCTATTCCACTTGGAGACGCCAGCTCTTTTGGACATGGGCAAGGGCGGTAAGTACTGTGAATGCGACATTCGGCCTTGTCTGTCCTGATCCTTACTCAACTTTCCTGGGTCACCAGAAAAGTGAGTTTTGGCCTTATTCTCTTCCATGATTTCTTCCAAGTAGCAATGCTGAGAAGGAGACGAGTTGAGGCAATCTGGCTACTATTCTACACTGACCTGACTAGAAATGATAAGTCTGCAGTTCCTAGACGTATTTAAACATGAAGGCTTGGACTTAACGTATATACTAAACAAAATTTAAAAGCACTCTTTTTATTATTTCTTTTACTCCACCGAGGAGTAAAGGAAAGTCTTGACCATCACCTCTTTTAGAGCTGTCTTATAGGCTGCCTTCCTGAGACCTAGACAAGCCCATGCTTCCAATCTCATTTACTATCAAGACATTGCAATGATATACACGGTTTGGTATCCTAGGCTCCTATTTAGAGGCTGCACACACCTCCATTGGTAATTATTTGTACTGAACCTCTCAATTTTCTTCCAATTTTTTAAAAAGCCTCATTGTGCTTTTGTGATCAATCCAAGAGCTAGGTATACCATTTCCACTATATCTTGCTGATAATGCTGGTGCTAAGTTGATCTGCTTTTACTTTTCTTATAATTCATTCTGTTTCTTGACAGGGGATTGTTTACTTTTTTATTAGATTATTTTTACATTACGTCAATTTATTCCTAATACACTACATTTCATTTTATCCTCCATTGTGAAAGTCAGACAAAAAGCCCAACAATACAACATGATATGAATTAGTTGAGTGAAATGTGATGAGTGAAAATGCTCTACTGGAGTAAAACCTACAATCTCTATTTGAAAGAACTATATTTCATACAGTTAGAGCAAAACTCAGTGAACAGAAGGATCAAAATTAAGAGAGTTAAATTAAACACAAAAATGTAACAAAAACAGACTGTGAAAGTTTTAGAAAGTATGTCAGGCACGTGCTCCCATGCATGCATGTGTGTATCTGGTACATGTACAGGTTGTAGAGGGAAAGCTCTTCTATACATCATCATTCTTTTGAATAAAGCTACTTTGTCAAATAGCCTTTTCAGAACTTGGGGAATTTCTTGGGAATTTTCTGTCTGTAAGCTGCACCTACCATATCTGTGTTGAAGGTGGGACTTGAAAGGGACATCCTGCAGATAAGTGAATAAAGTTAAGTTAACCATACACACAAAATATTTAGGAGAAATGGTTAATGACTAATATATTATTAATGAACATTTACATTGTTACTTTGATTATAATCAGATGACAAAATATAGAGTGCATTTTTATGACACAGTGGAGGTTTCTGTTGAGAATATTAGTATTGGATGAAGGCCTTGAAAGGAACTGACTCAAAGATAAAATTTCATAGTAAATAATGGGGAAAGGGTGTGATTTAAATCTCTTTTTTTTTGAAAGATGAAACTAAAAATATGAAAATACATGTACTTTATGTTTTTATTATGGTTTTTTTTTAAAGTTTATTTTGTTTTACTTTTTTTGTGAGGAAGATCAACCCTGATGCCAATCCTCCTCTTTTTGCTGAGGAAGACCAACCCTGAGCTAACATCTATTGCCAATCCTCCTCCTGTTTTTCCCCGAAGCCCCAATAGATAGTTGCATGTCATAGTTGCACATCCTTCTAGTTGCCGTATGCAGGACGCCACCCCAGCATGGCTGGAGAAGTGGTGTGTCGGTGCGCGCCCGGGATCCGAACCCGGGCCACCAGTAGCGGATTGCATGCACTTAACCGCTAAGCCACGGTGCCGGCCCCACATGTACTTTATTTTATATCTAATAAAACTTAGGATAAAATTGCAACCACTCACTAATGCTTAGCAAAAACAAGACCAAACACTCATATTGAACTTACAACGTGACTGGCACTACTCTGAAGACTTCTTTTTAGTAACTCAATTAACTCTTACAACAACCATATGAGAAAAGAAATTATTCACAGTTTACAGATGAGAAAGCAAGTACAGAGAGAACTCAAGCAGTCTAGTTCCAGAGTTCATGACCTTAAGCACACTCTTGAATCAAATGTTGATTTTTTCCATATTATCAAGTTATTTTTTCTACAAAAAAATATTACAGCAAACTATGATGCCCTTCACTTACATTTGATTTTGTAGCATTCCTCTTCAAAGGATCAATACATAAAAATTATTCAAGAGTATCGTTCGTTTTCCTAGAGATACACTTAATCCTTTCATCTTCAAATCACTCTCTTTTCAAGCACCTAAAACCTAAATGTGTCAGTATCCTTGTCTGTTCTTATCTTTAATTGATCTCCATCTTACAGAATCTCATTTCTCAAAAAGCCTTTGTGTGTGATTGAAATCTTCCATCATCAGCAGCAGCAGCCTCATTTTCATCATCCTAATGAAATCTTTCATCTTTCTAAATGAGATTATTTTACATTGCAAATATCTAGAATGGTATTTGCTTTATATTATTGGCTTTTTTAGCAATTGCAAGAGATTAACTACATGTGCATTGATACAATGCAGAGAGATAGAGACTAATGTAAGCTTGAGTTGGATTAATTGTCTAAGTGGATAATTTATCACTGTATATTCTTTCGATTTGATGATGTTTGCTTTTCTAGAAACATCCCTTCCTATTAGAATGCTAAATGTAAGAGGAAATCAAATAGCCAATTAGAATCAATCATGAGAGGCCTAAAATATTAAGATAAATAAAAGGCAAGTTTTATATGTGAGATTTTTTTTTTTACTTTTAGATAGAAAATGGAACTCAAATATATTGGAAAAGATACAGTGATATAGAGATTATTAAGAAAATTTCTCCAAGAATAATTTTTTAAAAAAAGAATGCTGAGAATTAAGTTAGTTCAAGATAATATACTGCCGGGCCAGCCCCGTGGCTTAGCGGTTAAGCGCGCACACTCCACTGCTGGTGGCCTGGGTTCGGATCCTGGGCGTGCACCGAAGCACTGCCTCTCCTGCCATGCTGAGGCCGCGTCCCACATACAGCAACTAGAAGGATGTGCAGCTATGACATACAACTATCTACTGGGGCTTTGGGGGAAAAATAAATAAATAAATAAAAATTATAAAAAAAAAAAAGATAATATAAGGCCATTCACATAGTAAACTTCATTAGAACAAGAGTGTCTATAAAGGATGCCATGGATCTCCTGTCTTACCCTATATAGCACCTCTTCTGAAGGAATTCCAATTTATTCCAACAACCCTGCTAATTGATGCCATATATCTTTAGGGATACAAACACTTTTGTAATAGATATAACAGGTTTATATGTTCTTGGGACCGGGAGATAGACATTATATAACATTTATTTATCTATGTTATATAATATAATTATTATATAAAAAGTGAATCCTTAAAACACTGCAGAGAACTTAGTGAGTGATGAAATATACATAAAATACATATAAAATGTCTGGTTACTTGATGTTACAGTAAACAGCCAGTAAAGAAAAGCATGTAAAAGGACAAATATCAGGAGCACAACAAAATCACAATGATAGCCCAAAATATGAGTTGAGAGCAATTAGCCAGACACAATAATAATAATTATTAGAAGTATTAAAATAATAAATATAAAATATAAATAATAATTATTAAAATAATCTTTGTTAGTAGCTTCTTATCCTTCCTGATTTTTGGCACATATGATCACTACCTTGTCACATGATAGGTATCAATTAGGTGAAATAGCGAAGTCTCCTCAAAAGCCAAGCCCTTTAATGTAATTTCCCAGACCTGTAAAATTATATCTTGCCCTCGGTAGTGATACACACCTGGCAAGTGCTAAACTATCTACAACGAGAATAGACAATTTCTAGACCAGAATCCATCAAAACACTTTGAGTATTGCAGTGGAACATGGAAATAGCCATGAATTACAAATCTCATTATTATTTTTTGCTTGTTTTTAATCTCAAATCTGTTCTTGTCCTATTTCCAGGTCCCCTGACTGTGAACTGTGTACCCTTATCTGAGACTATTTATACTTGAGTTCTATGCATACTTGCTTATCTTGAACTCTTGGATCCTAAACATTAATCCATGTACTCTTTTGCTACCTTAGCCTATGTACTCAAATCTTTTAATAAGATGGAAGGAATAAGGGAAATGATGAGGTTTAAGTACATTCAGTTCAATTTTGGGTTCTGCCTCTAATGCTTGAGTGACCCTAGGTTAATCATGTAATCTCTTTAGTTCTAAATTTCCCCCAAATAAGATGGTTATATTGTTTATCAAACAAAATGAGATAATTTGAAGGTGAAATCGGGATGCCAAGACAAAAGGTGAAAATAGGGCTCGTCTTAGGCAATTCAAGACTTATTGGTCCACCTACCTATCTATTAAAAAAGGTAGGTATCTTAATTAACAATGCCTAGTTCATGAAGGGTTGAGTCATACCAGGCATATGACCTCAACTTTACCCCTAGTATTCATGATAACCTTATGTCCCCAGTACAGAGGAAACATTACATGGCTGTGACTTTTGATGTACACGCTGACCTTGATACTTGCTGGCCAAAGCAGAATGCTACCCTGGCTTTTCTTGTCTGACCTTTCCTAGAGCCATTCAAATCTCAGTTCTACGAAAAACACTGGGGAGATATTCAAGAGTGAGATCTAATCAAAGTAGCTAGTAAAAAGTGTTTGCTTTTTTTAAATCTAATCTCGTATGTGTCAGGAGATGTCCTTTAAAAATATGTGTTAAAGGAAGAAGAAAAACGCATGGTTCTGGACCTCAAGAATATAATTAGGAAAATAAGAAAATGAATGTAATTATTAACTACTCCACTAGCTCAAGGAGAACACAGACAGTGTTTGTTCATGCTCAAAAATATTTCTTTAGTGCCTACACACTATAATTAACAAATATTGATTTAGTGAATCAACAGGTGGTTATAAGGTAGCAAAAAATGCCACAACAAGTAGAGAACTACAGGGTCTAGGAAAAGTTGAGATTTTGCCCAGATGCTTCATTCAGGGAAAGCACAATCAAGTTAATGTCCTTTAAAGACTGACTAGGATTTTGATAAACATAGTTGAAGGAAGGGCTAGGACATTCTAATGCAAAGGAAAAACATTAACAAGACAAAGGGCAGAAAATATATATGCAAAATCAAAATATAGTAACTAGTCCCAAAAGGCTGGAAAGTGTAGTTCACTCATTCTTTCATTCAACACTGATTTATTGACCACCCACTGTGTGACAAGAACTGTTCTTGGCACTGAGGACATAGTGAAGAGAACAAAGTCTCTGCCATATAGAACTTACATTCTGGTAGAAAAGCAGACAACAAATATATAATGTTAGAGAGTGGTAAATGCCATGAAGAAAAGTCTAAGTGGCAGGGCAGGGGTTACTCTTTTATAAGGAGTAGTCAGTGATATGCCATTTAAGTGGAGAGTGAGTGAAATTAGAAAGTGAGTGAGTTGTGTGACTATGTAAATCCTGTTTCAGGAAGAAGGAAGAAGGGAGAGGGGGTTGGAAGGATGGAGTGAGAGAAGTGAGTGAGTGTTTTCACATGTGAAGAGTAGCCAGGAGACCTGTGCAGCGGCATGAACGAGAGAGAGTGGTGAGAGATGAGGCACGGGAGGTAGTCAGGGCCCTGGCAACAATTAGGTCACACAAAATTTTTTGGATTTTATTCTTCTTGGGATGGTTAGATGCTAGAAGGTCCTGGGCAGAGGAGTGTCTTGATCTGTCTTAATTTATAAAAGGATTACTCTCGTTGCTCTGTTGATAGTAGACCTAAGAGGTCAAGAGGGGAAGTAAAGAGACTCCTTAAGAAATGCATGGTGAAAGATAAGGTACCAAATTTACTAAATAGTGCAGAATCTAACTGAACCATTTCTGACTTGAGGTTCAAAGTTCTTTGGTCAATAGTGAAACAAGATGAATTTAGAAAGGATCAATTTTTACTCAGAAACTCAAGTATATGGAAAGTAGAATTGCATTCAAAGTACTCCTTCCATATGACATAATCGATAGCAAAAAGGATAATGGTCCTGTTTTTCCCTTCCATATGACATAATCGATAGCAAAAAGGATAATGGTCCTGTTTTTCAGTTTTATTCCAAGTAGTGCAGGGTATCCATAGAGTATTTAAACAGCTATATGTATTTTTATATAAAATTCTTAAACATGTGGCATCACTGAGGAAAGAATAACAAATCTATAATTGTACTTTTATTTTAAAGAATTTTAGTACTTCACTATTGTGGAGAATGTGAGCAGGAGGCAGTGTAATAGAGGACTTGTGCATAGGATCCGATCTAGGTTTCCTGAGTTTCAATCTTGACTCTGCCATTAACTAGGGGGGTGGCATAGGGCAAGGTACTTAATCTTTGCTTGTCTTAGTTTTCTCATCTGTTAAGTGGTGATCATAATAGCACTCACCTCACAGAGTTATTTTGAAGATAAAATGTATGTAATACATGTAAAGCACCTGTAGCAATACCAGCACATGGTAAACCCTCAATAAATATTAGCTATCGTTATTATTACCACCAATCCTAATTGTCCAGTCTGCCTTGAGATTCAGTTAATTATGGGCTGTGAAGACACCACAAGAGCTGATGTGTGTAAGAGTGAAGCATGCTGTACCTTGAGTATCCAGGAAATCTAGGCCAATCAAGGATACGTTCTTGGTTCAGGAAAAGAAACTCTGTTTATTCACTTTACCTCCCTTTACCATAAGAAATTTAGACTTGGTGCTTCTGGGGAAAAAGTTTAGATTGGAGGAAAGGCCTAATCAAATAGGTTTACTAGATGATAGGGTAGTTGAGTTCAGTTCAAGTCAATGAAAAACTAAGTAGATGGGCCTGCCCGTGGCTTAGCAGTTAAGTGCACGCGCTCCGCTACTGGCGACCCGGGTTCGGATCCCGAGCGTGCACCGATGCACCGCTTCTCTGGCCATGCTGAGGCCGCGTCCCACATACAGCAACTAGAAGGATGTGCAGCTATGACATACAACTATCTACTGGGGCTTTGGGGGAAAAAATAAATAAATAAAATTATAAAAAAAAAAACAACTAAGTAGCTTCTTTATACAAAGCTCAGACATTTAAAAAAATGAATATTAATCAGCCCTTGTCCAGATATGCTCAGAATGAAATGGAAATATAAAGGAGGAGGACAGATCAAGATGGAGGTTCAAAGTGACATGATCTGCTCTTTCAAAAAAAGATGCCTTGTAAGAATGCAGGAAGGAGACAGAACCAGAAAGGATGGAGTCCATATGGTTAAGGATCATGAATTCCATGTTTAGTAGTTTGGACTTTCATCCTTGGGCAACACAAAGTTATTAGGTATTTCTGACATGAGGTATAACTTGAAATAACTTTAGTGTGAAGGACGGAGATTAGATGGAAAAAGTTGGAGACTGAATTTTAGGTTGACTGTGGTGCACTGACAAGAGATGATAAGGGCCTGTGCTGCTTCCAGGAAAACTAGATATACTCACATTTATTATTAATAAAACTTAAGCATGTTGGTATACTTGGGCATAATTTTTATCCTTTTGCTGCTTCCGATAACAATGCCTCCATATCTTTTCTATCTTGGTGAAGCTACTTGTGCCAACCATGTGGTTTTACCAGGGCCTGGCAAACATAGTACCTTAACATGGCTATCGTCTGTCACAACCATAGGGATAGATGTACCACATGACCTGGACAAAGCCAATCATAATGGACGCTTTTCCTTTACCACGGTAACTAGTCTAGGTATGGACAAATCAGAGACCTTTCTTGAGATTTTTCTAATTGGAACAACAACGAAGAACTCTTATTCTTCTCTGATCCTGAAAATATGAGACTATTTGTTTCCATCTTCCTGAGAATGTATTCTCCACCACCAATCCCCCACGTGAAAAAAGCCTAGCTGTGCTGAAGAGAATTATGTCAATACACAGAGAAAAGCCTATACAGAAAATGGAGATATTCTTTAAAAGGCTTGAATGCATGATTATAATTAACAATGAGGAGTATGCCACCCCTGCCTTTTCTAACATTTGAATAGTTGAACAACAAATTCTGCTTTTATTTTTTAAAAGCAAGTAGAGTTGGGTTTCCACCACTTAAAATCACAAGAACGCTGACTGTTTAAAAGAGTATTGTAATATAGGAAAGATGTGCTGATGATTCTTTTAAACCTTCTTATAAAAACAAATCAGCCTAAAGTTGTTAATAAAAAATGGTGGCACTGACAGTACTTGAAAATTTAATCATAAAACGACAGAAATGATCTTATACTTTAAAAAAGAGTAAGTATAGAAGCTGGAAATAGTATTATAAATAAAAATTAAAGCCCAGAACTAAATAATGCATAGATTTACATTGTGTGTGCTCTTTAACAAAGCAAGTAGGAAAGCACTTCCCAATCTTAGGGAAGCACTTTCTTCCACCGTATTTTCATACGTGTTTTCTGAAAAATGAAGCGTTTCTTACTTATTCTCCATAGAAACAAAGAAGTGGGAAGGACACTAGTATACTATTCATTATAACCAGGAACTTACCACCACAGGGCAGTCTGGGTACATTGCCATTGTGCTATGTAGCTACGTAGAATTGGGACTGGTACACGTTGCCTTCCAAGGCAGAAGGTAAAGAATCTAACCTTCAGTGCATTCATTGGATACCAATTTGACATTTTCAATGCTACTTTGTCAAAGGGTCCAAGCACACAATATGCACTTAAAATGGTTACCCCAGCACATTTGAAAAATACATACAGCATCCTTAGGCGTGGGGTAAGTTTGGCTGATTATCAATATTCATTCTTTCTTTTCTTCATTAATGGTTTGATAACATAAAATTGCCTAAATTCAAGATATTATTTAAAAAGTATGAAATATTTATAGTTATGTTAATTCTCATTTCATAAAGACTATATTTATTTCTTTTTGTTTATAAATCAGCTTATTTTGCATATTGAATGAATTCTTACCATCACAGGTAGGGAGTGGATGACTCCACCAGTGGTTTTTTTCACATAGAAGGGGCTCTTCATGGCTCAGCCTGTATCCTGGATCACAACTAAACGAAACAGTAGATCCGATGGAGAAATCATGACCATAGCGACGGCCATGTACAGGTATGCCAGGGTCCAAGCAAGAATAAGTATTCACTGTAACACCTGGGAAATAGAGGGATTACAACAAAGAATAAGCTTCATGGGAATCAGATTTGCTGAAATTGATTCCTATTTCTTCAAACAATTGTGATGTGACCATTATTCTTCTAGGCACCCAAGGCTTTGAAACTCTCATTCATCTTTGAATCCCTCTCACATTTTTTTTCCTCCACAAAATATATCTGAAGTCCACCCTCACTGAAAAGCATAATGTCATTTATTACTTCTCTTACCCTACCCAAGACATTTACCACTTCAAGTATACAAGACAAACAATAATGTCTGGCCTCTCTTTCAGTATTTTTCATCCCCAATCTTTTCTATATACAATTTTGGACACATATGTCCTTAATACATGTTATTTCATTGTTCTTGTACCCTACTGCTAATGGCATCAAGTTCAAAGTCATGACCCTGAAATGCAAATTCCCAAGTTGAACTCTACTATTCTTAAGCACCATTAACTCCCAAAAGTCATTCTTCATGCCAGTCAAGTGAGTCTCTTCACTAGTTGTATGCTCTATTTCTCTGCCACAAATACCCTCAACTCTCCCCTTAATTTATTCAATCTTCTCAATCTTTAACAGAGAAGCTCAGATCCTCTCTCCTTCTTTAAATCTTGATCTTCTAATGCTCCAGTTCATACATAACTTTCCTTTATCCAAAACTCTGATGTTATAGTGAAATCTTAAGAAATCGGGGAAAACGGGGTTTGAAGAGGTCACACACAATGCAAATTATAGTAAAAGCAAAATCAAGCAAATTTAATTATCCAAAAGTGATTGTAATGGTTTCAGCTTACTCAGAGTAAAGGTCAGTGAACTGTACAAGGTTAATCATTTCATTTGTCCTTCTTATCTCTCCAACTGATGGAGGAAGTAAAATAATACATTTTTTAATGTCCCTTACTGTACTGTATACATCTAGCAGTCATAGAATAAGTCTGAAAGAAATACTTCATAACTGGCACACCAGCAAATAAATCAAGGCAATAGAAATGTTGCAAAATTGAGAAAATGAGAAAAATGAAGAAGGACAGATAATACAATTTATTAACAAATAGTCATTAAAAATTACAATGTAATTGGTAAAATAGTTTTAGAAGATTCTTAAATTTTGGCAATGTACAAAATTTTCTGACATTCACACTGGCAATGTCAGAAAATTTCGTTTGTTATAACAAACGACATTAACAAATTTTCTCATTGTTCTTATTTTATAAAACTTGTTTTTTAAAAAAGTAAAATCTCAAAGTAGATTTTCTGCTTATTTGTTTATTCTACATAATAAAGATATTTGAACATTTTAGTTTGTTTCTTTACCTCCTCACATATCTATTGACTTTAAATATAAAAACTGTTATTTAAACTGTACATTCTTTTAGATATCTACCATTTTCCATAATTGAAAAAAGAACAATTTCTATACATGCATATGAAAAATATGTCTTTGGAGACTGGTATCTGTCTCTGTGGATTTGTTCTATACCCACTTATAATTGTGTTGTTTTATATAATATTTAGATATCCAAGAAGACACTTATATTTGTATTTCAAGAAATACGACATAATAAACAGAAGTGATTTTTTCTGGGCAAAAAATTGTACTGAAACAAAAAAATGGGTTATGTTCCTAAAGTCTATTTTATGTTGTCATTATTATTTTTAATATGTTTTGAAAACTATAAATAATCTTATCCTATTGGCATAGTTTTTGCAATCTCCCTGTTTTGAGAGGAAGATAGAGTGGGGTGAAAAATGCCCCAGGAAAGGGAATAAAATGGAAATCTGGAGTGCAAGAGGAGGTAGCATTGCAAGAAATCCTTCCCATGGAATTTTGGTCCACTAGAGAAATTGAGTTTTCTCTTTTAATGGATTTAATTTAAAAAAAATAGAAATTCACCAAACACCAAATGTATTTTTAAAGTTTTAATTAGTGTAATAATTAAAGTTTTACTCTACTTATTTTGAGGTTTGTGAATGGTTCATTTAAAAAAGATAGTTCGGTTACCTTCAGCCTGGGAAACTTATTAAGAAAGTGATAATAGAAAAAGTTTCTTTTTGTGTTTGTTTTCCTGATAAAGGATTTGTGATGTTAGAGATTATTTCACAATAGTAAGTAAACAACAAGACTAAATAGAATAAAAATGAGAGAAAGTGATCTCTTATAAATTAATTTAGATAGAAAGTTACTGCCTTCTGGCCAGTTGTGACCAAAACCAATATCCAGTGTGTGTCTCATAGACCTCAGCCTCTCCTAGCTCTTGACCTCCACTCTGCCTTTTTAGGCACTGGTTCTCAATAACAACTTAGACTATGTCACCAAGGGCCTATAGGTGACAAACTTTCTGACTGTGACAAAGACCCTTTGCCTTGACCAAACTTTAGTCAGGCTCCTCTGAGGCCTCCTTTTGAGTAGGCCTCACCTTTGAGCTCTATCCTTGGCCAATTTAGTTTAGTTTTAGCAAGAATCCTGTTGGGTTAGTTTATTGAAAATCCCCCCTCCTTGATATCTCATCAAATTCCTCGTCACCACCCTCAATATCTCATCACCCTGGCCTGCCTTCAGCAAAAATCCTGTCTAGCAGATTTAGCCAGAATCCTCTACCCCTGATGTTTCCTCTCAGTAATTTTCCATGCACTGATCCCCATCCTGCTCCTTGGCTATAAATTCCCACTTATATTTAGAATTGAGCTCAATCCCTTTTCCCCTACTACAAAAGCCCACTGTAGTAAAAGTCTACTTTGCTGTCTTTAACAAGTGTCACGAAAAATTTCTTCTTTTACAACAAAGGAATAAATTTGAGCTTGTCTTCTTGTTTTTATTCCTCATCTGATTAGTTTTCATAGGAAAAATACTAGAGCTATCATTTATTGAGCACTTACAACACATTAGCCATTATAATAAGACTCTGCATGCGTGGTTTCATTTAATCCTTAAAACAGTCCTGTGTCTGACACATGATAAAGATCACCTTGGTTGGAGTGGGATTGAATGTGGTATATTGAGCGTAGGAAACAACAGCGGACTAAAAGAAAAAGTACCTGCCCATTCGTTAACATATTGATAAAAATTGCTAGAAGGAATTAATTTTGAAATAGATTTCCAAAAATGACTCTACTCTGACTCAGTTTTAACAAATACATGTTAAACTAAAGATCTGAATTAAGGGCCTTTCGTTCATTTGAATGCCCAAATATGTGTTAATCCTCTTGTTGCATTTTACGGTAATGTTTAGGAAATATACTTCCACGCCATAGAACTCTAAATATAGGGAAGTTAATATAATTAAACAATATTGTGGCTAAAAAGGTTAAAAAGAAAAAAAACAATGAATATATATTGATTATGGTTTTAAAAACCCATGAGTCCACTGACCAGATCTACTGAAGAAAGACACCCAACATAGAATATAAAGTTACAAATTTCAAATGCAGAAATCTTTTCATGAGGGGGAAGGTGACATAGGAGACTTGAATATAAAAAGAAGTGATATAATATCTGTCTACACTTGATATAAAGATATCTTGCAGTAACCCTGTTAAACGTGCTACTAGATGCATTCACAAAACTGTTTTCAAGCAAAGATACATGACAGTGTACTTCCAGATGAAAATGTGTGGATGTCCACAGGTATAAATATGCCAGATGTTCATAAATAAAAGAGACTTGTTTCTATGTATATACAAGCACCAAAATGTTTAAAATATCAGACACATTTTAGACTTTTTAAATAAAACTATAACCTTTTAAGTGAGATTATTACAATCTGATTCCAACAATGTGAATTATAGCTTGTTTTAATATATATCCTTTGATCAGTTATATTAGCCATCTACACATAGCCATATATGTGTATATATTTTATTTTTCAATGTTAGTGAATTTTCAATATTTTATACAAGATAATAAAATGGAACATTTTAAATGTAAACTGTGTGTAATTGGTGTGAGTAAAATATAAAAGAAGGATTGAATTTATGAAGTAAATGCTAAAAGAATTTGTCAATATTCATATACATCTTAGACTGATATTTATTGCCTATTGTCAACTTTCAGAATTGTGCACCAGTCTGGCCTGGTGGCATAGCAGTTAAGTTCACGTGCTTTGCTTTGGCAGCCTGGCATTCGCAGATTTGGTTTCTGGGCGCAGACCTACACACCGTTTGTCAAGCCATGCTGTGGTAGGGGTCCCACATATAAAGTAGAGGGAGACAGGCACAGCTGTTAGCTCAGGGCCAATCTTCCTCAACAAAAAAAAAAAGAAAAAGAAAAAGAAAAAGAAAAAAAAACAACTGTGCACAAATAATTAGTAGGTAAACTCACCTTTTTTTATTTTGTGAGGAAGATTAGCCCTGAACTAACATCCGATGCTAATCCTCCTCTTTTTGCTGAGGAATATTGACCCTGGGCTAACATCCATGCCCATCTTCCTCTACTTTATATGGGACACCGCCACAGCATGGCTTGATAAGCAGTGCATTGCTCCATGCCCAGAATCCAAACCTGCAAACCCTGGACCACCAAAGTGGAGTGTGCAAACCTAACTGCTATGCCACTGGGCAGGCCCCTGAACTCATTTTTTAGGATTTGTTATTTGATACCTCTGACATTTCCTTAGTATTTTCTTTCATAATGATATTAGACAGATATTGTTGGAAAACCTATTGCAGAATTTACTAAAACATACACCTTGTGAGCCATTAGCATTCTGACAGGTCAAAGAAAGCACTGATTTTTTTTTAAATTAATCTCCTAGTTCTCTTAATGATACAATGGTAATACCAAATGTAGGGGAAACAGAGTAGGGAAATTAAAAAAAATTTGTCACTACTTACTTTCATAATGAATCTTGAAACCATTATTAGAACGGCTGTTGTCTGTTGTAAATAGAAGGTATATAAAATTACTGCTACTAAATAGAAACTGGGGTACTTGTGTGCCATTGTAAGATCCAAGCAAGGGTGACAGAAGATTTGGACCATCATGAACTTCCAGAACATCATAATTCAGTTCAGTCTGAAATCTAAGATTAAGAGACACAAGAAAATATATTTATTACAATAACACTATACAGGAAAATAATATTTTAGATTGCAATTTGAATTAGTATTTAAAAATTTTACCATTTTTATATTATAATTTTCTTTAGCTTACCTAATATCTTATATATTATTTAAGATCCCATCATTTGTGAAGCCCAAAGTTATAAGCTCTTATTCCAATGAAAAATTATCATTAAAAAGGTATGTTTATATATTCGTTATTCATAAGTAAGATTTCTTTCAAATGTTTTGGATTATCCTCAATAAATAAACACCCTTTTCATCAATGAAGCATATTTTTGGAGTCACCTTTCTTTTGTCTTCCTCATTTCTGTGGAAAACCATGTGATTTATATCTATTTTCAAGCAGATAATCAGATTCTCATCTTAATTCTATATATATTTCAAATCTGACCTCTGCTTTATATGGAGAGGGTTTTTTTTGTTTTTGACAAGTCTATTTTGGTCATTAAAAATTTTGTATAGTTTTTATTTCAAAACAGTGGTTCTAATTATAAGTAGGTAATAATAATGATGATGATGTAGTTGATGTTTACTAAGTACCTGAAGCTCTGCTAAATACTTTATATTAGTTTATCTAACCTCCCACTTAACGCTGTAAGTTAGGTATTATAATTATACTCACTTTGCAGGTTGAAAACTGAGGCCTTCAGAACCTAAATAGTTTTCTTAAATGGCAGAGCTAATCCTCAAACCCACATCTCTGTCCTTAACCACTATGCTATCCTGGCT
This sequence comes from Diceros bicornis minor, assembly GCF_020826845.1. Taxonomy (NCBI): domain Eukaryota; kingdom Metazoa; phylum Chordata; class Mammalia; order Perissodactyla; family Rhinocerotidae; genus Diceros; species Diceros bicornis. Next base: position 29,690,483 of record NC_080760.1, read on the forward strand.
GGTTTATTTTTAAATTTTTGGCTATTGTTGCTGTATCATTTTCAATTTTTTTTAAAGACACAATTATTTTAGAAACCACTATCAACACAGAGCTATTTTTAACATGCATGAAATATTAGTAATAAAATAGCATTTTGTATTCCTTCCTCGCACTTCAAGATTGTACCACATTCTGAATCTAGATCAGAAATCTCAGCTTTATGTGGAAAAAACTTTATGTGGAATCATAGAAAATTGAACATCTTACTCTCTTGCTCATGATGGTCATGCAGCTTGGAAAATTCTTTTCCTAGCTTCACCAAGGTTTTCCTACACATCTTTCAGTTTTCAGCTTAAATATAGCCACAGGAAGCCCTTCCATGACCTCACAGTGTAGGTTAGCTCCCTTCCTATATTGCTACAATTTACTGTGCCTTTTGTGACGCTAATGACAGTTGTGTTTGCGTGTTTGATGGTTGTCTCCTTTAAGAGTCCATAAGCTTCATGAGGTCTGACAGTGTCTGTTTTTGTCAATGCTTTGCATATAGCAGACACTCAATAAATATTTATTGGATAAATGAGAGAATAAATGTATTTTAAAGAAAAAAATATCTTTCTTGGGGCCGGCCTGGTGGCTCAAGTGGTTGGGTGCGTGCGCTCCACTGTGGTGGCCTGGGGCTCACCGGTTCGGATCCCTGGCGCTCACCGACACACCACTTGGCAAGCCATGCCGTGGCAGCATCCCATATAAAATGGAGGAAGATGAGCATGGATGTTAGCCCAGGGCCAGTCTTCCTCAGCAAAAAGAGGATGATTGGTAGATGTTAGCTCAGGGCTGATTTTCCTCACACACACAAAAAAATCTTTCTTTTCTCTAGGGCTGTTACCAACTTGACAAAAAAAGTTGTTCAAAAAAAGTATTCAACAGACCTGAATACTTCAGTATTAACCATGCACTTTACCCTTATTTAAAATGTATCTTCCAATACATTTTTGGTAACCAGCTATCTGCAGTACACTTTTAAAAATAATTTTCAGTTGAAATGTCCACCAATTTTCAGATAATCACTTTTACTATCATACTTACCAGTCTTTTCCAGTATTATAAGATTAAACTACACTATTCCTCAAAAAACAAAACCAAAACAAATAAAACTCAAAACCCGGTCAAAACAAATTGAATCGAAAATTTAAAAATTAGAAACTTTATTTTACTATAAAATCTCTGATATGATTATAAACATGACATATAAGTAGTCAAAATTAAGTGTATAATTTAATGCTGTTTAAGAACTATAATTGAGATATTTTTCAATTTGTACCATTGTTACATCTTGTTAAGCAGTATACTTAGTAAAATGAATGGATTTCATGTTTATCTTACTTTTTATTTTGTAGCCTAGAACATACTGTATTTGTCTAAAAATAACTTTTCTAATAATATGATTTAGAGTAGGAAATGTATAGGAACACACTGTCCTTTAAATAAACGATCAGGCAATTTTGCGCTGTGAATCCATTATTTGGATGTTTTGTAGTCAGTCTATTTGTAGTACTGAAATTGGAGTTTCACTTTGATAGCTTGTCAGTTGATAACAACCAAATTAAAATATACAGAAGAATCAGGGATTGCTTGGAATTGAAACATAAAGACACTTAATTCTTAATAGAGTAGCAACATTAACTGGTGATATAGAGAACATTGTTCATAGGAGGGAATCTTTAAAAAGAAAATCATCACAGATTTGCCCTAAGGAACTATAAAAATACATTATAATAACAAGGGAAATGAAATAGGGTTTCACAGTAATTTGAATTCCTTTCATTTTGTGTTTTAAGATAGCTGTGTAAACTTCTCATGAACGCCTCAATCTAGTGTTCCTTTGTTTATGACATTAAATTTATTATCATAAATGAATGATATGGAACCACTAGATGATATTAAAAATGAAAATGGATCTAATTTTACTCAATTCCTGTTGTCTTTAAAAAAATTCTTGGTGTAATCCAAATCCATTCTGACCAAATTGAAATAATCCACATTAACTTAAAAATTAAAAAGTTCCTCTCTGAAAGACTGATACTGAGAGCTTATAGTCAACGAGTTGAGGACAAGAAAAGGAATAGAAAGACAGGCTTAGGATGATTAATAGTAAACTGAGTTCAGTTAGAAGCTGCCAAATACTGACAAAATTTAGGAACTGTGGGAAGATAAAAGCAAAATTCCTCTTCAGATCCGAGAATAAGACTTGTTAATTGGCTATGTTAAGAAATAAACAGTTAAAAAACCACATACGTTCGTTGGCCTTATTGTTATTTTGTTTTGTATTTGATACGAAATTATATTCTTAAGATTTCATTGACAAGCTACTAGAGACAATCTCATGAAGCCAACTAATGGCTAATATATTTGTAATGTTTTTCAGTTTTTTTTTCCTGTAGATTAATTCTAATCAATTGCTATATTTGAGAATATAAAAAAATTGCAAAATAGCTATGCCACTATCTTAATTATATTATCTGATTTTTTAAAATTTCATTTTCAACCAAATTAGTTTTATTCATGAGTAGTGGAAAGTAAGTGACATAACTCTGTAATAAATACGATTCAGTTTTGGAACCAAATTCAATAAAAAATATTATCAGAATGAGAGGAAATATTAAAGAGTTGGCAATCAGTGTCCTTACAAGAGATTGCCTGGAAAACAGAAGGGAATTAGGTTTTTCAAGAATGTAATTCTTGTTAGATAGTTCAAAGATGGTATCCTGTTTCTCAAAACAATCCTAAAGGGAAAATGAAGCATCAAGATATTACAAGGTCACCAAACAAGGAAGTGGTAGATGTACATATTTCTGATTTCAGTGTGACTATTTTATGCCACTACCCTAATGGATAAAACTCTCATTTATTTATTTATTTTTTTTGCTGAGGAAGACTGGCCCTGGGCTAACATCCATGCCCATCTTCCTCCACTTTATATAGGATGCCGCCACAGCATGGCTTGCCAAGTGCTGCATTGGTGCGCACCCGGGATCCAAACCGGCGAACCCCGGGCCGCTGCAGTGGAGCGCGTGCACTTAACTGCTTGCACCACCAGGCCAGCCCAAACTCTCATTTATTTTTTGACTTGATGAAGTCACTTGCTTATCGCTTTGCTACTGAGCTACTCTTAATCATGTGACAGCTGTTTAAAATGGGGATTATTTTAAAGGAACTGGTTTCCTGACAAAGCACATGGAGTATAGTCAGCCCTAAAGCAAAATCTCACACACTTAAAGGATCTTTAGGGAAGAAGAAATGGAAAAAGATATTTAAATAATTTGCTCTTCAAATAGCTCCAACTCAAGAATCTTATGGGCTTGTGTGTGTGTGTGTGTGTGTGCATGCTCGCATGTACGCACATATAAGGGAAGGACAGAGGACTCAAGCCCCAAAGCAAACATTTTAGTTTAGAACATTTAAAAGAATTTGAGACTTTATTTATTTTGATTATATAAAGCAAGATTCAAAAGAAATATACTGATATAGCTGTGCTCTGTCTAGTCTAACATAGTGAAAATACTACTAATAAATTCTTAAATCATTCTAACTCTTGATTCTTCCTGGGTGCAGGCTAATTAACAAGAAGTAGTTAAAAAAATTATTGGTATAAGGAGGTTAAGGAGCTATCAGGTTTGTAATTCACTTCAGTCGGTGATTTAGGGATTAAGAAAAGAGGCACAGTTGACAAATCCTGTTCAGTGATGCTTGTGGGGAGAAGCCAAAATCTTTGGACATTGGGCATCATTTCTCATCCCTGGCCTGTTCTGGTTCACCTACAGAACTGTTCACTGTTGGCTGTGCACAAACCCTAGCATTGAAAATCACTTTTCAATTTGATTGTCTTGCCTCCAGCCTAACTTAAAAGATTTGTGCCTCAGTAAACGGATAAGAGAATAAGAAAGTGACAGAGTAAAAAGTGCTGAGTAACTATATTTATAGAAATTAAACTAGGTTTTTGTATTTAACCAGTATTACATCTTATAAAAATCGCTGGAAAGATTTTTTTCACCAGGAAAGTAAGTTTGGGATGGTCTGATTTAGAATATAGGCTGTACAGTGCATGTGAATTCACTTTGGAGTATTTTGAAGGTATCTAAACAAAACAGGCAAGCCACAAAGAGGCCCACGTAACTGCTTGTTGGAAAAGACAGGACATACATGTTAGGAACTCTGGACAGAGAAAATAGTGCCTTCAAACAAAAGTCCAAATCAGAAGTCACAGTTGTGAATTATAAGCATTGTTTTGCAATCTAACTGCTTCTCAAGAGGGCAACTCTAGACAGCCTACTTAGGGCTGAAAGATATCAGGCGTTATTTATTTATTTAATGATGGTTAATGACTCTTATTAGCAATCCAAGGAACTTTTCAACATAATAATGCCCTTTGTGTTAACAAAACAAACTAATTTTCTAGTGATATACTTTTATGCTTATGCAGTGTTTCTAAATTGAATATAAGAAAATGAAAACAAATGTTATTTTAAAAGTTGGCTGCAATGTGTCAGTTGGGAGGTGGTGAAAAGGGTGAATTCTTCTTAGGGGAACACTGATCTTTGATGTTAAGAAAAAATTCTTAATTTGCATATTGGAAAGAAAGGCAAAATCCACCCCCATCCCCATCTCCCAACATCACCCAGTTGGGAGCTCAGAGAAACAAATAGCTAAATTGCTCTACATAATAAAAGTAACAGGTATTTTGAGACTTAACCTGCTATATATACAGGAGGGGGTGCTAGGGAGTGGGAAATGAAGGTTGAAGATCCCGGATGCAGAGAAGACTAGAGATGGAAAAGCGGCTGGGATAAGAGAGGGAACTGGAGCCATGCAGGCAATCATTCTTGTGATGGGAGTTAGAAAAATTTTAGGACAATGAAGGTTTATTTAATCTTAAATTATTCTGGATTGTGCAATATTCCTCTTAGGTTACCACTTGTAAGAAGGTTTGTGAGAATAAAGGAAAGTTATACAAATAAGGAGCAGAGTAAGGAGTTGAGAGAGGGCAGCGGCCTCCGTGTCTCACAGGTGAGATGACTCTGAGAGCAGGAGTTCAGACCCAGAACTAAACAAAAACAGCCCGGGGATTCTCGGAAAACTTAAGGAGGGTCTCAACTTCCCTCTGTACGTGGGATGGGGCTCAAACCTTTTTATCTAGATATTGAAGGATGATAACTAGTGAGAACTATATGGGTGATAGATGTTATGAGCTATGTAAATATGATAACATATTTTCAATTATTTTAACATCATAATTCTTGATACAAAATAACGTTAAGTCCAAAACAGAAAATACTAAAATCATGTACTTAAACCTATAATATATGCATTTATTCAAAATATGAGATCAATTATAATGCTGATCAACATGCTAATCCTTCAAATGTGATGCTCTAAATTTAATAAATCAAAAATATATAACAAATCTGTCTCATTGACATGAACCGACATAGTTTTTTACATTATTCGATGATACAATCAATAATATTGTGTTATATTATATATTCCAAACAAAATAGAATTCTGTGTAATAAAGTAAGGTTGGTTAATTAAAGTCCCACATTCATAGAAAAATGTTATTTGACAAAGATTTGATTCTGAATAAATAAGATGCTTTTGAAGCTTCTCTAAAATTGCCAGGGCAACACAGGCTATGTCAACCACTGAACTAAGACTATGATTTTAACATCATAACAACAAACTCTGCCAAATTGTTCTAAATAAAAACTTCTTTTTAATGTGTAGGTCATTGTTATGGGTTGAACTGTTTACCCCTAAAATTCATATGTTGAAGTGCAAACCCCCAAGACCTCAGAATGTGACTGTTTTTGGACAAAGGCCCTTTAAAGAGGTAATTAAGGTAAAATGAGATCATATGGGTGGATCCTAATCCAATAGGACTAGTGTCCTTATAAGAAGAGAAAATTAGGAAACAGATACACACAAAGGGAAGACCACATGAAGACACAGGGAGAGGAAAACCATCTATCTACAAGCCAAGGACTAAGGCCTCAGAAGAAATACACTGTTGACATCTTGATCTCAGACTTCTAGCTTCTAGAACTGTGAAGAAATAAATTTCTGTTATTTAAGCACTTAGTCTGTGGTACATTGTTATGGCAGCTGTAGCAAAGTAATACAGTCATAGTAAAGTTGTGTAGGTCATGGTAAGATCGGATGACCTCACATGAAATGTTTAATACTTTACATCTGTCAAAATAGAAACTGTTTTCTTCTCAAATTTTAACATTAGCATGGGTAGATTAATCCAGTGAAGGACCTCTTGAATTAGGGAAGGATCTTGTTATGTGTGTAAGATTTAAAATCAGAGCACAATTCTGCTGTATTTGTATATTTATATGTTTACTATGTGAATACAATGCTTACAGATGTTCTTTTTTTTTTTTTTTTAAGAAAGGGGTTGAGAGATGAGGGGAGTCAATAATATAATTGGGAAATTATATAGATACTTCTATTTGGATTTGTGAATAGTGACCCAGTCACAGACCAGAAGTTTCATTCTTTTACCTTCTTAATAGCTAATCTTACAGTCTTTCATGATATAGATTATTTGTCAGTAACACTAACATTCCTAGGAAAAAACCTCAACTGGCCAATCGTTAAGACACATTAATTTGACACAGCCATTTTTCTAAAGGACTTATAAGTTTAGGTACATGGGTAGTGTGCGTAAGTGTCTTAGGCTGCAATATGGTATCGACTTGAATGTGTTTACAGCAGCTTTGCCTCTTGAAATCTAGCAGAGGAGAGTTCACAGGCCCTTCAAAATACAAGACAACTAAACTCATTAAGTTAAAGGTTGCATGTTCATATCTCAGTAGTGTGTATATATATAAGAAAACAGGTTCATCTTGCATATCTCAATAGTACTGACACAGCATTAAACAAACAGAAAACTTAACTTTAAAACAGGCTGAAATGATAAAAGGGGGCAAAAGTCTGAAGCATTCAAGGCACAACAATTGACTATTGCAATAAAATTATACATTGATTTGGTAAATAAAATGGAAAATGTCAACTATTCTTTCAGATAATCTTCTTTTTTAAAGGTAGAAAAATATTTGCAGAGACCTTTCAAATGTAATTTTGATAGAGTGTCCGGGTTCAGCTTCAATCACCCACTCACAATTCAAAGAGTCTTTATAGTATCCTGGCCATCCTGGTGAGAGAATCAATCCACTGGGAGCTGAAAAATGGCCACCACATGGAGCTGAAAAATAAAATCAGAGAACAAGTAGGAACATAACTTTTAGAATAAGTTGCAGAAATTATCCTTAGTACTAACTACGTATCATTTTTAAAATGAATCTCTGTATGTACTTATTAAATGCTAGTTAATAATGTTTTTGAAGGTAAAAGTGCATCTAGTACTTTTATTATTGAATAATTATTTTCCTTAAAAAAAGTAAATTATGGGGCTGGCCCCGTGGTGTAGTGGTTAAGCTCACGTGCTCTGCTTAGGTGGCCCAGGGTGCCTGGGTTTGGATCTCGGGCACAGATCTACGCACTGCTTATCAAGCCATGCTGTGGCAGGTGTCCCACATATAAAGTAGAGGAAGATGGGCACGGATGTTAGCCCAGGGACAATCTTCCTCAGCAAAAAGAGGAGGATTGGCAACAGATGTTAGCTCAGGGCTAATCTTCCTCACCAAAAAAAAAAAAAAAAAAAGTGAATTACTTTTTGAAATATGGTATAGCTGCACACTCAGTGTCTCAGAAAAACTGATCATCCTCAAGTCTCCTGATAATACTCTTAAATACGTTCTTGTGTCTCCATCATCTTCTTCATCTTCAAAGATTGAAGAAAAATGTAAGTTGCTAGTTTTAGTTTTTCTCTTTTTCATTTTCTAATTTATGTTATCAAATACTGATAATTCATGCTACACAGTGTCTAAAACTTTGATCTTCCTTTTTCTAGAGTCCCTACTACAATTTAGGCCTTTGTTGATTCAGCCTCTTCCCTGATTTCACATCTGCTAATTTCTCTGTTGCTTCAGTCCAGCTGTCAGAATAAAGTCCTTCAAATTACAGTTGCACCATACCATTCCCTTTCGTAGGTATGCATTTTGATTCTTTTTCCCTTTAACATCAGATTCAAATCCCCAGCTTATCATTTCATGTATTTAAACTTCTGCTTTTCCCTAACCTCACACACAATTGAAAAGACAATGATAACATAATTCCAGTAGGTTCTGATTAGATCTTTCAGTGTAAACACCTCATTTTGGGGATGAATAAACCAAGTTCAGAGAAGAGCAACTTGCCAAAGTTGACAAGGCTTAAAAGTCTCAAAAGTACTTTCAAGTCAGTTTTTATAAAACAGGACCTCAAAATCAGTCTTCTCCCATTATTTCCTGTATTGGTAAATGAAACCACCATCCATGGAGTTGCATAAGCCAGAAAACTGGAAGTAGTCATCTTTCATATTTCCAGTATCCTTACCATTTACTCCTGTATCTGACCCGTCCTCAGGCTCATTCTTGTTTCTCTATCGCTATAGCTGCCATATTAGTTTAAATTACCATAATCTCATCCCCGGAGCAAACCCTCCTACCTGGTCTCTTCATCCATACTAATTGTCTTCCATGCTATAGCGAGAGTGATTTTTTTCAAACCATAAATCTGACCATGCCCTTCAATGGCTTCTGTCTGTGTTGACCATTAAGGTCCTGCATGAGCTAGCTGTTGCTTACTCTGTAGCCTAGACTCTGAAATTCTCCCCTTCCCTCTGCAGCCCAGCTACATTAGCCTGCTCTATACCTTCAGGAAATACACATAGAAAAAAAGGACTAGACTACCTGAATTATTGAACATTATTTTGAAAGAAAAAAAAAGATCCAGTGTATATTATATCAGCTTTTCAACACATTAGAGACCATTCCCAATGACTTACCATGTTATATTTTTATTTATTTTAAATCTTTCCGTTTAAACTCTATCTCATGTGTTTATATTTTTTAATTATTGTTTATGTGTTTCTTTCTGTTTTACCTTACGGAATTTCTAAAACCTACTGCTCCAGACACAATTTTTACTCTTTTTCATTCTTCAAATAATTTGATATAACCCAAATAAAATAGGAAATATTTATAAATTAACCTAGGAATAAAGCATTACTATAAAATATCCATTTGAGAAAAAACATTTTCTATGAGAAATTGCCAAAATTTGTTATTTTTATGAGAAAGAACTTTCATATAAAACTAAATTTTCTTCCTTAGTAGAATTTAATTTTGTTTTCTAAAAAGCTTTCAAAGGAGACCATTTTCACGAGGATTATTTACTCTTCCTTGTTGTGATGACTCATAATTAGGTTTCCTGGAGGGTTATTACGTATTTCAAAAATAAAATTACATGCATAATAGTCACTTAAATTACCATATTTAAAAGACAGAGTAAAGTATTTTAGTGAGAGAAGGTCCTGGAAACATGGAGAGTTTTTGACAGAAATACTTAATGTGTCATCCACTCATATTGTTCTAGGAAAGTATTTGTGCAGTTCAGTTTGATCATCATTAAAAGAGGTAATCAGTCATAAAATTAACAATTGAGTAATGGGCCATAAAGGATTAAAAATTACCCAGAAGCATTTCAGCCGGTCCTTCAGTCCAAAGTGTGAGGGAGGCAGAGTCAGGAGGGGGCTTTAAAGCAAAGGAGTGACATAAAGATGTGGCTACTGTTTGTTTCCTGAAAGGACTTTCCTGAATAGTGACCCTGCTAAAAAATGAGTCTTCTCTTAGTTAATTTTTTATGACATATTCTGAAGTAGCTTCTTTCTCTTACACATAGGGTTGGAATTCTCCAAAATTGTCATTCCAATAGTATGGGAACAGATTCCCCAAGAAGGTGTGAAACTTAAGAGAAGAGAGAGATGCTCAGTGGAGCTCAGTCAGGAAAAGCCTCACGATCACAGTGACTAGCAGGCACCTGGCAGGAAGAAGGGCACATGGAGAAGCCCCGGTGTAACAACAGCAGCAGAGTGCGGAGTGGACAAAATGCAGGAAAAAATAAGGAGAGACCAAGTGTAGAGAAAACATTCAAGAGAAAAAGAAAAAACAGATGTAGAAATCTGCCCAAAGCAGAAAGGAGTACAGAATATAAGAAAAGAGCTTTGGAACTGATGGTGCTCAGGGCAAGCTGCCCCAGGAAGCACCACTCTGGTATGCGGATTATTTCGAGCTGAAGACAATAAGGACATTTGACCTCCCCCACTAACTGCCTAAAGAATCTGACATGGTGGCTCATTCCTGGAACAGATCTTCTATCATGATGGCTATAAAGATAATGTAAAATAGATGTTACAATGGGAGGGGCACCAAGCCCCTTTTATCAAAAAACTCTATCTCTCCCTGACCACATTATCAATAGATGACCCTGAAAAGAATTGTCCTCCTGCCCTCTGAAGTCCCAGGCCACTACCCACCCCCAACACGTTCCTTCACCTTTAGCTGCAATACTTAAGAAAGCAGCTTAGACAGAGGGACGAGTTGCTCATTTCTGAGCTTCTCCCATGTATACATGTTATTAAACTTGGTATTATTTTCTCCTGCTAACCTGTCTTGTTAATTATTTGGCCAGCCAGAAGAACCTTAAGGGAAAGGGCAGAGGGAGATTCTCCCTCTTCCCCCTACAGAACAGAGAACTAATAATAGTATTTAATAACAAAGATTTGAATTTGTAAAGAGAAATTTAACTGTAATATGACTAACAATACAAACAGAAAGGCAATAAGTTAGTTGTCCAAACCTTATAATTTTGCCGTATCCATGTACTGCTTATATTATTGAATTAATAATTTTCTTTAAATAGACTTACTTTTATTTTAACTTAAATGACTTCCTTAGACTTGCCCTAAGCAAAAATATCCATGATCTCATAGCTTTTATGTACTAGTTATATTTTTTCCAAAATGCCTAAAAATAAATATGTAGCTATTGAAATTTAAGAAATGCTTATACATTTAACACCTAAAATAATCTTGTGTACCTCCAGGTGTAAATGTACTATGGTTTAAGAAAGACTGTAAAAGACAGCTATCCCTGACTGAACAAGGGAAACTTGGAATATATAGAAAGTAGAGAGGAGACCAAGAACATAACCAGGTATTTTCAAAGTCCCATTCATTCATTCGTCATTTACTCATTCATATTTTAGTCATTCAACAAACAATTGTGTGTCAGTTATGCACCTGTGTGGTATTTGTACTATTTCTACTAATAAATATTTATCAAATATTTCTTATGTGCCAGGCACTGTGTAAGTCCTTTGGATTATTTTATATAATGCTCAATATAATCCAGCCACATATGTACTATTATTACAGATAAAAACATTGCTGTGTAGAGAATCTAAATAATTTGCATACCAGCCAGCAAGGATTTGAACAGAGGCAATTTGACTCTAGAAACTTCTTTCCAAATATCATCAAGATACTCTTCTTCCTTTCCTCACAGCACCACGTGCAAAAGACAGAAACATAAACAAAAAGTAATAATCATAAATTCTATAAAAAAGATAGGTCCGGGCCGGCCCCGTGGCTTATCGGTTAAGTGCGTGCGCTCCAATGCTGGCAGCCCGGGTTCGAATCCCGGGCTCGCACTGACGCACCGCTTCTCGGGCCATGCTGAGGCTGTGTCCCACATACAGCAACTAGAAGGATGTGCAACTATGACACACAAATATCTACTGGGGCTTTGGGGGAAAAATAAATAAATAAAAATTAAAAAAAGAAAAAAAAAGATAGGTCCATGGGACAAGGGGTCTGGAAGATGGGACAATTTCTACAATTCAGGCTTCAGGGAAGAGATTCTGTTTGAGTTTTCAAGATGAGTCAGAGTTTACCAGGAGGAAAAGAGAGAGAGGATATTGCAAATGGAAGCAACAACATGTGCAAAAGAGTAGAGGTTGAGTTAGCAGTGTTTTTGAGTAATGCCAGTACCTTTTTCAGGGAACCAAGAAGTGATGGGAGATGGAGGAAGAGTAGAAAAGGACCTGGTATGCTATATTAAGTAAAGAGAACCATAGGCAATTGAAAAATTGTAGACAAAGGATACATATACAAACATACAAAGAATAAGATTTTTATTTAAATGGAAATTGCATGTAAAATGGACTACGGGCAGTGCACCTGGAGATGGTGATCAACTAGGAGACTTACAATTATCCACGAAAGGCATAATCAGATTCTGAAATTGGGTGGTAACAAGGATGAGCTGAATACGAGAGCTATTTAAGAGACAGACTCAAAAGCATTTATTAATTACATGCAGTGAATGAGCAAGATGAAGGAGTCTGAACTGGTTATCGGGCACCTGGCATGTACAACAGGATGGATGGTGATTCCATTCACCAAAATGAGTACACAAAACAGAAAGGAGTTTTATGTAAAAAATAATGAGATTCAGTGCTGAGGCTAAAAAGTCTGTGAAACACCACAAGAAACAATAGAAAATAGAATCTGGAGCTCTTGGCTATGTTAGGTGTCATTTCAACACAGCCTGATGTTAAAGCTTCGATGTAGATAGAAGATAAAGGGGAATACTTAGAGGAAAAAAATAAAAGATGGTTTAAGATGCAACCCATTGAAAAAAATATTTTAATTTAATAACATTAAGTAGGTATGGACCAATACCCATTATATCACTACATTGGGCAAAGGCTGGGATGGACTATTTCTGTTTGGGTTTTTCTCTCTCCTAACTGTGTGAATTAGGACATTGTAGCTGGTAAACTAAATAAATACCTAGATTTTAGTAGCTTAATAGAATAGCTTATTTCTCACTTGACCAAAACAGCCATCAGCTTGACTAAACATTAGACAGGCTTCTTCAAGACTCTAGATCCCTCACCTAACTTCCTCTAGTACTTTTCCACTAGCTCAACCCAGCCCTTAAGAACCTTCCCTCAGCGCAGTTGAGTTCAATCTCTCTTCCCTATTGTAATAGTCTTGAATAAAGACTTGCCTGTTGAACGCTGTCTGGTGAAATTTTTCTTTGACACACTCATGGAACAGTACAATGAAGTAAACCTATTGGCAGAATAGCCTTCCTCCTCATCGTCTCTCAAGACCCAGGATAACAAAACCTCTGCCATTTTCAACACGTGATTTCCTAGATTGCCTTGGGGATCATTTCCATTTCAGCTGGTAGGAAAGGAAACAGAGCATGGAGGACCACTCTGTGAGTGCTTTTTATGGACCATGGCCTGGAAGTTATTTACATTACTTGGGCTTACTCACCTAACTGCGAAAGAGGCTGTGAAATGTAGTCCCTCAGATGGGTAGCTATTTTCCACCTAAAACACATTATAATGAATGGGGTAACACAGCTTAAAGGTGAACAGCTAGCCATTTCTGCCATAGTAACTAAGACAGTCATAACGCATTCCAGTTTTAGAGTATGCTTTTATATACATTACTTAATTTGATTCTTTTAATAATCTTGTAGCATAAAAATGCTGGCTTCTTTCTTATGCCAGTTTTGCAGATAAAGAAAAAATCATGAAGCACATGACTTGATGAGAAACACAGACCTAGGTAGTGACAGAGATGAGATTCATATTCAAATCTTTAAATGCCAGGTTAGGAACTACTTCCGTGATAGATGTATTGCATTAATTTTCCAAGAGAGACATTTATTTAAGCATATCTTATTCTCTTTAACATAGGTTTAGTGAAGTTAGAGATGGAAGATTTAGGGGAATAGAATATTCAACCCAAAGATTTTTAATATAAATTTGAGATTCTAACCACTTCATTTTAAGTGCTTCCTTAATATTAATTAATTTATTATTCATGTATTCATTAATTCAGTAAGCATTTATTTACTTTCTGCTGTATAGGAGATACTATGCTAGGTGCTGAAATTAAAAAAAAAAAATCTATATGACATTATATCTGCCCTCAAGAGACACACAACTTCTACAAGGAAGATAGGCGCAGCTAACATGCAATATAAGTACATGCGTGAGCTGGGTAGGCAGTCTGGAAATGTAGGGGCAAGACAGGTAACATCCCAGGAACATTAGGAAAGAGTTCTTGAAGGAGATTTTGTCAGAGGTGGATTAATGTTAAAAAATGAATAGAAGACAGGGGGAAGGGAGACAGAAAGAGCAAAGACAGGAAGTGAGAAATATTAATGTGGATGAAGGAAAGTCAAGTAATTCTTTGTTTCTGAAGCTTATAGTTAGTGGAGGAACAGAGAGGACCTTTTGGGTTTATGCAGAGGTTACTGCTTTTGAAGACTTTCAAACCTTAGTGGGTACCTAGAGAACTTGTTAAAATGCAGATTCCCAGATGTACTTTTAGTAGTTATAAGGTAGACCCTTATAACTGCATTGTTAACAAGACCCCCGCCCCACCCCAATCCTTTGGGTTATTTTATTGCTGTCAGCCCACAGACCACACTGGCAAAATTTAAGAGGATGTAGCTGGTCTGTAGCTCTAAGACTCTCCTGGATAATCTCTCAGGTCCCCAGGATAAAGAGGTGATTTGGATCTGTTAGTGAAATACAGTCTGGTGCCTCTAAACCTCCCTTTTTAAACAGAGCATGAAGGATAAAATATAAAGTAGAATATAGTTCATTTATCCAGTTTTATTTTTCTAAGGCCTGAAGAAAGTCTTTTATAAATAATTCAAGTTGGAGCGCTGACTCATTTCTGTACCTTAAGTAGAATGTACAAGTTCAAAATATGCAGTATATTTTAAGACCTGTAGGAAAGAATCAGAAGTGCTTCAGACTGTGTTCAGACAAAATTCTCTTGAAAAAAAAATGCTAAGGAATTCCAGTGTTCCACAGCAGGAGATGCTCTTTCATCTGAGAAGTGGCACTTAGGTGCTCAGAAGGGAGTTGGCAACCAGAAGAGCTGGGTTTTGATTGCAGGGGTTTGGTTGTAAGTGACTTAAAAAAGAGAGCATTCTAACATTTGGTCTGATAGCGAGCCTTTCTGTGGAGCTGCGCACGATAAAAACTAGATGCCGCGTCAGGGATTATCAAACAATGACGGTTCCATTTCTTTCCTTATTTTACCCTTTTAACTTGCTTTATGGTTATAAGTGTGGTAAGTAACCACCAGGTCTAACTTCAGCACACTGGATGATGTTTCAAAGAAAATTATGGGAAACAAGTTGGGTCTGTATCTAGGACAAAAACAGGAAGCCAGAAACATAGGAATTAAAGGGCCGGGATTGCAGAGAAGCAATCACAGCTCTGCATTTCCTTCCATTACCGTACCCCCGTCCTCCCTTCCCGCATACTCAGCTCCACAGAGATAAGGAGCAAAACCCTGCAGATTGCTACTTAATTAGTTACCCCATGGTAGTCCTCCAGGAGACCTGGAATTTAATACTACCTAAATATGTAACTAAAAGAATTTATTTTTAGATATAAATATGTGTATGTGTGTGAACACACATTCTCTCTCTGAGAACCACAAATAAATTCTGATCTATGCATCAAATTGTTACTCTAATTGCACCCTCAAAAGAACTCCCTCCAAAGAGAATGTAATATCTGTGAATGAGACAGGTTTCCTTTCCTTTTGAGGCTAATTGAGATTCAAGAGAAAACCCTTTATCCTCAAAGGGAAAGTTCATCAGGTATGCAAGTCCAGTCTTGCCTCCCTGTTCTCTAGGGACTTCAGTCCCAATCTATTCACTCAAGGAATTCTCTCAGATATCCCATTAGGGAGTAGGAAGGAGCACAAGCCACAGTTATGCAGGGAGTTCTCTGCTGAGGGCAAGGAAGTTCTTGCTTGAGTGAGCATTTTACAGAACATTCTGAAATTGGTGGAACAAAACCAGAAATTGATTTCTTGTCTTTTTTTTCCTAATTATTACCTTCAAACATGCACTGCCAAATCTCCCTCTCCTTAAAGAAATGGTGGACAGATCCTCTAACTTTCTCATCACTGTCAGTACATCCACCCAAGGCGCACCTTTGAGCAATGGCCAGAGAGACGGGGAGAAGGTGCTGGTGGAGGATCAGCACTTGTTGATTCATTCCTCCATTTACTTCAGCGCTTGTAGTATAGAAGACGCTGTCTCCTCATTCTCATCTCGTTCCCTCCCTCTTCCTTTTAGTTCCTTTTTCCTGTGGTGTGTTAGGGCTAGGATGAGGCAGATCATGCTGTCATAGTCCTCTTCTGGCTTTTGCCGTTTCCCTCACTAACCCTGACTGGTCCCTGATGCCTTCCATTTGTTAGAGATGGAAAATGTTTGTTCTCTGTGAGGAGACTAAATGAGTTCTTGGGAAAGGCCAAGAGTTGGGGAGGGGTGGCTTCTTACTGCATAATTCCCTGATATAGGAAAAGCTCAACTTTTCCCAGTCATCTCCCTGCTCCCACCCCTGGCAGTATACCCTATGCTCTCCGGTTGTTGGGCTTCCTTCACCTGATGGCCAAGCCCAGGTACCTTCTTTGGTCTTCATTTGATGCATAGGAAACTCACAACATTGATTTGACAAATTGTTTGAACTAGACAGCTTTCCCTCTCTTCAATCTGCCAGCTTTTGCCAATTTTCTTTCTCTTGTTCAATTGGTATAGAAGGCAGATCAGCAGTATACTGTATAATCAGATATCCACCTGGGGATTCTAGTTCCTCTTTCTGACAGGCCACTCCATTCTCTAGGAGGGATTCTTTTAGACCCCTTCCCTTCAGCTTGGCTTGAAGAGAAGGAGATTGACATCCTCCTTCCTGTAGGGAGATAAATGAAAAGCTGAACAACTTTTGATTTCAATAGTTACAGGTAGATAAATGATAGATAGATAGACAGAAAGATGTCTTGATCTCCCTTACTTTCCTTTTGTTGCTTATATAAATTGGGAGTGAGATAGCTGAGGTTACGTTTGAGAGAGATAAATCAGTTAGAACCCACTTAATAAGGAGAGAGATGAGTCAGTTAGAACCCACTTAATAAGCCATGTAGGGGGTATTTGGGCCTCAATTTTTTATGGAGGGAGATACTGAAGCTTTTTTCTCCTTAGCTTGGGGTCTAAGTTGCCAATTCCAAAGCAACAGGGAAATCTGCCTCTATACCTTGTTAGTCAGGCATTTTGCTTCTATTGTTTTCTTGTCTTGGAGGCTACAGTGATATCAATATCCAAAATTATTATGAGTCTCCACAAGGAAGAGGCAACTTTTCTTTCAGTTAGTCTTAACTCAGCATCTTGATTAAGTCAAGAGCTTTGAGCCAATAGCATTCATCTGACTCTTCCAACGTATTTCATTAAATGTAATCCTCTTTATCTATAAAGCAGTCCAGTGAATGTATTACATCCTAATTATATTCAAGAACATGGCCACGTAATCCAGAAGGCCAATATTGCATTTCCATTTTTGTTGAGAGGATTTCTTTAGATCAAAGAGGGCATTGTTAGCTACAGTGCAGAGGGCATGGGAGACAAAGAGCCAAGTAAAAAGGAGGAGAGAAGCAGATAGTATACATGCATCAGAGCCTTCTGAGTCCCAGAGGAGAAATGACTATGAAGAAACTAATCTGTGGGCACAGGTGACCTAAACAATAAACCATTTCTACAGAATTGAATAGGAGCAAGGGCAGAAGCAGTGAGACCAGTTAGGAGGCTATTGTAGTAATCAAGGCCAGAGATGATTGTTGCTGGGAGCAGGATGTCAGCAGTGGAGGAAGTAAGGAGCAGATGGCTTTTGAATATATTTCAAAGGTAGAGCTAACAGATTTTTTTCTGATGGATTGTGTATGATTGATAAAAACAAAGGAGTCAGAAATTATTCCAAGAGTTTTGGCCTGAATTACCGGAAAAATGGAGTGCTGTTATTAACGATGATGGAGAAGGTCTGTGACAGTAGCAGGTTTGGAGTGATAGGGGGTGGGCAGATCGGATCAACTTTGGACAGGTGAAGTTTGAGATGCCTATTAAACATCTAAGTGGAGATGTTGAGTAGGAAGTTGAATATATGAGTCTGGAATTCAGGGCAGAGAACTAGGCTGGAGATGTAAATTTGAGAGACATCAGCACATAGATGTATTTAAAGTTGGAGACTGGATGAAAATTACCAAGAGAGTGACTGAAAATAGAGAGGAGAAAATATCCAAGACCTAGCTCTGGAACACATACAAACAGAGATGAAGAGAAACCAGAAAGGGAGACTAAAATGAGCCTGAGTAGTATATTTAATAAATTGAAATTTAATAAAGTATACAATTTTTAGACTTGTTTTACTTATTTTTCCATGAACAGTTAAATAATTTTATAACTTTAAACTACTAAGGAACATTTGATTTAAAAAAGTAAATGGCATGCATTTCAGATTTTATAACAAATTAATGAATACGTTTTAACCCAACTCTCACTTTTGGTGTGCAAATAAATCCTTCTCTCCTTTCAGTCTACACAGAATAGTTCAGTAGCATTTCTTTTTAAAAAAATGACATTCACCAATGAATAATAAATCCTCATACCCAGGAACAGTTTCCTCCTATGACTACAACAGAGATAGGAGAGTTAATTTATGTCCAACTGTCTTCCTTTTTTTTTTTTAAAGACAGCAGGGCAGGGAGTCCCTAATTTTTTTTTTTTAATTTTGTTTATTTATTTTTTCCCCCAAAGCCCCAGTAGATAGCTGTATGTCATAGTTGCACATCCTTCTAGTTGGGGCATGTGGGACGCGGCTCAGCATGGCCAGAGAAGCGGTGTGTGGGTGCACACCCGGGATCCGAACCCGGGCCGCCAGCAGCAGAGCGCAAGCACTTAACCGCTAAGCCACAGAGCTGGCCCATGTCTTTCTTTTTAAAACAGAAAACTCTAGATGACTTTGCACTCATTGCTTGGCACCTAGGAAGAAAATTTTCTTGTTTTATTCTAAGTCTCATGGCATGGTATCTATTTCAAGTTCTTTTGGGATTCGTTGACTGTTTTATTACTGGCAAATACAGAAGCAGGCACTTATAAAGTAGAAATGCAACTCAGAGAGTAACTTGAAAAGAGATGTCAAAAACTTGATCTCTCTCTTCTTTTTTTTTTTCCAAACCAATGCATAATTTCTTATAATGAGGTGCAGAATTGTATTTACCAAGCTTCCAAGGAGACAGAATCTCAACTGAAAACTACTAGAATGGGATTAGAGAGATTAGAACTAATCTTTCTTGGAGGCAGAGTACAGTAGAGTCAGTAGGTCTTGTGTTCACCTGAGGCTTAAGCATGGAGGGGAGGGGCTGAATACATGTGAGCAAGGGCTTGGGGCTGAGAAAAGGAAAATAGGAAGGGAGAGAACAGCTTAGCGATGGCAGGACTGTGTGTGTAAGCATGAGAAAAATGATGATGATGATGGGGATTTTTCCATGTAACAGCCACCTTGAATGGAAGATGGAGGAAGAGACGGCATAGGAAGATATTTGAAAGCTTTCTGTGGACTGCACTGTATAAAATTTTGCATCCCAGCTCTTGAAGAAAAACAAAGTAAAAGTCTCTATTATTTATTAATGCTTCTTGAAGTACTTTGGTATAGTTTCTGAGTCTGCCTGAATCAAATCATACCACACTAGTGGCTAAATTATTAGAAAAACTGTAGTGCCAAATGGTGAAAAAGAACCAGACATGAGCAGAATAGCAATGCAAAGCCAAAAGGATATTGTAGAGACTACTCTGAGTTTGAAATGACAATCTGAGGGAGAATGTGCAATTCAGGATAAGATGTTCCAGCTAGAGTCTAGGTGCTAGAAGACTGGATTTGAGCAGTTACACACGTTACACAAATTCACAAAAAAGAGGAACTCAAGAAATTTTTTCATAAAATATCTGGAAAATGGTTCTTGAGTAAGTCCAAAGGACTCTCAATCTCTTGAGACATTGGGATGCCTTATCAAAAGGGACACAGGTTGGCTGGGGCTGACCCGATGGTGTAGTGGTTGAGCTCGTGGGCTCCACTTCTGCGGCCCAGGGTTTGCAGGTTCAGATCCTGGGTGTGGACCTACATACTGCTTGTCAAGCCTTGCTGTGGCAGTGTCCCATATGCAAAACGGAGGAAGATTGGCACAAATATTAGCTCAGGGACAATCTTCCTCAAGCAAAAAGAGGAGGATTGGCAATAGATGTTAGCTCAGGACCAATCTTGCTCACCAAAAAAAAAAAAAAAAAAAAGTGGGGGGAGACAGGTTGGTATACGGCTTCTGACATGCTCATTGGCCTAGCATACTCCCCAAGGGATTGGTTGCTGCTGTTGGATTTCCAATTAAAGTGACTTTAGTAACCACTAACTCAAGCCATTTTACTCTTGAAAAATGTTCTTTTCTAATGTGCATGAAGGGACTGTATGGGCTAATGGGAACACTGTCGTCAGTTGTCAATAATATCATTCTAGTATTATTTATTATTGTTGTTATTAAACAGAGAAATGTTTATCTGCAACTATGTCTCTATAAAAGTGAGAAATCAACGCTCTTCCTGAGGAAGGTAGGCTGTTTTATTCAGCCCATCTAATTCATTTCTGTTACTGCCTTGCTCCTGTAAGCATTTGAGGTTATGACTCCTGATCTACAGCATTGGGCATTAGATGCTATTTATGGACTCAGATTCATCAAAACCTCTATCTAATAGCAGTCAGCCTCACTACACTGGAGGACATAAATATCTAGATGAATTTGAGCTGAGGGCAAATGTTGGAATGACATGTTCTGGATATGTGGTAAATTCATAGGAATAGTTAAAGGCAAGACACCCTCCAAGAAAAGGTATGAAGAGATGAGAGGATCAGAAGCACTGTTCATGGCAGAGCGGACTTATAGCCAATTTACCAAATAACCCTCAATCCCCACTACAAAGGGTCTCATGAATCTGGTGAAGCAAATCAAAACTGACAAAAATGAGTCAATGCTGGCTGTACTTAAGAAAGAAGGCCACAGACAAAACAGACTTTAAATTAAGATGGTAAAAAGAGACAATGAAGAAAGAAGGCCAAATATGATGCTCAGATTATCTGAGGTATGAACAACAAGGCAGGTATGTCTCAGCCCTTTGGAGGGCCCTCAGACAGGCAGAATATAGGTGGGTAGAGACCAGCGGTTTCCCAAAGCTCAATAAGTGAACTTCTCTGACTGGCTCAGATATTATACTTTAAAATTTGCCTTCTATATAGCTGTACTAGTCACAAGGAAAATTCCGGTACCTAAAAATCCTCTGGAATTTTATAGGGTGAGAAAAAGATTCCAGGATTTGAGGATCAGGGATGGCTCTAGTTTACATTACTCGGTGAAGTACAGGAAATATAGTTGCCCACAATTGCCTTGAGAAAAATAAAATAAAAGCACCATCTTACCCATGTCTCAGGAGTTACAGACACACACACAGGTGAAGAGAGAAACAAATCCAAATACGGTTATGGCACACCCTGTTCTCCCCCTTTCCTAATTTCCTAGCACCTAGGCTGGTAGAAGGGACTTGTAAGGACACGGTCTGGGTGAGCCTGGCAAAGCCCTTAGAGTCCTCTCAAAAGAATTTTGACCATATTATGAGAAAGAAAAAGGGTGTGGAAAGAAGGAATTCCAAAGAGGAAGATTCTCATGATAAAACTGCATTTCCTGAGGGCTGAATTTAGTGGGGAGGCTCATAGGTGCCCAACAGGGGACTTGGGCTGTGTGGAACGGGAAAGGAACGGGAAAGTAAATGAACGTGAGGGCAGCGGGGTCATGAGGGGACTACAGGGCAAGAGAGGGAGAGTGTTTATGCAGCTGCTATGAGTGGGAAACTTTGGTGGAGAAAGAGAAAAAAGAGCATTTTTAGAAAGCTTTCTAAGTGGCACATGATAAAAATCCCTGTGTCAGCCCATTAAAGGAGACCTATGAGACCCATCTACACTACTCTTCACAGCTTTAGGATGTATCTTTGAAGGAGACACCATGCAGAGACTGGCCCTAGATAGAGCCAGTTATATTCAGGCTACAGTCTAAGTGTGGGTGAAGGAGTCACTGATTGTCACTAAACTGAGTTAGGCTGACGGTAGACTTCAAAGTGAATGATTTCAAGGCCGATTACAGTAATTAATGTATTTTGCTTTCCCTTAGCAAAACTGAATGATCACAAGACTTTAAGAAGCATCTAATCTTTCTTCCTCATGAGGAAATTTGATCAACCCATTCTAGAGAAAGAGGTTCAAATTTTCACAAAGACAGCCTAAATCTATCCTTAGTTAATGCATCAGTGCTGAACTTCAGGTCAGTGAATGAAATGCATAACCCAATTCTGTTCAACAATTGTATTTAAGGTATCTGAAATGAATCTAAGTTCAGCTGTGGGATCATAGAACTGTAACACATTATGATCTCATTTCTCCTTTTTGGTCTGAACAATCCTTATTCAAAGGACCATGGCAGATAAAAAGTTTCCTTTCATTTTTCTCAAAGATTTTCCATAGTTTTAGGGTTGAAGACTGGTTAACATGGGTGGATCACTAGTTTGCCTATATGCCTAAACTTCTAGACAATTGTGATAGAGAGGAGTTGTGGGGAGAAGGCAACATTTAAGTGGGTTGAAGCCCTGGGTTTTCTTATCAAAACATTTTATACTGACTTCCCCTGTTCTATAAATTCTGATTAAAACAAATAACTTTCTACTTTCTAATTTTAACATACAGCAATCCATACACATAAGCAACTTTTAACAAAGTATTTGATTTTGGAATGTTTTGTGGGAAGAGAATAAAATATAAGTAGAAAGTTATTTGCACTAACTAGGACATATAACCATGTACTTATTTCATCTATATAAAATGTTTAATATGATGATAATAAAAAAGTTTTAGATAAAATATGAAGCATATACTGGAGGTTGTGATAGTGTCCTAAAAGATAAATAGTAATAAATAATAAACAGAACTTTTCTGTCAAAATATGGAAGGTCTAAAGAACAAAGAACATAAGCAGAGAAGGCTCCCAAACACAGTTCTTTGCGTAAATGGGAGTGGCTGTGTGGCAGCTTGGGGAATGGTGGAGGGAGGGAGATGATTAAAAAAAAAAAAATAAGGAGCTCAGGAAAACAAAAAAATTAGCTTTCCTCAGCTAGTCTCAGGCTTTTGTTGTTAGTACCCTAGTAGAACTGAGGCAAAAACTAAAGGAAATCTTTACCAACCTTAATTAGAGTCTAAGAAATGAAACCCACCAGAGTTAGTTATATGGCAGTTGGCAGTAGTTTACTTTATTGGATGGAAACTGGCTCAAGACATGGCCTGGGCTACGGCAGGTAACCTGGCAAGCACCATGGTAAGATTGCTTCCAGCCCACTCTGATTCTGCCTTGCCTGGATCCAACCTTATACTTGGCGATGTTCCCACCCTGGTGTTGGATCCAGAAATTGGCACGCGAGCCAACTGCATGTAACTTCACTCATAGATACAGAAATAACTTCATAAAGTTCTCTTTAGGATGTCTAGAGGGCCTCTTGGCCTGGGCCAAATTAGAGTTCTAGATTTTTTTTTTTACTTATTTTTAAAAGTAATGCCATTCATTTTTCACAATGAAAAATCTCACTGAAATTGTTCTCTCTAAGCAGCAATTCATAAAATGATTTGTTGATGTCAACCTCATTATTTTTACCTCCCCATGCAGCTAGGCACCAAGCAGCTCCTAAACCAACACCAAATTAGGCACGTGAGGATCCAAAGAGATTCAACAATTACCTAGAGGTGGTCTCTGTGTCTGTCCACTGGAGCTGTAAACAACTCCCAGCGCAGAGGAGGGAGGAGCTCAGATCATATTACCTCTGAGCTCAAGTGGCTTCCCATTGGCCACAGGATAATTTTGAATCTGCTTAGCATTGTTTACAAAGCATGTCATGCTCTGGACCCCACTGGTTATTCATCAAACCCTGTCCCTCTAGCCTCTGCTCCAAACACACTGAACCAGTGCCATTCCTTCTACCTGAAACAAACTTTTCTCTCATCTCCTACTTTTCCTTCAAATACTGAGCTAGCTTTCCTGACTGATTCCCCAAGTCTGAGTCAGGAACTATGGTTAAAAGAATGAATGAGCTCAGGGGCAAAGTATGATAGAAAAAATTGATCACTGCTTTCCTTTTTTCTCTTTTTATTTCAGTCTTTTATTGTGCAACTCCATTATATTTTTTGAACATAATAGCATAGTTATAACCATTGCCAGGCTAGCCCTTACTAAGCCCATAACATTTGAGGTTTGAAAAAGAACAAGTGAAGTCCTCTAGTTTGACCCCCTGATATTACAATGAGAAAGCAATTAGAAGAGGAAGGAGGTGCTAAGTGAATGGTCTAATAGGAAAACATAATCGCATGGTCTGGATTGCTTCATCATGAGACATTATGAAAACGTTCAATTCAATGAAACTCAACATTTATAAGTAATGGCTGTAATTAGTAATTAAGTCTGTAATACTTTTGAAAAGTATACATTAAGTGTCCTCAACTTATCAGCTAGAAATTTAGAAAACAAAGGTTCTATTGTCAGTTTAGGCACAGGTAAGAAGAAAAATTGGGAAAGCAAGAACAAGAAGAAACTATTTAAAAATGTTCACCTCATCATTACATGGTGATCTATTAAAGGGTGTTTCATGGTTCCAGTTCATCTATTTCTTAGTAACAGTTCTTTTATTATTTTTTAATAAAATAGATATGTAACCTTACGTACTAGAATGAAAGAATAAAAGTAGAATTCAGAAGGTTAATTCCTGACTGTGGCAATTCTAATAGAGCCCCACCCCCACCCCCGCCCGCAACCAACACACACACATTCCTATAGATTCTAAATTGATACACTATATACTTGATATATTTTATTTTTAAGAATGATCATCTTTCCTTCTTACCAATACAGTTTTGTGACTTTATGTGACTGTATATATTTAAAAATATATACTTCCAAACACTGTATATATATTACACACATATATTTGTCCTGAACATTCTTGACTACATTTTATTGGGCAAATCAAAATTGAAAAAAATTGCTTAGCAAATTATGCCTACAAAAATTATACATTTTAAATAATGGCAGCTTCAGCACAAATTTAATTACTGTAATTGATAACAGTTAACACACTTTTGAAAATTAAATAAGTTTATACTATGAATTGTTAAAATACCAAGAAAAATATCAATGAAACCATAGAGTGTACTAAACTATAACTATGAAGTATCCAAAAGAGAATTTGCATGTGCAACCAATATTTACCATTTATTAATGTGTCTCTTTTAACAAGAGCTCTTTTTAAAGCGAGCTTCTAAAAGATTTCTAAAAATTATTTTAAAGTGAAAAATTAAAAGTGTAATTGTTATCTATACATGTCTAATGTATAATGCTAAATAATGTTTTAAGATAAAGATTGCAACAGTTCTGGTAAAACAATGCATTTCCCGTTATGGCTTCCAGTGCATAATGAAGATGGGGTTGTATTTTTCACTGACCCCATCACACTTACCTCCACATCTTGGAATTGGCCCACTCCACATTACTTTTCCATCCATAAGAATACACGTAATTGTTTCTGTTCCCTGGGTTTTAATAAATCCTTCTTCACAAATAACTGAAATCGAACTTCCTAATTGAAAGTTGTCCCCAAACCGCCGTGCATTGATTGGTATTCCAGGATCAGGACATTCATTATGTCCAAATGCTTGAGAACAGCAAACAAACAAAAACACACAAACAAGCAGTATGAGAGAGATCCTTGTGTATTTGGGGTGAGAAAAAGTGATTTTTAAAAAGGCTCTAGAAAAGTCTGTTTAAAAAACAAAAAAAACTCAGAGGCTCTCCTCTGACCATACCTGTTTGTCTGTGATGTATAACAGATGTGACTATTTTAAAATATGAATTATACTGTAAGACTAGAAAATTTCAAAACAGAATTGTTTCGCTTATTTCTGGAGATCATTAGGCTTAGTCTATGTAAAAATTTCCAGAATTCCAACATTGGAATAGAATTCCAATTAATATGAATACAAAGCAGGTTGACTATATCCCATTGCAAACTTTTCTTGTGATTCACTGTTTGGAATGCAGAGATAGTCTCATTGTGAGAATTAAAGTGAAATATTTCAATCTAGTATGAAAGTCTTACAATTTCTTTATAATTTTCAGTATGTCATCTACTTTCTGCTGTCTAGGTAAAGGGAAGAGAGCTAATGCTTTTGCAATTCCTATGTTCTAGGCACTGTGATAGGAGCTTTAGAAATGTTATGGTCTCATTTAACATTTAGAACAGGCTGATGAGCAAAGTATGGCCATTTACTCTAAAGAGTAATGTGAGATTCAGAAAAAGTTAAGTAGCTTGCGTCAGGTCATAGAGATAGCATTGAAATGTATCCACTGGTCTGGCTTTTAATTTTTTCTCAACAACATATTGTATCTTGGATTATTTGTTTCATGTCTCTCAAGAGAATTCAAGCTCTTCAGTTCAGGGCCACTATCTAATTTTACCTTGTGTCTCCCACGGTGTATATTTAGCCCAGCCCCAGCAAGCAGCAGAACTGAGGTGATAATGTGCTTACTTGAATTTCTCATAGATTATAGATTACATGAACTCTATCCCTTTATTCATTTGGATGACCAAATATACACTACGAATGTTTAAATTAGTATAATATAAATGGAAGAATGTTTCAAGTAGCAAAGTCTAAAAGTGTAAAACATTTTATGAGGTATTTACAATTTAATATTTTTATATTCATACTGCATAAGTACATGTAGTTGTTTTAAATTTTCTTGCTAATCATCACTTTGACATTGTTCATAAATTATATAATTTTATTATCCATTCTTGTCATTTTTAAGTTAAACATTATCTCATTAAATATTAAGGTAAATTCTAAAATATATAAAATATATTTTGTAGGTACACCTATTTCTAATCATTTTTTCTGTTGTGATTTTAAAAACCTCAATTTTGATTAAGCTTAGTTGCTCCTATATATAATGCCTGAGAGCTATTTTTTCAGAAAAAAATAGAATTTCAATAGTAAGCATTAAATATAAAAATTTGCATATGATGGATTAAATTATTTACTAGAGAAATGAAACAAGGAATAAGGAGACATATTTCCATAATACCCTGAAGGTACCATAAACATTAAAGTTAAAAATATTATGCATTTAAGACAAAATAAAAATTGTAAATAGATAAGTACATATATGTATCTATTTTTATACATATACTTGAAATATTTTTAAAAAGACTTTCAGATAAAGCAACCATTTTATACAGCAAGTCTCTATGACACGTGTCAAAGCCAAATTAACTTTAATGATGAGCAATTATATGTTGACAACATTACTGACAGTATTCACTACTAGTGACTCTTTGAAAAGACAATAATTGCATTTTTTACTAATTGTCAAAGCTCAGCATTGAATGAGTGGGGGTGGGGATGAGGGGTGTAATTCTTTTTTGAAGAGCAGGAAACTAAATCCTATTGTGACACGACACAAATATTAATTCGTCAAGTTGGACAATATCTGACAGTGTGTGGTAGCTTCAAGGAAAAACAGTAAAAATCACTAGTATTCTATGGCTTCAGGTAAAACATTTGCAAACAGAAGAATTAATATGTAAGTATATTAACCTACTAAGATATTTTCTCCTTTATGTGATTCATCTTTTTGCTATTTTTATACCATGTTTTTTTCAGAAAAATAATATTCAACCTTTTGAAATACAAAAAATAAGAGTGATAGACAATAGCTAAGTAACCTCAAAGAAATCTCAAATCCAGAAGAACAAAAAACCACAATAATATAAGATGTCAAGATAATAGTTCAAAAGCCAACTAGACAATAAGAGCTAATGTTTATCAAGCATTTATTAGGTACCATATAGTCTATGCTAAATTATTTATATGCATCACCTAATTTACTCCCTACAGAAACTTATGAGGACACTGAGGCTTTCAGTTATTAAACTTAAACATGTAGCAAAGTTGCATAGTTTTACTTTAGAGCTGATATTCTTCATCACTAAGGTATTTTTCCCCCATGGTAGCTTTCCTAAGTCAGGTTAGGGGTCTACTGCCCCTAAATTAATGATTTCCTTCTTCATGATGCTTCTGTAGCCTTGTGAATTTTGTCTTAGGAATTATAATGCTGTACTGTCATTATTTGTTTAAAGTCTTCTATTGGTTTATGAATATCTTGTATACCAATAATGAAGCAAAGTGTGTGATGTATTGTAGGTTTGAGCTTATGCTTATAAGATTTATTAGAATAAGCTAATATATTGGCCAATATAATAATATTTGAAACATTTCCTTACTATCAGGCCTCTCAAAAACAAAGAGAAATGACACAATAGGGAGTAAAATATGGTTGGAAATCAAGGGCTACATGACATCCCTGGCACAATTATGTACAGTCACGTATTGCTTAACAACAGGGACATGTTCCGAGAAATGCGTCCTTAGGTGATTTCATCGTTGTGCGAACATCATAGAGTGTGCTTACACAAACCTAGATGGTATTGCCTACTGCCCACCTAGGCTATATGTACTAATCTCATGGGATCATCTTTGTACATGCAGTCTGTTGTGGATCGAAATATCATTATGCAGTGCATGACTGTGTATGACTTGTTTAAGTTTCCTTATCTGTGGAACAAGAAAGCTGGTTTGTATGGTTCCTTTCTAGCTCTACTTTGTAGAAATATGTTATATGGAAAAAATATACTTACTGTTATAAGTAATGTTAAAGCCACGTCCTGACATTGAGTGGTCAGCTTGAAATTCCAATCGCAGTATGTGACTATTACTAGTAAGATGAGAAGGCACCTCAGCCCCAGTAAAGGTTCCAAGAATTGGGGAGTCTGGAGAGTCACCATCTTTAACAGCAAGGAAGTCAAACTGGGATTCGAGATCAAAGTCATTAAAGGAAAGGTGTATCCGACTCCCTGGATCAGAGATTATTGTCCAGATGCAGTTTAAATTATTTCCATACCCTTCTGGGTAATCAGGAGAAAGGACTGTTCCCATTGATGCAGTAAAGTTAGAGAGGCAAGGAACTGTTAAAGTAAGAAGATTATAAAATAGAATAAATGTTCAAAAGTAATATTTTACCATATCTTACAATTATGATAATCAATTAGCAGTTTAAAAAAATAACATTAAACAATGTAAATTATCTCATAAAACACACAAAAAAATGTTACCATTTTCACATATTAGAAAAGACAACTGATACTCTGGATGATTGTATGCTTAAATATGCACACAAATATGCATATATATAAAAATATAATTGGAGTTAATAACAGCAATTTATTTTGACATTTATTATGTTTGTGTTAGAGCGCTGTGCAAAGTTTTCGTTTCTGTGCTTAAAAAAGTATATTGGAGAAATATTTAGAGATTTCCATAGAAAGTAATAACGTAAAATGACTGAAGAAAAAAAAATACTATGTGGATATTAACAGAGCTGGGATGATGTAGTCCAGAGAAAACTTGGAATGAGGGTGGTGACAAGGTGAGCTTCATTCCTACCAAAGCCATGGGATACTGATAGTTTATAAAACAGAAAAGGAGATGAATTAACTTTTATAATAGCCATCACTAGTGGCTAACACTGGAAAAACAACTAAACTCTCACACCACACTAAAATGAAGTCTTCCCCCCACCCACCAGTTTTCTTTTTTTTAACTTTTCAAAACATCTGACTTAAAAGTTCACATAAAACATTTAGAAAGCTGAAGAAAGATAAACAGAAAAGTAAACTATCATGCAGATGAAATCATAGTTAAAATAATGATACATTTTCTTCTAGTGATTTTTATTACATATTTTTAACAAAATTGAATTCATACGATTTTGCACCAAATTTTATTTACAAAAGGTATGAACTTTAAGCCTCAAAATATTTTGCTAAATTTCTGCCTAGAAAAATCGTATTAATTTATACTGAAATATAATAGAAATACATTAAAGAGTACAACATACCTACTAGCATAAAGTATTGTGATTATTTTGCCGTTCTTATTAGATAAGAAAATGACATCTCATTATATTAACTTGCACTTTGCTTACTAGTGAAGTTGAAGATTTCTCATATGTTTCTTAGATCTTTATATTTTCTCTATTTTTGGAATTATCTGCCCAAGAACTCTGATCATTTAAGATTATCAATGCTTAGTTTATAATATTCATACGATATTACAATTCATACAATATTCATACATTATTTTGTTAATAATATTTTAGTATAAATACTTTTGTTTTCATTTGAGCGTTAAAAATTATAATCTCTTTTGCATTTTTTACACTGCTTTTAAGTTTAGATCTTTTATTAACATTCAGAGAGATATATATATCTCTCTATATACAGAAATATAAAGAAAAAGAGAGCCGGCTCAGTGGGGTAGTGGTTAAATTCGCGAGTTCCGCTTTGGCAGCCCTGGGTTCACCAGTTCGGATCCTGGGCCCAGACCTACTCACAGCTCATCAAGCCATGCTGAAGTGGCTTCCCACATAGAGGAGCTACAACTCTACAGCTATGATACATAACTATGTGCTGGGGCTTTGGGGAGAAAAAAGAAAAAAGAGCAAGATTGGCAATCGATGTTAGCACAGGGCCAATCTTCCCCCCAAAAATAAATAAATAAATAAAAAGAAAGAAAAAGATTAGATATATCTACATATATATGGAGAATATGTAAAAGAATGATGGAATTATGTATATAATTATATGTTAATTATATATGTAAATTATGTATAATTATAATATACATATATAATTATATACAATTTTTATTCTTTTTTTATGTGTAATTTCTAACTTAATTTTTTTTTTCTGTATGGAATGATGTTAGGAGTTAAAAGCAGGGCTTGGAAACTGATAGCCATTATTGGTCTGAATTCAGACTACAAATTGTTTTTTTTCTTATGCACCCTACAAAAAATTTGAAATCACATTTTAAAATCATCATATTTCACATTTGAGGGGAGAAAAACCTGGAGTTCTAGCTTATCTTGAAAAGTCCATGCCTTCTAGCTTCCTATCACTTCCATAATGGGTACACACATACTTTATCCTGTTCCTTCTTCACGCTTGTACCTGCCTGCATCCTGAAATCATTGGATTCTATAATTCTTGACCTAGATTAAGGGTAAGCAAACATTTTCTGTAAAGGGAGGATAGTAAATGCTTTGGCTTTACAAGCCACATGGTCTCTTTTGCAACTAATTACTTGGCCATTGTAGGAGGAAAGCAGCCATGGACAATAGGTAAATTAAAGTACATGGTTACGTTCCAATAAAACTTTATTTACAAAACTAGGTTTCAGGCTAGATTTTACCCACAGAATTTAGTTTGCCAATCTCTAATTGAAATGATCCCCACCTGGGGCAAGGGCTGACCCAAATCTACCATGCTAATTTCCCTTATCAGCTAGATAGGTAGATGTTTATATAACACTCTAAACCCTTAATTATATTAGATACAGTTTTTGTTTGTTTGTTTTTGGTGAGGAAGATTAGCCCTGAGCTAACATTCAGTTGCCAATTTTCCTCCTTTTTTGCTTGAGGAAGATTAGCTCTAAGGTAACATCTGTGTCAATCTTCCTCTCTTTTTTGTATGTGGGTCACCACCTCAACATGACTGACAAGTGGTGTAGGTTCCAGCCTGGATCCAAATCTGCCAACACAGGCTGCTGAAGCAGAGCACGCTGAACTTAACCACTAGGCCAAGGGACTGGCCCCCTAGATGCAGTTTTTATGTAACTTCCTTTGACCCGGTGTTATATTTCTGTGAGTAACACAAAAATTTTATCATAATAACTTAATATTATGCTTTAGTATCCACATAAGCGCTTTGTTTTTCAAAAATTCTCACATCTATTCTTGCCTATTTTTTTACCTAGCTGTATGTCAATACATTAGGTCAAGTTCCCAAAGAAATTATGTCAGGATTTTTGTTGAAATTTCAAAGAATTTCTATATAATTCACACATTTATTATAATGTCTTCTCATTCAGGAACATGGCGTCAATCTCTATTTTTTTCTCATAAAATTTTCTTTTCTCAATAAGTTTATAATTTTCTTTCTGTGAGTTATTTGGATTTATGTAAGGATAATTTCTATGTATTTTATCACTTTATTTTCTGAATAAATTATCTTTTAATTACATTTTCAAATTAGCTATTGTTGATATATAAGGAAACTAAATGCTAAGTATTTATCGTATATCAGGATGCAGGACTTAATTCTTTTTTTAAATAGCAAAAAGTGTTCTCAGGATTTTCAAGAGTTTTAAAATTTGTTTTAGTCTGCATTATTTAAATGTTTTACTAAATGCGTTTTAGTAAAACATTTTAGTAAAATCTATTAAAATGATTTAAAAATATTTTCATTTTTGATGTGATACATTAACAGATTCTCCAATATTATATCAACATTCTTTCCTTGGAAGAACACTCAGAACTAAAGATCTTCAAGTAAAGTCTTCTGAAGTATTATTAAGTTTTAGATGATGCTGACAGAATCGAATCAGACTCTCCCAGTGTATTTTCTTCTCTCAAAACAGGAGTTTCATGGGGCTGCCCCAGTGGTGTAGTGGTTAAGTTCACTCACTTTGCTTCGGCGGCCCAGGGTTTGGATCCCAGGTGCAGACCTACACACTGCTAGTCAAGCCATGCTGTGGCAGCGTTCCACATACAAAATAGAGAAAGACTGGCACAGATGTTAGCTCAGGGCCAATCTTCCTTAAGGAAAAAGAAGAAGATTGGCAACAGATGTTAAATCAAGGCCAATCTTCCTCATCAAAAACAAACAAACAGAAAAAAAAACTCCAGGAGTTTCACAAGGTGAACTTGGTTAGGGATGAGCACTGGCCCTAAACTGAAAGGGAGAACCCTTAAGGGGGTCTGTGCACTCTGCCTCTTCTAGATTTCCTGAAGAGCAAGCAAAATATATTATTTAATCAGGGAAACACCTGCCAGATTCTAAAAAGACCCATTTTGCTGAAATGTAAGATAAATTATCATGGCAATATGTATCAAGAACACCATAATGAGAAACAGCAATGCTCGCTTGCTCCTTTATGTCTTCTTTTTTTTTTTAGCTATGCAATATATATATATTAATGTTTCGCCTCTACTCACTTTAAAAGTTCTCAGTTACATCTTTAAAAATGATAAATAACTTTAAAATGTTAAATAATCAACACTTTCAATAAAGGAAATGTATATTTTGCAGTAAATATTATAATTCAGATAAAATGTAGGTCTTGAAAAATGCTACTTTTTCTTTAAACCAGTTAAATATTGAAGTGAAGTCAGGCATGTGTCAATACCTTTGCAGGGAATAAAGGATTTCACAAATGTAAAGCATTATCATTATAAGTTGGATACAGAATATACATATATTTGAAAACCAGAAATTTATTTTTACTTTCATGATTATTGGCTTATATATTATCATTTGTGAATATTCAAAACTAAAACACGCAATTTTCAATGTTACACTCACACCTGGTAAGTTGTATTTGTTGGTACTGAAGATAATATTTAATTGAACCTAAAAGTGCATCAACAGATAATACAAATCATATTTTTGTTGCAGTTAAATTGTAATGTTTTAATGTATTTGAAGAAATACATTATCTTAATCCAAGAATATTGTATAACATAAACATTAATGAATTTTATTCTGTGCAATATAAATGAATGGCACTTAAGTATGCATTAGTGTGAGCATCTACAAGCAAAAATAAGTTAATGCATTATACATAGAATATAAGCTTTAAATATTTTAAGTCTTTTTGATTGCAAATAAGCATATACTATCTTGTTAAAATAAATGAGTCTATTAGAATTAACTCAAATGTATAATTTCCATAAGAAGTGTGCTATCTATAAACTATAAAATGCCACCAATAATGTGTTATGAGAACACATGTAATATATACTTTGCAATTACCAAGTGAACTATGTTAACTTTATTTAAATCTGTAATGAAATTTATAATTCGGCATAAGCACGCTTGTTAAAGATAGTATCACAAAGTGCTACTCGTTCAAAAATAATTACATGGTTCCAGCTCTTTGCAATTAATTACAAAAGCAATTATATGCAAGGACAGGGTAACATATGCTATCTGGAAGCAAAGCATTTGGTACTCACAGATACAGATGGGTATGTTTGCAGACCATTGGTTATTCTCTTGACAAACAATGGATTTCTCTCCAATTAGTTCAAACCCAAACTGGCATTCGAATCTTAAAACATCACGATTAGAAAATCCATCGCCTTCTCTAATTCCATATAAGGGTGTACCAGGATCGCCACAACTTTCCTTTTCAATTTCTGTAAAAATAGAAGATAAAAGTCACCTTCGAAGGGTTTCAGGCATATAATATCCATACAACCGGTTTAGGAGATGTACACTCTCTATAGCTGACATATTTAAGAGCAAAAGATGAAAATGTTCTCCAATCTCGTTTTTTTTCTTTTGCTACTCTTATGGACGTGATTTGATGAAACAGTCTTTAGGGAACAATTAGTGTTTTTCTCTCATATTGTAGATGGGGAATTTGAGGTCATTAGAGCTAACGTGGTTATTTCTAACCAAACAATGATGACGAGATTCAGATTTTCTGTCTATACTATATACATACATACACACACATGTACATACATATGTGTTTTCCCCAAATCCCAAAGACTTTTCTTATTTTTGTAATCTGTACACGATACAGTAAATCCTTAGATGGCGACCAGGACACGAGGTAACCTCCTCTGCCTCTGTGCTCCTACAGCAATCAGTGAATATGTATCTTTCCCATCAAATCTGCCACTCTCTCTGGTACTTGTTGATTGAATTACTTCCCCAACTAGACCCCCTCAAAAAACTCGTCAGGACAGGAATCAGTTTTGCCTTCCAAATTACCCAGATATTTTCCTCAAAAAATGTTTTTTTGGATGAATTAAACTGAAGGAAGTTGAAAAAAAATTTTTTTTTTTTTTTTTTGGTAGAAAGAGAAGGAGGATCTGTAATTTATTCAGGCAAAGTTGTCATAATATTAGCAAATTAAAAGAAGCATTGCCTATTTCTTTTCAAGGCTGCAATTTATAATCAGCAAAACCAAAGGAATTACAGAAGTATCACAAAATTTTCTTAAGAGTACATTAAAACACCCTTTTGACATACGTTCAAAGAAACCGCAAATATCTAGGATCTTCATTGTGAAGCTATGTATGTCACTAGTAAATTACTGTGGTGATTCTTTGGTTTTTAAGTCACATGAAATCATATTAATACAGTGGTCTTCAAACAAATAGCAAAAAAAAGGAAAATAAAAATTGAAAACATAAAACTTTGAGATAAAATTATGGCCTCTCCTGACACTCTAACAATCACACATTCCTGGTTCTGTAATCTACCAGCACCAATTTGGTGTATATCTTTCCAGTTCTTTTCCCATGATTTTATAATTACACAAAAACATATATAATATGTAACATTATAAACATCTGTATTTACATAAATATAAAAATTCTCTCCACAAAACTATGTAAGTATTGTTTTATATATGTATACTTTATATTGTATTATTCTATAGTCAGTATTATTCTATAACTTGCCTTTTTTTTTAACCAAATAATAATTTTGGAGATATTTTTGAACATCCTTGTATCCTTAGCAGAAACCGTAGATGGTTACAGTGATTTTTTTTTAACACACTGGGTTTGATTTGATATTTTATTTTTATCTATGTCATAGTGACATTGGTCTATAAATATTATTTTTTGTGCTGTTCCTATCCAGATTTAATATCAAAGGAAGAGGTTCGTAATTTTCCAACTTTCACTGGTCTTTAGGCTAGTTTGTATAACATGAAAAGTTGGATCCTTGAATGTTAAAAATTGCCCAAGAGAGCTAAGTCTGGTATAATTTCGAGGTAGATGTCTGACTACCATTTCAATCTCCTCTAAAGTTATTTTCCTACTGAAGGATTTTTTTCTTTTTTTGGCCAGTGGGGTGGGGGACAATATTGGCGACTTATATGTTAGAGAAGTGACTTTTTCCAAGGTTTGCCAGGTTAGTAGTTGAATAGTAATAGAATTGTGTTACAAGATTTTAAAATATTTCTTTATAAATATGTCATACATCTTTCTCACTAGTAATGTTATTTATTTGTGATTAGTCTTCCAGTTTTCTTTGCTCATACTTACAGAAGGTTGTCAAATTTATTAGTCTACTCAAAGAACCAACTTTTGCTGATCAATTCTATTGTTTTGACTTTATTTAAAGACCTTTCTTTTTATCTTTTTGGATTCCATTTTCAATTCTCTTTTGCATCATTTTGCTATTTTTTTTTTACCTTCTTGAGCTGAAATCTTAGTTTTTTTATTATCATTAGTTTATTTTCAGCATTTCTTGTTTCCTAAAAGAAAAACACACTTGAATCCATAAATTTCCTTCAGAGTACTGCTTTGATATGGAGAGCTTTTTTTGCTCACTTCTAAGCAGTTTGTAATTGCCATTTTGATTTCCTCTTTAACTCATAAATAATTTAAAAGTGTTTTTAAATCTATGGGTTGAGGCTATCATTTTGTTGTTGATTTCCAACGTTATTGCTTTAGTATTCAGTATAAGCATATCCAAGTCTCACAGTAGATAAATCAGTAAAATATATTCAATTTGTTATATTTTTCATAATGAAATTATTTATGCCCTTAATTATTTTTTGACCACCCTCTCTGACAATTTCTGAAAGAATTGTGTTAAAAGTTCCAAAGAGGGTATGGATTTTACCACATTTTCTTGTAGTTGAATCAAGTTCACTTCACATATTTCAAATCATCATTCAGTCATTCAATTTCTTCAGCAAATATTTATTTGAGCACCTATGAGTTACCAGATTCTGTTCCAGCTATGTGGGATAGATCAATGAATAAACAGACGAGGATTCCTGCTCTCTGGTAGTGTATATTCCATTGGAAGTTTACAAATAGTAAACAATAAATAAATAACATCTTATTTTAGAAGGTGATTCATGCTATATGGAGAAAATGTTGAGCAGGAAATAGGGAGTTAAGCACTAGGTGATGGTGGGATGACACTGCTGCTAGGCTCACACAATTTTATTACTCTTATAACCTATTGAAATTATTTCTGTTATTGAAAGAATAGGTTCTTCTTCAACTGAAAATGTCTTTATTTTGCCCTCATTACTGAATAATAGCTGGTAAGGTGTAGGATTTTAATTCAAAATTATGTTCCTCCTTTCCCATAAGCGTCAGGATGCCTTTTTATACATGCTGTTTTTAAATGTCACTATCATCTACTTGGCATCAGTTTTTAAATCTTTTTTTTTTTTTTTAACTTGGTGCTTGATAGATTTCTACTGTCAAATAACTTGTAACTTTTTTTTCAGTTCTAAAAAATTGTTAACATTATTTCTTTTAAAATATTGTTTCCTATATGCTCTCATCTCTCTGAAACTCCTTTATATCGAATGTTGGAACTTCAAGATTTAGCCTTCATGTTGCTCAGTCTTTCAAATTTTCATTCTTAAAATTCTCTATTCTGCATTCTAGAAGATTTATATATATGCAAGTATATATGCATTATAAATTCCAATTTACTAATTCACTGTGCACTTTTACATAATCCAAATTCAATCTATATACTGAAAAATTATGTTGCCATTTACTGAATATTTAATGATTTTATTACTTTTTATGTTTCATAACCTTCCATTATTTTTTCATGGATACGGTTTCCCTCTTTACTTTTGTGAGGATATCTAGTATAATTATTTAAAATTATTTTCTGATTGCTCTTTTAATTGTTTCCTTGGGTATAAACAAAACTGTACTTAGAGAGTAGCAGAGTAAACTTTCTTCTAAAGCAGCATATTTGAAAATATATTTGGTGAATCATAATAGTAGTTAAGCTTCTGATGAAACATGTATATCAGGAGAGAACAAAACTGTTGGCTTTGAGCAAGCTATCAAATACATATTTTTTAAATTTTTATTTATTTATTTTATTGAGGTTGGTCACATGGTTTATAACATTATATAAATTTCAGGCATACTATGCTAAGCGAAATAAGTCAGACAGAGAAAGACAATTACCTTTGTATGAAGTATGACTTCACTCACATGTGGAAGATAAACAAATACATGTTTTTATTTGCCTGCTTCTCTATAAGTATAAAGTTCTGCACTCCCCATCTTCACCTTCAGCGTCTCCCACTTTCAGGTTTATTTCTTCTAATGTCAGAATCATGTTGCACCTCTAGGTATAAATTCCTCCCTCTGTTGATCTGTGATGCAGTCTTCATCCTGAGTTGTGGAAGCTTCGCTCTTGATAACTGCACTGGACTCCCATTCCATGCCTGGGCATTTGGCTATATAGCTGAAATATTTTCCTCTGTGACAATTACTGCAGTTTCTCAAGATTGCCAGTGGCCTCCTCCCTGGAGGTTTGGCCCTGATACAAAATGGCTTCCTTTGCAGAAGCTGCAGCAACAGCCTCCTAGGGTGGCACTGGTTTATGAACTTCTCAGTTTACCTCTATATTCCATATCTTTATATGTTTATTTATATTTATTTATCTTAGGGATCCCCTTCAGCCTCATAACAATTGAGATTTTCTCTTCCTATTCTTAAGTATCAGTTTTTTTTAATATGTTTTCCATCAGCTCTGAGTTAGGATTGAGAGTTAAGATTGAGAGTAAATGCTTACTCTACTATTTTTAAACCATATTTTTTTCTTTGCTCCTTTAATACAATATTATTTAAAATAAAGGATGTATTTTCAAATAAAGGTGTAATTTTGAAGCTGCAATACTGTCTTAGACTGGAAAACAATATGCAGTAAGTAAAAACATACACCTATTATATATCACTAACTCGGAAATTTTTTTACCCAGGAGGTAAAACTGATATCTGAACAAATAATTAATACACAACAGATGAGTGCTATAGTAGAGATACGCACAAAGAATAATTATTAATAATAGCAGCTCTCATTTTTTGAGCATTGAAACTGTGTACTAGCACTGTGAAAACATTTTTTTAAACATTCATTATGTAATTTAATCCTCATAACAACCCTGTGAAAGAGCTGTTGTCATCTCTATTTACAGATGAGAAAACTGAAGGTCAGAGAAGTTAAATAATGCTATAGACTGAATATTTGTGTCCTCTCAAAATTCATATGTTGAAACCTAATCCCCAGTGTGATGGCAAATGGAGGTGGAGTTTTTGGGAGGTGATTAGGTCATGAGTGTGAAGTCCTCAGTAATGGGATCAGTGCCCTTATAAAATAGGCCTTAAAAATCTCCTTTGCCTCTTCTGCCAAGTGAGGA
This sequence comes from Diceros bicornis minor, assembly GCF_020826845.1. Classification (NCBI taxonomy): domain Eukaryota; kingdom Metazoa; phylum Chordata; class Mammalia; order Perissodactyla; family Rhinocerotidae; genus Diceros; species Diceros bicornis. Next base: position 29,729,811 of record NC_080760.1, read on the forward strand.
CACAGAGAAAAGACCGCCATCTGCGAACTGGGAAATGGGCTCTCACTAGACACTGAATCTGCCGGTGCCTTGATTTTGGACTTCCTAGTTTCCAAACTGTGATGTTTGTTGTTTATAAGCCACCTTGTCTATGGTATTTTTGTTATAACAGCCAAAACAGACTAAGACACTAACTTGCCCAATTTCACAAAACTTGTGAATAGCAGAGTTTAGGTCTGTCTGAATTCAAAGTCTTAATCGCCAAGCTATTGTGGAGGAATTTTCACTCATTAATTACCCATTTATGAAACTTTATTTAGTTTCTAATATGTATCAAAATAATACTAGGCATTAGGGATATAAAGACAAATAAGATGTGGCCCCTGCCCTTAAATGAGGGCACAAAGGAGATATAGTAGTCCCCCCTTATCTGAGGGGGATATGTTCTAAGACCCCCAGTAGACGCCTGAAACCACAGATAGTATTGAATCCCATATATACTACATTTTTTCCTATGTACACATACCTATGATAAAGTTTAATTTATAAATTAGGCATAGTAAGAGATTAACAACAATAACTAAAAATAGGACAAATATAACAATATATGTAATAAAAGTTATGTGAATGTGGTCTCTCTCTCAAAATATCTTATGGTACTATATTCACCCTTCTTCTTCTTGTGATGATGTGAGATGATAAAATGCCTACGTGATGAGAAAAAGTGAGTGATGTAGTGCTAGACTACTGTTGACCTTCTGATGATATGCCAGGAGGATCATCTTCTTCTGTACCTTGGTTGACTGCATGTAACTGAAACCTCAGAAAGCAAAACCATGAATAAGAGAGGATTAGTGTATAGCAAAGTCCTCTTGAAGTTAGAGGTTGGCAAAAAGTAAAGCCTTCACAGAAGAGGTGACTTTTGAGTTCTCTTAGAGTTACCTCACTGAGTGAACTGGAGAAGAGTAAAGAAGCAAATGTATCCCAGGTGGAAGGAGAAGGGCAGTATCAGAAAAGATATGAAGTTGTTTTGCTTCCCTTTTCTTCCATAGGCAGTGGCTTGGTTGGGGTTAGGAGGCTGTCTGAGTCCATCTGGCCTGCTATAACAGAATACTATAAACTGCATGGTTTATAAACAACAGAAATTTGTTTCTCATAATTCTGAATGTTGGGAAGTCCAAGATCAAGATGCCAGCAGATTTGGCGTCTGGAGAGGGCCCATTTCCTGGTTCACATACAGCTGTTTTTTCGCTGTATCCTCACATGGTGGAAGAGACAAGGGAGCTCTCTGGGGTACTATCTCATTCATCAGGGCTCCACTTTCATGACCTAATCACCTCCCAAAGGCCCCATGTCCAAATTCATCACATGGGGCATTAGGTTTCAACATACGAATTTCAGGGGGACACAAATATTCAGCCTATAGCAAAGGCAGTGGTGGAGAGCTAAGCGTTGAGGAGGTAGTGAGGTCAAGTAGGTGATGGTGTGGCTGGGGGCCAAGTAAGTAGAACCAAGACCAAGGAGACAGCCAGTAAAGTTGGGAGATTAAGTATATATGAAGGGATTATTAAAATCATAAATGTATTGAGAATAAGGATAGCCAG